>NC_045968.1:18960602-19560602 GCF_010909765.2 Amblyraja radiata
GAAAAGACTGGGGCTATTTGCCTAATCTAAGCCAATCATGGTGTTATGATCATGGTTTTATAACAACACATAATCCACCACAATTTCCGCCACCTCCAAGGGGATCCCACCACTAGCCACATTTTCCCATCTCCACCCCTTTCCACCTTCCGCGGAGACCATTCCCTCTGCAACTCCCTGGTTAAGTCATCCCTTCCCACCCAAACCACCCCTTCCCCAGGTACCTTCCCCTGTAACCACAGAAGATGCAACACCTGTTGCTATACCTCCTTCCTCGACTCTGTCCAGGGGCCCCCACTGTCCTTTCAGGTTAGGCAGAGGTTCACTTGCACCTCCTCTAACCTCATCTACAGTATCCGTTGTTCAAGATGTTGACTCGATCGGCGATCGACCAAACGGCGAGACCAAACGCAGACTGGGCGATCATTTCGCGGAACACCTTCGCTCAGCCCACCTGAACCAACCTGATATCCCGGTTGCTGGACACTTTAATTCTCCTTCCCATTCCTACACAGACCTTTCTGTCCACGGTCTCCTCCATTGTCAGAGTGAGGCTAAATGCAAATTGGAGGAACATCATCTCATATTTCGCTTGGGCAGCTTACAGCCCAGTGGTATGAATATTGATTTCTCTCACTTCAGGTAGCCCCATCATTCCCTCTCTCTCTATCCCTCCCCCACCCAAGTTGCACTAGCTTCTCGTTTTCACCCTACAAACAGCTAATAATGGCCTGTTTCTTTATCATTGTCACTTTTTTGCATATCTTTCATTCATTTTTCTTTATCTCTCCACATCACCGTCTATATTGCTCATTTCCCTTATGACTCATGAAGGGTCTCGACCCGAAACATCACCCATTTCTTCAGCTTTTTGTGTCTATCAATGGTGAAACCTCGCTAGGGTCAACGTGCAACCTCCTTTGTTCCAGCGAAAAAAATCCTGGTGTATCTGGCCTCTCCATGTGTGGCTTGATGTGAAGTTACGTTTAATCGCATTCTCTGAAGCACCTTGGAACTACCTCTGATTATGTTCCATGCTGTATACGTGTTGGAAACATGCTCCTTCAAGACCAATGTGTTGGATCCCTGGCTTTAGACTCTCCCCATGGTGTTCCCCAAAGAAATGCAACTTTGCAATTATTGTCCGTGTCCACTTGTGAAGACTAGTACCAAAACTGATGTAACCACCCCAGAAAAGACGGGGAATGGATGCAAAACAAGGTCTTTATAGACAAAGGAAATACATTTGGCTGAAAATGACAACAATCTTTATCTTAGCCATTATATATTTTAAAGTACATGATGTAAGCCTGCCTTTAGAAACATGAAGGGTAACGGGACTGTCCAACTTTCACAACCTAATTCACGACCTCTGCCGAGTGTGCCCTTGACTCATACTCGCAGCATGGTCGTCATGAGGTCGTAGGTAGGTCGTAGGTAGGTTGTGATGCTAGTCATATGTACTCGTGGCATCAAGTAGGTCGGGGTGTGTTTCTAGCCTGATGAAAAATGCCCATGAGTAAAAAAGGTTGTGAATTAGGTCGTGAAAGTGGGACAGGCCCTTAATAGAATTTATGAGTCTTAGATTTAGATCTTCATCCAGCTTCGTAATTTGCAAACTTCATGTGAGATTGTTTGGAAGTAGAATGTCCGATGAGCCACTTGATATATGGAGCAGACTTTTAGCTGGGTGGATTAACTGCTTTGAAATGGAACTAGCGTGAATGACTCACAGGGAGACTGGGAGATTGCAGGGACATGTATACGTTGAGATGTAATCATTCCTGTGCTGCTGGGGTTGGGAGTTTGCCTGTAGACAATGAAAGTTAGTGCTAAACTGTAGAGATGTGGTGGATGAATAATCTTACAGATCAATTAAACACAACATTGCCTCATGATATTAAACAACTGAAATAGGGTTTAATGTAGGACAAAGGAAATGTGGTGGGAATATAATGATGTCTAAATTTACAATGTCCTATTCCACATCTGTTGTCCTATGAGTAATCATCAGAATTTAGGAAAAAAAGTGAATCGCCTGATCAAAATCTGTTTATTTTTCTCTTCAGTTGAGAAGAACCTTTTGTACAAGTCGGTCTCAGTGCCCAAAGTAATTCGTGATCACCTCGCGGAATTCCAAATCTAACATGGAAAAAAAATCAAAGATTGACATTTGCAAAGATTTATTTCCAATTTATAAATTAATAATAAGATCTGTAAAAGCAATTAGCACAGAATACAACAAACTGCATCTAAGAAGCATAACAATAGTTTTGATCTTTGACGTGAATTTTAGTAGTCACGAGACCAAGTGGGACCCGTTGAGCCCCATCCCACAATGTGGGGGAGGGGGGGCGCAGCGTCGCATGGGAGGGCTGGTCCTCGAACGCAGCATCGGCGCTCACTCCGGAGACAGTCGCCCCCCGGACACAATCACCCCCATCACCCATCCCCCCAACATAACCCATTCGCCCAACACAATATTCCACCACCCACTCATAGCCCCCAAATGCGCAGGCGCGGCTCATTTCCCCTCACCCCCAAACACACCCTCCCCCTCCTCTTCACCCTCCCTCTTCTCTCCTCTCAATCCTCCCCTCCCTCCTTCACCTCTCCCTCCCTCTCCTTTCCCCTACCCTCAGTCACTCCCTACAACCCTCAGTCACTCACTACTACCCTCAGTCACTTGACTTTTGGGTTGGCATCGGCGCTCCCATGAGCCAATCAATCCTTCCCACTTGTGGGGGGGGGGGGGGCAAAAATGTCACTCTCTCCTTACTCCCCTTGAAGCTGCTGATCCCATTGGCTCTCTGTACCTCTCCCTCCCTCTCCTTTTCCCTACCCTCAGTCACTCCCTCCCTCACCTATCCCCTTTCGCACTCCCCCATGAAAGACAATGTTTAAATAACACTAAACCAAGTGGGACCCGTCGGATCCCATCCCCTCAACGCGCGGTTGCGGGGGGTGGGTGGCCAGCCTGCAGCGTCACACATGCACTAACCACCTCCCACACACACACACACACAAACTATCCCCACACACACTAACCACCCCCCTTGATATTATGTTAATATTATTCATTGGCTCCATTTACCCCATACCCACCCTATTCACTGACGCATAGAGAGGGGGGAGAGAGAAGGAGGAGAGAGAGAAGGGGGATAGAGAGGGGGGGGGAAGGGAGAGGGGGGGAGAGAGAGAGGGGGAGAAAGAGGGGGAGGGGGTGGGGAGGAGGGGAGCAGGGCGGCAGCTCGCGGGGGGACGTTCCTCGCAGCGCAGACTGCAGCGCTATTGTGGCGTCAGCAGCCAAAGCCGCTAGGCGTCTATTTACAAATACATTTCCGATGTGTGGACATGTGCATACATTACTCCAGACCACACACACACACACACACACACACACACACACACACACACACACACACACACACACACACACACACACACACACACACACACACACACACACACACACACACACACACACACACACACACACACACACACACACACACACACACACACACACACACACACACACTCCAAATGTGAAGCAACTTGATACTAATGGCCATGGGAAAAAGCTGAGTAAGATTCTGCAAACATTTTCGCGCTATTGTGTGCCGTTTTGGCATAGATCCTTGATCTCACAGACAGACAGACTAACAAGACAAGACTTTTAATAGTATATAGATATAGTTTCAGCTTTATTTACCAGACAACAGCATACACAAAGGCATTGTTAGTTAATTATAACAAACAGAATTTATAGAATGATTCAGAGATTTATTTTGCTTGTCTGCTTGAACCAATGCCAGCTATGCTAATATCTTCATTTCCAACTAGTTATTCACTATATGCGTGCGTATATATAGTTCTCTATATTGTGATACTGTATTCTCTACAGTAAACTTTCATTTTTCTTACTTTCATAGCTACCTTTGAGGTTGCTTTGAGTATAATCTTTGAGGTTGCTTTGAGTATAATCTTTGAGGTTTAGTATTTTCAAGAGTATCTCGCACTATTATTCAGCAGTTCACATTTTCCTATCAGAATTTAAATATTTGTTTATCTTAAAAAATCTTCCCAAATATAATCTTATAATTATTGTAAGCTACCTACGTAATTCACTTGATGAAAAACACATCTCACGATTACAGCAGATAATTTAAAAGATTTCCCACTTTGTAATGTGCAATGATACCATGGTTACGCATTAGACCTATCTCAAAAATCGTCAGCATAGATTGATGAGATGATTTCTGCTTTCACGGTGGTCTGATTTTAAGAAGCCCTGTAGAGGAACCAAATCATTCAAGGCAGAGGATTATCAATGGGAATTATGATGCCAAATGATGGCTTGGAAACATTAAGGTCATCATTCTCTGTTACTGTTAATATGTTTTTATCAGTTTTATCCAGTTTTGATTTTCTATTTAAAATGTTTGAGCCAAGTTTTCTCTTTAAATAGGAATGTTAAAATTAATCCGATCAAATCTATGAACATATTGAACATTTGATTGATGATTCATTACATTGTAAAGGAGGAAATCTTTTGGCTCTCAAATTCAAACTGCTAAACAGTATAATTTTCCAGTACAATTAATGGCTATTAGAGTATAGTGTAACATGGTCAGTTGTTCCTTACCGTCGGGTCTCCTGGATTTGTCTCAAAAATAAGTGCTAAAACCACCCTTCAAGTAGGAAATTGTACATGTTGTAATAGTTATGACAATCAGATATAAACATGGCAAGCTCACTGAAAGCACTTGTAAAGACAAACCAATGAGTTTAAGCAAATTTGAAAGGGCCAATTATTAATAATACACATGTGGCATTCTTGCTTGTCTGGAAATTGCATGCAAATACATGCAAAGACTGTGATCCTTTATATCGTCCAGCAAATGACAAACAGCACAAGCACATGGAAAGAGCAGCAGCGGCATGTTCCCCTCTGAGTTACATTGCACAGTAACTTGGAAATATGCAGTATATGGCCTTTTCATTCTTAGTGGAATTATACTCTAATATCACTTAATATACTGATATTTTCCATTCCGGACAGAAAATTACTTTTGATAGAAGATCTTTTCTGATCGGTTATTTCCCTCATCCCTTTGCCCAACATAAATTTTAACCCATCCCTCAAAGGCAACAGCTGCAGTTAGGTTTTTTTTCTTAATCAGGATTTAACAGTTGTTAAACAAGAACTGCATGATTTTCCACTTCTCTCAGAAAAAAAAATGATGTGTGTTGTCTGTGCATTTCTGAGTAGTTTGCTCATCATAATTCATATTCTATGCAACCACCATCCTCACTCTGTTGATGAATCGAAGAAGCGTCCATTCCCTCAAGGGCAAAAATTGTTTTCTGGGTGGGGAGACACAAAATGCTGGAGTAACTCAGCGGGACAGGCAGCATCTCTGAAGAGAAGGAATGGGCGACGTTTCGGTTTGAAACCCTTCTTCAGACTCATATCAGGGGAGTGGCGGGACAGAGATAGAATGTAGTCGGAGACAGGAAGACTAGTGGGAGAACTAGGAAGGGGGAGGGGATGGAGAGAGAGGGAAAGCAAAGGCTATTTGAATTTAGAGAAGTCAATGTTCATACTGCTGGGGTGTAAACTACCCAAGTGAATTATGAGGTGCTGTTCCTCCAATTTGCGCTGGGCCTCACTCTGACAATGGAGGAGGCCCAGGACAGAAAGGGCAGATTGGGAATGGGAGAGGGAGTTAAAGTGCTGAGCAACCGGGAGATCAGGTTGGTTAAGGCAGACTGAGCGGAGGTGTTCAACGAAACAATCGCCGACCCTGCGCTTGGTCTCGCTGATGTACAGGAGTTGACACCTGGAACAGCGGATACAGTAGATGAGGATGGAGTAAGTGCAAGTGAACCTCTGCCTCACCTGAAAAGACTGTCGGGGTACTCGGATGGAGTCGAAGTGTGAAGTAAAGGGACAGGTGTTGCATCTCCTTCGGTTGCAGGAGAAAGTACTTGGGGAGGGGGGTGGTTTGAGTTGGAAGGGACGAGTTGATCAGGAACTTTTAGAGATACAGCGAGGAAACAGGCCATTCGACCCATCAGGTCTGTGCCGACCAACGATCCCCACACATTATCACTATCCTACACCCACTAGGGACAATTTTTACATTTACCAAGCCAATTAACCTGTCTTAGCCTTTGGAGTGTGGGAGGAAACCGAAGATCTCAGAGAAAACCCACACAGGTCATGGGGAGAACGTACAAACTCTGTACAGACAGCACCTGTACTCGGGATCGAACCCATGTCTCCGGCGCTGCATTCGCTGTAAGGCAGCAACTCTACCACTGTGCCACCATGACTTACATTGCTGGATGGCAGAATCTGGTCCAGATTGCTGAGTTGGTGCGAACATAGACAAAAAGCTAAACTCCAAAACAGATGTACGTATATTAACACTTGACACGAAGCCTTTGGTATGAATTTATAGTCTCCATGCTTTAAATAAAAAAGATTAATTCCGTGTACAAAGAAAAAACTTGATCAAAACAGGGTTAAAATCAAACCAGTGAATTTTGAGAGTTAATTTACAGGCTTTCAACTTTTGCAAGACTACTGTTTTCTTCAGGGCTCGGATTTGAGCTTTGTAAATGGAAGTTCTATCACCTTGGGATGGATTTAAACTTGTCATTTTACAGTTCGTTACCAAGGGCACTATAAATATAAAGATAATCTTCTAAGACTGTCAGAAGCAATGTGAATTATGAACCTCACTAACCAATTCACATCATAGAATTAGCAGAAAGGTAAACAAGTAGAAAAGGGCTCAATCAAACCAATCTTATTATTAAATTACTAAGGGTTTTCCAAACTATTGTTATATAAAATCTCTGTGCTATTTATTCAAATGACTTATTATCATTACATAACGTATTTAAATTATTTCCATCTCGAAAAAAATTGATGGAATTATGCAGTCTTCCCCATGTTTAGGATAACTAAATAGTGATTATTTAGAATCTTGAACAAAGTTATTTAAATTTAAATTTGTCCATTTTTCAGATCAATTTCTCCAAACCACCCCCCCCCCCCCCATCAATCCTGAAGATAATGAGTACTAAATACCATTCCGTAAGAACAATTTTCTAACTGACACCTCTCTTTGATGACTGTAATTCATGTGCTGAACTTGACAATGCACAATCTGTGGCTATTATGCTATACAGGCAATCTGATCTCATTTATATCTGAAATATACATTGCCACAGAAACTAATAGCATTCAGAAGCAGCGCTAGATTTATTTTGGCATTCCCAACCTAATGCCATTTTATTCAATCACCCAGCCTTTATAATCAGGCTGGGGGATTATCCATCAGCAGACACGGCATAGGATCCAACAAAAGTACCACCTTCACGGCTCAAACCTTGTTGAATTTATTTAAAAATGAGGCAGCACAGTGGCGCAGCTGTAGAATTGCAGCCTTACAGCGCCAGAGACCCAGGTTTGATCTTCTATCTGTACGGTGTTTGTACTTTCACCCTGTGACCACATCGGTTTTCTCCGGGTGCTCTGGTTTCCTCCCACATTCCAAAGACATAGAAGGATTGTAGGTTAATTGGCTCCTGCAAATTGTCCATAGTATGTAGGATAGAACCAATGTACAGGTGATTGTTGGTCTGTGCTGACTTGGTGGCCTGTTTCTGCACTGTATCTCTAAATCTAAACTAAAACTAAATACACATTGGAAATGTCATTAACTGTGTAGACCCCTTGCCAGACTATAATAAAAACACAACATTTAAGATGATCGCACACTTTTGGAGCTTCAAATTTCCACCTGCATCTTATTTTTCTCATGAATAAAAGTACATACCTCACCAATTTAATACCTCTCCAGAGTCATCTAAAAAAATTGTTCGGGACATTTTTTTAGATCAATTCATTAAATCTCAGGTTATTGAATTTCATAATTGTAAAGCAATCTTATAAAAGAAGATAGCAATTCATCCCTGATCTTTGTCACTAAATATTTTATCTTCCCTGTCAAATTTTGGGAGTTATTTTTTTTGCCCAGCCTTTGTTTGTCTCGAAGTTTTTCATTAACTCTTGCTAGAAGTATGGTAGGAAATAAAAAGGTTCAAAAAATATCCAGGACTTTGCTGACATAAACCAAAACAAAATCCAGAGGAGACCTGTCATATGAGTATAAGCAAGGAATTGATTGCTGTACTTGTTCTTAGAGAAAAGCGTTGCATTCAAATTATCCCATTTAATCTAAGCTGAAATAAGGAAAGCATTTGATTCTGAATGCATGATAATCCATATATTTCATGTGTGGTATAATATGTTATGCCTTTGCAATGTTATGTTGGTTAAATGCAGATGAGAAATCCAATGTAATCACAAATGAAGACAAATTCTGGAACAACATCAGTTATTTTCATCATTGCTTTTGACTAATTGCAATGAATACAGAATGAAACAATTTGAAGTTTATCACCAAGTTCACATTAGAAAAATAAGCTACAAGAAATGTTTTACACAGATAAATGTTGTTGTTTTAAACAGATGCAATGTTTATGCATCAGTGCACTTATTACATGATAACTATGTGTACATGGATAATTGTGTTAAATCACCAGAAAGTATAATGAATAACATGGAGTCCAATGCTTGGAGTCTTCACAGTATTGTGCTTGGTATTATGATCTACATTTGTTTATTTACAAACTGGTGAAGATCAGACATTTCCTCAACTGTTCTCCTCCCCTCATCCTAACAACTGTATAATTTTCTGAGAAAGACACATGCACACAGTTTGATATAAATACATACACACACACATTTATATACACTCACACTATATATATGTAGCAAAAACGCTCTCAAAAATCAAGTGGTCATGTTTTACCTGTAAAACAACAGAGTAGGTGGCTGATCCGACCACATCACGAGGGCATCCAGTTTCTGTGCAGTGGTACAGTAGCATAGGAAAGTTTAATGTATTCAATTTCATCTCATCTTTCCATCAGGAATTAATTAAGCCAAGCTTACATGGGTACCTCAACAGAGTAGATTGATTTGTTTCCATCTGAAGAAAGCATCACACACTAAAAGCTCTTACAGAATATCCACATGTACACACTTTTATTCAAGAACAGAAACGGCAGTCGATTTTCCTATCTCTAACTAAAGGCCGCCAAGTCTAATTCTAACGGCCTAATTAGTCAACTACAATTGATATCAGCTAATCCAGAGGTCTGTGTGCAAGATTGATACTCCTCTGGTCTGTTCAGTGCAGCTGTTCAGCTACTAACAGGATAAACTCATGAGGCAGCAAGAGAATATGTTCACAGTTTTCACTATTTTTTTACATTTAGGATTAGGTTTATATTGTCACATGTACTGAGGTACAGTGAAAAGCTTTGGTTTGCATGCTATCCAAACAGATCAAATATACAATACGTAAACAATCAAGCCAATTCAAGTAAAATAGATAGAGTAAAGGGGAAGATGCAGAGTATATTTCTCAACATTGTTGTGCTTGTAACACATCAGTTCCATAGACAAAGTCCAATGTCCACAATGGGGTAGAGGTGAATCAGAGAGTATCTTAGCTTATGGAAGGACCAGAAGCCTGATCACAGAGGGGAAGAAGCAGTTCCTGAATATAGTGGTGCATTCTTTAAAAACTTTGTACCTTTTACCGGATAGAATCAGGGATGCCCAAGATGTGACATGTCTTATATTAGTTGCCTTTCTGCAGCAGTATGAAGTGCAGATTGAGTCGAAGGTGGGAAGCATGGTCGGTATGATGTACTGAGCTACAGTACATCTACAACTGTCAACATTAGGAAATCATCATGGAGGACTTAACTTCTTTGATTAAAACTTATTTTCTTTGCCTTAAATTCCATTTATTTGAAAATAACGTCATTGCTGTTATGACCACAGTTACCAACAATCAACTGGATTTCTTTAAAAAATTAATTATTTGGTATATTGTCAGAATAACTAGCACACAAATGTAAAATAAATCAATGTCGTCATCATTTAGCAAAATATGATTCAATATTACCAGCAGAGAGAGTCATCAGCTTTCTATTGTAATTGAATGATGGAAGCTCATACAATATGTTGAATCCAACATTTTATGGAGGTAGCCAGGGAATACATTTGTGCAAGATTTATAACATTCACTTACAGGAGATTGATGCTGCACAAAGCCAATATTTATTTTCCATTCCTAATGTCCTATGAACTTTAGTGGCTGTTTCAGAGGGCAGATAACAATCAGCCAGATTGGTGGCCAGGCTGGATAACAATGACAGATGTAATTCACTGAAGTACGTTAGTGAATCGTATCGTTTCACAATTATCCTGTAGTTTTTAGGACACTGTTGCCAAGATATATGCTTATTTTGTTTTCATTAATTAACTGAATTTTAATTCACGTGATTACGGTGGGATTCATGTCTTGTCTTTGCATCAATAACCCAGGTCATTGTATGCCCACCCCTGTAATGTAACACTAGTATCATATCCATAAATAACAACATTTGTTAGATGATATTTCTTATGGAATTATCCACCTGAAGTGTATTTCATTCCCCTGATGACCTCAGATAGGTTGTCAGTGAGGATGCCACAATGTGCCTCAGTAGCTTGGGTCAGCATTAGATAACATTACTACAGATTATTTCCAGTGACTTTTGCTCAAAAACCGGGATACCCATTTGATTGAACAATTTGCTGACTTTCACTACTATGTTCGATACCAGATACTTCCTAAATCCTGACAAGCAGCAGGTAGAAACATAGAAAGAGCAGCTTTGCGAAGAAATACTTGTTAATAGCTTCAGAAAATCTTGTTGAAAGATGCAATTGTTCCATTCAGAAGACATCAGACTACAACCAACTAATAGAGAAATTAAAATGTGTGTATTTCCCAATGAGGTCCTTTTGAACCACAGTCATTATTCCAACTGAAAGGCAGTCGACATACCCAAACTAAACATCGTGGAACCTATAAGTTGTAACAATCTAGATGATTTGTTGATTAGTTGACAAACCAAATGTCTTCCAGGACACCAGCAATACACCCTGCATCAAAATAATGAGGTGACCTTTCACAGAATGTGAATGGGCAGGCATCAATTGAATGAGATGGCCTGAACCATTGCAATGTCAGGTGAAGCTCATGTGATAGTACATTTCCCTTTAGATCAGAAGGGTGTGAGTTTGAGATCCAATCCAGGGACTAACATAAAGACCAAGGCTAACTTTCCAGGCCAGTGCTGAGGTAGTACTGCACTGATTGAGGTGATGTCTTGTGATGAAATATTATCCAGAACTATGTAGTCATGTCTCTGGTGAGTGGCAATTTACTGGCAAATTGCAATCAATGTTTTTTTTTACTATTTTGTACAGCAGTTCTTGCCTTCTGATGTGATGGACAGTATTTATTATAGTTATGCTGATCACTCTATCGGTTTATTTGCCTATTGAAGAACATATAGAGCAACTCGGATATTCATGAAGAAATTCAGGTGTAGGCACGAACGATGAATCATCCGCACCACAAACTTACTCAAAGATATTACAAAACGGGAAGGGCACTAAAATTCTGGAATGCTAGTGAAGAAAATCACATGCACTTTGCTAGGTTTGGGTCATTTGTTGCACCCAGGAACATCGATGCCCCAAAATTATGCTGCAGTTTGCAAGAAGCCGACAGATTAAAGATCCTACATCGATTCTACCTTCAGATTCTTCACACCTATTCCATACATTAAAAAAAAATAGGATTGCAACATTAAGTAAACTCATAAACTAAGCACTTGTCGTGCCTATGGTACTTCTAAGTTAAAATAAATGTCATGATTTCAAATTATGATTAATCTGATATCATTTGATTATGAAATATATCTGCAATTTGGTCGCTGTTCTAAGACAATTAAAAGGAAAAAAAACTCTCAGTGAATTATTTATCATTAATAATAAATACAAACACTTGGTATTATCTGTTGCAGATTTTATTCCATACAACATTGAGAACATCACAGCAGTAGACCATCCTCTGACAACACAATACCAAAGAACATTGCACGTTTGACACTCATAAAGCAGCTTGATCCCATTTAATTATCCAATTATTCACAAGATTAGCAACATTCATTTGATGGGGGAATTTATTATCTCCAAGTAATCCTGCCTCTTATTCCAATTAACCCTATAAAGCTTGTAACCAGTGAATGCAAAGACACTGAAGATGATTATTGATCCACCGATAAGATCATACACAGTTGGAAACATGTGGAGGACCAGTAACTGGAGAATCATGGCCACTACAATTTCTAAGTGTTGAACTGTACTAACTAATGCTGGGTGGAATCGATTCAATGCATAATATACACCTAAGAAAGCCACCGTAGAACAAATACAGATCCCTAATAGATATCCCCAGGTTTCCCCATCCAGTGGTATAATAGGCTCTTGCAAGATAAACATTGTGGATACACCCCACACTGTACCTGTCCATCCAAAGGTGAAAAGGGCAGTCCACATACTAACCTTGTCCTTAATAGCTCTGTAAATGATCATGGCCAGAGCTGTGGTCAACCCCGCCATTACCGTCATGGTGTAGCCAAAGGCTTCCTTCCATCTGCCCACCAATGATTCATCTTCATCAACGATATTAGGGATCATGACTAGACAAAGCCCAAATACACTGCAGATCACTGTTACAACATCAGTGTACTCCAACCGTTCATCCACCAAAAGGAAGGCTAGGATGGCACTGAAGACTGTAGTGGTGGCTCTCCACATAATGGTCCCGTTGCTTGGGGGTACAATTGAAAAGGAGGTGTACGCACAGGTGATGGAAATGACATTACATACCCCATAAAGAAAGAGACGCATCCTGTATCCTTTGGGTCCAAGAGGATGCTCGCTGCCGTAACAGACAACCACCACAGCGAAGACTTGAAGAACAGAACGAATGAACAGGAGTTCAAGAGATGGCACTTTGGACCGATCAGCTGCAAGTCTAGTAATCAATGCAACACAACCATGGGCCAGGGCAGCCCCAAACAGAGCCACCCACGTTATTCTTGGTGCAGAAGCCACACTCTCTCCAACATTTTCTGTCGGCTGTACTATGCCTTTATCTTTCTGTTCATCTGATGAACTCTGACGAACATTAATTGTCCCAAAGAATGATCTTCCTCGCCTTTTTGTGTCACTCAGGAGTCTTTTTTTGGGATTGTCTTCCATGTAGTTTTCTGTATCGTGATAGGTCTCTTCAAAGCCCTCGTCCTCAGGTTGTGGATAATGTGCAGTGTATTTCACAGTCACGGTGTTTGGGTGGATTTTCACTCTCTTTTTCGAGGGGCACGTTGATTTTGGCGTTGAAGCTGCCATTTCCCTGCTGCAGAATATCTGCCCTGCATTAAATTTCACAGAAGTTAAACCTTTACTTTTTGCATCATTCATGGCAAAGCAACTTCAGTTTATACATATGTATGAATGGCGCATTTGCAAGTCTCGACATCCTATATGTAAAAACTTTTATTTAATTTTAAATCGTTCCATGAATTGACTCAGCCCACACTTTAATCAATGATAGTTTAGAATATATCAAAAAACGCATAGAGCTTCAAAATGCCTATTTAAAGCTTTTCCAAAACACTAAATACTGGACGTACCGGAAATTTGAAATAAAAGCAGAAAATATGGGAAATATTCAGCGGTCGGAATGAAAAAGGTTGTGTTGCATACCAATGATCTTTTCAGCAGAAATGAAAAACTTCTGAGATAAAGATGCAGAGGAAGGGTTGAGGGATGGAAAGAGAGGTAAATATTTGGGGAAAGGAGAAGAGATTTAGCGACAAGAATGATGATGCAAAGCAAAATAGGAAAAAGAAAAGGTTAAAAAAAAAATTGTCGAACCGGTGTGAGTGAGAATAGCTGAATCATTATTTGAACTTTGTATTTAGGTTAACTGTCTGTGATCGGTCTATTTGAAGAAAGAGCTATTTCTCAAAGTTACATTGAGCTGTATTGAGATAGAATTAAAGCCTGGGGAGAGAGGTTAGAGTAGGAGAATGAAGAACAATTACAATGATAGCTGTCTGATATTTTGGAATCACGGTTGCAGGAGAGATTCAAAAGAAACAATTAAAATAAAACTCAGGTCTCACACAATAGTTCCTCATCCTGAAAAAAGGGTCTTTGATATGGTGCAGAAACTGAAATTGCCATGGAGTTTCATGAACCCCTAGATAATTCCCAAGCCATTTTACTGTAGCTGTTCACAATCGAGAATTTGTAAAATAGCAAGCTCACAACCCAGCAGTATGAACATTGAATTCTCTAATTTTAAGTAACTTCATCTTATACTCCCCTTCCCTCCACCCTGCCTCTTTGGCCCCTTCTACCTCCCTAGTCGTTTTACCAGTTCCAGTTCTCCACATTGTTTCTCTTGAGATCACACCTTCCTTAGCCAACAATGCCCTGCCTGAAGTCAATTGTGGATGGCCCTGACTCAGTGTTTCCACTTTGAAGGAAATTACCCGAAATTCATGGAATTCTGGTTGTCTTCGGGTAATTTTAGGGAAATTGAATAATTTCGGGAAATATTAGCATCCGGCCCGCGAAGTGGTGTAAAGGTAATACACAGGGCACTGCCGGTTTGGCGATCACAGGGTTAAACAGAGCACTGTCAGTTTAACGTGTGGGAATTTAAACAAAGAGTTGTCGGCTGTAGTGCTATGGGTTCTAAATATAGCGCTACCAGCTGCAGCGCTATGGGCTTTAAACATAGCGCTATGGCCACAGCGCTATGGGTCACAGACTATTCTGAAAAATTCTCGCATAACAATCATTCATTGGAATTTTCTTTTTCAGTGGAAGTTGAGCCTTTGATTATTTTTCAGGCAGTGGTAGAATTTTTCAGGCAGTGGTAAGCCTAATGGTGAAAGATTACCAATGGGCGGTGGAATTGCAGTTACATTGGGATTTGCCTTGATTTTACAGAAGTGGGTGGGCTCAAGGGGCCAAGAGGGAGAGGGAGAAGGGTGGAGAGAGGGAGAGGGGATGGAGAGGAGGGAGAGAGAGAGAGAGAGGGAGAGGGAGAGAGAGAGAGGGAGAAGGAGGGAGAGAGGGAGGGGGAGCATGAGAGGGAGGGAGAGAGGGTGGGAGGAGGGAATAAGAGAGGGAGGGAGGGGAAAAAGGAAGAAGAGAGAGAGAGAGAGGGAGGAGGGAGGGAGGGAGGGAGGGAGGGAGGGAGGGAGGGAGGGAGGGAGGGAGGGAGGGAGAGAGAGGGAGGGAATGACGGAGGGAGAGGGTGGGAGGGAGGGAGGAAGAGGGAGAGAGGGAGGGAAAGGGGGAGGGAGAGACGGGGAGCGCAGAGACTGAGACACATGAGAGCTGGTTGAAAAAATGAAGACAACGAACGATGTTGGAGGCCACGAAAGCTGCCTTGCATAACACTGTATGTGAGTAACAGAAGCAGGCAGATACGGTGTAGTTACATAGATCTGTTTTGCCTTTTTCTTCTTTGTGTTGTTAACGTGTGCACGCGAAAAAAAAACAACAAATACCACGCAGGAAGCATTTTTGAACATTTCAGGAAATACCATCAAATTCCAGGTAATTTGGGATTCTATTTAAGGAAAAAAATATTTTGAGGTATGGAAGCACTGCCCTGACTGGTCCTGGTCTTTTCTTGCCCTCAAATCTTCACCCCTCCCCCCCCCTCACTCCTTTCAGTCTAAAGAAGAGTCCTGACCCAAAACGTCACCCATCCATTTTATCCAGAGATGCTGTCTGACCTGCTCCATACTCCAGCATTTGGTGTCTATCCATGCAAAATGTCATGTTCTTCTAATGTTTTAAACTTGAAAAATGTCCGTGTGACTGTTCAATAATGTGATCAATGCCGAATATATTTCAAAAATATCACACACATTACTGGGCATGTGATGAAACTAAATGGCTGATAAGTATACATGTCAGGTGACAGTATTTATTGTGATAATTGACTCTAAGGGTCACAAAGAACTAACGCAAAGGCATTATTTCACGAACAAGCAAGCATTATTATCAAGCAAGCAACAAGCATTATTTCACGAACAAGCAAGCATTATTATCAAGCAAGCAACAAGCATTATTTCACGAACAAGTGTTGACTTTATTTTATAAAACATTATAAAATTGAACCTTTGGAAATGGTGTGGCAAAATCAGTTAGAAAATAACAGAATTTACGAAATTTCAAGCATTAACTGGATGATTATGTGGAGGACATTACCCAGTCTCCAGTACATCATCAGCCTGCTTGGCTTTGAGCATGTGACTCCATCGTCAACTTCAAAAAATCAAATGGACACAATGACTGTCACTTGTAAATGCTTTTAGAATAAGATGAATGCTCAGTAGAGAGTGATTTGGTTTTCCATATAAATGCAAGATGTTCAGCTAATGTTAAGCTTTAATAAAGTTTGTAGGTCTAGTGCCAAAGAGCAACGGTTTTTTTTTGAAGGCTGAAGAAATATCACTGGGACTTTTGGAGGATTACTTTGTGTTACTTTGTGTTGGCTTTGTGTCACTTCCTGATCTGGCTGTCCATCTCAATGTTCTGAATTGTCAACTGCATGGAAAGGGACAACTTGTCTTTGACATTGGCATCAAAATCAAATCCTTTCAGTCCATGTGGAAAGAGTTTTAGATATAACTGCAACAAGATGTTCTCCCTCACTTCCCTAGCTGTCAAGACATAGTTTCTGAATTCTGATTCATGTCCTGTTTTAGGAGAATTTGTGTATTCATTTGAAGAGCAGTTCCAAACTAACTGTGGAGACCTCCAAGAGATGAAATTCTTTGTTATTTGCAGACTTGTTTTAAGCAGTGGAATCAATTATTTGACTTGAATTGATCGATTTGTGACACTTTGTTTTGCTTTGCAGGAAGTACTACAGTGAAACATGTTTAGTTTCTGAATTTAACAACATTTCCAAACTTATGGTGTTTCTAGCATGTCATTTCTCTGCTCAATCTCATAAATCCAAGCAGGGCAATTTATCTTAAAGCATTATTTTGTCTAGCAATGTCAAAAATAAAACATATTCTCAAAAAAGATTTTCACAAAGTATTTTGCATTATTCCTGGAAAGCATCCACTTATTTTTTTAATTGCTTTAGTAATTAAGATTCAATTAATTTTTCTTTTAAAAGCCAATGCTTTAAAACCAATAAAGGATGATGGATTGCCATTTAGGTTCCACAATTAGTGAGATGTCTGTGGAATGCTCTGCCTCAGTGGAGGCCGGTGGAGGCCGGTGGAGGCCGGTTCTCTGGATACTTTCAAGAGAGAGCTAGATAGGGCTCTTAACGATAGCAGAGTCAGGGGATATGGGGAGAAGGCAGGAACGGGGTACTGATTGGGGATGATCAGCCATGATCACATTGAATGGCGGTGCTGGCTCGAAGGGCCGAATGGCCTACTCCTGCACCTATTGTCTATAAGAGATGCAAACATGATTTCAAGAAAATTACAAAGTGTAGCGTAGGCAAATACTCACACCCTATGTGCCAAGGCCTGCTAGATCTCCCGGGTTCACTAACCATTTTAACTACCCCTCCCAATCCACAGACTGGCCTTTCTGTCCTCGGACTCCTCCATTGCAAGAGAGACGCCTCATACAAACTGGTGGAGCACCACCTCATATTCTGCTTGGGCAGCTTATAACCCAACAGTATGGACATTGAATTATCCAATTTCAAGTTATATGCCTCTTAATCGGCCCACCCACCCAGCTCTTTCCTGTCCACTGCCCCTCATTTCTCCCAACATCACCCAGTCATCCCTCCGTTGAACACTCATCTCCCTTCCCCAAATCCCTCCTTTTCTCTTATATCCTTCATCTTTCCCCTCTTCCCTATGCCCTTCCATCCATATCCCCCCTCTGGTTCTGCATTTCACTCCTCTTCTCCTCACCTAAGCTAACATCCCATGGTCTCCATTTCATCTCTCAGCTTTGTCACTTACTTCACCATCTGTATAAAGGCAGCGCAGCAACTCTGCCGCTGCGCCACCGTGCCGCACCTGTCCATTACCTCCACATATGCCGAGTTCCTCCAGTACTATTTTCGTTCAAGCAAATCATTGCTGTCAAAAGCACATCAACAAAAATCGTAATTCCCTTCATCTCACGCAAGGAAACGATTATTACGTGAACAGAATCTGTGTCTCTACAGAAGAGTATCTGGTTAGCCTGATGTGGCGACTTTAGCCTTTGCTTTCAGATGCATTATCTGAAGAAGGGTCTCGACCCGATACGTCGCCCATACCTTCTCTCCAGAGATGCTGCCTGTTCCGCTGAGTTACTCCCTGTTCCGCTGAGTTACTCCAGCTTTTTTGTGTCTATTTGCATTATTGACCCAGTGATTTGGAGAGCAGCCCGCGAATAACTCATTTTCGCATGACATGTATTCACTGCTAGGATGTGTGTGCATTCTTTGAACCTATCGGCTGCAAATTCTCGAACACGTTAAACTTACCACAATTGGAGGGGAAGGGGGGGGGGGTAACATTTCTTCAGAACTGAACAATCGATGGACCTGGTCTCCTACAGAGACCCTCTGCTGTGTCTAGTATTTCTCGCATTCCAGTTTCCCTTGCCCCCCCCCCCCCAGATTTCCCGCATCCACGATTTCGCATTCCCACACCTCCGGGTTTATGCAGGGTGTTTAAGACCAGGGCATTTTTACCTGATGCAGACCACACTTAATACAGCGATGGACCTCAGCCCCCGCCAACCCCCCACTCTCTGCTACGTATATAACAGCATTAGAAAGAAGACCGACACAAAAAGCTGGAGTAACTCCGCGGCTCAGACAACATCTCTGGAGAAAAGCTGGAGTAGGTGACGTTTTCCGTTTCTATTCCATATTCCATATTCACCAGAGATGTTCCGCTGAGTTACTCCAGCTTTTTGTGTCTGTCTTCGGTTTAAACCAGCATCTGCAGTTCCTTCCGATACACAGCATTAGAAAAACAGAAGATATACATTAGATAGACTGCCTTCATGTGAACAACAACTAATTAGTGTTACACTGTATTAACACGGCCACACCACGAAGGGGCAGCAGCACAGTTTGTTGGCTAGCGCGCTATCAATACGCGTACGGAAGAATAACCTGCATCCGTGCCGACTATATTAAAAACTCGTTAGATGGAAAATGCTTAAAATAACAAGATAGTTTTAGCGAATCCTCTGCGAGACACCACTGTATATATTTCATCCGACCGTGCATGTGCAAGTATAGGTCGGCGCGAGCAATCATTGATACATTTAATTCTATGCTCTGGAGAATCGTTTAGAAAACCCGAATTACGAGATAGGCGAGGGGTTTGCAGGTATTGTTAAAGATACCAGAAAAAATCAGTCCCTAATGAGAACACTTACTACATCGTTAAAAAAAAACCTGTCAGTAGTGACAATTATTTTCCGTTAAAACAAATGGCATGTGTGTATAAATACAGGCTTTAAATATGTGAAAACTCACCTTTAAATATAAACGGCAAGATCCCAGAATCTTGAATGGAAACCTGGCTCCGTTCTCCGGCTACAAATGTGCATCACGCTGACACGAGTCTCCTTCTATGGTCCAAATGAAGGCAGATACGTCAAAGCGAACAGAAACGCGAGCAGGTTTCATTCAGTTCAATGTTTAAAAAAATCACTCTTTGCGTTTTGCAACCGCCCCGACCAGCGAAGCTCAGATTCCGGGAGGAACCGCTCACAGCTCACGGGTCCTGCACTGTCCCTGCACCAACCCGGCGCATTCCCCCTCTCAACCTCCAAATGCAACTAATCCCACCTTCCTTTCCCGTTACCGACCAATAAATATCACGCGAATCAGAGTTTATTCGCCGAGCTGGTACCGATGGAATGGATATAAGCAAAGTGACCGACCGAGCAGTTATAACGATGGCATTAAGAAACAGCAAGCATTATTGCATGGTATACAACAAGCAAGGCAAGTGCCACACACCACAAGAGATATACGTTTGCCCCTTTTAGATCAGTGAATGCGGGTTGACCGGGAGCCCCATCAGAGGCTGTCTCCGCCACAGTGGGCTGGGGCGCCGCTTGCCTTTCCCTCGCCCCGGGTTGCAGCGTTAACTGGAAGCAGGCGGCTGGCACAACCCGAGGAGCCCATCTGCACCTCCCGACCTCTGTCCGCACAAGCGGTGGTGACACCCAGACTGCCCCCACCCCACACCACGACGACCACCACTCCGCTCCCCTTGAAGAGGGAGAGCGCAAGTTACCTGAGCAGAAAGCACCCGGGGAAGATGCTGTAAACCGGTGGTACCAAGCTCCGATCTCTCTTCTTCATCCACACACACCCAGAAGCCAGCCAGCTGGCGGAGAGAGGAAAAAAACTGGACGGGTCCAAACAGCAGTGCATGCGCACAGGAGAATTGGTCGCTTCATTAAGGAAGTCACAGGTGACTCCCGAGGGAAGGCAACTGGATTCCTAACACCTTCCATGTAGTGCAGTCTGCGCCGTATATCCAGCAAGATTCCCGATACTGATCAGGCACCCACTTCTGTCCCCACTCACCGTCTCTCCTGTTGTATCGTTCGCAAGCCTGGGGGCGCAAACTGCTCCCAAATGTGAATCACTTCCCAATAGCAAACTTCAAAAACCTGCAATGAAGATCAACCACTTCCACTTCCCCGGGTAGCTCGGTACATAGACATATCACTCTCTGTGAAAATTATTGAAAAGTTAAATTAATTTTCATCCACACATTGCCATAGAAGCAATATTATGTGACAGAATGTCGTTGTTACTTTTGGCAAACTTTAATTTACTCGGACCTTTATAAGCCAGAGGAGCAGAATTGGCTGATCTATTAACCATCTATTTCTCAACACCATTCTGATCAATAATCTGTCAATCTGCACCTTCAAAATATCCAATGACTTGGCCTTCACAGTCATCTGTGGCACTGAATTCCATAGATTCACTACCCTCTGACTATCAAAATTCTTCCTCATCTCCTTTCCAAAAAATACGTCCTTTAATTCTGAGGCTATTGCTTCTGGTCCTAAACTCTCCCTCGAGTGGAAACATCCTCTCCAAATCCAATCTATCCAGGCCTTTAACTATCCGGTAAGTTTCAATGGGGCCCCCCACTCCCCCCCTCATCCTTCCAAACACCGGCGAGTACAGGCCCAGTGCCGTCTAATGTTCATCATACAGTATAACCCTGTAATTCCTGGGATAATTCTCGTAACTGAAGGAGTTTTCACTCTTTATCACTGAAGGAGATGGCAATTTGGGATTGAGGTGAGAAGATATCTCTTTATTTAGGGGGTTTCCAAATCTCTGGACTTCCACATCTCAGGTGGATACTCCACCATTTTGCACCTGCAGAATTCAACGTTCTTCAAAGCTTCGTTCTTAGATACTCATTATTGCCTCTCAAGTCTCATCAAAATAAGAACTGCAGATACTGGAAAAATCGAAGGTATACAACAAACTGTAGAAACTCAGCGGGTGAGGCAGCATCTATGGAACGAAGGAATGGGTGAAAGGTTGAAAGGTTGAACAAGTTAGGTCTTTATTCTTTGGAGCGCAGAAGGTTAAGGGGGGACTTGATAGAGGTCTTTAAAATGATGAGAGGGATAGACAGAGTTGACGTGGATAAGCTTTTCCCACTGAGAGTAGATAAGATTCAAACAGGGTACAGCAGCTGCACTGTTGCGGACAGGAAGGCACTACAACGGGTGGTGAAAACCGCGCAGCACATCATCGGTGCCCCGCTCCCTGCCATGGATGCCCTCCACCGAAAACGGTGTCTCAGACGGGCTGGGAAGATCATTAAAGACCCCTCCCACCCCAACCATGGACTGTTTGCCTTCCTCCCATCAGGGAGGAGGGCAAACAGGAGCCTCAGGTCTCGTACCAGTAGGATGAGGAACAGCTTCTACAATTATACCATCACATTGCTGAACTCGGAGTCCCGCCGATAGATTTCTCCGGTCCCTCCGTCCCCATTGTTTAATTATTCTGTATTTTTGATTATTCTGTATCTTCTTTTTTTTTTAATTTCTATATTGCACTACTACTACGGACTGACGCAAAACTGCATTTCGTTGTACCCATACTTAGTATTTGTGCAATGACATTAAAGTTGAATTGAATTGAAACAAGAGGACATGACTTGAGAATGAAGGGACAGAAGTTTAGGGGTAACATGAGGGGGAACTTCTTTAGTCAGAGAGTGGTAGCTGTGTGGAATGAGCTTCCAGTGAAGGTGGTGGAGGCAGGTTCGATTTTATCATTTAAAAATAAATTGGATAGTTATATGGACGGGAAAGGAATGGAGGGTTATGGTCTGAGTGCAGGTAGATGGGACTAGGGGAGAATACGTGTTCGGCACGGACTAGAAGGGCTGAGATGGCCTGTTTCCGTGCTGTATTTGTTATATGGTTATATGGGTGATGTTTCAGATCGAGACCCTTCTTCAGACTGATGTGGGGGTGGGGGTGTGGCAGGAAGAAGAAAAGTAAAGGCGGAGACAGTAGGCTGTGGGAGAGCTGGGAAGGGGAGGGGATACCTGAAATTGGAGGTCAATGTTCATACCACTGGGGTGTAAACTACCCAAGCAAAATATGAGGTGCTGCTCCTCCAATATGCGGTGGGACTCACTCTGGCCATGGAGGAGGCCCAGGACAGAAAGGTCGGATTTGGAATGGGAGTGGGAGTTGAAGTGCTGAGTTACCAGGAGATCAGGTTGGTTAATGCAAACTGAGAGGAGGTGTTGGGCGAAGCGATCGCCAAGCCTACGCTTGGTCTCACTGATGTAGGGCAGTTGTCACC
This sequence comes from Amblyraja radiata, assembly GCF_010909765.2. Lineage (NCBI taxonomy): Eukaryota > Metazoa > Chordata > Chondrichthyes > Rajiformes > Rajidae > Amblyraja > Amblyraja radiata. The sequence goes on from NC_045968.1 coordinate 18,983,486, forward strand.
TAGAACAGCGGATGCAATAGATGAGGTTGAAGGAGGTGCAGTTGAACCTCTGCCTCACCTGGAAAGACTGCTTGGGTCCTTGGATGGAGTCGAGGGGGGAGCTAAAGCGACGACAAGTGTAGCATTTGCTGCGGTTGCAAGGGAAAGTACCAGGGGAAGGGGTGGTTTGGGTGGAAGGGACAAATTGACTAAGGAGTTACGGAGGGAGCAGACTCTGCGGAAATCCGAAAGGGGAGGAGATGGGAAGATGTGGCCAGTGGTGGGATCCCGTTGGAGGTGGTGAAAATGTCGGAGGATTATCTGTTGTATGTGACGGCTGGTAGGGTGGAAGGTGAGGACAAGGGGGACTCTGTCCTTTTTACGAGTGGTTGTATGGGAGTGAGAGCGGAGCTATGGGATAGAGGAGACCCTGGTGAGAACCTCATCTATAGTCGAAGAGGGGAACCCCCGTTCCCTAAAGAATGAGGTCATCTCCGATGTCCTGGTTTGGAAGACCTCATCCTGGGTGCAATTGGATGAAGGAATTGGTAGTAGGGGATAGAGTCCTTACAGGAAGCAGGGTAACTTATCAGGAGTAACTTATCAGGTCAGACAATATCTCTGGAGAACATGGATAAGTCATGTCTTGGGCCGGGACCCTTCTTCAGACTGATTGTATTCACGGGGAGTGAAATGTAAAGCCGGGGGAGGTATATAGGTGGTAGGGAATGAGGAGGAGGGGGTGGGTTAGTGGGAGAAATGGGTGCATAATGAGTTGGGGGGCACAGGAAAGAAAGGAAGAGATCAAAGGAGGGGGGAGGGAAAGGGATTTTGGAGGCTTCAATGTTCAAACTTAATTTAACTGAAGAGTTACCTAAGTGCAATATGGGGTGCTGTTTCTGCATGTTGCATGTGGCCTTACTCTAGCAATAGAAGAGACCCAGGACAGAAAGGTCGGAATGAGAACGAGCAGGGGAGTTAAAATGATTAGCAACTGGGTAATGGCTCTATCTCCTACTGGATTAACAGCTAATGCCTAATGCCATGTTTATATGGCTGCCCAACATCATCAAGGAAAGTCCTGTAGAATAATAATTTGGAGTCAGCAGCATGAACAAGCTGCACAATTATCCTACATTTCTGAACACAAATTATAATTGCAGGAAACAGAGCCGCAGTGATATCCTGTTGCTTGGAAATAACATGTGGGCAAATAATGATCAAAGTCTTCTTCCATGTCTTAGTTGTTACTGTGAACACCACACTGACAAACTGAGTTTTCTCTTTTGTTGTATTACATATTTCTATTTCTATTTAACAACTGTGCCAGCACAGATAGATAACCAAAGGTTCCCTGCATACTAAATTGAGTAGAAAGACCGCATTTGATGTGATCATGAAGGGCAGTGGTAAATTAGGTCAGTTACTATTCTAGAAATCAGAGGCATTAACCAGGAGACACAAGTTTAAATCTCACACTGCATCCTCGGGGATTGAATTCAAGTACCGATAATTTAAAAAAAGTGTTAAATAATGTGCTGTAATTAGTAGTGTCAACTATTAAGTATCAAGATTGTCATAAAAGTACTTAATGGAAGCAAATCTAAGTTCAGTACTCAGTTTAGTTTATTGTCACGTGTACCGAGGTATAGTGAAAAGCTTTTGTTTTGTGCTAACCAGTCAGCGGAAAGACAATATATGATTATCATATATTATCATATATGAATAATCATGCCTCAACATTTGCTTTTAGTGACCCTGCAGTCCAAATCCCCTCGAGACCTGATTGGCACACTTGCCCTGTGTGGAGATCTGGACTCAGGCGATGGGGACCTGAAGATTTATCTCTGGTCTACTCAACTCATCTTTTGTCAGTTTGCTACAATTTTCACAGATATTATAAAACAGGTGCTGGGTACAATTTTCTGCATGGTAAAAGGAAATTACAATTTCCTGCGTAGTCATGGATTTTAAGAAAAAGATTTTGCCTTTTACCAAGTTCACACACTCCACATGCTCCTTCCATTATACAAATCCCAATGTTACCACTCTAGTTCAGAGCAACCTTGTACCAGGATGTGGAGCAGAAATATAACTACAAACTTAAGTTGACACATTATAAACATGGATGTGATGACACATATATGGGCTTAACATCTGAAATGAAACATCAGAAGAGATGATTTATTTTCAGATAATCTTAATAATTTTGAATCATGTTGCTTAGACTTTAGATTTTAGATTTTAGAGATACAGCATGAAAACGGGCCCTTCGGCCCACCAAGTCCACGCCGACCAGCGATCACCCCGTACACCAGCACTATTTTTCACACTAGGGACAATTTACAATTTACAGAAGCCAATTAACCTACAAACCAGCATGCCTTTGGAATGTGGGAGGAACCCGAAGCACTCGAATTAAACCCATATGGTCACAGGAAGAACATACACATTCCATAGACACAGCATCTGTAGTCAGGATCAAACCCGGGTCTCTGGCGCTGTAAGGCAGCAACTGTGCCACTATTGATAAATAATTTCATTCTTTAATCCCAGCATTGATGGCCATGTCTAAGAATAATTATTACCTTGAGTCAACAGTAATGGATCTAACTCCTGCCGGAATAACAGGTAATGCCTGATGCCATATATATATGGCTGCCCGACACAATAAAGTAACCTCCCTTAGGATTGCAATTTGGAGTCAGCAGCATTTACAAGCTACACAATTATCTCACATTTCTTAACAGAAAATATAATTGCAGGAAGCAGCCACAGAGATATCTGCGTGGAAATAACATGTGGGCAAACAATGATCAAAGACTTATTTCAAGTCATAGTTGCTGCTGTGCTCACCACACCAGCAAACAGAGTTTTCCTGTTTTTATTGTATTACTTAGACATATTTCCAATCTACAACTGTGTCATCACATAAAGGTAACTAAAAGGTTTCCTGTAAACCAAATTGGGAGGAAAGACAGCATTCGACTTGATCAAAATGAGCAGTGGTTCAGTTACTATACCAGAAAATTGAGACCTTAATCAGGAGACATGTGTTCAAATCTCATCTCGCAACCTCAGGGACTTAAATTCAAGTCATTAAAGAACTATTAAAGAACTATAAAATAACGTGCTGTAATTAGTAATTAAGCAAGCATTAAGCTTCAAGACTCTCATAAAACCGCTACTTGGTTCACAGTGTACAGATACATGACAAGGCAACAACGGTTAGTGCAAGATAAAGCCAGTAAAGTTCGATCAAAGATAGTCTGAGGATCATCAATGCGGTAGATAGTAGTTCAGGACTGCTCTCTGGTTGTGGTAGGATGGTTCAGCAGCCTGATAACAGCTGGGAAGAAACTGTCCCTGAATCTGAAGGTGCGCATTTTCACACTTTTATACATTTTGCCCGATGGGAGAGGGGAGAAGAGGGAGTGGCCAACGTACGACTCATCCTTGATTACGCTGCTGACCTTGGCGAGGTAATGTGAAGTATAAATGGAGCCAATGGAAGGGAGATTGGTTTGTGTGACGGCCTGTGCTGCGTCCACAATTCGCTGCAAGAAATTGCAAGGAAAGGTTTAGAGGGCTATGGGCCTAATGTGGGCAGGTGAGAATAGCGTAGGTGGGAATCTTGGTCAGCATCAGCAACTTGAGCCGAAAGGCTTGTTTCTGTGTTGCACGACTCTATGGTTCTTGGACTCCAAGAGTTTAAAACTTTATTTGGCACTTTCACCTTCGGTGCATGAAGTCTATGACTTCCTCTTTCCCATTAAATCCAAAGCTTTCCATCCTGCCCCCATTTCAGTATTTGTTGACTTTGTTACATCATTAGTCTCCTCTATCCTCTGTTCACTAATAAATCACTGCACGAGCTCTCACATAAGGATTCTCAGCTCGTAAATCATGATGAAATAAACTTCGAAGTAAGCATCTTCTCTAAAATAATTGAGTTGTTTGCAATTGTATGAGAACAATTTTCAAGCTTCCATAATAGCGAAAAACTAAATCATGGCAAAAGCAGGTTGCCATTAGTTTGGGCGCGGAAAAGGCTATGCTCTGTATATCAATCCCACCGGCTGATGTGATGATAAATCTAAAGGGACAAAACAATATCAGCTCTGAACACAATTCCTTGTTCTTATTATTAAAACGATTTTTTTTTTTAACACATTTCACATTTCAAAGACATGTTGGATAAATGGCTACTGTTATTTTTCCCTTATTGTAGATAAGAGTTGGCGAGGATTTCTATACTCCAGGGAGCATTGAAATAGTCCATGTAGAATGGCTCACCAGAACTGTGTAGAATCACATTCGGCTTAGATCAGCACTTTTGCAGTCCAAAATCAGCACATTAACTTACTCTTATAGTTCTCCCACTGTTTATTAAGTAACTGCTTAGAAGTAGATTTTGTAGTTGCAAAATCATATCATTAGTAGCATCAATTAAACAGTATTGGTAATATTTTGCCAGATTTTGTGGAGAAAAGGAGTTGGCGGAAATAGCAAGTCCAATTTCTGTACATCATTGCATAGTATTTGGTGCGTCCTCAATGATGGGTCTTTAATTGGAGAGAAGAGTCCATTAGGAATAGCCCATTCCTATAGTTAATCTACTTGGATCTGTTCTCAAGGGGAAGATTGATGAGGTTGGCTCTGTGCTGGCCACTTGGTTCATTAAATAATATGCTCTTCGCAGCCACAGATCCCATTAATTTACAAAGTATATGTAAGTGTCAGTAAGTATTTAACACCATATACTCTGCCAAGATCAGATGGAAGAAATTGTATGAACTACTGATGGGTTAATAATGGGAGAATTCCCCTGCCAGAGGGATTCATCTTTCACCTGGAGACATCCACATTTACTGATCACTTCCTGAATACCTAGTTATCTCTCCCTGCACTAAATGTTATACCTTTTATCTTGTATCTGTACACTGTGGACGGCTTGATTGTAATCAAGAAGTCTTTTCGCTGACTGGATAGCATACAGCAAAAAAGCTTTTCACTGTACCTCGGTATATCTGACAATAATCAACTAAACTAAACTAAACCGAACTGCTGGTTTTTTTCTGTTCTTACTTTAGATTTACAGCATCTGCAGATTTTTCATTCTGCCTATAACTAAAGTATTGCTGCTGAGGTCATCGTTTAGACAAAATAGTTCCATCATGCACGGGGGAACATTTATCGTGTTTTTTCAATTGATGGTGTTGACTATTTTTTCACAAGCTCTTCCTGACACTTCCTGACACTAGGTCCTTTACTTCTTTCTTACCTGTGTCTGAATGCTCTTGTATTTCCAGCCTATCCATTGTTCTATCCCTTCCCCCCTCTCTCCCTCCCTCTCTCTGGAACTTAAAACTTGCTTGTTCTCTCAGTTTTTCAAGAACTGAGAAAGAATCTTTACCCTAAAATGTTGACTGATTCTCTCTCCATTGATGCTGCCCAACTTGCTGAGGGGTTGGGGCATTTTCTGTGGTCATTTCAGATATTCAGCAATGCAGTTTTCTGTCTAAATGAAAGACAGTTTTAGAATGCTATTTGTGCCTCCATTTCAGTGAGATTCATGCAGCATTGATTTTTTCAAAGAAGCTGGGGTACTCAGAGAAGACTGAACAGTGGATAAAAGAGAATTTTAACATGTACATCGTCGCCAAGCATTGTGTCTGTGCTGCAGTGATAATTTGGCCTCATTTTCAAGCTGAATACATAATTTAATGTTTCACTTATCCTTGAAAGGACAACCGTGTCTCTTTCTGGTTAGCTCTGAGGGATTTCACTGATGGGTAAGTACCCCTGTGTACAATTGCAGGCAGATGAATGCAGTGTTTCTCACCTAGAAACTGACAGAATGTAGATTAGGGCTTCCCCATTATTTTCTAACATGACACCAATTCTCTCGATGGACATAACTCTCTGGCCGAGTATCTCTCAATCTCTCTTTCCTTCCCAGGGGCTCTTGCTTCTGAGCTGCACCTAGCCGTACAAATATATATATGCACCTTTAAACCTCTGTGTTCCATGGAGTATGATGTCAGGTGTACTGCTGTAACAGCCACTTTTACAGCCGTATATCAGTATGTTACAGATGGACTGCCTAACCCGTCACGTGTCCTTCCTCAGTGCCTCTTGTTTTTTTCAATAATAATGCTTGGCAGTCCTTTGTTGCTGCTAAATAACGGATTGTAAAAGCTTTAAAACAGGCCGTTACCCTCATGCATCATATCAGCAAATGGTCAGTGCATCAGCGTGGATAAGGGTGGGGATGGTGTGGCTCAACAGTTTTATAGGAGGTGGTGGGCAGGAGCGGGGACTTCTGCCATGGGGCGAACTGCAGATTGAGTATGGACCCATAGATCGCAACCCTGCCAGTCCGTGTTGCAACCCCAGGCCACAGCTTGGGTGTACACTGTTGAGGAAGAGGGCAAAGTTGAAAACAACTCCCTGTGGTCTGTGTCCAACTACCCAGGTTACAATCTGATTTACTGCTGCGAATATCAGAGTTATTTAGTTTAGAGATACAGAGTGGAAACAGGCCCTTCGGTCCACCAAGTCCAAGCCGAGACCATCGATCCCTGTACACTGATACTATCCCACACACTATAGTCAATTTACAATTTTTAACAAACCCAATTAACCTACAAAACCACATGTCTTTGGAGTGTGTGAGGAAAATGGAGCACCCGGAGAAAACCCACGCAGTCACGAGGAGAATGTACAAACTCCGTACAGACAGCATCTGTAGTCAGGGTCAAACCCGGGTCTCTGGTGCTATAAGGCAGCAACTCTCCCACTGTGCCACCGTACCCGATTGGTAACAGATTATCTGGTTATGGTCTGTTAAATCAATCAGGTTCCTGGTAAAATATATTCTCAAAGCATTTATTTATTTTTGTTTTTTAACCTTTACCCATTGCTGTTACCAATTCATGTGATAAAAATGTAAGTCTTATTTTTCTGAGTGTCACAGTCTGCCCTCTCCTCATTCTCATCCACTTCACCTCCCAGTACTTTTCCACCGGTCCCTCCTTCTACTCGCCTTCCACTCCCCTCTCATCAGCCCAACTCTCCTCACCTGTTGCACTCAGTTGCCTCTGATCACCAATTAACCCAGTATATAGACTCTCCTCACCATTCACACAGTGCCAGATTGTTCTCAGCATTCATGCAAGACTCTCCAGCGATTTCCCGACTGCCTACACGGATTCGAACCTGCCTGCCCCTCTTCGGAACCCTTGCTCAATCCTGAGCCTCTGTGTGAGTATGGTGTACCCATTCCTGTGTTACTACTCTGTGTTACAGTATCGTAATAAAGTTCATTACCAACTATACCTGCCTGATTCTGTGCTGCTATTGGGTCCAAGCTATATCCGTTACACTGAGCTGCTTTTAATACATTAGTAGTTGATATAGTTTCAGCATTGGCTGTCCAACATTGCCATAAAATCTCCAGGTAATTGTCTGACCCATACAGCTATGAGCAATCTGGAAGGAAAATCACACTTTGAAGAAAGCTTTTTATCATTTTAGTTTAATTTAGTTGAGAGACATAGCACAGAAACAGGCCCTTCAGCCCACCGAGTCCCCGCCGACCAGTGATCCCCGCACACTAACGCTATCCCACACACACGAGGGACAATATACAAATTTACCAAAGCCAATTAACCTACCAACCTGTACGTCTTTGGAGTGTGAGACGAAACCGGAGCACCTGGAGAAAACCCATGTGGCCACGGGGAGAACGCACAAACTTTGTACAGACAGCACCCGTCGTCAAGATTGAACCCTGGTCTCTGACGCTGTAGAGGAGGCAACTCTACCGTTATTCCACCGTGCCGCCCTTGTCTTTGAGCACTTTCATCCAGCTGTTTTGAAAATGTTGCAAATGGGAGACTTGGCTGTTTGCCTGTGGAAAATGAGGTTAGATAGTCGTGCTGCTAAATCTCCTGTAATATATCCAAAGTGAGCTGTAATCCAGTGCTGCATTGTTACAGACTCCCTGCTGGAGAAAGCACCCTCATAAGCAAGCATCCTCGGCAACAGCAGGCAAGAAGATCTGAGCCAGTGTAGGCATATGAGGAAAGCCATCCTGCCAGCTATTCCCTTCATCTCCCTACAGCTTCCTGGACTCTTGCCTGCTCCTGTTACTTCCTCTTCTAATCACGATGGACCTCCCAAGCAGCAAACATTGGCTTGAAACCAAGGAACTTGGCCAGACGTCCATCATTACAAATGCTCAGTTGCCTCACCAAATTAGTTTAAGAAGCAATTACCATCAGTTGCAGCAGCCAATGCTAAAAAAAAATAATCAATAGCAGCATGTGAACAGCTCAAAGTGCTTGATCTGACAACAGTTAATGGCCCCCTAATATATTAGACACAAAGTTTACAAAAAAAAAGACACAAAGTGCTGGAGTAACTCAGCGGGTCAGGCAGCATGTGCCCATCCAGATGCACACCATTTTCTCCCACCATCCCACCACGCCTTTCACTTTCCTCTACCCCCCTCCTCCCCTTCCACTGTTACCCTTACCCTGGCTTCACATTTCAGACCTCTTATCTGCTTATCTCACAGCCTTTTGTCTTATTTTAATTTCTGGACTTTGCCCACCCGTCTGCTAATCAACCCCCCCCCCCCTCACATGTATCCACCTATCACTCGCCTGGCGTTGTCCTTCCCACAACCTCTCTTCCAGCTTTCTCCCCCAATACAGTCTGAAGAAGGGTCCTGCCCAAAATGACACCTACCCATGTCCTCCAGAGATGGTGACTTGATCTGTTGAGTTACTCCAGCACTTTGTGGCCCCTAATATATTGTTTGAAATGTTCCTGCAACCTGTTCATGAAAGCAGACACTCTGAGTGTTAAACAAGTGAGTATTCACAAATATATATAACTGCCAGTGGCATACAGCCAAGTGAAGTCCACCATTGTAGTGGTATTCAGTAAACACATTGCCCCAAAACAATCATACAAGATAACAAAAACCAACTTTCCTTTTATGATGAAATAAAAAAATACAAATCTGGAAACAATTCAAAATGGATTGTGTATTTGTCTCAGACACACTCATTTGTAACATTCTTGAACCACAGAAGTCAATGAGTTGGAGATGCACATGTTACTCCATCACATAACCATCAGGTGGTGCCAGCAATGGCCACCTCGCCAACAGTCTGTCTGTCCCTTCCTTCCTTTGTTGTTATTTTAGTATTTGTTAAATGTATGTTTTAGTGTTCTTTAGCATGTTTTACGTGGGGGTGGGGGATTGGGGAAACATCTTTTTAATCTCTTACCTCGACGGAGATGCGACTTTTTTCCATATCGTATCTCCATCCGCACTGAGGCCGAACATCGAGGAGTTGGCGGCCCGTGCTGGAGCCCGACTTTGGGAGCTCCAACCGCGGGAGCCCGCCGGACTTAACATCGTGGAGCTCGCAGTCTCTGGTTAGAGACTGACTTCGGGAGCTCCAAGCTGCAGGAGCTTGGACTGCCCCGACGCGGGTGCTTCGATCGCACCGACTCGGGAGCTTCAATCGCCCCAACGCGGGGGCTTTGATTGCCCCAACTGTGGATTGTTCGACTCCCCTGACTGTGGGTGAAAAAGGAGGAAAAAGATTGGACTTTATTTCCTTCCATCACAGTGAGGAATGTGGGGAATCCGCTGTCGTGGATGTTTATGTTAACTTTTATGTAGTTGTGTGTCTTGTTGCTTTTTTTTAGTATGGGTGTATGGTAATTTGAGTTTCACTGTACCTTAATTAGTACACGTGACAATAAACTGGCCTTTGAACCTTTGAACATAACTACTATTTTTCTAATTAATTGGGATCCCTAACAAATAATTATTTGCCTCAATATAACTTCAGGCACTTACCACTCCTCCAAGCATCACACTTGCATTGTACTTGTGTAGCAAGATAGTCCATCGAGACTAACACATGACCTGAATCCAGTTCTTTCTTGCCGACTTCCAAACAAAACCTACTGCAAACTGGCTGGGTCATGTTCAACTACACCCTGCTCCACTACACTAAGCATTATTGGACCACCCATGACAATACACTGAGAGCATTAGTGATGTTTAAATGTTGTCTTTCTTCCCACCTTCTCCTTCCTCTCCGGAATGGGGTGGTTCATGTTCATTAGTCATAGGAGCAGAATAAGGCTATCCGGCCCATCAAGTCTACTCCACCATTCTATCATGGCTGATCGACTTCTCCCTCTCAACCCCATTCTCCTGCCTTCTCCCCATAACCTTTGACACCCTTCCTTATCAAGAACCTGCTTTAAAAATACCCAATGACTTGGCTTCCACATGGTAATACATTCCACAGATTCACCATCCTCTGATTGGAAATTCTGAAGGAAACTCCTCTTCATATCCTTTCTCAAAGTATGTCCTTTAATTCTGAAGCTGGTCCTAGACTCACCCACTAGTGGAAACATCCTCTCCACGTCCACTCTATCCAGGCCTTTCACTTCTTCCCCCAGTGTTGGTGGCTTGCCTTATGTCTGAAATGAGGGAGCCACTAGGTTATGTTCATGGTGAGGTGAGGGACAAAGTTAGAAAGACACGGTGGTGCCTGATGTAACATAGAAAAACAAGAGATGAGAGGTAAGTTGCATACAAAATAATTAAGTATGAGCATACTGGCATCTTCAATGATTTGTGTTGGCAATTGTTGGCACAGGCTCTGTGGTAGCTGAGCTTATGCTCAAAAGCATCTACTCTTCCAGGTGAACGACCCAGTGGATACAGTTGGGTCAATCTGTGCCTCCTTCCCATCTGCAGAACATTAATTTTTGGAAGCTCAGCCCTTGCAGCCAAATGCCGCTTCCAGGAATGGATGCAAATGTCAAAAATGATCAAAAATAGAATTCTATTTCCAGTTCAACATTTTCTGACTTCGGAAATACAAGAGTGAGAAGTTTTGTGTCATATGTGGCACATTGCGGCAGGGACAGCCTGCATGTCCTTATTTAGTTAAGTTTAGAGATACAGCGCAGAAACAGGCCCTTTCGGCCTACCAGGTCCGCGCCGACCAGCGATCCCCGCACATTAACACTTTCCGATACCCACTAGGGACAATTTTTACATTTACCAAGCCAATTAGCCTACATACTGTACGTCTTCGGAGAGTGGGAGGAAACCCACACAGGCCACGGGGAGAACGTAAAACTCCGTAGAGACAGCACCCGTACTCGGGATCGAACCCGTGTCTCCGGCGCTGCATTCGCTGTAAGGCAGTAACTCTACCGCTGCGCCACCATGCAGCGCAGTGTTTGGTTGCTACATATGGCTTGCATGGCCAAAGAAATAGAAATGCCTGAATTGCTCTTAATGTCAAAGTTATGGTCGCATCACTCTCAGAAACCTTGCCTCGGGATCTTTGCAGGCATATGACACAGATGGTGCTTTGCTGCTTGGTGCTGCATTACAAGCAAAGCACTTCTGGTGTCGTGGATAACCTATTTTTGAATAATGTAACTTTGAACCAGCTTTTGGCTGCCAAGCAGGGCTCCCAATAGCACTGTTATTCGGACGGCTCACCCTAACAACTTGTTGCCATTATTGTCTTGTGTTCACAGATATAGCCTCTAACTTGCATCGTTCTTCAGAAGCCAGAGAACATTCCTTTGTCCTAACCCTTCCTCTCATCATTGCTAAATGCACAAATTCCTTGCCAATGGTCCCTGGTGGTGGACAGAATGCTTGGTGAATTGTGTCCTGCAAGCCTGTAATATTTACTCCTGCAGTTGGAGCTGTGAGGAGAGGTTGTAATGATGCAAGTAATTCAATCCCTATTGCCTGCTGTTTGTGGAACAAAGTGGTGTTGTGTGAAAAAAACGGTGCTGTTTAGGAACTGGATTTAACAAATTGGAGGTCCGTTAGGGAGATTGCTGGTGCCACTGTTGATATTCCACCCCACAGTGTCAGCTGCAACATTGATAGCAACTCTGACAGCACTGACATCAGATGAGAATTACGCACTGACACTGATTGCAATCAAGGTCTGTCAGCTCGTCTCACTTCCTCCCTGCGTAAGTACTCCACATGCCTTTCTCATTAGGGTTGGTTGATGCAAATCATGCCATATATATGCAGAAATGTATCGTGTAGCAAATCAACACCTGTAGTAACCAGAGAAATAAAAGGCAGCACAGTCACATTTTACAGCTCCAAATTTCATTAAAATACTGGAATTAAATTTGTTATCTTTTAGAGAATTCTCTTCATTGGAGCAAAAATGTTACATATTCTTAGCAAAGCTTTTGACTGATCTAAATCTTATCTTCTAATAATTTTATTTTCACACTGAAATAAGGAAGAATAAATCCCATTGACTTTGTTGAACTTTATAAAGGAAGAAAGCTGCATCAATTTGTTAACCCCCTTCCATCCCAGCTAGAATTGAAAGGTCTAAACTTGGTCTTGTCGATGTAAAGGAGGCCACATCAGGAACACTGAATGCCGTAGATCAGGTTAGGGGAGGTGCATTTGAACCTCTGTCTCACTAAGAAAGGCTGCTGGGTTCCCTGGATGGAGGGGAGGGAGGAGCTGTTAGAACAGGTATTACATCTTTTGCCATTGCAGGGAAAGTACCAAGCAAGCAGGTGGTTTGGGTGGATAGCAATGAGTAAACCAAGGAGTTGCAGAGGGAACGGTCTCTACTGAAAGCAGAAAGGGTTGGGACAGGAAGATGTTACTTCCAGTGGGATCATGTTACCGATGGTGGAAATGTTGGAGACTGATGCGTTGGACGTGGAAGCTGATGGGGTGAGATGTAAGGACCGGGAGTACTCTATACTTGTTCTGTTTGAGGAGAGGGGGAACGAGAGCAGAAGGGGATTACTCCAAAGAACTACAAGTTTGTAGATTGTCACTAGTGTGTGTCGGGTGATGTTATTGTGTGGGGATCGCTGGTCGGTGCGGACTAGGTAGGCCAAAGGGCCTGTTTCCACTATGTATCTCTAAACTAAGCTAAACTAAACTAAACTAAACCAAACTAAAGGAGAGATGGGCAAGGGATGGGTAAGGGAGAACATTCTTGATGATAGGATGCACACATAGCTGGAAAACCATCAACATATCAGTTGGTATGGTTTTGTGCAGGGGAATTATATACAGGAATATCAGTAAAACTTTTGTCATGGACCCACTTGGTAGGCAGATCCAAAAATGTAAGCCATGTGGGATCCAGTGAAACTTTGTAGATTGTATTCAAACTTGGCTACAGAAAACAGAGGGTCACGGTAGAGGGGTTTTATTCTGACTGGAGGTCTGTGACCAGTGGTATCCCACAAGGATTAGTGTAGGCAGATGTGCAGTTGAAATTGGCAACATGGTCGGCAGTCATTGTAGGCCGAAGGACTATTCCTGTTGTACACTGTTCTGTTCTGTGTAATTGGCTTGTTGGGATTAACTGCAATCGAACAATGTATAATTGTAATTAAGTGCTGAAAAAGCACTGCGGCATTAAAGAAAAATGGATGTGTGATTTCAGCTTAAATTCTCAATCAGATTTGTTGATTCAATTAAGAAAATCAATTGCATTCTTCTTCTGTGACCTTACTCACAGATGATCACTGGACATCAATGTCGTTTCTTGCCGTTAGAAAAGGTGATATCTAGGCATAAATTAACCTTTATTACCAAACATATTTGCTGTAATATCCAGGCAATTTCATATTTTGCACACATCAACATTGTCCAGAACCAAAATCAGTTGCTTTTCCTAATCAACGCAATTGAACACCAAAATAAATTAAGCATCAAATGAAATCAATGAATGTCCTGCAATAATTTCAAATATCTTCATGTAAAATGCAGAAGCAAAATGCTACAGATTGTAGAACATCCTTGGTTCAATTTCAGCTGTGTTTTTGCAGTCTGGTGGCCATTGTAAGCACTCCACTGGAGATTAAGCTGGGTGCTGACTTGAAAGCAGGTGTAGATGAGATATGCCCTCAAAGAACATTATCCATAAACTGATGTGTTTGAAGGAACTGCAGATGCTAGTTTAAACTAAAGATAGACACAAAATGCTGGAGTAACTCAGCGGGACGGGCATCATCTCTGGAGAGAAGGAATGGGTGATGCTTTGGGTCGAGACCCTTCTTCAGAAGAAGGGTCTCTGAAGAAGGTGTCTATTATTCACAGATCATATATAAACACTGGACATCTGCAATGGGCCCCAACCTTAATTTATTCTCCACTGGACCCAGGGTCTCGACCTGAAACACCACTCATTCCTTCTCTCCAGAAATGCAGCCTGTTCTGTCAAGTTACTCCAGCATTTTGTGTCTATCTTCGGTGTTAACCAGCATCTGCAGTTCCTTCCTACACATTTTATCTGCTCCGCTGCAATATTTCCTCAAGGTATGCCTACTTTGAAGAAGTTCTCCTCCTCTCTCCAGAGAGTTTTGCTACATCCTCTCTCCCTGCTCCCCCTGTGCTTCATCCCCTTTGATCTCATTCTCACCCCTCACACTTCCTTCTCTGTGTCTCCCTCTTGCCTGACTTTCAGTCTGAAGAAGGGTCTTGACCTGAAACATCACCCATTCCTTCTCTCCAGAGATGCTGCCCATCCCGCTGAGTTACTCCAGCATTTTGTGTCTATTTTTCCATAAACATATCAGAGATATTAAAGAAATGGCCGGTTGCAGACTAAATGCAAGAGTAAGACTGCTTGATGCTCTTCTGATTAATGACATTAAAGGCACACAGATGTAAGCGAAAATTCATTTTGCAATTGGTTACTTTGACAACCACAATACAAGGCTGCTGGCCCTCTAGCAACAACCTCCGTGTGACTTTGGCCCAATTGATAGTTTTGCCGCAGCAGCCTGCTGAAGAATCATTTAGAAGTATAACACAAATAAAATATAAAAACTGCCTTCAGAAATTATCAGACTTTCTCAGATGTGGATTTAATCTGATCATATTGGCCCTCTTGGCTTAAAGACATTTAGTGCTTGGTAAGAAGCAGGAAAGAAGTCAAATTGAAAATGAAAATCAGCAACTGAATTGCCACATTAGCTCTACAAGAGAGATGGGAGCAACACTGACAGCAGCCATAGACTGTGAGAGATGAAGTATGCTCAGGATTTAATAGTCAGTCACATTGTGTAGCTTTTATTGGTAGAAATGTCACCATGTCATTTTGAGGCAGGCAATATAACTTTGTTACAAAGGCTTATTTAAGTACTAGAGCTCGGTTGCTGCCTCAGGGCAGTTGCCTCATGTTTTCAGTTTTATAACAGCTGCAAGCTTACAACCAGCATGAAACCAGCAAGAGTTAAAAGCGGATGACCAAACAATTTTGGTCATGCTGAAATGTTTTTCATGTCAGCAGTGAGCAAATTCTACAATCAGCGTTATATAGATGTTTAAAGATAATTGGTATTTGGATGTTTAAGAAGGAACTGAAGATGCTGGAAAATCGAAGGTAGACAAAAATACTGGAGAAACTCAGCGGGTAAGGCAGCATCTAAGGAGCAAAGTAAATATGCAACATTTCAGGTCGAAACCCTTCTTCAGATTTGTTTTTTGGTTGTTAACTTCTTTGGTCAATGATAGAACACAAATTGCAGTCCAGACTTATGCAATGGGTGACTTATGTAAACTCGTACTTACACAAATAATTCTGTACTCAGTCTCTAGTGCAATCAAAGCAGTTGTTAATTTCCACAACACTGCACGATCACTCAAGTTTACAGTGCATTCAGAAAGTATTCAGACCCCTTCACCTTTTCCACATTTTGTTATGTTACAGCCTTATTTTAAAATGGATTAAATTCATTTTTTTAACCAATCTACACACAATACCCCAAAATGAAGAAGCGAAAACAGGTGTTTAGAAATGTTTGCAAAGTAATTCAAAAGAAATAACTGAAATATCACATTTGTGTAAGTATTCAGACCCTTGGCTATGAAAATCAAAATTGAGCTTAGGTTCATCCTTTTTACATTGATTATCCTTGAGATGTTTTTACAACTTGATTGGATCCACCAGTGGTAAATTAAATTGATTGGACATGATTTGGAAAGGCACACACCTGTCTATATAAGGTCCCACAGTTGACTGTGCATGTCAGAGCAAAAACCAAGCCATGAAGACGAAGGAATTGTCCGTAGACCTCCGAGACAGGATTGTGTAGAGACACAGTAAGGGTATAAAACAATTTCTGCAGCATTGCAGGTCCCGAAGAGCACAGTGGCCTCCGTCATTCTTAAATGGAAGAATTTGGAACCATCAGGACTCTTCAAAGAGCTGGCCACCCGGCCAAACTGAGCAATCGGGGGAGAAGGGCCTTGGTCAGGGAACTGACCAAGAACCCTATGGTCACTCTGACAGAGCTCCAGACTTCCTCTGTGGAGATGGGAGAGCCTTCTGGAAAGACAACTATATGTGCGGCACTCCACCATTCAGGCCTTTAAGGTAGTGTGGCTAGACGGAAGCCACTCCTCAGTAAAAGGCACATGACAGCCCGCTTGGAATTTGCCAAAAGGGTTGTTTTCCCTGATGCTCTGGTCTGATGAAGCCAAGATTGAACTCTTTGACCAGAATGCCAAGCGTCACACCTGGAGGAAACCAGGCACCGCTCATCACCTGGCCAATACCATACCCACGGTGAAGCATGGTGGTGGCAGCATCATGCTGTGGGGATGTTTTTCAGAGGCAGGAACTGGGAGACTAGTCAGGATCGAGGGAAAGATGAACGGAGCAAAGTGCAGAGAGATCCTTGATGAAAACCTGCTCCAGAGCATTCTGGGCCTCAGACTGGGGCAGAGGTTCACCTTCCAATAGGACAACGACCCTGTAAAGAAGTGTTATCAACACACTGTGACTTTACTTCCTTTATTCATACTGTGGCATTACAGAGAGCACTAGCTGTACGTGGTCTGTCACGGAAACTAGAGAGCGATATGTGGGTGGGGAGGTTGTAATTATACTTGTGATATGGGGAGTCGTTAGTAGTGATGAGGTAACTATATTAAGGGTCACATGCATATATCATCTACATTCTTCCCCTTGGAAATGAAAGACAAACAAAGTAGTGACAAGGCGACCACGTCTCATGCGCTAGAAATGGTTAAGCAAAATCGCCATAGCGGACAGGCGGCTTGACAACACGTCCCGACCGGGTTCGCGTCTCGCCATCTCCCCTCCCTGCAGGAACAAGCGGAGGCAGTACGGCAACAGGTGCAGACGGCCGAACTGGAACAGGGGAGCTGGGAGGGGACGGAGAAGACAAGGGCAGAAGGGCATGAGGGGATGCGGGGCTCGCAGTGGACTGCGCACGGGCAGGCGAGGGAGGGTGAACCGGAGGAGGATCGGATGGATAGAGCTGGGAGGGTAGAGACCGTGGCATGAGAGGAGCGATGGGCCGAGCATTGCCTGGAGGCTGAAATTGCAGCGGGGGAGCAAAAGGATCTGCGGGTGGTGGTCGCGGCTCGTTGACGAGCCGCAGACGTTGGCGGGACCGGCAGTAGATGGTTCCTGCATGGTAACGAGATAGGACCGAGGCGACCCAGCAGAGGCGACTACGGTAGCGAGCCAGGAGTGACCGGTGGGGGTCTGCATGCGGACAACCTGACCGGGGAAAAGGCGCGGCAGGGGGCGGCAGGACTTGTCATGGGAACGTTTCTGGACATCGCGCTTAAAGGCAATGCGCTCCTGAACAGCAGTGGGCTTGAGGACAGAGGGGACGAGTGAGCACTGGGCCACCGGGATCGGAGGTCTGGTAGTGCGAGACATGAGCCGCTGAGCGGGGAGCCCATGGCAGGGTCACGGGATATGTTGCGAAGGTTGAGGAGGGCTAGAAAGAAGTCAGAGTTGGACAAACGACATTGTTCCAGTAAGTTCCTTGCACTGCGAACGGCGCGCTCGGCCAGACCGTTGCTTTGCCGGTACTCAGGGCTGCTGGTGAAGTGGCGGAAGTTCCAGCTGGTTGCGAAAGCCCTGAACTCGGAGCTCGTGAATTGGCTGCCGTTGTCCGACTGCAGGCTGGCCGGGGTGCCAAAGGTAGAGAAATGGCGGCGCAGCTTATTCGACAACGGCTGAAGAGGTGAGGGAATGCAGCTGGTCTACCTCGAACCAGTTGGAGTAGGAGTCGACAAGTACCAGGAAATGTTTGCCTCGCCACTCGAAAATGTCAGTGGCAACCGCCATCCAGGGCAGTTCGGGTGCAGGCTGCTGCAGAAGCGGCTGTCGTTGCTGGTGGGGGGCGAGGCTGTTGCAGGTGGAACACGAGAAGACCCTCTCCCGGATGTATTGAGCCATACCAGGCCAGTAGAACTGGCTCTGGGCGTGAGACAAGGTGGCTTCGGCCCCAGGATTACCGTTATGAGGGGCCTGATAATAGTGGTCATGCAGAGCAGCAGGCACTACCACCTTGTGTCCTTTCACAATCACGCCGTCGTGGAGTACGAGCTCATCACGGACCAGGAAGTAGGGCACGGCGCCAGCCGGCAGAGCGGAACGACGGTCGGGCCAGCCCTGCTGGATGATGGCAGCAAGCTGTTGCAGGGCAGGATCATCGGCAGTGTGCTTGACCAGGGACTTCATCTGCTGTGAAGGGACAATATTGACATTGAGCACCATCAGGTCAGACATTTCATAGGGGTGGCGATCGGTGGATGTTAGCGGGGCGCGGGATAGCGTGTCGGCCACGAACATGTCTTTGCCTTTTCGGAAAATGACGTTGAAAGTGAAACGCTGGAGCTGCAGCATCATGCGCTGCAGTCGGGATGAGGCAACATGGATAGACTTGTTGAGGATGGTGACAAGCGGCTGGTGATCTGTTTCAATGGTGAAAGTGTTGCATAGTATATAGTCCTTGAATTTGGAGCAGGCAAACACCACGGCCAGTAGCTCCTTCTCGATCTGTGCGTAGTGCTGTTCGGCAGGGGTCATGGTACGGGACGCGTAGGAGACTGGCAGTTGCAGGCCGTCATGGAGCTGCAGGCAAGCGGCACCGAGCCCGAACTGAGAGGCGTCGCAGGTGATAATAATGGGACGTTGCAGGTCAAAAAATTTAAGTGTTGGGGTACTGATCAGCTTGGACTTAAGGATGTCGAAAGCTTTTTGGTGTTGAGGGAACCAAGCCCAGGCCGTGTCCTTCTTTATCAAATCCCTCAGGGGTGCACTCAGCTCGCTGAGGTCGGGGATGAACTTCCCCAGGTAGTTTACCATGCCCAGGAAACGTTGCAGGCTGGGCACATCAGTAGGTGATGACATCTTGGAGATGGCAGCCGTTTTCTGTGGGCCGGGTTTCAGCCCCGAGGCTGTGAATACATGTCCAACATATGTGACCTCGGGGACGCGGAATCGGCACTTCTTGGGGTTGAGTTTCAAGTTGATCTTCCGGGCCCTGTCTAGGACTTGGCGGAGGTTGAAATCGTGCTCAGCGACATCCTTACCGTAGACCAGGATGTCGTCAACGATGATGGCACACGGTAGACCAGCAAACAGTTGCTCCATTGTCCGTTGGAACACCTCGCTGGCAGAGTTGATTCCGAATGGCATTCGGAGGAACTTAAATCTGCCGAAGGGGGTGCTGGAAGTTGTCAGGTTGGAGGAATGCTCGTCAAGCGGTATCTGCCAGAAGGAACTCTTGGCATCGAGGACAGAAAAGATTGTGGCCGGACCAACCTGTGCAGCGACGTCCTCTACTGTTCTCATGGGGTAGTGCGGGAGTTTGATGGCAAGGTTTAGGTCTTTGGGGTTGATGCAAATGCGTATTTTGCTTTCGTCCTTTTTTGCGGCAACAACCATGGTGGAGACCCACTTGGTGGGTTCGCTGACCGCCTTTAGGATGCCCATTTTTACCATGCAGTGCAGCGTAGATTCTACTTTTTTCTTCATGGCGAAGGAGACACAGTGTGGCGCACGGACCACTGGCTCGACCTTGCGGTCGACGACAATCTTGTAGTTGTAGGGCAGCTTGCCCAGCTCGTCATCAAAGCGGTCAGGATATTCAGCCAACGGGTCCATTAGGCCCTGCACCTTGTGGATGTCACGGTGGAAGGAGACCAGGCCCAGGTCCTGGCATGCTTGGTTGCCCAACAGGGTAATGCAGTTGGAATCGAGAAGATAGAAAGTGAGGGGCCGAGAGGTCTCCAGTATCTTGCAGCGCAGAGTTGCCTTTCCCACAGGAACAAGCACCCCTCCCCCGTATGCGTGCAAAGTGGAGCGAGCAGAGGTAACTTACTCATTAGACCTAATTTTATTGAAGAGGATTGTTGACATAACATTCGCAACAGCTCCGGTATCTAACTTAGCGGTGAAGGTCGAGTTGTTCACAGTTACACGAACTGAAGGGTCTGTTATCACTGCAGGTGCATCCAACACAGAAAAAATGCTGGTCTCCCCCTGAGAGGACCCAGATTCAGATACAGGGAGTTCGTTGAGATGGTACTGGGAACCGAGCTCGCTATCAGTTTGCTCCAAGTTGTTTAACATACGCCTTGGAGCAGCAGGAGGCTTCCCACGGGAACGGCAGGCAGCAGAAAAATGGTTTAGTTTCTTGCAGTAATTGCACGTTTTGTCCAAAGCAGGGCATACATTGTACTGATGAGTGGCAAAGTTACAATTGGGGCACCTTAGCTGGGTACGTCCCCCGGGAGCAGTGCCGGACCTCGGGGGTCGTGGCGGGGTAGGTTTCTGCCAAAGGCGGGTAACACTGGCAAAGTTAATGTCCTGATCAGCCGGAGACACTGCCGAAGTGACGGCTTCGGCTAAACGGCAGGCATGCATAGCCTCGTTAAAAGACAGGTCGGGCTTGCGCAAAAGTTCAGCCCTTAGCTTTTCATCGCGGAGACCGTAAACCAGTAGGTCCCTGGTCAGCTCCTCGGGGGTCAGCGTCTCAAGGCGGCACCGTCTGGCCAGGTGTCGCAGCGCAGCAACATAGTTCTCAGCAGATTCACCAGGGTGCTGACGCCGCCCGAAAAGTTTGAAACGTTCTAAAATGCAATTAGTCGGAATGTCGCAAATCGCGGTAAACGTAGCCAATAAACATACCGGGTCCCGAACAGATTCACCCGCAGCGTAGACGAAGAAGTCTGACCGAGCCAGGGCATCGGGACCAGCCAGGTTAAGGAGTACAGAAGCTTGGACGGCAGGAGTAGCGGCAGGATGAGCGATTGTGACATAGTGGTCGAAGTCACGTCTAAAGACATCCCATCGATGGGCAATTTCTACATCGAAAACGAGCACTTCGGGTTTGTGGCAAGAAGTGGCCATAACGAGGAAAAAAGAGGGGGTAACAGAAAACTGGGGCGAAATTAAAGAAACAACCGATAAACATGAGGCGCAAGGGTAAGAGGTTTGACACCATGTAAAGAAGTGTTATCAACACACTGTGACTTTACTTCCTTTATTCATACTGTGGCATTACATAGAGCACTAGCTGTACGTGGTCTGTCACGGAAACTAGAGAGCGATATGTGGGTGGGGAGGTTGTAATTACACTTGTGATATGGGGAGTGGTTAGTAGTGATGAGGTAACTATATTAAGGGTCACATGCATATATCATCTACAGACCCTAAGCACACAGCCAAGAAAACGCAGGAGTGGCTTTGTGACAAGTCTGTGAATGTCCTTGAGTGGCCCAGCCCAGAGATCGGACTTGAACCCGATCGAACATCTCTGGAGGGACCTGAAATAGCTGTGCCATATAACCATATAACAATTACAGCACGGAAACAGGCCATCTCGACCCCTCTAGTCCGTGCCGAACACATAGTCTCCCCTAGTCCCATATACCTGCGCTCAGACCATAACCCTCCATTCCTTTCCCATCCATATAACTATCCAATTTATTTTTAAATGATAAAAACGAACCTGCCTCCACCACCTTCACTGGAAGCTCATTCCACACAGCTACCACTCTCTGAGTAAAGAAAATTGATGCTCCCCATCTAACCTGACAAGAGCTTGAGAGGATCTGCAGAGAAGAATGGGAGAAATTACCCAAATACAGGTGTGCCAAGCTTGTAGGGTCACTCCCAAGAAGACTTGAGGCTGTAATCGCTGCTGCCAAAGGTGCCTCAACAAAGTACTGAGTAAAGGGTCTGAATACTTATGTAAATGTGATATTTCAGATTTATTTTTAATTATTTTGCAAAAATTTCTAAACATCTGTTTTTGCTTTTTTATTATCGGATATTGTGTGTAGATTGATGATTAAAATTTTTTTTAAAATCCATTTTAGAATAAGGCTGTAACGTAACAAAATGTGGAAAAAGTTAAGGGGTCTGAATACTTTCTGAATGCACTGTACATTGGGAACAAGCTGGCAATGGCAGCGGTGCTTATCCAGAAGGCCACGCGATGCAGAAAGTGCCCTGGACGCAGCTGGACAGTTAAGTATTAACAGTGAGTTATTTTGGGCAGGGGATTGGGATGGTGATTCCGACTTCCGTAAAGTGTGACTTAGTAAGGCTTCACGGAACGTAACCCTTATGTAAGTCGGGGAGTTCCTATAATACCTGAGACTCATACCTTAGTGCCTCATAGCTGTGAAATAGCTGGTAATGTAAGATAGGGCCTTAGGAAAAAAAAAACATGTAGTAGGTCATTTGGTCCCTGCATCAACATTTAATAAAATTCTGATTCATTCGTTACTCCATGCCAATTTTCTGCACTATCTCCGTATCCCTTAATTCTCACATATTCAAAATATATTGAATATTCCCAGCCACTCCATAGCCCTCTTGGTAGTAAAGTTTATGTTGTGGAATTTCCTCCAATCTCCTTCCTGACTGGAATGCTCATTTTTTTGATAGAGTGATCCCTAGTTCTGGGCACACCAAACATTATCCCTGCTCCTCCCCTGGGAAGAGCCGGAATAATTGTGTATGTTTTAATGAGATCACATCAATTCTTTTCTCAACTCGAAGGAGAATGAGCCCAGTTTGCTTCATCTATTCTCGTTGGACAGCCTTTACCTTGTCATCCCCACCCCTTGTTCAGGAGTCAACATTTTTGTTGCACTCTTCAATTGAAAGTACCCCTCATCATGTATCTGTACACTGCAAATGGCTTGATTGTAATCATGTATTATCTTTCCGCTGGCAACTTAGCACCAACAAAAGCTTTTCACTGTACCTCGGTACTCGTGACAATAAACTAAACTGCAACTGAGAAGTATTTTCTTCCAAAGACCAGGCCAGTGCAAACCATTCCTGATGTGGTCTCCCTGATTAGTGCAGTACATTATTTTCATGCGTACACTCAAATTCTCTTACAATAAAAGCCAATGTGTGACTTGCTTTCCTACTTGCTGATTGTAACTGTATGCTAATTTTCAGCGATTCATACGCAAGGACAACTGCATCCTTCTGACTATTCTATTTCTCTGTTCTAATTGGAGATACTGTAGACTCTCACTTGTATCCTGTCTCCCTTCCTGCCAGAGTCTAGTTGCCATTACTTATTTCATTATCATAAGCCTCTCACCACTACCACCCTCATTCTCAAACCCCACTCACTCCCTCTCCCACTCCAATCAGTGCATTGTATTTTCTTCTGTATCTCTGCCAGTGCCCCATGAATTGAAACCCATTTTTCCTACACCAATCGCTGAGCCATGAATTCAACTCTTTTTTTTAACTGTTTGTGTGGTTGTTTTACATCAGTGGATGTATTTGCATCTCAGGACATATACTGTACAATGAGAAATGGAATAATGTGGTGGTTTGCAGTTGGCATGTTCGTGAGTGGCACATTGATGACATTGCCATGGCAACAGTTTTCACTTTACCGAGCCATCAGAGTGACTCAGCCTTCTGAGGTCATCTTCCACCATTTTAAAGCAGTCAGTGTCCATGGTTGATTGTCAGATTCTTTTATGCATAATTTTAATCTTTTACCTCACCTTTTACATAATTTTTACCTTTAATCTACAGACAATCTCTATAATAACATCTAGAAAAACAGCAGTACTCTTTCTAACACGCTTGTATCATTTGATGCCACATACCTGAAGATAGCAATGAAAACATGTTAAAATGATTGGAGAGTTTTCACTATTGGTTGCCATGAGGGTTTCGGCTTCACAAATTCTCTGCAGAGTAATTACAGCACTGAAGGAAATCACAGCAGCAAGTCCCTCCAGCAAATGTGCCCCAGTTCTTAAAAATGGAAGTAGAGAAAAAAACACAAGAAACCGCAGTCAAATTGTCCTGACATCAGCATTAGGGAAAAATGCTACAATATATTATTAAGGAAGTAATAGAACTAGGTAGTGTCAACATGAATTAATGGAAGGGACATGTTTACAAATCATGCTTGAGTTTTTCTTTAAATGTAATTAGCAGTGAATATTGTTATTTTGCATCTTCAGAAAGGTCTTTAATACGATGCCACAAAAAGAGGATAAAAAACAAAATTAAAATCAGTGATATATATTTTTATTTTTTTTATATAATTTTATTTATTAGAAGTAAAGTACATTAAATTAATACAAGCCAAATATAACATTACATTTCTTGTACCACTTCATTTTTTAAGCTTTAAAAAAGAGAAAAAAGTAAAGAAAGTGAGAAAGAGTCGTGAATGTGTGAAAAAGTGATCAAGAAAAATGACCCATTACACGAAGTTAGAGAAAAAAGGTTAAGAAATAGGTCGTAGCAAAGAAAAAAAAGAAAAAGAAACAAAAGCTCTATTAAGAATACAGAGCAGAAAGGGATATACCAACTTCATATTTTTCATCCCCCCTTACCAGATCCTGAAACCATTTCTTTAAAATCAGTGATATTGAGGGAAATATATTGGTATGGGTTGAGGATTGAGTAATGGACCGGGAGCTTTAGCAACTTACTTTTGATTTAGGAGGTTGTAATTAGAAGAGCATTGTGAAGATCTATGTTGGGCCACAGATGTCAGAATCTGTATCAATGATTGGGAAGAGGGGCCTGAGTTTGTCGATTATTCTAAGCTGGCTGACAGCGTGGGTTGTGACAAGTATGGAGAAAGGACAGGTATTATAAATAGAGTAAGTGAATGGATGAAGACATGACAGGTGAAATAAAATGTGAAAAATGTGAGATCAAGCCTTTGGTAGAAAAATAGATAAGCAGAACACTTTTTAACCGTGAGGGATTGAAAAGTGTTTGTGTTTAAATGCACCATGGCATCCTGAATTTTAATGCAAAAATACAGCAAGCTATTTGGGAGACAAGTGGTATGATGACATTTAAGCAAAGAGTTTTGAGTATAAGAATAAAGACATTTTAGTGCAATTACATCGAGCCATGGTGAGACCGCATCTGGAAACATTGAGTACAGTTCCAATCTCCCCACCTAAACAAGGACACTGTGGTCACTTTGTAGATGCCAAAAAAACACATCAAAGGCAGATATACTATACAGTCAGTGTTGCTTTCAATGGCAATGCAGAAGCCTGCAATCAAACGCCAATCACTTCAATCTGAGAGATTTTTCATAACAAAATGCAAATTATAAATTTGTGTTAAATATATATGCATATGAGCACAGTCTCTCGTTTTAACAAAAGGTAGAAAGCAGAGGATTTTATTCAGTTTAGTTTATTTTAGTTTAGAAAACAGGGTAGAATGTGGAGTCCATGCCAACCAATGATCCTGTACACTAGCACTATTCTACACACGAGGGACAATTTACAATTTTTACCAAAGCCAATTAACCACCACACCTGTACATCCTTGGAGTGTGGGAGGAAACCGGAGCACCAGGGAAAGCCCACGCGGTCATGGAGAGAACGTACAAACGCTGTACAGACAGCACCCGTAGTCAGGAATGAACTGAGGTCTCTGGCGCTGTAAGGCAGCAACTCTACCGCTACGCCACTGTGCCGCCCCAACGACAAACTTTCAAGAATTTAATTGAGAAATTGTCCTTCTTGGACGTCAGCAAGAAACAGATCTTTATTATTTCCCCGAAAAGTACTTTATACACAAATATATACATTTGTATGATTCAGCACATTGCATCACGTCATTCACTATACTGAGTATATTGTCATCATTACTTACAATGTTTACAGTATGTCTGTATGTTCTAAATATGCAGTCGCTAACATTCTATCAATGACATGTCTGAGAGGGTATTACGCAGGATGCACTCCCACTATCTGGTATTGGAGGAACCTTCTCCTGTGATGTTTCCTCACGGAGTCTTTCCCTCAGCATATAATCCTGCATCTTGGAAAATCCCAGCCTGCAGTATCCAACTGCGGACTTTTACTTGTAGTGGAAGATCAACAAGTTTCAGACAAACCAATATGCAACTTTTATTGAATTGATGACCTTCCTGTAGAAGGTGATGTTTGGCTCTGCATGCATTGAACAAGCACAAAGTCCTGTGTCGCACAGCTGCTCTAGATGAACATCAATAAAGACCAAAGCATCCCTTTCCAAACCACAAACATTCCTGGAAAACATACAGACCAGAAGGAGGAGGATGATGCTCCCATTCACACTGTCTGGCTAGCCAAGAACAGTGTGTGGTGAGATTGAGACTCCAACGATGTTTAGTTTAGTTTAGTTTAGTTTGGTTTAGATATGCAGCATGGAAACAGGCCCTTTGGTCCACTCTGTCCATGCCCACCACTGAGCACCCATTCACGTTAGTTCTATGTTGTCCCACTTTCTCAACTACTCCCAACAGACTTAGGGCAATTTTACATACTGCAATTAACCTACAAACCAGCATGGCTTTTTGGGATGTGGGAGGAAACTGAAGCATCCGGAGGAAACACATGCGGTCACAGGGAGAACATGCAAACTCTGCACAGACAACAACCAAGATCAAGATCGAAGATAGACTGACCCAGTCTGAAGAAGAGATCTGATCCGAAACATCACCTACTCCTTTTCTCCAGAGATGTTGCCTGACCTGCGGAGTTACTTCAGCATTTTGTGCCTATCTTCAGTGTAAACCAGCATCTGCAGTTCCTTCCTGCAAACAAGGTCAGGATCAAACTGGGGTCTCTGTCTCTGAGGCAGTAGTTCTACCAGCTGTGCCACTGTGCCACAGACATGCTTGAAGGATCTGACAGGGAAGGCCTTTCTCATCACTAGCCAAGCAAAGTATTGCTGCTTGCCCAGCGCACCATGCTGCAGGATTCACCCTCTCCTTCTCCCGAACAACTCAAGGAGATTGCGAGCCTGCCTGTGCCTAATCAACTTGTGGTCAAGGTTGTTGAAGGAGATATTACAGCTACTACTGTTCTGTACTACTACAGTATCTGCTGCCAATGTCCTGTCAAGTGGTGCAGTTCATGGATTTGGAATTGCTGATGGAACCTTATTGATGTCAGTGCAGCGCATTTGAAGATAAGGCACAAGGCAACTATAGTTACAGTTGTGGAGATAATAAATGTTTAAGATAGTGGAAGGGGGTGCCAATCATTTTTATCTAGATGGTGTACAGCAATCAAAACATTATATGAGACCTGCTCTCTTCCATGTAATGGAGAACATTGTGTCCACTTACAAGGATGGCAATGGCTTGAGGAATCAGGAGCGAAGAACAAAATACATAGCCTCTGGTTTTTTTTCCAGTCGCCCATTAATGTGGCTGGGCCAGTTACATTTTTGAAGGCTGATGACCTTCAGAAGGTTGATTGGTAGTGTGTGATAATGTCAAAGGTGATGCCATTCAATGTTCATAGAAAGTGGCTAAACCTTCATGCCTAGAAATAATGAATGCATGGCATTGTCAACATTACTTACAATGTTTACAGTATGTCTGTATGTTATAAATATGCAGTCGCTAACATTCTATCAATGACATGTTTGAGAAGGTATTATGCAGGATGCACTCCCACTATCTGGAATTGGAGGAACCTTCTCCTTGTAACTTAGTATCTAAGACCAAATGTTGCCTCAACGATACTTTTCCTATCTGAAGAATTAGAAGTTACCGTTTACTATCCAAATATCATAATTATCCATAATTTACTTGTGTAGGGTGGAACTGCAGATGCTGGTTTAAACCGAAGATAAACACAAAAATCTGGAGTAACTCAGCGGGACAGGCAGCATCTCTGGAGAGAAGGAATGGGTGATGTTTCGGGTCGAGACCCTTCTTCAGAACAAGGGTCTCTGATGAAGGGTCTCGACCCAAAACGTCACCCATTCCTTCTCTCCAGAAATGCTGCCTGTCCCGCTGAGTTACACCAGCTTAATGTGTCTATCTTCCCTAATCTACTTGCTTGCCATGATGTTTTTTTAATTAAATATGTGTCACTCTCCCTGAAAGAGCTAATCTTAAATGTGGACATTTTCACGTCAAAAAGACCCCGGCTCAAAATCTTCCTCAATCCCAGTTTTGATATTTTGTTCCACAGAATCAAATGTTTTCTATTGCTGCCTTCTTCTTGTCATTCACATTTACCTTTTGACAGGTTTTATTTTGAATTGTTATGTTCTAAACCGATGTGGGTACATTTATTTAAAGATATGCATATACAGTGGTAATTCATCTTTGACACGGCTGCCCACGTATTATTAGAGAGCGCCTATAATCAAGTAATTTTATCTCATTGTTCTTGTTATAGTCATTCATAAGCACGTGCAATTTACTCCTCATGAATCAGTTCTATGAGATCTCCTCCACATTTAACTAAACCTGCAAATCTCAAAAGTATTCAGACCACAGGGAACAGATTGCTAATGTCCATTCCATTCTGATATCTAATGACAAACAAGCTAGTCACATCTCTTATGTTACCACTTGTTCTATGATTGCACTATTAGGTTAATTGCATTTTGCATTAGTGTGAAATGAACAAAGTAATTTTGGGCAGAATGAGACCATCACAAATATACTTATGACTTTCAGATTCCATCCTTCAAGAAAGATAACAGAATGACAAACTGCTGGCTTAGCAAATGGTTTCTACTGGGAAACACAGACTTGTATTATTTGATTTCTGTTAATAATGAATGCAAATTTGAACATGAAAAAATAAATTTGTAATATTTTTCAGCAGATAAATATGAAAGAAAATCATAAAAAAGAAAATCACTAAATGTATTTGAGATGCTCCCAAGGGATAGCTGAAATCAGCTAATTAAAAATCATTCATCAAAAACTGCTGATAAATTGCTGTTATCAAACAACTTTCACACATTTCCTTCCATCAAGTGGGCAGAAATGGGATTGTTTACTGATGATCACAAAAAAACAGTCTTAGTTGCAACACATCAAAAAATGA
Organism: Amblyraja radiata; assembly: GCF_010909765.2. NCBI lineage: Eukaryota > Metazoa > Chordata > Chondrichthyes > Rajiformes > Rajidae > Amblyraja > Amblyraja radiata. The sequence goes on from NC_045968.1 coordinate 19,012,686, forward strand.
AGCAGTCCACAGCAGGATTCAAGCCATGGTGACCCCCTGTGGCAGCAACAAGCAGGCATGGGCTGAGAATTGGAAAATGTATTTATGCCAGAGGGGTCCTCATCTCAAAATGCTTGGGGTATATTCATGCCAGAAACAACACCATTTCACCAGAGAGGCATCTACAAGACCACATGGTAACACCCCTGATTCAGGCGCTAGTATTTGGATTATATTTTAACTTTGTCTAATAAAGATTACACACAACAGGTACCAATGGCATGTACACAAAAATGCTGGAGAAACTCAGCGGGTGCAGCAGCATCTATGGAGCGAAGGAAATAGGTGACGTTTCGGGCCGAAACCCTTCTTCAGACTGATAGGGGGTGGGGCGGGAGAAGGAATGAAAAAGGGGATGAGGAGGAGCCCGAGGGCGGGGGGATGGGAGGAGACAGCTCGAGGGTTAAGGAAGGGGAGGAGACAGCAAGGGCTAGCAAAATTGGGAGAATTCAATGTTCATGCCCGCCGGCCGCAGGGTACCCAGGCGGAATATGAGGTGCTGTTCCTCCAATTTCCGGTGTTGCTCACTCTGACAATGGAGGAGACCCAGCACAGAGAGGTCGGATTGGGAATGGGAGGGGGAGTTGAAGTGCTGAGCCACCGGGAGTTCAGGTAGGTTCTTGCGGACTGAGCGGAGGTGTTCGGCGAAACGATCGCCCAACCTCCGCTTAGTCTCACCGATGTAAATCAGCTGGCATCTAGAGCAGCGGATGCAGTAGATGAGGTTGGAGGAGATACAGGTGAACCTTTGTCGCACCTGAAACGACTGCTTGGGTCCTTGAATGGAGTCGAGGGGGGAGGTAAAGAGACAGGTGTTGCATTTCTTGCGGTTGCAACGGAAAGTGCCCAGGGAGGGGGTGGTACGGGAGGGAAGGGAAGAATTGACAAGGGAGTTGCGGAGGGAGCAGTCTTTGCGGAAGGCAGACATAGGGGGAGATGGGAAGATGTGGCGAGTGGTGGGGTCACGTTGGAGGTGGCGAAAATGCCGGAGGATGATCCAAGAAGCAACTAACCTCAAACATCAGGTGTTCCTCGATTGGAAACTCCACCATGCCTCAAGGTTAAAAGAAACAATTCTACAGAAGGTGAAGGCAGAAATCCAACAGATGGGTGGAAGGAGCACAGTAAACATGACATTTTGATCAGTCCGTAAAGACCATACAACCCAAAGATCCAATGCCCCATCTGACTGAGAGTCAGGCATGGAGGTGAACCAATGAAGGAAGGATCAGTTAGTGCTCACTGTAATGAGCCTTGGTGTGACTGCCCTTGACTCCTTTCCAGTCCGGCCTTGCTGTCCATCCTCACCATTTGTTGTTCCAGAGTTAGTTCCATTTCCACAGCCTCGGGCCACCAGTCTAGGGACAAATAATGGGCTATGATGCTGTAAATAATTAATTGTTGTTACAATTGCTCTGGGGTTTGTGCAGATCTTAATTATGCGTCCTTCAATCCGACAGAAGAACATCCCCAATGTGCTGGTATTTTGTTTCCCTGTAAATCAACAAATATAACTTTGTACAGTACTGAATATATTAGATTTATCGTCAGCAATAAATATGAATGATAACTCAATAGGTAAACTCACAAGCAGAAACAGTTCTTGATAACATTCCTCTCTGTAGCACATTTCAATAATTATACCAACCATTTTTGTAATTCCTTCTAAAGCATTGTTTTCAGTGACTAAGAAGACAAGAGCACGTCTCCGTCTTGTGATGGAAATGGAATCTTCTACCTAGCTTCTACCGATACGCCCAGATGCAGACTGCAGAGATGCCAGGACTTTTGGACACTGAAGATAAAAGGCAGGACATATTTTCCTTTGTAAATCTAACTGAACAAGCAAATTGGGAGATAAATTAACATGCATGTCTGGTAGTCCACAAATAGCCACGTCCATTTGATCTGGTGCAGCACACTCATAAAGGTAAGCCTTAACTTGGTGACCACAATTTTACTGTGCAATCAACAGTTATTGCATATCCATACAATCCAGCTGACTCGGGCTAACCAAAGGGGTGATGCAAGCTGCCCACAATGGATGGTGCCAGTCATTTCATGCATTTAGGCAGCTTGTTGGAAGGTGACCAGGACATCTTCCAGGCCCACGATCAAGCACCAGTCAGAGGACTTGCAACCAAAGTCAATGCCATAAATGAAACTGCAAAGTCAATGACATGTTTAATGTGGCTGTTGCAGTATATATATCATCAAATTCAATTACCCACCAAAGTCTCAAACTGCCCAGTGCAATACAATGTACACCTAACAATGATACATATCAATATGAATCTATCTTATATCAAATTATCTTAACATACCCTCACAAACCTACCATTACTCCAAACCAAATTTCCATCTTTCACATGGAAAACAAGACCGGGAGTAAGCCATTCCGCCCACCTAGCCTGCTCTGCTTTTCAATACAATCATAACTCGTCTGAAGAAGGTTCTCGACCTGAAACATCACCTATTCCTTCTCTCCAGAGATGCTGACTGTCCCGCTGAGTTACTGAAGAAACAGTGCCAGATACAGTTCTCAGCACAGTAGCGTACCTATTCCATGGAAAAAAATCAATGTCTGCAATGGGGTCGAGGTGAATCGGACAGTGCCTTATCACATGGTAAAACAGTACAGAGCCTTCATAACCGAGGGGAAGAAGCTGGTGCTGAGTATGCTGGTGCACATTTACAAGCCTCTGTTTATCTTGCCTGATGGGACCGGCAAGAAGAAGAAATGAGTAGAGTGGGACAAGTCTTTGATTATGTTGGCTGCTTTTCCGAGGCATCCTGAAGTATAGATGGAGTCATATTTGCTTTCAGCAATCAGTACACAAAAACATACATGCGGAGGGAAAGATTGCAAAACTAGCCTACTTCACGATGTTAATGCATGGAATGGAACAACTGGGACATCGTGCCCACAGTAACCATCTGCATGGCAGCAATTCAGCAAAACAATTTGATACAAATTTAGAAACAAGGAACTGCAGATGCTGGCTTAGACTAAAGGATACAACATGCTGGGGTAACTCAATGGGTCAGGCAGCATCTTTGGAAAGCACCAAAACTTCACCTCACCATGTTCTCCAGAGATGCTGCCTGACCAGCTGAATTACTTCAACATTTTGTGTCCACCCAGATACAAATTTAGGCATGTGTTTCCCCCCCCCCCATGTGTTTGCACATTTTTATAAATTTGTCGATGTTATTTGAAAGTCAACCAAGTGTATTTGTGCGAGAGGCGATTTGGTTTCTTGGTCTCAGACATTGTGCAGTAAAAGATTAAATCAAAACTGCACAATTATGATTTCTTGATTAAAATCTACCCACACTGTCAGATACAAATATCATCCATCCAACAAATAACACTTGATAACCCAACCACGTATTTCTGTTGTACATAAAGTTAGATGTGTGGTCTCTCTCCTGATCAGCTTGCTACACAATCAACATGGAAAACCAACTCAATTATCTTTCGATCACCAGAGGGGTGGATGCTTTTATCTTCCATTAGCTCTTCATGTTAGATATTTTCATCATCTTCAGCATCAAAAATTCATCATCAAAGCCATGCACATTGCAGTGTTGTTATTTAATTTTCAATTATCGAAAATTGGTGATGAGACCAATGACTGGAATACTAATAGACATAATATAATAATAGATTTATTCTTTAATGGGATAGTGATCAAGTGGAAAGAAAACCACACATGATTTATTCGCATCTCTATAATGTGAGATTCTTAAAACAATTGGAGTGTCCAGTGCAATCCTGGTCAATCAATGATCTACAAACTCTAGTCTGAAACTGATATTACATACCATTCAACTTTAAACTCCAATTTGTATAAATGAGTTTTAAAGTACTAAAGGAATGCTTCCACATAAGAAATTAGATTAAAAATCAGGAAGTACGCTTTGAAATGGCTCCATCCTTTTTTTGCTCTCAGCTAGAAAAAAACACAACTTTACAAATGTATAAATCTCTGCTACTGGATCTCCACAACAGAAGGGGGAGTTGTACAGTTTGATAGCCACAGGGAAGAAAGATATCCTGTGGCGTTCTGTACTGCATCTTGGTGGAACAAGTCAGTTGCTGAAGGTGTTCCTCAGGTTGACTAGTGTGTCATTGAGCTGTATTGTCCAAGATGCTCCACAGTTCGAGGAGCATCTTCCCCTCCAAAACCACCTCCCATGAATCCAACTCCGCCCCCAGCTTTCCTGATGAGTTTGTTAATCCTATTGGCGTCCGCGTCCTTCGCTCTGCTGCCCCAGCGCACGACAGCGAAGAAGATGGCACTGGCTACCATACTCTATGATATCCTCAATGATATCCTCAGCCCTTCACAGCTGTTATCAGGGAACTGACCAGTCCCCTCATCAGCTGGATTGTGGTCCTGACCTCCCATCTACCTCATTGGAGACCTTTGTACTCTCTATTTGGACTTTATCGGACTTCGTCTTGCACTAAATGTTGTACCTTTTATCCTTTATCTATACACTATTGACGGCTTCATTGTAATCAAGTATAGTCTTTTCTTTGACTGGATAGCATGCAAAAAAAACCTTTTCATTGTACCTCAGTACACGTGATAATGATAAACTAAACTTAACTAAACTTCTTGCACAACTAAGATTTCGTAGCAACAATAAAGATCAATATAATTGTTGCAATACTACCTCCTTTTCAAGAAAGTAACAAATTATACAACCATTGTTCAATATATGAAAGGGATACATTTCTGGTTTAGAAAAATAATGAATACAATAGTAGTTAAGTCTGTTACAACTCTACTAGGTTTTGGTGAAACCACACCTGCAACACTGCAATTTGTCTATATTTGCGGGTAATTAAATTATCTGGCCCTCACACCTGCATACACATCTGGAGCCTGGTCAAGTTCAAGCTCAAGGTTGAAACTAATTTTCAGAAGCCATTGCCTTCTGTTTAATCAAGCACATGGCATGCATTCTGGAAATCTGAATAGAGTTTCAAAGCATTATATCTAAACCATCACTAAGACGATCCACCCGCAATTTCAAAACATACAAATCATTAAAAATAATGCAGGTTGAGACACAAAGCTCCTTGGAAGGACACAAAGTTCAGAGAAAAGGAGGCCGTTGCCCGTTGGTCGGTCTGAAGAAGGGTCTCGACCCTGAAATGTCACCCATTCCTTCTCTCCAGAGATGCTGCCTGTCCCGCTGAGTTACTGCAACATTTTGTGTCTATCTTTGGTCGATTTAATGATGTCTGGTTTCATTTAAAGGATTGCTTTACTCCACATTCTGCTCTCCTGACTCCCATTGTTGAGCAGAGAGCAAATAAAAAACTGCAGATGCTTTAAATCTGAAATTAAAAGGTAATATTTTGGAAATACTCAGCAGGTCGTGCAGCATCTCTGGAAAGACTCAGCACCTTGCCTTAGTTTAGCTTAGAGATACAACAGGCCCTTCGGCCACGGAGTCCAAGCCGACCAGCGATGCCCATACATTAGTGATAGGGGAGGTATTTAAGAGGACCCTCAGCTGCAATCGGCTGATGCAGAGGGCTGTCTGTAAATGGAATGAGCTGCCAAAGGAAGCTATAGAAGCGGATATAATGACAACCTTCGAAAGACATTTTGACAGAAATATGGACAGGAAGGATTTAAAGGCATATGGACCAAATGAAGGCAAATGGGATTATTTCAGTATGCCCACAGTCGGCACGGACAAGATGAACTGTTTCCAATTAATACTCTAACACCAGTTGAATTCACTTATTAGTGGAATTAATTTATCAGTGAACTCAATAGGTTTCGAGGGTAAACGGGATCAGAAAGCCTGGTGAGTTTGAAGGGAGATTTCAGTGAGATACGGGAAGAAGGCAGGAGAATGGAGTTGGACAAAATAGAACAGCCATGATTGAATGGCAGAGCAGACTTGATGGGCTGAATGGCCTAATTTTGCTTCTGTGGTCTTGTGGAGTTTATTCATCTCCCCCTCTAATGCCCGTTGAGTTTAAGCAAAGCACAATAGAGGCCCATGTATCTCAGAGTTATATGGAATTAGGAGCGCCTGGTATGTTAGAGGGAGCACAGGCATCAACACCCTGGTGTGTTGGAAGGAGAGTGCCAATCAGCAACTGGTGAGCCTGATGGCAAATCATCAGAACTGTTACTGTACCTTGTTTTTAGCAGAATTACGTCTCATCACAGATGGCAACTTTCATTTTCTCCTGGGTTTGGAGAAACTTGAAAAACAATCTTTTTCACATTTAGCAAATATATTTTCTTCAGCATTTCATTCTATTAATCACTTGTCTATGTTCCTGACATTGTACGTAATTTTCTTTCAAGTCGTATGCATATTTCAATAATGTCACTCTATTGTGTCAATCTAGGTTTAGACTATATCATATTTGGCAAAGATTTAGCCAGTGCTAAATGCCATGTAAATGCAATGAAAAGAAAATCAGCTATTTCTTCTTGTATTGTTGAAGTGTAAAAAAGAGCAACAGCATCAAGAATCAATAGAAGGTTTTCTAATGAAATGTCATGGTGAGTGGAGTTTGATTTGCATGGAGTTTACCTTTACCTTTACCGTTACTGGCATTATGTATTCCTTGCATGTGTGGCATTTGGTTACATTTTAATCTGTCACTTAAAGGTCACCTTTAATCGGTAACCAATTGCTTGTCCGCCAATGTTGCTGTGATTAAAATCAAAGGCGCACAGGGGGTCAGAGTCTGGTATTGTGTGCATCATTTCGAAATGCACTAATCATATAGACAGATACAGCAGGGGGTTTATAAAGTAATTGCTGAATCACACAGATAAGCTGGGAGTCGGCAATCATCAGTGTTCAGTGCTCAGAAAAATGTTACCACCTACTAAAGAGCGGCAAACCACTGGAAAACGCAAACCGTCCGACCAATTTTTCCAGCCGTTCATGCATAACCATCTGCCAACTGACACACCATCTGTACCTATTCACCTGCAGTTTACAACACACAGAGCAAAGGCTTCAACCATCACAGGTTAAAACAGTATGGGTGGCGCAGAGGCACAGCAGTTAGTGCCGCTGCTGCACAGCTCCAACCTCTCTGGTCTCACACTGACCTAAAATAAAAGTAGAAAGTGCTGGGAAAACACAACAGGTCAGGCAGCATCTGTGAAAAGAGAAAGAGTTAATGAAAAGAGAAAGAGGTTTCTGAGCACACCTCAGACTGAGAATGAGGGAGCAAGTTAGTTTATGTAGCAGAGCAGGTGAGTGAGGGCATTGGGAGAAATAAAGGGAATTTCTATGATAAAGCAAATTATATTTTAAAAGCAAATATATTCTAAACAGTTCAGATCCTTTATCTGTAATGTCTGTGCAGTGTTGTTTTGGCCCACTATGAGATGCCCAGCGGGACAGAATATGCAAGTGAAAGCAAAAAGGTAGAGTGGTAGATCTGCCATCCTTCTTTCTATTTCTGTTAAACTGTGGCTCTATCTGGTCGAATTCAGGGGGGAATGTAATTATAAAAGATCCCATCTAACTATAGTTGCATCCTGAGATTGATTGAAAGATACAGCATGGAAAGAGGCATTTGGCCCACCAAGTCCACGCCAACTATCAATCACCTATTTACGCTAGTTCTATGTCAGCATAGTTTCACATCCACCCCTTACGCATGAGGTACAATGTACAGAGGCCAATTAATCTCCAGATCTACACGTCTTTGGGATGTGGGAAGAAACCGGAGCACCCAGACGAAACCCACACAATCACAAGGAGTGCGCGCAAACTCCACACAGACAGTACCCAAGGTCAGGATCCTACCTGGGTCTCTGGCGCTGTGAGGCTGCAACTCTACCAGCTGTGTTACTGTGCCACCCCAGATTCTGAAAAGTGTTTCTTAAAAGTGAAGTATTTTTTGGGGAACTTTTTCAGAACAAGTGGTGTGAATATTGATTTATCTCATTTCAAGTAACTCCTGCATTCCCTCTCTCTACATTTCTCCCCCACCCTAGTCGTCTTGCTAATTATACTGTTCGTATGCCTGCGTTATCACCTCCTCCAAGCCAACAATGAACCATTGTAGGCTCCACCTTTCCCGAGTGATCGGTGCCGGGGCTCTGATTTGTTCTGTATCTTTTCATACCTCTAGCTTCCTTCTCCCCTGACTCTCAGTCTGAAGAAAGTTCTCAAACCGGAGCTTATTCCTTTTCTCTAGAGGTGCTGTACGACCCGCTGAGTTACTCCAGCATTTTGTGCCTAAGCTTTGTTACTACCTTCCCAAATGTTTCTCATCATGCTGTTTGTGTCAAATGTTCCTACTCTCAGCTCTGAGGAAGTATTTTGACCCAGCTCTGTAACATTAATTGACAAATGAGCACTGCTTTCCAGTTTCTGCTTTCTCTAATGACTCCGAAGCCCAACTTCAGCCCCCACTGTGAGTTAGTGCAGCTGTTGCTATGTGAAATTGTGTGTAATTCTATTTACTTCAATCAAACATAACGCGCTACAGATAACACAATGTTGCTCCATCATCCAATTGTCCATCGGCTACGCGTGATTAGCACTTGGAATCGCTATTTGAAAGGCTAATAATCAGTTAAAATGGAATTTAATTACATTGCTGCTGAATATAATTGCAGAATTCTCTGTACATGTAAGTAATTTTCACACCAATTTTCACTGTACAGATAACCCTCGTTGTAACGGACCATGGGGAGGGGTGGGGGGTAGTGGTGTCTGTTATTGCCGATGGTCTGTTTTAACCGATTACGCGTTTTTCCCACGGACATCACTGTCTGGGTGCAGGGTCAGAATCCTGGAGGACCGTCACTGAGAAAGTGGGATCCAGGTGTCAGAGGTTGTGGGGAGAAGGCAGGAGAATGGGGGAGAAATAGATCAGCTATGATTGAATGGCCTTATGACCTTCTTCACCACATGGTGTGCAGCGGCCCGAGAGGGTCGCCCAACACCACCTTGTCCGTCGCAGCTGGGGAGCGGCAATAACCGCTGCCCCTGCTACTGATCCTCGAGATTGAGAGCAAAATGGGAGGTCTGGGGCGTTGGCGTAGTAGTTGAGGAAACTCTGTCCCGTTCTGAGTGAGACTCCATCAACCAACAGCCTGCCCGGAGTTCAGAGTGAAAGGACATAGACCTTAAACATTAACTCCATTTCTCCTTCCAAAGACATTGCTTAACCTGCTGAGTGCACAAAGTTATTCTTCTAACAGCTAAAAATGTATTGTTATTACTGCAAGCTAAAAATACTAAAGGCTGCTTGTTACATTGTTTAATAGAGAAGAATTGCACAAGTGTGGATTGAAGCAATTGCTTGTCAATTTCAATAGTCTCCCGCAGTGCAGCTAGCAGCCGATGTTCACAAAGAGACGGTGATGTCTGATTACTATGGGGACACTGTCTACTATAACCAAAATCCATTATAAAGAAGTCTACAATAAAGAGGTTAGACTGTAGTTCACTTTTAATTGTGCCAGCTGTATTGTAAAAAGGAACTTTGAACAATAAAGGATTCAAAGTTGTACTCAAGGAGAAAAAAAGGGAAGCGGGAAATTATACAAGGCACCAATGAAACTACAATGAAATATTATTATCATTGGAAGAGGTTCAGAGAAGCCTCACTGTGTTGATTCTTGGTATGGAAATGTTGGGGGTCCCTTCACACCAATGTGGTCATCAAAAATAACGAGTCAGTGTATTTACTTATTTAGGCAGCTGAGAAACTTTGGCATGTCCACAAGGATTCTCTCAGACTTCTACAGATGCGCTATGGAATATATTCTGACGGGAAGCATCGCAGACTGGTGTGGCAACTGCTCTGCTCATGGCCGTTTATACCTGCAGAAAGTGGTGAACACTGCTCAGTCAATCACAGGCTCACCACTTCCTTCCATCCAGTCCACCTTCATGGTGCATTGCATCAGGAAGGCTAGAAGTCTGGTCAAGGATACCTTGTCCATTCCCTTTTCTATATTCTACCTTCTGGGAGAAGATACAGGAGGTTGAATGGTTGGACATCTGGATTTAAAGAACAGCTTCTTCCCCACTACTTAGGGCAGCAAGGTAGCACAGAGGTAAAGTTCTGCCTCACAGCACCAAAGATCCATGTTCCATCTGTACTGACCACCTGTACTGTGTTTGTACATTCTCCCAGTGACCATGTGGGTTTTCCCCGGGTGCTCCGGTTTCTTCCCACATTCCAAAGACGTGCAGGTTTGTAGATTAATTGCCTTCTGTAAATTGTTCCCAGTGTGTAGGATAGAACTAGTACATGGGTGATTGCTGGTCAGCGCGGACTCGGTGGTCCGAAGAGCCTGTTTCCATGGTGTATCTCCAAAACTAAAAACTACTATCAGATTCCTGAACCAATCACCCCATACCTGCGAGAGCTCCATCATTGTTTTACTCTGAACTTTTATTGTATGTTAATGCGTTTTGCACGACCTAGATTGCATTACAATCTTGCACCATTCTGTTGTTTTCCATTCATTGACTTTATTGTTGTATGCATCACTACAGTGTGTATATTATTTACCCCGTGATCTTCATGTGAACAAGGCATTTCATTGCCTTCTGGTGTAAATGACAAGAAACTAATCTTTCATAGTTTTTTGAGAAAAGGTTGAAAAGATTGAATCAGAAGAGAGGACACAAAGTGCTTGAGCAACTCAGCATGTCGGGCAGCATCGCTGGAGAACATGAATAGGTGACGCATCGGGTTTGGATTCATCATCAGAAGAGATCTTACTGAAACGTAAAATACTTGGAGAGTTATCAAGGAGGATGCTTCCCCTTCATGTATTCACAGATCAGGCAGGTACATTTTTAAGCAAAAATATGAAGCGGTGTGAGGATAGAATAGGAAAGTAACTCTGGGAACCATGAACTTCTCAAGGATAAAGCAAGTTCCTTGCTTTTCCAAAGGTCAAATGCTGTGGTATTCATCTATGTTGTATATTTTTTCCAATGTATGTTTTTTTCGTTAATTGATCAGGTGGTATAAACAATGATAACAGTTGGGATAAATGTCTAACTACATGACAAGGTAATCACACAAAGAAAGCATAAAGATGGTCTACCACTATGTTTTGACCTCGCATTATCTACACCAAGTAATGTGCCCACGAATTCATCAAAATAAATTACTGATTTTGCCTGAACCACACAGGCAAATTCCTTCCGGGAGGCTGAAGCCAAATTGACCAAAACAAAGGTAGACAAAAGTGCTGGAGAAACTCAGCGGGTGCAGCAGCATCTATGGAGCCAAGGAAATAGGCAACGTTTCGGGCCGAAACCATTCTTCAGATCAAAACAAAGATTATTGGTATTGGTTTATTATTGTCACATGTACAGAGATATGGTGAAACGTTTTGTTTGCATGCAAAGAGAAAGAGCAGATTTAAAAAAAAGTGTAAAGTCTGCACCGAGGGAGATTGGAAGATCGCAATTATGGCTTAACTTTCGGGAGGATTGTTCTGTAGTCTGATAACAACTAAAAAGAAGCTGTTCCTGAATCTAATGGAATGTGCTTTTTTTTGTGTTTTCACCCGAAGAGAGAGGAGAAACGAGGGACTGACTGGGGTTGGACCTCTTTCTTGATTATGTTGGCTGTTTTCCCAAGGCAGTGTGAAGTATTGATGATTTTGATGAGGGAGAAGGCTGGTTTGTGTGATGGACCATGCTACATCCACATACTGCAGAGAGACCATGACAAACATAAAAAGGCAGAAGAGTAGTGATCAAAAGCATGGGTAGCTAAGCAACAGGCAAACCTTCATTCGCCTTTCTTTACTGGTGAAAAGGAACTTCTAAAGGATTCCAATTGTGTAAAACAAGTATCCTGATACATCCTGCACATTCATTTACTGTTGCTGAACACAGTGAGGAGAAGGTAGAGGGGAATGATTGTTTCTTGTTGTGTGGTCTGGCAAGCTCATTAAACCTCAGGCACTGAAGCTTCTGATGCAGTTGGTCATGATGCCGCCGACTACCGAAGCCTCCCCTTCTATTGTTCCAGGACCATTCCTTATTTTCTTTTCATGATCTAAAATTAAGAGGCTTTTAGAGTGGCATATGGACACGCAGAGAATGGAGAGATGAGGATCAAGCAGAGGGGATTAGTTCAATTTGGCATCATTTTTGACACGGGAATTATGTGCTGAAGTGCCTGTTCCTGTGCTGTACTGTGCTATGTTCTCTGTAGTTTCACTGTCATGGCTCAGTCAGAGAAAGGAACCATATTCCTGGCATTAGTTGCCTCTTTTTGTAACCCTCAGCTGACACAGAAGAAAGGAAGTCAGTGTTTTCTCAGGAAAGGAAGTATGGAGTCCCTTGCAACCTCCCATCCATAGGTTCCCAAGCTCCCCGAAACACCCAATTTGGCCCAGTCAATGCTAGAAATAACCACGATGCTATGTTAATTATGTAATTGTTGCAAAAGACAATTTGCTTGGATGCTGAGCTCTGTGTGATGTTGTTTACAAATCAAAAATCTGATAAAAGATTCAAGCTAAAATCTTTGCAATGTGACTGGCATCACTTGTACCCTGAGCTGGAAAGATGCACGCATGTTAATAAGTTACGATCATGATTATGATTATGATTATGTTCTCCTAAAGGGCTAAGGAGGGGACCCTTACTACAGTGCAGGCATAACACAAAATAAATATTTCCCATGGAGACAAATATCAAACCACACTTTTACAATTTGTGTGATGAAATAATTTTCATTAAACTCTCTGCCCTGATTCAGATGAACATTTGTACAAGATATTACGTGATATGATGGGAGAATTTACTGACATTAAATTGAAATCTTGCTTTGTTCACAGTACCATTCTGTACAATAACAAATGTCAGCCATCAGATCCAGAGACAACCGTCCATTTTACTGTCTCTTCATTCTCGCCACAATAACCATGAGGCAGGGCGCTGTAAAGCATCCATTTCTGTGATGTACAATTCTATGACTATCAACTATTTAAGCTGAATATACTACTGAAATACTATTTCAATTGTTGATAATTGAAACAAAATCTGGGAACTTTCATTGAGCTGTTAATTGTAACAAAGTTGTCATTTTTTAATTTTCTGTAATATGCATTAATGCATCAACCTGCATCAACAAACATCTATATAATTAAAAGTCTCATCTTGACCACTTCCTGTCTATATATTGATTTTAGAAAAAATGCTACCGTGTATCGCTGTGATCTTTGGCCATCTTACTCACAGTCCTCCTCCGCTGAGCCAGCCCCGAGGATTTTTCCCATCGATGATAAATAAAAAAAGTTATGAGTGTTTAAAAAAACCTTGAGATCAGCTGATTGGTCCTCTCACCTGTCAATCACCACAATGAAGGTAACGCCCCTGCCGGGGGGGGGGGCAGGACTATAAAATCCCGGATGCCTGGACATCAGTCAGTCTGCAAAATCACGAGGGAGCGGTCACGACTGTCATTCTAAGTTGTGAATCAACTGGACTGTGAATCTGCAATGTACTTGAAATAAATGATTTGTTAGCCCTTAATGACAATGCCATGAATTGTTTGGCCTGCTGCCCTGCCTGCTGCCCTGTCTGTGCTTGAAAGTGCAATGCTTAATTGGAAATTAAATTAAATTAAATGACAATGCCAAGAGTTGTTTGGCCTGCTACCCTGCCTGTGCTTGAAAGTGCAATGCTTAATTGGAAATTAAATGAAATGAAATGACAATGCCATGAGTTGTTTGGCCTGCTGCCCTGCCTGTGCTTGAAACTGCAATGCTTTATTAGGTCCGACTGTGTTTGGATGGAATAAATGCTTTATTAGGTCCAACTGTGTTTAGTCCAAAAGTCCCGCTAATTTCGTGACCTGCTTAGTGGACAGGTTGCGCTGATTGCGTAATTTCCGGTGAATGCAGAGGTTGTGCTGATTGCGTAATTTCAGGTAAGTGCAGAGGTCACGCTAATTGCGGAAGTGTCGCTGACTGCGGAAACCCCACAGTGGAGAGGCCGCGCTCAGCCGTGTGAGTAGATTCAAGAAAGTTTACTGTCATATATATGGTGTATGAGTCAGTGTGTGTGTGTGTATGTGAGTGTGTATGTGAGTGTGAAAGTGTGTGTATGTGAGTGTGTGTGAGTGTATGTGTGTGTGTGAGTGTATGTGTGTGTGTGTGTGTGAGTGTATGTGTGTGTGAGTGCATGTGTGCATGTGTGAGTGGTGTGTGTGTGTGTGTATGTTTGTGTGTGTGTGAGTGTGCGTGAGTCTGTGTGTGAGTCTGTATGTGTGAGTGTGTGTGTCTGTGTGTGTGAGTGAGCGAATGTGTGAGTGAGTATGTGTGTGAGGTGGAGGATGTGTTTGTGAGTCTGTGCCTTTGACAGAACATGGAATTTTCATATTATTACAGGTACTACTATATGAAGGATTAATCATACGTGCAAAACTGTTGCAAACTGGGTATCCTCTTTCATGCAAACTTCAAATTTCTGTAGCTTTAGAATTTAGACTTTAGAGATACAGAGCAGAAACAGGCCCTTTGTCTCACCGAGTGAGTTTGTGCAAACCAGCGATCACCCCGTACACTAGCACCATCCTACACACTTGGGGCAATTTACAGAAGCCAATTAAGCTACAAACCTGTACATCTTTGGAGTATGGACGGAAACCAGAGCACCTGGAGAAAAACCCATGCGGTCACAGGGAGAACGTACCAACTTCGTACAGACAGTACCTGTAGTCAGAATCGAACCCGGATCTCTGGGCACTGAAAGGCGGCTAATCTACTGGTATGCTTCTGTGCCACCAGAAGTGTGTTAATGCTTCCAGAACAATGGGATGCGATGAAGGATCAGATACACAAAACACGAATCAGAGCGAATTATATTCCACAGAATTACTTTTTTGTATTAACAGACAAAATGTACTGTAATTCGTATTCTCGGTTTTCAGTTTTTTCTTTCCCACGTAGGAAACCTACACTATTGCTTTTCACGCTACAATACCACATAAAAGCATAGTTTAGATGCGAATTGATGCGCCTGTTTGCTGCACTTTTACAAAAGAGATGGAACAATGACTCCCAGCTGCAGCCCTAACATCACATCCAATTTAGCAGACACAGACAACCATGGCTGTTACATCAGCTGCCTGTCAAACAATCTAATTTATGTTCTGAGTGCACTGAGCTCAGCCTTGTGAATATCCTGTGTCAAAGACATGCACCAAAATAGATAGTGCTAAAACACCAGGTAATATTTTTGTAAACCGTTCAAGTACCAAAGCTATGTTTTATAAAGTAGACAAAAAGAGATTTTATCTTGACCTCCCTTTTCCAAAAAATCTGGCTACTGCTCATTTCTGATAAAAAATTTATAACGTGTTATTATATAGCAGTTACCTGCATTTACTGATGTTTTTATATGAATTAATATCATATGTAACCAACATCCTCGGTCGGTCATCTTATACAATGTCATGAAATAATCTTCAAATATTCGAAGTATCCATTTCTCCATTTCCTTCTTACATTCAGAATTAGGATCGAATGATTGTTTGATGAGATGCGGCCAGGTACATTTATTTATGGGCTTTTCTCGTATTTATATTGCCCTGTTCTACTGAACTTCACTCCAATAATTAGATGTGATTTCCAGAGGTGTCAACATATCATTAATGTTGTTGACTGTTGAATAGTGAGTTTTATCACAGTATTTTAAAATAGTAAATAAAGATTAGTTACATTGGGACTATGTTTGTATTTTTTGTTATGAACTATGCAAGTGCCTAAATCCTAAAAAAAATAAAGGGAATGCACACAGGCCTGAAGTGCCATCAACTTCCATTTGTACATGCTCAGCTGTTAACTGGGATTCATTGGTAACATTCCCACCTCATGTCAGAAGTTTGCAGGTTCAAATCCCCATTCAGATGAATAAAACAATGATTTAGTCTAAATCCCAATGCAATGCATTGCAACTGAATCAGGACAGAAATTATATGTGAATGTGGACCACATACAGAATATGGACTGAGATATGTAATTACCATCCATAGTCACCAAACATCTGCACTTGCCTCGTCCCAGTGGCCTCATGGCAGTACGGCGCATCTTGGACTCCAGCAGCGTGGACTGAACAAGGCCGTCAAGACCATTTTCTGCTCGAGTCCAAAGATAAGGTGTGGAATCATGCCCTTCAGCCCAACAGGTTCGTGCTGACCATAGTTCACCTGTTCACACTAGTTCTATGTTATCCCACTTTCTCATCCACTCCCTACACAATAGGGGTGAATTACAGAGGCCAATTAGTCTCATTTTGGAAGTCCAGCATCCTCAGTATTCTGTTCTTGCTTTCATATTTTATAGCAATTCACATTTCCTTATTATGTTGAAGAAGGCCATTGAATGTATGCTGGCTCTCAGAGCAATACCATCAATCCTACTTCCTCGTAACTACTCTTCCATTCTTCCCTGTTAACAACCTTCCTTCCACCCTCCCATAGGAGGGGCAAATACTATCCAATCCATCTAACAATCAGAATGTATTTGGGATGTGCAAGGAAATCAGATAACCAGGCAGAGCTCACACAGTTACAGTGAGAAACTGCAAATTACACACACACAAAACTGGAGGTCAGGATTGAACCTGGAGGTCAGGTCCCTTTGCTCTGAAACAGCACCTACCTGCAGGCTCGCCACATCACCCACCGTGGCCTATGTAGGGAATGCAGTCAAGCTTTTGAATACCTCTCCAAGCCTTACCGATGTGGTTTGGCATTGAATTTTGTCCAATGATCCTCCAGTCAAATAAATACCTTTGAAACTTTCTATATTGAAATTGCTAATAAAAATTAAATGATTGCTGTTTAGTTTAGTTGAGAGATACAGCAAGGAAACAGACCCTTCGGCCCACAAAGAACACGCTAGTTCTATGTTATCCCACTTTTGCATCCACTCTCTACACACCAGGGGCAATTTACTGAGACCAATTAGCCTGCAAACGCGCATGTCTTTGGGATGCCCGGTCCCTTATTCGTAATAAGGTGGATGAGTTGAATGTGCAGATAGCTATTAATGACTATGATATAGTTGGGATCACGGAGACATGGCTCCAGGGTGACCAAGGCTGGGAGCTGAACATCCAGGGATATTCAATATTCAGGAGGGATAGAGAGAAAGGAAAAGGAGGTGGGGTAGCGTTGCTGATTAGAGAGGAGATTAACGCAATGGAAAGGAAGGACATTAGTTTGCAGGATGTGGAATCGGTAGGGGTAGAGCTGCGAAACACTAAGGGGCAGAAAACGCTGGTGGGTGTTGTGTACAGGCCACCTAACAGTAGTAGTGAAGTTGGAAATGGTATCAAACAGGAAATTAGAAATGCGTGCGACAAAGGCAAAACCGTTATAATGGGTGACTTCAATCTACATATAGATTGGGTGAATCAAATTGGCAGGGGTGCTGAGGAAGAGGATTTTTTGGAATGTATGCGGGATAGTTATCTAAATCAACATGTAGAGGAACCAACGAGAGAGCAGGCTATTTTAGACTGGGTATTGAGTAATGAGGAAGGGTTAGTTAGCAGTCTTGTTGTACGTGCCCCCTTGGGCAAGAGTGACCATAATATGGTTGAGTTCTTCATTAGGATGGAGAGTGACATTGTTAATTCAGAAACAATGGTTCTGAACTTAAAGAAAGGTAACTTTGAGGGTATGAGAGGTGAATTGGCCAAGATTGACTGGCAATTAATTCTAAAAGGGTTGACGGTGGATATGCAATGGAAGACATTTAAAGACTGCATGGATGAACTACAAAAATTGTTCATCCCAGTTTGGCAAAATAATAAATCAGGGAAGGTAGTGCATCCGTGGATAACAAGGGAAATCAGGGATAGTATCAAAGCGAAGGATGATGCGTACAAATTAGCCAGAAAAAGCAGCATACCGGAGGACTGGGAGAAATTCAGAGACCAGCAGAGGAGGACAAAGGGCTTAATTAGGAAAGGGAAAATATGAAATTATGAAATTATGAAAGAGAACTGGCAGGGAACATAAAAACTGACTGCAAAAGCTTTTATAGATATGTGAAGAGAAAAAGATTAGTTTAAACAAATGTAGGTCCCTTGCAGTCAGAAACAGGTGAATTGATCATGGGGAATAAGGACATGGCAGACCAATTGAATAACTACTTTGGTTCCGTATTCACTAAGGAAGACATAAATAATCTGCCGGAAATAGCAGGGGACCGCGGGTCAAAGGAGTTGGAGGAATTGAGTGAAATCCAGGTTAGCCGGGAAGTGGTGTTGGGTAAATTAAATGGATTAAAGGCCGATAAATCCCCAGGGCCAGATAGGCTGCATCCCAGAGTACTTAAGGAAGTAGCTCCAGAAATAGTGGATGCATTAGTAATAATCTTTCAAAACTCTTTAGATTCTGGAGTAGTTCCTGAGGATTGGCGGGTAGCAAACATAACCCCACTTTTTAAGAAGGGAGGGAGAGAGAAAACGGGGAATTACAGACCAGTTAGTCTAACATCGGTAGTGGGGAAACTGCTAGAGTCAGTTATTAAAGATGGGATAGCAGCACATTTGGAAAGTGGTGAAATCATTGGACAAAGTCAGCATGGATTTACAAAAGGTAAATCATGTCTGACGAATCTTATAGAATTTTTCGAGGATGTAACTAGTAGCGTTGATAGGGGAGAACCAGTGGATGTGGTGTATCTGGACTTCCAGAAGGCTTTCGACAAGGTCCCACATAAGAGATTAGTTTACAAACTTAAAGCACACGGCATTGGGGGTTCAGTATTGATGTGGATAGAGAACTGGCTGGCAAACAGGAAGCAAAGAGTAGGAGTAAACGGGTCCTTTTCACAATGGCAGGCAGTGACTAGTGGGGTACCACAAGGCTCAGTGCTGGGACCCCAGCTATTTACAATATATATTAATGATCTGGATGAGGGAATTGAAGGCAATATCTCCAAGTTTGCGGATGACACTAAGCTGGGGGGCAGTGTTAGCTGTGAGGAGGATGCTAGGAGACTGCAAGGTGACTTGGATAGGCTGGGTGAGTGGGCAAATGTTTGGCAGATGCAGTATAATGTGGATAAATGTGAGGTTCTCCATTTTGGTGGCAAAAACAGGAAAGCAGACTATTATCTAAATGGTGGCCGACTAGGAAAAGGGGAGATGCAGCGAAACCTGGGTGTCATGGTACACCAGTCATTGAAAATGGGCATGCAGGTGCAGCAGGCAGTGAAGAAAGCGAATGGTATGTTAGCTTTCATAGCAAAAGGATTTGAGTACAGGAGCAGGGAGGTTCTACTGCAATTGTACAGGGTCTTGGTGAGACCACACCTGGAGTATTGCGTACAGTTTTGGTCTCCAAATCTGAGGAAGGACATTATTGCCATAGAGGGAGTGCAGAGAAGGTTCACCAGACTGATTCCTGGGATGTCAGGACTGTCTTATGAAGAAAGACTGGATAGACTTGGTTTATACTCTCTAGAATTTAGGAGATTGAGAGGGGATCTTATAGAAACTTACAAAATTCTTAAGGGGTTGGACAGGCTAGATGCAGGAAGATTGCTCCCGATGTTGGGGAAGTCCAGGACAAGGGGTCACAGCTTAAGGATAAGGGGGAAATCCTTTAAAACCGAGATGAGAATAACTTTTTTCACACAGAGAGTGGTGAATCTCTGGAACTCCCTGCCACAGAGGGTAGTCGAGGCCAGTTCATTGGCTATATTTAAGAGGGAGTTAGATGTGGCCCTTGTGGCTAAGGGGATCAGAGGGTATGGAGAGAAGGCAGGTACGGGATACTGAGTTGGATGATCAGCCATGATCATATTGAATGGCGGTGCAGGCTCGAAGGGCCGAATGGCCTACTCCTGCACCTAATTTCTATGTTTCTATGTTTCTATGGATGTGGGAGGAAATCGGAGCGTCTGGAGGAAACCCACATGTGCACTGGGAGAATGTGCAAAGTCCCTACAGAAAGAACCTGAGGTTTGGACCAAACCTGGTCTCTGGTGCTGGGAGGCAGCAGCTCTACCGCTGCACCACCTGTTCTGAATATGGGGAAGTCCTTCATGGAAACAGTTAAATATGTGATAGAACATGCAGTTTGATTTGACATAAATGTCTGTATGGTGCTGTCTTTACTGATGGCAATAACAGAGGAACACAGGCAGACTCTAATTGTACTTAAATTGATTTGGAGGAAGTTATGACTCATCTAAGACATTATGTCCAAGAGGTAATAATGATGATTGCAAGGAACTCAGTTACGTTGACATTCTCCAGGGGCAAATTAGAACCTAATAAAATTATCAGCTAGACAACTTGCTAACAGAATGGCTCATTACAGAGAACCTGATTTATTACCATACATATGTAGGAAAGAACTGTAGATGCTGGTTTAAATCAAAGGTGGACACCAAATGCTGGAGTAACTCAGCGGGTCAGGCAGCATCTCTGGAGAGAAGGAATGGGTGACGTTTCGGGTCGAGTTCCACTGAGTTACTCCAGCATTTTGTGTCTACTTTCATTACCGTACATCTTGGATGCAGCACGTCATTGGTGACACATTGTAAAGTGTCAATGGAGCAGCAACAAACTTAGTGAATACAAATTATGTCATTACGACGGATATGAAGGTTCAGCTAAATGAGAACAAGCTGATTGTGTACCATAACCTATTGAACACTGACTTTAAACCTTCCATGTGACCAATGACAGATATCTTGAAGTTCAGGAGGTAGATCTATAAATCTCCGAGAGCAGTTTGCATTATTTCCTCTCTGTGGAACAAAGATATTGTGCAGCAAAATACATATATTTACCGTCACAAACATATACATAATGTATAGTAAACTAATGTAAGCCATTAGTGCAAATTTCTTTCTCCCTGAAAATTGCTTACATTAGATTGCAGGCTTTGTTAATCTTTGACAGAAGGCTGCCTGTGGAATTTGCACATTCTTCCTCCAGGTGATCCCGGTTTCCTCCGACATCCCAAAGCCTTGAGGGTTTGTAGGTCGATAGGGCTCCGTAAAATTGCCCCTTATGTGTAGGGAGTGGACGAGCCAGTAGAATAACTTAGAACTAGCATGATCAGGTGATCAATGGTCAGCGTGGACTTCCTTGCTGTATCTCTAATCTAAAACTAAAGCAGATGTAACAACTTGTTACATAACAGTCTCTATTGCTCAACCTCTTTTCGCTTCGTCTTTAAATGTGTTATAAATTCCATCACAATAAAATTCCCAAAATATCAACTTTTGTTTTCGTCCTAACCTTGGTCGAACCAGGCACAGGATTCCGTAGGCAATTCACCATCATAATGCTGAGAACTTGGCAAGACCTGTTTCTGCTACTGGATTCCATAGGGAGTGCAGCCGCTGAACCAGTTCAACAGATCTGATATCCCAAATCCGTCAGAATTTCCAGGACATATGCAGGTCCGGAGCTTATTGCTAAATCAGTTTTTCCATTTGGATCAGACAGCATTTGCTAGAAAAATATAACCAATTAGAACATGAATGAGATTATAATAAACATTAAAAAATCTTAATTACTTTGTTGATTGCAAATGATTATTTTAAGGAGTACCAATCTCCACAATTAATAGAAGAGAGGACAAGAACAATGTAGGAAGGAACTGCAGATGCTGGGTATACACCGAAGATGGACACAAAATGATGGAGTGATTCAGTGGGACAGGCAGCATCTCCGGAGAGAAGGAATGGGTGACGTTTCGGGTCGAGACCCTTCTTCAGACACTATGATTTTCTAACTCGTAAAAGGTCACTTGCAATGTATGCATTGAAGCACAATATCTTCAGTTTATTTATAATGAGGATGGTTTGGAATATCTGATCACTGCTGCATGTTACCTCTTAGCAGAATACTGCTTTCTAAAGGTTATCTTGCAGAGGTTTGCAAAAACAGCACGGCCTGGAGAGAGGCAGAAACCCCCGGCAGCAACATCTGTGTTCCTGCTGAACCCGTGCATGTGATCTTCCACAAGCAGCTGCTGTTTTTATGATATAATGATAATAAGCACTGACAATTCTGCTATCATTACAACTGCAAAATCTTACTTGTTCCGTTGCGATTTGAACTGATTGCGGTTTGAACAGAACACTGCATTTTGTTTATTGCTTCCCCTGATTTATCATGTGCTGTTTAGGCAAAGTATTTCACCACCCCGGAGCATTTGTTGATTGCTGCTTTGCATTGATTAGACTTTCATTTTCTTAATTTGCCATTACAGGCTCCAGATGCATCATTCATTTTTGCTTCCTAACAGCAATATGTTACATTTCATAAGTTCATAAAAGGAGCAGATTTAGAACAATTGGCCCATTGTCTATTCTGATATTCAATCATGGTTGATCTATCTTTCGCTCTTAACCCCATTCTCCTGTCTTCTCCCTGACACCCGTACTAATCTATTTATATGTATAATATCTGTAATTATTCTGGCCACTTACGTCATCATCATCATCATCATCATCATCATCATCATCGGCAGTCACTCAAAACGATTATGACTGTCCTCTTATGGAGGACGCCTGTGCGTGACTTTGTTTAACGTGGGGAGACTGGTGCACTGACAGCCATCCCATTGACAGATCTGGGTCGGGATCCTGTGGCATGGAGTCCAAGACGACCGGAGACCCTTTTCTGCTGCAGCCTTCATCCGCCTTCCCAGCCGTGGTGACGCTCCACTCAGGACAGCCACAGTCCTCCGCCTGTTCCACCGTTGAGGTCTTGGTTGGATTGCTCTTTGTCAGAGACTTTCCCTTCGACCTTACCGCCATGGGTGGCCCTACCAGGAGCATAGCTCCAGACGGCATCGCTCTCAGGATCTCAGGACCACACAAGCTTCTCCACCGCGACAAGGTGACAATCCACGGAAAGATGTCACCCCTCAATATTTTGCCACTTACATATTTTGTTGAATTCAGTCTAGTTTTTGAGATGCCAATTTCTACTGGAAATTCTACCATTTAAATTTAATTCTCTGAGTTCAGGTAATTATTATTTAACTTCGAAGTGATAGCAGTTCAAATACTGAACTCTGAGAAACCTTTCTGCAGCCAATTGCAAATCACCAACATTCACTACATAAATTTAGGATAATGGAGGAGAGGTTTCAAGGGGCTCTGAGGAAGAATTTGTGTGGTTGGAATCTGGAATGCACTCCCGGTGGCTGGTAATCTCACAACTTTCAGGAAATATCTTGATAAGCACTTACATTGCCAAGGCCAAGGTAAATTGGTATGGTGCTGGTAAATTGGATTTGAGTAAGGACACTCGTGCTATTGAGGGAGCGCAGCGTAGGTTTACAAGGTTAATTCCCGGGATGGCGGGACTGTCATATGCTGAGAGAATGGAGTGGCTGGGCTTGTATACTCTGGAGTTTAGAAGGATTTGAGGGGATCTTATTGAAACATATAAGATTATTAAGGTTTTGGACACGCTAGAGGCAGGAAACATGTTCCCGATGTTGGGTGAGTCCAGAACCAGGGGCCACAGTTCAAGAATAAGGCGTAAGCCATTTAGAACGGAGACGAGGCAACAATTTTTCACAGGGAGAATTGTGAGTTTGTGGAATTCTCTGCTTCAGAGGGCGGTGGAGGCCGGTTCTCTGGATACTTTCAAGAGAGAGCTAGATAGGGCTCTTAAAGACAGCGGAGTCAGGGGATATGGGGAGAAGGCAGGAACGGGGTACTGATTGGGGATGATCAGCCATGATCACATTGAATGGCGATGCTGGCTCGAAGGGCCAAATGGCCTACTCCTTCACCTATTGCCTATTGTCTATGGATAGGAATTTAATGTTTGGTATGTACACAGTGGGCCAAATGGTCGAATTCTGTGCTGTAGAAGATTATACTCCATCAATTCTGCCTGACTCACTGAATAATTCTCGCATTAGATTTCATATTTTCAGCACATGCCACATTTTGCTTTGAGACAATACCTTGTGTATGTGACTTAAAAGTATAGAGTCTCAGTGATAGTAACCTTATGATGCTTTATTGCCTTAACAGTGAAAAATGTCAGTTTTGTCGGCATTCTTTATGTAGTTATAACTCTGTCGATGTCCTTTATGTGGCGTCTCTTTGCATACATTGGGTATGCAAAACAAAGAATATCACTCTGACTTGTCACATGTGACAATAATGTATCGTTCGTTCATTCGCTCGTTCCTAGTAGTTCTGTCAGCACTTTCATGCTCTCTGCTGAAGTGTGACAAATTTGATTGCAGGTAGAAGAACACATTTAATGATATCCAAAGCCATAACAAAAGTTGTTTTATGCTGAATATTAATTTGCACTATTCCAACAGACAATTGAAAAAATGGAGAGTACAGCTAATGTGATAATAATAAATGCAGCCATTGTGCTGTCTATACAACATTCACAAATTTTGTTTGGCTTCATCAAGTACCAAAGATACTTGAACATAAATTGTTCTGACACATCTTAGTAAAAAACTAATCTGTAGTAGCTCCACCGGTGTTGTTAATTGTTCATTTCTGATTACATGTTGAATTAATTTACATTAAACAACACTTGGGTGAAATTATAGAATGGAAATTTAAAGGTGATCTGAGGGGTTCATTATCTGGGAACAAGCTACCAGAGAAGGTGGCATAGGCAGATATAACTGCAACATTTAAGAAGCATTATGACAGATGCTTGGATAGAAAAGGTAGAGGGATATTGGCTATATGCAGGGAATGCTAGACATCATGGTTGGCATCATGGACAAGATGGGCCGAAAAGTCTTGTTGTATGATTCTGTAAAATTCCTCTAAATAATACCATTGGAGAGAATTAGTTTACAGATGTGAATTATACACAATGAAGCCGTCCAATGTGAGAATAGTTGAATGACCATTAGGATTATACTCCTTCCATCATATAGTCAGCTCCTTGCGGGTGAAAGTTTTATCGGTGAAAGATCTCATCAGGTAGAAATTTATAGGAAGGAACCTCAGATGCTGGTTTACACTGAAGATTGCCACAAAATGCTAGAGTAACTCAGCGGGACAAGCAGCATTTATCCTCAGTCGCAATACACTGAACATACCATCAAATGGAGACTGCACTTTGAAGACAATAGAATCACATTTTAGAAGTGGAGTGCAATGCACAGTCACTGTTAAATTATGAATTTGCAATTCTCAAAATCTTTTTTATCTTTAGAATATTTTACAGTTAACACTTGAACCCATTTGCAAGGTAGAATGATTTCACAGTTCTATTATTGTCTGCGTGATTAAGATTAACTACTTTCTGTAGAAAAATAAATTACATTTATATTGTATTTTACCACATACTCGATATGTTTCGAAGTCCTATCCAATCAATGAATTGCATAGAAAGTGCAGTCACATTTCTTGCTGGAAGATAAATGTCAATCTCTTTCTGCTTCAGCTTCAAACAATGGGGAACCAATTGGCCTTTATACTGTGGGCAAGAACTTAGCCTGCGTTAATGCATGAAGTCACACAGTTAAATATATTTCTACTGATGTAAGACCAGTCAGCTTATAAAGATAATAAAGGAAAAAAGAACTAGGGTATAGTTTTAACAAATCTGGACAAAGAAAATAATTAATTCATTCTCCAACCTTCAGAATTCACAGCTAAAAATAAATGATTTGCAAAATATTTTGTGTCCTTTCTAGGGGAAAGAATTCTCATTGCTGACTACAGGGTAACAAAAGATAAAAATATGTATGACTGTACGAAAGAAAGGAAAGCAGATTTGTTACCTGCCACTTGGTGAGAACAGAACCAAGATGCGAACCTAACCAATATGTTCTCACAATGTACCTGGAACTATGGAATCAGAGTCATTATGGAACAGAAAGGGCTCAATTAAGTCATTATCTTTCACTGAGTAAATAAGTTATCCATTAACCCTAAGCCCACATACCTCTTGCACGGAACTATAAACCTCGGTCCCTTAGACCTGTACCACCAAGTACTGTAATACAAAACCTTTGTAGAAACAAGGAACTGCAGATGCTGGTCTGCACAAAAGGATACAAAGTGCTGGAGTAACTCAGCAGGTCAGGCAACATCTTTGGAGAACATGGATAGGTGGCATTTTGGGTTGGGACGTAAAATCTGAAGAAGGGTCCCGACCTGAAACGTTATAGAAACATAGAAATTAGGTGCAGGAGTAGGCCATTCGGCCCTTCGAGCCTGCACCGCCATTCAATATGATCATGGCTGATCAGTTATCTATCCATGTTCTTCAGAGATGCTGCCTGACCCATCGAGTTACTCCAGCACCTTGCGTCCTTTTAATACAAAACCTTTTCTTTGTCTTTCTTGCCTGAACCAGTCATAATCTTGTACTACTCTATCAAATATCTCCTCAAAGGCCAGAGATGAATAGAAGACAAAAGGTTGTGAGAGAAGTTTATACTCCAGTGCATCTTATACACTAGTTTTATGTGAATTGCTTTGAACGAAATGAAGGCACAAGACAGAATATTGAATTTGTGATATTTCATTAACTTACTGGAAAAATGAAATAATAAAGACACAGTCCTGCATATTGAGCCTAGGTATGTTACAATTGATTTCAAAAGGAAGAATAACTGCATTTCAAAGTAATTCATTGGTTTTGAAATGCTTTGAATATCAGTAGCATGCATCTAATAGCCGTGAGAATAATCTCAAGGATGGTAAATGTTGCTGTCACCTTAAGGATGTGTAATGTGCTTGATCACTGAAACTTTGCTGTATCCTGGTTGAAAAGCAATTGCCATTGTAAATAACTGTGTCGATGCTTCATGTCTGACTGCGTGAATGTAAAAGGGATGCTCAGCACTCAATGCCAGTCCAGAAGAACTCACAATAAACCTTAATACAAGGGCTTTATTTAAATTTAGAATCAATCCTTTAATTAAATGCTTATATTTAAAGTATGTTTGTCCATTTAACTGAAATTGAATTAAACATTGCATTAAATGTATATCGTAAGAGGTCACAGAGTCATAGTCATACAGCATGGAAACAGGCCCTTTGGCCCAATTTGTCCATGCCGACCAACATGCCACAACTACGCTAGTCCCACCTGCCTGCATTTGGCCCATATCCTTCTAAACTTGTCCTATCCATGTCCCTGTCCAAATGCTTTTTGAATGTTGTGATAGTGCCTACCTTAATTACCGCCTCTGGTAGCTTGTTCCATTTGTTCCATATACCCACCACCCTTTGTTGAAAAATGTAAAAAAGTTTAAAAAAATCTAATTTAATTAATATCTCTGGTCATGGATGAAGTTTTACTTCAGCAGTGGTGAAGGTCAGAGATGGTGAAGATTAGAGATGCCCATGGTTTAGGCTTGGACAGCCATGAACAGGCCAGAGCGCAGGTCTCTGAGCTAAGATTATTGCTGAAACGTCGGTGCACCTGATGCATTAATGCATGGAGGCCACTGTGGAGTGCCCCGAGGTCACAGTTAACTCAGCAACCTATCCAAAAGTATATTCTGCAAATTTAGCCCATAAAAGCATTGGAGCAGCTTCACCTGAAGGGCTGAGGCCTACTTCTCATTGGGGCACCTAACTACATCTCCCCTCCCCCTTTGCCCTCAATATTCCTCCCATCATCTCCCCTATGGATTATAATATACTAATTATTTAATATGAAAATAGTTTTTACTATTTCGGAATAAAATTCTTAATACAGGTGCACAACCTTTTATCCGGAGTTCCGGAAACCGAAAAACTCCGAAAACCGGCCATTTTTTCCAGGATGTCGTCTGCACACCAAAGCTCGCGTTTGGCGCCAAACTTGACCCGAAACGACCCACGGTCAACCCAGGTCTGTACTACTGTAGCGGCTGCCTCCACCCTGGAGACCGGAGAGACACTTAAACATCTGCAAATCATTGCTTAAATGTTAGTCAGTTAGTTTGGAGGGCTTTTATGTGAAGGGGAAATTCTTAGTCCCCTACCTGGTCGGAGAGGCGGGGAGCGGTCAATGCCTTACCGGGTCGCCGTGCAGTAAACTCTGGAGTGCTGTGGCCGCCGATTCCCAGCTGGGGCTGCGGGCGTCCGGCCGCGGGCGGCGCCGGTTGTAGCTCCGAGCCCGGCAACTCTACCCCTGGCTGCGCGACGCTCCAAATCCAGCGTGGCCCGCGGCCGGACGCCCGCAGCCCCAGCACCGCTGTGGCCGCCGACATGTTGTGTGTCGGCAGCCACAGCGCTCCGGAGCTTACCGCACGGCGACCTGGTAAGACATTGCCCGCTCCCCGCTGGTATCCCAGCGCTGCGACGCCGCCGACTCCCAACATCGCGGCGCTGGGGCTGCGGGCGTCCGGCCGCGGGCCGCGCTGGATTTGGAGCGCCGCGCAGCCAGGGGTAGAGTTGCCGGGGTCAGAGCTCCAACCGCGGCCGGATGCCCGCAGCCCCCAGCTCCGCGATGTTGGGAGTCGGCGGCCACAGCACTCCGTAGCTTACTGCACGGCGACCCGGTAAGGCATTGCCCGCTCCCCGCCTCTCCGACCAGGTAGGGGACTAAGAATTAAAGTTTCCCCCTTCACCCCCCCCACCACATAAAATCCCATCAAACTAACTGACTAACATTTATGCAATGATTCCCCGGTCTCCGGGGAGGAGGCAGCCGCTCCAGACTTTTCAAGCCGCCCGCGCTACCTACCTAATCTACGCTAAAAATCTTCCATTCGGAAATCCGAAAAATTCCGAAATCCGACAAGTGTCTGGTCCCAAGGCTTTCGGATAAAAGGTTGTGCACCTGTACCATAAAACACAGTTCCAGGATTTAATGTCAGATGGTGTAATCAATTTCTAAATATGCACAGAGTAACCCAGAAATATATTGCATGCATTGACTATTACAATCTATGATTTAAGTTATGCGAATAATTACCTTGTCTGTTCCTTGTCGTTACATTGAGTCAACATGAATAAAGGATGGTGGACAATTTGCTACTTAAAATTCATCTGGCATTGCACATCAACAGACCAATTTAGGATAAAAGAAGCCCTATTACACACAAACGATGGAATAAGCCATAGAACCGTCTCTTACAGTCTGTTATTTTTTTCTGACTCTGCATGGAGCTTTTCCATTATAACACATGGAAAGTAATTGAGAGGGTGATTCATGAAATTGCTTGCCATCCTCATCTGTAGATTTATTAGAAGCACCTTTTATTCACAATGAAACTGCAGGTTACAATCAGACTCAAACCATTAAGGAACATTTTCCCCCTTGTACATGTTTATGATCTGGAATTATTCTCAAAATCTTATCTTCTTTCTTTCTCTGTTTCAAATTATCATCAATTGAGTTATTTAAATGATTTCTCATACAATTCTTCAATGGCAAATGTGTTTGATAGTTGTGTGTATTTTATCAACAGATACAAGATGTTTGCATTAGTAAGTTCCATTTAATTTAAAATTTCTTCTTGAATGCAGCTTACTATAAATAGTTTGTTAATATCAAGTGACAAATATGAATCTCTTCTCTCCCTTAATTCATGGATGGCTGTCAAAAAGCAGTATTTTGTGATCAACAACTTCTAAACATGAACTGGTTTATTTTTCTTGGACCAGAAACTCAAATGAAGGAGCCAAAGTAATATTGTGTCCTTGAGGGCAGATCAAAGACCGGACACGTCGGGTGAGAGACAATTCATTGTCTGCTGCACTTCATGCAAATCACAAGTCATGATCCCACGTGGCTGTCCAAAGGGTGCTCAGCTCAGCAATAGCCAGATGCTCAAAACCATCCAGAGGAAAACCACTTGAGTGATCAAGTGTCCATCCTGCACCTTGAGCAGTGTCTCCCTCCTCCACCAATGCCCCATCGCTACAGTGCATGTAGTTGCACTGCAACAGCTCACCACCACATGAACATTGAACTTCCTTCAGCCTCGAAAGGGAGGACAGCTGGTGCCTGATAACACCACCACCTCCAAGCCCGCCTCTAAGTACACACCGTTGGCATATACCACTGTTGAATCGAAATTCTTGGATTCCCTGCATACTAGCACAGTGGGAGGACATTATTAGGCTAGTGTGTGTGTGGCTCAGTAGGGTAGCATGCCGTGGGTAAGGAAGAATAGGTTACAGTCGAATACTGAATTACTGTTAAAACACAAAGAACTTGTGCCCTAACACCAGGAGAAGTGTTCAACCAAAAAAAACAAGCCCAATGACAAAGTAGTATTTAAACTACCTATGCTTTTGGACAATAACTAACTACATATTCAGTAATTGGATATCTACATGTTAACAAACATGCAAGCTAAATGTTTAACCAAGAAACCAAATCCCACTGCCACATGTGAATCTAAAATGTATTCCATAGTTAAACTATGGGGCAACAAAAACTAGGCATCAGTGTATCATTGGAGTTATTAAGTGGGCTGCTCCCTTTACTGGTATTTTGTTGGGTTAAGCCCACGACACCTCGGGAAGGCTCAATAATTAATTCCAGAACCACCTTCCTCAATACCTACTCCCACCTCCTATGCTGCCAGTTTGCACGATTAAGCATCTAACTATGTAAATGTCTACTAAGTAAAATAAAGTATAGGCCATAGGGAAAATGGATTGCTCTGATACCTGACATAGACTTGATGAGCTGAACAGCCTCTCTCTATGCAGTAAGGAAATGCAAAATATGAGATGAGATCATTGGAAAATAAAGTTTCAAGGGTATCTCTTGAGGGAGCGAAATGTCTAAATTCCAAGAATGAATCATAAAAAATAAGCTGGTCAAATTCCACCAGCATAATTAAGGATGGGTGTGAAACTGGTCACTCCCTCTTCTCCCCTCTTCCATCAGGCATATATTGGTCAGATGCCTTGAAAGACAAGACATATGTGTGGATAGTGGATGGTTGGCTGACTGATAACAACGAGGGCACTTGTGGAGTAGCAGGGTATAAAAAAATAATGTTTTAAGTTAAAGCTTCTGTGAGCCAGTGCTGTATTCAACATTAATCGACTGTCTTCTGTTTATTTCTCATCACTGCTTTGTTGTGACAACCCCCCCTCTGGAATAAGGTACCTAGCTTATTCTTATCCCATACCTTGGCTACAGATATCTCATGTCTGTGCCTCATTATGTTACAAATCCTATAATGTGACCCAGTTACACACACTGTGAGTTTTTTTGGACTGTGAAATCAATTGATGGTGTAGTTTCATAAAAAATATCTTTTTGCTGAAGCGCTGAAAAAAGTCCACTCCTCGTCATCATGTGCTAGGTTGGGGCTCATACAATTTAAAGTTTTACACAGGGTTCATTTAAGCAAATCCAGGCTTGCTAACATATATCCAGGGACGGACGCTGGCTGTGACAGGTGCTCGTTCTCTCCAGCCAATCTAGCTCATGCATTCTGGTCTTGCCCCAAACTTGTTAACTACTGGGCAGTAGTTTTTAAAACCATCAGTGAAGTCCTTGGGATGAAAGTGAGACCTTGCCCGCTTGTAGCTGTATTTGGTGTAACAGATAAAACCTTGGGGTTAAATACAACCCAGTCTGATATCATTACATTTACATCACTTTTGGCCCATAGGAGAATCTTGCTGGTCTGGAAATCTACCACTCCTCCATCTGCCGCTGCTTGGCTGGAAGACGTCATGTTTTTTTTAAGGCTAGAAAAGATTAAATTCACATTGAGGGGGTCTGTGAAAATGTTTTATTTGAAATGGGAACCCTTTTTATCATACTTTGAGGGTCTAAAGGAACTACCTATTGACTGAGGGCACTTGACAGTAAGTGGGGATCCGCCTTTATTCTGTTTTGTTACTTTATTATTGCTAAAAAGTGCATTTGATTTTGTGATATATTTGGATTGTGAAAAAATAAGTTGCCAAGGGATGTTTAGGGAGGGTGGGTTAGGGTTATTTTGTTTATATTATTATTATTATTATTTATAAAAAACAAAATGGAGGAAAATGTAATGCCATACGTCAGATGTACTGTGATTTTTTTAAATTTTTTTTCCCTCCAATAAAAAACGATTAAATAAAAAAAATATATATCTTTTTGGTCTCTCATCCAATGTTCTTCCACAACTGTTTGGCCTATTTCAAATTTCGAAGTTGTGGAATGTAAGAAGATATGTGAGTTTAGTTTAGTTTAGAGATACGGTGTGGAAACAGGCCCTTCAGCCCACTGAGTCCCCACCGATCAGTGATCCCCAGACATTAACAATATCTTACACACATTAGGGGCAATTTACAATTTTACTAAGCCAACAAGCCTACAAACCTGTACATCTTTGGAGTGTGGGAGGAAACCAGAGCTCCCGGAGAAAACCTACGCAGATCACAGATAGAACGTACAAACTGTGTGACAGCACCCATGTTCAGGATTGAACGGGTCTCTGACGCTGTGAGGCAGCAACTCTACCGTTGCTCCACTGTGCTGCCCTTCGTGCCATGAAGATGCCATTGCTACAGCTGTGCCAAGCAATAACACCACACTCTCTCTTCCAGTTAATTAGAATATAAGAGGTTCCTGTCCACTTCTGTCCACTTCTTTTTGATTGTGCAGCCTCTGGTTGAATCCAACTTGTCCATTAGGGGAGAGGTAAATGTGCCAGTGTTTTAAAGACTTTTTATGAGAATTGCATGTATTCAATGTAGATTCCAAGCAATCAAAGACAAATCTAGAATATGTACAGAATGGGACTACCTGTGGGAATGGGGTAGGCAGTCAGAATCGATTTCCCAGGGGGAAAATATCTACTATCAGAAGACAGAGCTTTAATGTGAGAGGATCAAAGTTCAGAGGAGATGTGCAGGAGAGGTATTTTTACACAGAGGGTGGCGGGTGCCTGGAAAGCGTTGCCAGGGATGGGGATGGAGGTGGATACAATAGTGGCATTTACGAGAATTATGGATACGCGGGTAATGGAGAGATATGGAACATGTACCAGCAGATGGGATTAGTTTATCATGACTTTATGTTCAGCACAGACATTGTGGATCGAAGAACCTGTTCCTACCCTGTACTGTTCCGTATTCTACGTTCCATCTATGTTCTATATTCAGTGTCCAATATTAAATTGTCA
Source organism: Amblyraja radiata (assembly GCF_010909765.2). Lineage (NCBI taxonomy): Eukaryota > Metazoa > Chordata > Chondrichthyes > Rajiformes > Rajidae > Amblyraja > Amblyraja radiata. Next base: position 19,045,801 of record NC_045968.1, read on the forward strand.
AGTTAATCAGAGTGTGTTCTAAATGGAAATTAAGATTCCATCTACCTCCCCACTAACATTATATTGTTCAGAAATGCAGTCCAGTATGGTCATTCTATTCCTTACAACACCAAACCTGCTATGTCTCTGTCTGAAGATACCAGACTGTGCTAAAGTAGAGGATATTTTTTTCTGATCGGCCTGTATTTATGCATAACTTCTTGGATACTAACCAAACCTCGCTTCTCACAGGACCACAACAGCCAGGAGAAAACAGCTGATTAGTGTGAGCTTCGTTCTACCCCAGCTTCTCAGAGATGAAAGAATACTGTTGCTAATTTACTGTTTGCCCTGAGGTACCAGTGTGCAATCTTCATTTATCAAACTTGCCGGTCCTTTCACCTTACAGAACCAAGTACTAAATTAATGCCACCACTGAAAAATTATTTTGTTTTATGCAACCTTTTAAAATGCTACAAGAAGAATTTACTTTAAGCTTAATTGGGTTGGGGGTCACACTCCTCCAAAAATTGGTTTTGTTTTCTGTGCTTATGACATGCACGTGCAAGAAGGTGTTGGCACTCATACATGAATCCCCTAAGATGCATGGAGCAATCACACTAAATAACTCTTAACTGGAGGATTATTGGCTTCTTCGGTGTAATTAACGTCCACTCACCTCGTCTGCTCCATGGGTGCGCAGGATACTGGATTTTCAGCAGGTTGACCTTCCTAAGTTTTGTGCTTGGTTTTCTTTTGAACCAAACCCCAATTGCACCTAATGTCACTAATGGGCCCGTATCTGACTCAATCCCATCCCTTCTCAATGTCTCTTTCTCCAATGCTGCACCTTTTCTCAGCACTGCTCCTTTTCTCGTTTGTCACTTCATTCTATGATGAACAGTCCCTCAATGGATGGTACAATGCGCCAGAGACCCAAGTTCGATCCTGACCTTGGCTGCTGTCAGCTGTTGCGTCAGATTTCGCTGACCACACCGACACTGAACTCACACATATATTTTATTTACAGTGCCTGGGCCTCTGGTGCTGTAAGGCAGCATCTCTACCGCTGTGTCACTGTGCAGCCTTTGTTTTATCTCCTTGTTCTCAATTCTGACCTTTCTCTTGATGCTCATATTTTATCTGATATTTTCCTCCATTTTGACTCCGAGCCCATCCTTCCTCCCCAGCCTCAAACACTCATGGATCCACTGTCAACCTGATCTCCTTCACCAGCTCCATAATGCCCCTGTCCCACTTATGCCCCTGTCCCACTTAGGAAACCTGAACGGAAACCTCGGGAGACTTTGCGCCCCACCCAAGGTTTCCGTGCGGTTCCCGGAGATTTTTGTCAGTCTCCCTACCTGCTTCCACTACCTGCAACCTCCAGCAACCACCTGCAACCTCCGGGAACCGCACGGAAACCTTGGGTGGGGCGCAAAGTCTCCAGAGGTTTCCGTTCAGGTTTCCTAAGTGGGACAGGGGCATCAGTGAAAGAAAGGCATGCACATGTTTGTGCCTAATGGAACATTATTCCAGATATAGCAGCCCGAAAGAGATTTGATTTAACATTCAGTTTAGTATTTGTTCCAAGTTAATGCCATTTCCATTAAAAATGCATAACATTTTGTGGAATGCAATGTTATATTTTAATTCACCATATGTTGAACCATAGGTACAAACTGATTGAAAAACAATGCTTCTTGTTCCTGACTCTCCAGTCAGTCTGGGTGAATCTGAGCTACATTTTTATCCCTCACTATTTATTTATAAGATAGCAAATTCTGCTCCAATGTAATGATTACTATAGCTCTCATGTCAAGCTCTTTATTTCAGCCTTGACAATGTATACGAGCAGACTATTCAACAAACCATGGCGGATTTGAATCCGCCATAAACTGACACGTGCGCACTTTCGAATAAAGGTCACGCTACAATGAACAAGCATTGAAATCTTTGCTGTCTCAATCTTTTCACCGTAACATAAAAGAGAGGTCAAATGCAGCAACCTAACTTCCTCTTTGGCTAAGGTTAATTAATTCAGAATCACGCCTCACCTATTTTGGTTTTGCTTACAGTTTTTTTCTAGTTAGCCTTAAATAATGCAGAATCAGAGTTAATTGGAGGATGAACAGGTCAACCAAGAAAATGTTCAGCTTTATATACAATGTCTCAAAAGGCAGGGATCATGAGAGAAGCCTCCTCGTGGCGATCCCCGGAAACGATGACACGATGCACTCTGCGGCGCGTCGGGCGACCAATTCTGTCAACATGTTGGACGACGACAGAAGCCAACGACGAGCTACGTCGTCTGACACACGAGCGAATGAACTCAAAAGGCTCTTTAGGCCTCACACTTTAAAACCCTGAAAATCAATCGAAACAATAGATCATAATTCCTACCTTTCTCTCATACTTTAATCATGCATTGAATCCTGTCATGTCATGTGTACTTTAACAAGATAAATGATCTGTACCTATCCTATAAAATTCAGAGAGATCTAGAGGCGCAGGTACATAGTTCCATGAAGGTGGCATCACAGGTGAACTGGGTGGTGACGAGATATTAAACACCTTCATCAGTCAGGATATTGAGTGCAGGTGTTGAGACTTTCGGTTAGTGGATGATTTGGGCCAAATGGGCTGTTTCTGTGCTATGTAGTTTTATCACCCTATAATGGCCCTGTCCCATGATGCAAGTTAATTCAAGAGCTCTCGAGTTTAAAAAAAAAAATCAAACTCGTGGTAAGCACAGAGAATGAACATAGCGGGTACGTCGGAGCTCGGGGACGTCTCTTAGCGGCTCGTAACGCTAACGGCAGGTACTCGGGAAGACTTGCTAACGGCAGGTAAGCTCGGGAAGACTCGTGAAGATTTTTCAACATGTTGAAAAATGTCCACGAGAGCCCCGAGTACCGACAAGCGGCCATTACCGTAAATCTCAGAGTTCGAATCAGGGCAAACTCAGGAGAACTCTTCAAATAAACTAGTACAGTGGGACAGGGCTTTAACTCTGCTTATGTCAAACAATGCTATCAATGACTAATGCCGTGCACTAAAATCAATGCAGTTAAAAATAAGATTTCAAGTCAGATCCTCTTCAGGATGTGATGGTTGTCAATCAGTGAGTTCATGGCCCAAAGGACAAAGCATCTTCTGCAATGTTCCTGCTGATGCAATCATGTTGGAAGCTGCATTTATTTCTGAGTATATCTGCTCACTGGAGCAGAGTAGAGCAACACAGGCCATGAGTAATGCTTAAAGCTTTTAAAAGCTGCAACTAGGCTTTGGGAAATATAATCGAAGAATAAAGAAATGCACAAGGTTTTTACTAAAGCAAATAGCGAGTATCGATTACCACTATTGGGAGTATCTAAAACCAGAAAACACAAATTTAAAATAATTGTCAAAAAACAAAATCAGAAGAGAGTTGAGGCAAAAGGTATCATACAGCATGTTGTTGTGACATGGAATGCATGACCAGAAGAGGTGATGGAAATAAATGTAATGTTCAAGAAGGAACTGCAGTTGCTCGAAAATCGATGGTAGACAAAAATGCTGGAGAAACTCAATGGGTGAGGCAGCATCTATGAAGCGAAGGAAATAGGCGACGTTTCAGGTCGAGACCCTTTTTCAGACTGATGTGAGGGTGGGGGGGCGGGAAGAAGAAAGGAAGAGGCGGAGACAGTGGGCTGAGGGAGAGCTGGGAAGGAGAGGAGAAAGCAGGGACTACCTGAAATGGGAGAAGTCACTGTTCATACCGCTGGGGTGTAAAATGCCCAAGCGAAATATGAGGTGCTGTTCCTCCAATTTACGGTGGGCCTCACTCTGTCAATGGAGGAGGCCCAGGACAGAAAGGTTGGATTCGGATTGGGAGGGGGAGTTGAATTGCTGAGCCACCGGTTGATCAGGTTGATTATTGCGAACCGAGCAGAGGTGTTGGAACGAAGCGATCACCAAGCCTGCGCTTGGTCTCACCGATGTAGAGCAGCTGACAACTAGAGCAGCGGATGCAATCGATGAGGTTGGAGGAGGTGCAGGTAAACCTCTGCCGCACCTGGAAAGACTGTTTGGGTTTTTGAATGGAGTCAAGGGGGGAGGTAAAGCGACAAGTCGAACAAAATAAATATATTAGCAAAAGTGTAGCAAAATAAATTCAATGGTACTTTCCAAAAATAAGTTGGATATGTGTGTATATGTGTGACAAAGTACTATGCAGCATAGTACATAGATGATGTTTTTCTCTTTGTAAGGGAACCTAGAGAGCATGAGGGCTGTCCATTCGTGATGAAGATGGTGTAGCGGCCGATTTTTATATCGTTCGAGAAATTAACCCTCTAGCCGCTAAATGGATGAGCATGGTTAAGCGGAATATCTTCGATACGCATGCGAGCTCACTCATAGAGACCATCAGCACTTCTTCACAGATGTCTTCAAAACACAGTCTTTTCATGAATAAATGCTTTATTGTTGATAGAAAACAGTAAGATACATCCAAATGTTTTCCGAATCGTTACTGCTGGCTTCATCGAACTCGCGCTTGTTGCTTTAAACATTAGAAAACTCCTCGTGTCTCCGTTGCACTTCGCCTGATCTCCTTTACACCTCACATGATCTCCTTTACACCTCGCATGGTCGAAGGGTAAACTTTCTCCTACTTGCTCCAAACTAATCTAAAAACTAAACTTCTGCGCAATCTACATGGCTCAAAACACGCTCAAAAATACGAAAGATTCTTCTCTCAGAGTTTTATGGAACTTTGGAATTCTTTGCCCTAGATTTCTGGACAACAAGGGAATCAAATGTAATGGGGACTGAGTAGGAAAGAGGGGTTGAGGAATGAATCAGCCCTGATCTTATTGAATGGCAGAGCAGGCTAGGAGTCATATGGCATACCTCTGCTCCCCATTATTACATTCTTAGGATATTGGATAGTTGCTTAAGATGGATTACTGCTTCTTTCTGTGAGACAGGAAGGAAAAAAAGGAGTGTTACTAAATACCATAAAATTCAAATATTAAGGCATAATGCATTTCTTTATTTATTGGCAGTTTTCTGGTAGCCAAAAAGGAGTAGCTTGTCTTATTTGTTGCTAGTCAAACCGACAATGATCACATTGAGTATAGAATCTTATATAGTAGGTTACTCTCTCTCCCATTTATTTCCAGCTCATTAGATCAATGATGAATGGACTATTTTACAAGCTTAAGTAATTATTATATGCACAAAACAAATAAGCTGGATCCTGATTTCAGTACATTCAAAGTAAGAAGAGAACCAAAGCGTAAATAAATCAATGGTTAAACCTTCATGGGATTCTTTACTGTTGGAGATGTGCAGAGAATTTAGGGCTACATAGTGGGCGCAGCGGTAAAATTGCTGCCTTACAGATCCAGAGACCGAGGTTCGATCCTGACTACGGGTGCTTTCTGTATGGAGCTTGTACGTTCTCCCTGTGATCACGTGGTTTATGCCCGGATGCTCCAGTTTCCTCCCATACTCCAAAGACCTACAGGATTGTATGTTAATAGATCAAACTCAGGATGGCGATACTTGCCTGCATAAATGTGTCCATCCTTGGGTTACATCCTTGGAATGAATAGTCAGGGTCAACAGCACTTTTCATGCATAAAAGCCTGAAGGTAAATTGTAAATTGTCCCTGTTGTCCCAATTGTAAATTATACAGGATAGTGCTAGTGTACGTGATAATCGATGGTCAGCGTGGACTCGCTGGGCTGAAGGGCCTGTTTCCGCACTGTATCTCTAAAATCTAGTCTAAAGTTTTACAATAGAGATGTGGTGATATGCAATTGCTGCAATCATATCAGAAGATGCAAAAGAGATCCCTCTCTCAGCTCCTGGAATTTCAAATATACATAACCAGCAAAGACATTAGTGAGCATTTTGTATGGGGCAGCAATGACTGATCATATATACCTGTTGCTATGTCAATAAATGTTAAACACCTACCAGTGGTATCCAGAGATAGAAATAGCTTCAACACAGAAAAACTGGACTGGTCAACCCTCACAAAGGAAGACATCTTAGCTTATTAAGCAATATTCATCTACCTAAAGATACAATAATGTGTAGTAATGTTAATTGTAAGGAGAGATATCTGCTCCATGTATAATGAGCACTTTATATGTAAGCAGTAAGCCCTACTGCAAGCATAAAAATAAGTCACATAACGTCAGGCCTGGCTGGAATAAGTATGCAGCTGAGTATCATGCTAAAGCTCGTGAAGCCACTAAATCATGGGCTATGGCAGGTAGACCCAGTCAGGGGCCTGTGTTTGAGTACAAGAAGCTCACTAATGCAAGATATAAGATTGCTGTTCGCTTCATCAGTAAAAATGAGCAAGCTACGAGGGCTGATTCCATGGCTAAGAAGCTGCTAAGTAACAATTATACTGATTTTTGGAAAGAAGTGAGAGCTCTTGCAAAACATCTCTACCATGCACTGTAGATGGAATCACCGGATCAGCTAATATGTTATGGCGACAATATTATAACACTTTATTCAACTGTGTCCAAGGTGATTTGTATAGGGTGGACAATATTGAGAGTAATGACTCAATGGTGATTATGTCACATGAGGTGTATCATGCCATGAACAAGCTGTCCAACAACAAAGCAAATGGCTTGGATCATATTTCTGCTGAACATCTTAAGTATGCGAGTATGAGGATTACTCCTCTCCTTGCTATTTGTTTTACTGGCTTTATGATTCATGGCTTGTTACCAGACTCAATGTTGTATGTTCTGATAGTGCCGGTCATTAAGGACAAAGCTGGTAAAGAAGGCAGCCTAAATAATTACAGGCCCATAGCTTTAGCCAGCATATTATCAAAAGTCTTAGAAAAAATTCTGCTGGATAGAGTAAATGAATTTGTTAACTCCACAGATAACCAGTTTGGTTTTAAAGCTAAATATGGCACTGACCTGTGCATATACGCCCTAAAGGAGATCGTAAACAAATATAGAGGAAAAACTCTTAAATTCTTATGTGCTTTATTGATGCTTCCAAAGCCTTCGATCATGTTAATCATAGAAAGCTGTTTGTTAAAATGAGTCAAAGAGGGGTGCCTGAATACATTGTGAGAATTCTGGCCACCAGTCTATGCAAATAAAATGGGGCAATAGGGTCTCAGCCCCATTTGGGGTTAGAAATGGTGTTAGACAAAGGGGAATTTTGTCCCCAGTCCTTTTTAATCTTTATATTGATGATCTGTCCCAGCAATTGAAAGTCTGTAATACTGGGTGCATGATTGGTAATATTTTAGTGAGCCTTATTATGTATGCAGATGATCTTGTGGCCTTTAGTCCATCTAGCGCTGGTGTCCAGCAGCTCCTTACTATATGTTCTGTGTATGGTGTGGAACATGATATTAAATATAATGCTTGTAAGAGTGCTGTTATGATCTGTAGAACCAAAGAGGAAATATGTCTAAAATTTCCTGATTTTAAATTGTCTGACTATAATCTCAGTGTCTGTAATAAGGTAAAATATCTTGGGCATTTTATTACAGAACAAATGACAGATGATGAGGATATTTATAAGCAACGAAGTATGCTGTATGTACAGGCGAATATTCTCTTGCATAAGTTTGGTGCGTGTACAGATGTGGTGAAGATGTCGCTGTTTAGAGCATGTTGCACACCACTCTATACTGCACGCCTGTGGTCGAACTATGGAAAGACAAGTTTGCAGAGACTGAAGGTGGCCTATAATAATGCCATGAGAACACTACTAAGGAAACCTAGATGGTATAGTGCTAGTAACATGTTTGTGGCTTCTGGAGTCAGTACTTTAGAAGCTATCCTAAGAAATCATATGTATAAATTCATTTGCAGGATAAATGACTCTAAAAATGTAATTATCGTGGCTTTGTCATACATAAGGTTTAGCACTATGAATCCCAGTTGTGGAGACACTGGTATCGCTGTCTCGTTGTAGGACATTGATCATTCTTTTTTATTCTGGATTTTAAATCATGTATTGTGTTTTTTAAATATATAATTTATGATGCTTTTATAAGTGGCTATTCAGTGCCATGTGTAAGTGGGACCTGTTGGGGGTGTGGGGGAGGGGGGTGTGGTGGAGGGGGGGGGGGTGTGTGGGGGAGGGGGGTGTGGGGAAGAGGGGGTTGGGAAGGGGGGCTGGGAAGGGGGGTTGGGGGAAGGGGGATGGGGAAGGGGGGTGTAGGGTAGAGGGGGTGTGGGGAAGGGGTTGTGTGGGGAAGGAGGGTTTGGGGAAGAGGGGGTTGGGAAGGGGGTTGGGGGAAGGGGGGTGGAGGATGAAAGGGTGGGGGGGAAGGGGCGGTGTGGGGGGGAGGGGGAAGGGGGAGTGTGGGAAGGGGGGGTGGTCGCAGCAGACACACCTCGCACTTTACTCACCCCGCGCCTTCAGCTTTCGGCCTCACGCAGTAGCTCCCGGTCCCATTCTGACTTAAATCAGAGGCTTCCATTTCAACTTGCTCTCTGCCCGCACGCTGCTCATGGACTCAGCCCCGCCTCCAGGGTTTTATTCTCGGTGGGTGCCGGAAGGTTACCTTCATGGTGACTGACAGGTGAGAAGACCAATCTGCTGATCTCACGATTTTTTAAACCTTCATAACTTTTCTAATATTTCACTGATCGGAACAAAACTTGGTGCACTTGGAACAGAGGGGAACAGAGTATCAAAAGTATCCAAAAAAATCCTAACGATATTTTTAAAAAAAGCAAACAAGTGGTCAAGATGAGAGTTTTAGTAATAGTGTAGATAGATATACAAAAATGTTATATGTATTTTATGGCGTTTTTATATGCAATGTATTTTTATGTAATGTTGTCCCTTGTCTGGACCTTGAGTCTGAAATAAAGTTTATTATTATTATTAATGTGACTTGTTTGAGAAGGAACTGCAGATGCTGGAACAATCAAATGTGGACAAAAATGCTGGAGAAACTCAACGGGTGAGGCAGCATCTATGGAGCGAAAGAATGGGTAACGTTTCGGGTCGAGGCCCTTCTTGAGACTGTAATTGGACTGTTGGTCTGACTCCTGATCACAACATGCATATGGTTATCACTATTGATTATAATAAAACCAAATAATTATTTAAAAATCCGAATGTGCCAGTAATGGTTTGTGAATATTCACAGACTAAAAGCTACTGCACTCTTCTAAGATAAAGGAATTATTTTCTAAGGCATTGGAGATCCAAGAGTATTGAACCAAAGATTATTAAACAAAAACAGTCCAACACGAACATAACTTGTCAAATATATTAAATTGTCAATAGATCAAATATATGGGATTGTCAATAGATCAAACCCAGGAGGCCAATACTTGCCTGTGTAAATGTATCCATCGGAGATAGACTCAAAATGCTGGAGTAACTCAGCGGATCTCTGGAGAAAAAGGATGGGTGACGTTTCTGGTCGGGACCCTTCTTCAGATCCTCCACCACCCATCCTTTTTCTCCAGAGACGCTGCCTGACCTGCTGAGTTACTCCAGCACTGTGTATCTATCTTTGGTGTGTACCAGCATCTGCAGTTCCTTTCTGCACACTAAATGTACCCACCCTTGAGTTTCTCAAGAATACAGAGTATACTGGAATGCATGGTCAAGGTCAGTAGCTCTTTCTATGTCTCGTGGAGTATAAAGGCCTGAAGGAAAACTATCATTTCCATTGTGGAGCCTTTAAATAACTGAACAAATAGAATGTGGATATTGATTAGATGATATTAGCAGAACATTCATCAAACGTTTTCTCAAGAGGGATTCCAATGAACCCTGGATGCTCTGTGGAATGATAAGCAATGGCTTGAAGTATTTTCCTTATCTCTGCATGACAACATCAATACCTTTTGTACTGAAAGTTTGTAGGTGCTAGTCAACATCCCAAATTGGAGATTCCAAGTCAAGAAATAATTACCGGTAGTTTAGTTTAGTTTAGAGATGCAACATGGACCTAGGCCCTTCGCCCCATCGAGTGTGCATCGACCAATGTTCACCCCTATGACCAATGACCTTCCGGTGGCTCAGCACTTCAACACTTCAACTCCCCCTCCCACTCCGTATCCGACCTCTCTGTCCTGGGTCTCCTCCATGGCCAGAGCGAGCAACACCGGAAATTGGAGGAACAGCACCTCATATTCCGCTTGGGGAGTCTGCGTCCTGGGGGCATGAACATTGAATTCTCCCAATTTTGTTAGTCCTTGCTGTCTCCTCCCCTTCCTCAGCCCTCCTGCTGTCTCCTCCCATCCCCTAGCCTTCGGGCTCCTCCTCCTTTTTCCTTTCTTCTCCCCGCCCCCCAACCCCGATCAGTCTGAAGAAGGGTTTCGGCCCGAAACATTGCCTTTTTCCTTCGCTCCATAGATGCTGCTGCACCCGCTGAGTTTCTCCAGCTTTTTTTGTGTACCTTCACCCCTACACTGGTTCTATTCTACACACTGGGGACAATTTTACAGAAGCCAATTGACTTACAAATCTGCATGTGGGAGGGAACCAGAGCACCCAGAGAAAACCCACAGGTCACAGGGAGAATGTACAAACTCCACTCAGATAGTACTCCACTCCATTCAGGATCGAACCCGGGTCTCTAGCGCTGTTAGGCAGCAACTCTGCCGCTGTGTCACCCACTGTGTTGTGACATGTATTATCATCCTAGAACTATGTGTTCTGCTGGAGTGCCCCAAGAGCTTAATTATTATGCAGCAATGTATTCAGATTCCAGACCTACAGCTGGCAATATGGCAGTGAAATGTATCAGAAGCGCTTTTTTTGTACTTTAGTCAACTGAAAATGTCACCAATTTATATTTTATGATAGAGAAGAAATTGTGGGAAATTTTACTTATGAGGATGTGAATTAGCTCAGTATTATGTGTAGGAACTGAGAAAAATAATCTTCTTAATTTTCAGCCTCAAATGATGGGTGACAGTTGCTTCCTCCACAAATAGTTGTGTGTCCGTATTATCCTCTTACAGCCATCTATGACGAGCTTAATGATGCTGCTTCTACGAGCATCTGATCCAAATTAAGCTGACCTACTTGGATCCAATCGCTCAGTTAAAATTTAAATGTGCCTTTTGAAAATAATTGCCTTCGGTCAACAAAAATGATTTCAATTTCTATTGTGACTTCAGCTTCCACCAGAAATGCTTTACTTAGTGCTTTAATTACATTGAGCAAATTTATCTTTTCTTCAGTAGCTGAATTGTGCACTTTCACTTGGTACCACTTTCATCCATCATTCTTTTGTGCTGAACCTTTATCCTAGCGGAAAAGACATTGGTGAGATCAGGAAGCAATCAGAAGTGCGCTTAAAAGCAATAATAATATATTAAACATACAATTTATTCATTTTTGAACCAGTGATATTTACATTGGTAATCGTATCTGTTTAATATTTTATTTGTATTAATGACAATGAGCCATAACATTTTACTTTAAAACATCTGCATACATAATAAAATATCAGAAAGCAGTTAAAAAACCTGAAGAGAGCCTTGTATGGCAAATAAAGTATTATAATCTTAAATCTCAAGGTTGCATTAACTACAAATATCTGCTAACCATTTTTTGAAATTTTCCACAGTTCAGAACACTCCCAAAACTAATTAATTCAGTGACATTTGTCAATATCTGTAACAAACCTAAATGAGAAAAGAAATGGTAATTGTAAGTAAATAAATAACTGGCAAAATAGTCATCTGTCCTGACAAGTACTGAATAGGACTCACCGGTAAAGTTATGGAGTAAACTGGAGAACAACTTCTGAATGTATGTATTTTCTCTTGTCCCTTCACTATATTGCCTGCTGTTATCAGGCAACTGAACTATCCCACCAACAACTAGAGAGCAGTCCTGAACTACTATCCGCCTCATTGGAGACCCTCGGACTATCTTCGATCGGACTTTACTGGCTTTATCTTGTACTAAATGTTATTCACCGTTATTCCCTTTATCATGCATCTGTACACTGTGGATGGCTCGATTGTAATCATGTATTGTCCTTCCATTGACTGGTTAGCATGCAACAAATATTTTTCACTGTACCCGTGACAATAAACTAAACAAGAATCTCAAGAGTCAAGAGTGTTTTATTGACATATGTCCCGAAAAGGAACAATAAAATTCTTACTTGCAGCAGCACAATAGATATGGAAGCATAATACTCTGTAAGACCCATAATTAACAACAAAAGAAAGTTCAGTATATATATATATTTTTTTTTAAACTAAAATAATAGACAATAGTAGTGCAAAGTAAAAAATAATGTCCCCAAGACTATATAGTTCAGATCCTATTTGGAGGCTGCAGTGTTTAATAACGGAATGGTTTTTGGGAAGAAGCTGCTTCTGAATCTGGACATTACATTTTTCAGGCACCAATACCTTCTTCCTGATGGCAGGAGTGAAAAGAGAGAAGTGCCAAGGTGGTGTGGATCTCTGATGATGCTGGCTGCCTTTTTGAAGCAGCGACTCTTGTAGATCCCCTTCAATGGTGGGGTGGTCATAACTTCTGAAGTTCACCACTTTTTGAAATCTTCTTAATTTGTGCGCATTCGAACCAGGCCGTGATGTAACCAGTCAATATCCCCTCTACTGTACACCTGTGGAGGTTCAAGGAGTATTTGTTGACAGTGGATGTGGAGAGGATGTTTCCACTCGTCTCGGACCAGAGGCCATAGCCTCGGAATAAAAGGACATGCCTTTGGAAAGGAAATTAGGAGGAATTTCTTTAGTCAGAGGGTGGTGAATCTGTGGAATTCATTGCCGCAGAAGACTATGGAGACCGTCATTGGATATTTTTAAGGTGGATATTGATAAATTCTTGATTCTCTCCCATAGCCATACGTGAACTTAACAATGCAAAATAAGAAATAACACTCACATTCAACTGAATGGTTCTACCTCAGCTGCTATTGTTATTTATCTGTAATTTTTTTTTTTATATGTATATATTTTTACCTTTTCTTATATATTTAAAATTGCTCTTGTGAATCGCACCGTGGGATTTACTTTTAAATTTCGTTGTACCATGTGCAATGACAATAAAGAGATTCATTCATTCATTCATTCATTCATTCATTCATTAGTATGGGCGTCAGGGATTATGGGGAGAAGGCAGAAGAATGGGGTTGAGAGGGAAAGATAGATCAGCCATGATTGAATGGTGGAGCAGACTTGATGGGCTGAATGGCCTAATTCTGCTCGTATAACTTATGAGCTTATGACATAATAAATCTCCTCAATCTTGTAAGGAAGTAGAGGCTTTGACGAGCTTTCTTTAAGATTCCATCAAGGTGCTGGGTCCAGGACAGCTCTTCAGAGATATGAATGCCCAGGAATTTGAGGCTTTTGACTATCTCCACCACCATCCTATCGATGAAGACAGGTTGCGGATCCTTATTCTTCCCTATTACAATGATAAGCCTTTGCAGGAGGCTAGTAACAATTTGGATGGTTCAAAAACTTGTTTGTATGAAATAAGCCCAACTCAATTTGATTATAGTATGAAGAGTCCCAACACTAAATATCACCTATCCATGTCCTCCAAAGGCACAGCTAAGTTACTCCAGCATTCTGTGTTCGACGCTAGATTACAGTATTTCCACTTTATGTGAAAATTAGGAACAAGGTTTTTATTCCGATGTATTGCAGAAATAATCTCCCAAAAGCCCTTCTTGCTTCTTGTAAAAGTGATGGCAGGCAGGTAATTATAAAGCAAGCAACGTATTGTCCACATAACTGAACAAAAAAGAAAGAGCATAAATGCTGGAGATTGCAAAAGTTGCTTTGTACAGCCTGATCATTTTTCATTTAATTCTTGGGATCTTTTGTCACTTTTATTGCTGATTATTCAGCAATACTTCAACTGTGGCTGCCAGGCCAAAGAAGCTGAAAGATTTAAGCTAAGAGTTCAATAATTTCATAGCAAAAGAATATTTGGGAAACATAGAAAGGTTATCCATCGTGTACAAGACCATTACCTTGGACCAGAGGGCATTGGAGGGCATTAGCTACAGGGAGAGGTTAGAAGAAGGGTCCCGACCCGAAACATCATTGTTTTTCCCCAGAGATGCTGCCTGACCCGCTGAGTTACCCCAGTACTTTGTGTCTATCTTCTGGACAAACTTGGATTGGTTTCTCCATAGTGCCAGAGGCAAGGATAAGGTGGGCAGTCAGAATATATTTCCCTGGGTGGAAGTGCCAATGCCTAAAGAGCATTGCTTTCAGGCGAAAGGGGCAAAATTTGAAGGAGAATCGTGGGACAAGTTTTTTACACGGGTAGTGGATGTCTGGAAAACACTGCTGGGAGTAGTGATGGAGTTTGGTATGATTGTGATATTTGAGATGCTTTTAGAGAGGCACATGGATATACAAGGAAAAGATGAATATGTATCATGCATAGGGAGAGGTGATTAGTTTTGAACTGGCATCATGTTCGGTACAGACAATGTGGCTCCAAATGTCCTATTCCTGTAGTGTGACATTCTATGTATGTTTTATATAACCCAGTCTTCCAGTCCACAGTTCAATTCAGTTTCCTGCAGTCAAATCACTTCTTCATTTTTCGGGGATGTTACTCTTCTGAATGATCAAGTTTGTTGGTGAAGAGAAACAAAGAAGATGGTTTGTCTGACATATGCAATATTGCCTTTTGCAACTCATTACAAATCACAGCGTGTAACCAACTGCCTTCAGGGTGTTACTGCATTGTTTTAATATAGGAGTTTACAGAAACTGTCTGGATCTTTAGCAGATGCTACTGTAAGAAAAGCTGAAAAGGATGCAAAATGCTGGAGTAACTCAGCGGGTCAGGCTGCAACTCCTGATAAAAAGGACAGGCGGCGTTTTGGGTCGGAACTCTTCTTCAAAGTGACCTGATCTTCAGAGGTGAAAGGGTCAGTGCCCTGAGCTAGGAAGATACCACATTAACAAACATTGCCACAGACCCGGGTTCGATCCTGACCGTGGGTGTTGTCTGTACGGAGTTTGTATGTTCACCTTGTGACCACGTGGGTTTTCTCCGGGAGCTCCGGTTTCCTCCTACATTCCAAAGACATACAGGTTTGTAGGTTAATTGGTTTGGTATAAATTTAAATTGTCCCTAGTGTGTGTAGGATAGTGCTAATGTGTGGGGATCGCTGGTCTGTGTGGGCTTGGTGGGCCGAAGTGCCTGTTTCCGCGCTGTACCTCTAAATTAAACTAAACTAAACATATTTACCCCTCACATCTGGGAGAAAATGGCTGCCTCCAACAATGAAATAAAGGGCTTTGTACTGATATGGGAGTCCTGCAGATTTATAGCCAATAACCCAAAAAGGAAAGGTTTCACTCTCACTAAGTTCCAGGAAGACCCCAGCAGAGAAAATGTGTCTGGTGACAGTTGCTTACCTTTCAAACTTTTGGAAGAAAGACTTCTCAAGTGAAATATTCGTCCACTGATAGTAATTCACAAGCTCACAGGGCACTTTGCCAGCTGTGACAACTTTGTAAGGTATTTAAAGGACAGGCAGTCTGATCACCAAACAAGCATTCAGTTTCTAAAGAGTAATGACGAGACAGAAAATACTGTGAAGGATGCCAAGGAACTGCCAAATAAAGCTAAATCATTGCAAGTCAAAGCTGTATTTGAACATTTTACAATTCTGCATCTGAGGGATGACGACAGTCCTTCCTGATACTTACGAACAAACAAACGAGAAATCTATTCTCAAAAACAGGAAGGGTGCCAGAATCAATAGTGTGAATGGGTGCAACAAGACACCAGGAGACAGTCAAAAGAAAACAGCACAGAGGTGCCCCTCTGTACAGCACAGAGGTGCAGTATGTTCCCCTGTTGTGATTCAGAGATTCAGAGAGAATGGA
Source organism: Amblyraja radiata (assembly GCF_010909765.2). Taxonomy (NCBI): domain Eukaryota; kingdom Metazoa; phylum Chordata; class Chondrichthyes; order Rajiformes; family Rajidae; genus Amblyraja; species Amblyraja radiata. Next base: position 19,061,650 of record NC_045968.1, read on the forward strand.
GCTCATATCACATGTGGCAGAATGCTATGGTGATTTGACACACATCATAACCCAGATCATACAAAACTCGGACAGAGAAGAGCATTCTATATCTGAGTAACAGGTGCTAACTCAGGAGGAACAACATAAAGGTTTGTTTGATAGAAGCACATCATAGATCATAAGTCATCAGACATTCAGCCTAACAAGTGATGTCAAGGCTGACCTACTTTTCCCTCTCAACCCCATTCTCCTGCCTTCTCCCTGTAACTTTTGACACCATTACTAATCAAGAGCCTATCAATCTCTGCTTTAAAAATACCCAATGACGGCCTCCACAAGATTAGATTAGATTCATTTATTGTCATTCAGACCTTTCGGTCTGAACGAAATTTTGTTTCCCTGCAGTCATACATATAATTTAAAAAATGGCAAAAACACACAATCAACACAAATTTAACATCCACCACAGTGAGTTCACCAAACACCTCCTCACTGTGGTGGAATGCAAAATCTTAAAGTCTCTGTCTCTTCCCTCTTTGTTTTCCCTCTGCGCCGAGGCGACGGTTCAAACTGGTCGCTGCCTCCGCCACAGCTCCGAGGCCGAGTCGGGTCTCCACTGCCGCTACGTCCGCCACAGCTTCGGGGCCGAGTCGGGTCTCCGCTACCGCTGCTGCCGCAGCTGCCGCTGCTGCCGCTGCTGCCGCCGCCATAGCTTCGGGGCCGAGTTGGGTCTCCGCTGCCGCTGCCTCCGCCACAGCTTCGGGGCCGAGTCAGGTCTCCGCCGCCTCCGCCACAGCTCCAGGACCGAGTCGGATCTCCGCTGCTGCTGCCGCCACCGCCACAGCTCCAGGGCCGAGTCGGGTCTCCGCTGCTGCTGCCGCCGCTACAGCTCCAGGGCCGAGTCGGGTCTCCGCTGCTGCTGCCGCCACCGCCACAGCTCCAGGGCCGAGTCGGGTCTCCGCTGCAGCTGCCGCCGCTACAGCTCCAGGGCCGAGTCGGGTCTCCGCTGCTGCTGCCGCCACCGCCACAGCTCCAGGGCCGAGTCGGGTCTCCGCTGCAGCTGCCGCCGCTACAGCTCCAGGGCCGAGTCGGGTCTCCGCTGCAGCTGCCGCCGCTACAGCTTCGGGGCCGAGTCGGGTCTCCGCTACCGCTGCTGCTGCCGCCACCGCCACAGCTTCGGTGCCGAGTCGGGTCTCTGCCGCTGCTACAGCTCCGATGCCGCCAGCTCCGCCATTAGGCCTCGGCGCAGACGGAGACGGGGACGGGGAATACGACCGAAGAAAAAGTCGCATCCCCCGAAGGAAGAGACCAAAGCATGTTTCTCCCACCCCACCCACACACATACACAACTTAATAAAACAAAATTAACTAAAACATGACAAGGAACAAAACGAAAGAAAAAAAAAACCAGACAGACTGCAGGTGGGCCGCAGCTGTTAAGCCAGCGCCGCCATCTTGAAAATGTTAAGCCAGCGCCGCCACTCTATCACAACCGTCTGTGGCAATAAAATCCACATATTCGCCACCCTCTGGGTAAAATAATTCCTCCTCATCTCCTTGCCGAATGTACACCTTATATTCTGAGACTGTGCCCTCTGGTCCTAGACTCCCACTACTGGAAGTATCCTTTCCACATCCACTCTATCTCGGCCTTCATTATTTGGTAAGTTTCAATGAGATCCCCCCTCACACTTCTAAACTCTGGTGAGTACAAGTCCAATGCCATCAAACGCCGCTCGTACGCTAACCCAATCATCCCCAGCATCATTCTCGTAAACCTCCTCTGGATTCTCTCCAATGCCAACACATCCATCCTCAGATATAGGGCCCAAAACTGCACAGAATATTCCAAATGTGATCTGACCAGTGCCTTAGGGAATGAGGACATACCAGAGGATACATCCCGACTTGGCAATACCAGAGCACTACAACTCGACAATAATGACCTAGAACTGGAACTACAGTCCAAGAACCCAAGATGAAGTTGCACGCAACAAAATATGGATCTTAATAGACGAGACAACCGATGCTGTGGGAAGATATGTTGCCAATGTGGTCATTGGTACACTGGAGGCAGGTCAACCATCAAAGGAGTATTTGTTGTCATCGGAAGTATTGGGGAAGTCAAACAGCTCAACTAATGCTCAGTTGTTTACATCTTCACTTGCTGTACTTTGGCCAGAAGGTATAAAACACGAGAATGTACTTCTGTTTGTGACTTAAAGTTTTATTCTCCACAATGCAGCATTTGACATGCTTAGCTCAAGGACTTCATAGAAATGCCAAGCACATAAGTAGCTTGTTTCCAAATGTCGATCACCTAGTTTCCAATGTCAAGAAAATCTTCCTCAAAGCACTGTCACATGTGCAGTTGTTCAAGGAAATGGCACCCGAGATTCCGCTACCTCCTCAGCCCATTTTGACTGGGTGGGTACATGGCTCTCTGCTGTACTCTACTATGCTGCAAATTTTGAAAAGATAAAATAAATCATCAACTGTTTTGAACAAAAAGAATCTGCTGCAGTCAGGATCGTCAGTGAAATCATGCAGAAAATGTCCCTCCACCGCGATCTTGTGTTTATTGTTTCCAATTTTGCAAACTTCCCACAAGCTATCACTTCCCATGAGAAACGTGACGAAACACTAGTGAATAACTTGCAGGTTTTCAACAAAGTAATTGACGATATTCGTAAAGTTCTTGTTGATGTAGGTAAAGACATACAAGGAAAATGTGAGAGAGTGATTTTAGCTAACAAAGATCTTGAAGAAATACAAAACATAGCTAAAGTTCTCAAAGATAGTTGTAATGCACAAGATATCAACATGAATATAGAGTCTATAGCTTGTTTTAGGTATGCACCAGTGACCTCAGCTGGGGTAGAAAGAGTTTTTCACAACTGAAGGATATTCTGTCTGACAGACGGCATATTTTAACACCAGATAATTTGAAAACAATGCTAGTAATTATGTGCAACCAGGCAACTATGGTAATTTAATGTAGTATACCTTTATATTATTATTTTTAGCCATATTTTGTTTTTTTATGCCTTTTTATGCCTTTGTTTTAATCAATACGTACCTTTTTCGCGCCTTTTTTGTAATTTTATTTTGCCTTTTTGCCTGCGTATTTCAGTTTTTTAGTGCCTAAACATTCTGGTTCTATTTATAAGACACCTCTCTCATCCCAGGAATCAATCCAATGAACCTTCTCTGAATGGCCACCAATGTAAGGACATCTATTTTAAATAAGGAGACCAAAACTGTATAAAAACTCCAGCTAAAAGCTTAATAGTGTCCTGAATAGTTGTAATAAACTTTGCCTATTTCATACTCCATCACCCAGGCAATAGAGGGGAATATTTCATTTCCCTTCCTAACTTCTCCCTTTACCTGCTTGTGAACTTTCTGTACATCCACAAAAGGCAGTGGAGGCCAATTCACTGGATGTTTTCAAAAGAGATTTGGTTCTTAGGGCTAAAGGAATTAAGGGGTATTTGGAAAAAGCAGGAATGGGGCACTGATTTTAGATGATCAGCCATGATCATATTGAATGGCGGTGCTGGCTCGAAGGGGGGAATGGCCTACTCCTGCACCTATTTTTCTGTGTTTCTCCATCATGCATGAAGTCACTCAATTTCCACAGACACCAGTGTTTTGTAGCATTTCCATTTGAACAATATTCTACTTTCCTTTTCTTCCAACCAAAGTGGATCGCCTCATATTTCACTACATTATACTCCATGTGCTAAATGTCTACCCACTCATTTAACCTAGCCATATCCCCCAGTGGATCCATCTCAGAATTTCATCTGACACCTATCTCTGTGTCATTGGTAAATTTTGCCAAAATACTCTTGGTTGCTTCATCTGAGTTATTAACGTAGATTGCAAATAGCTGATTCCTGCAGCACCCTGAGTAACATCTTGTCAAACTGAAAAGTACCAATCCATTCCGTCTCTATTTTTTGTGAAGTAGCCTCTGTCCTATGAAGCCGCTTATAAAATCATTGAATGTGATTTCATGAAACCTTATTGACTCTGCTGATTGCATTTTTGTTTTCTAAATGCCCAGCTACTATTTCATTTACCAGCATCAATTAGGCAACAGTTCAGCAATGTTTTGCATTAGCAAGACAAGATGTAAAACGTTGGGGAGAACAGTCACTGCAGTCTCTACAGATACCTTAAAGATCAGCACCTTTTCACAGTTGAGTTATTACATCAACTCAATGCCTGTTCCTAAACCTCTGAGTTACAAGATGTTCCAAGTTACATCCCGAGAATAAAAAAGAAGCCTATTCTTTATAGTCTTGAAATTATACAACACATGGAGCTATTTAATCCTTTAAACCCATGCCAACGTTACAATCCATAGTTATAAACTCAAAGGGTAACAATCCCTTTGGCCCAACTAATCCATGCCGAACAAGATGCCCCATCCACATTAGTCCCACCTGCCCATATTTGGCCTACATCCCTCTAAATCTTTCCTGTCCATATACCTGTCCAAATGTCTTTTTAGTGTTTTTATATTTAAAAGCAGTCAGTCCCAATCCTTGGCTCTTTCACCACAACTCTGCAGAAATATGGTCCCCTCAAAAAAAATCACTTAATTTCTTCCTGAATTAATGTGATGGGAGATGACGATAAATTTAATGGAATATGACCGAATCATGGACATCAGATGTCATCAAGATGCAGACTAACCAGACACATACTCATGTTATCCAAAGGTTCAAATACAGTGCAAATACTAGAACACTGGAAGAGCTCAGTGAGTCAAGCAATATCTGTGGGGACAAAACGTGTGAGTTGTTGTTTTGGGTTGAGATCCTGCATCAGAAATGAAGATTATACTGAAAGTCAGTTGCCTAAAATGGCAAAAGTAAAACTCCAATCACAAGGTTCATTCTCATAGAAAGGCTGTTCAAGAGTTATATCTTATTATTTCTCAGATATTTTCCTTGCGGCACAAAAGGAGACTATTTGGCCCATTGACCGTATGCTGGCTCTCGAGAATTCGCCCTCTGTCGCAGTCCCTCACATTTTCCTGTAACTATTCTCACTTACATGCCCATCAATATTCCAAATAAAAGGATGAATTCTAAGGTTCAGGAGCTAAATTGCATTTCCGACGTCATTCCATTGCAATTGCCTATTATATAAATCACTGAGTAAACTGCTGCCAATTGCCTTCCACTTCAATACATTTCTCATCTGAGCTCCCAATGCATGCACATATGAATGCACATAAGCGTGCACTCGTACACGCCAATTATCCTGCAACTCGCCCATAATTAAAAATAATTTGCAGTAGCTAATTAACCCATCAATGAACAAATCTTTGAGGTGGGGAAGGAAATGCTATCTGGATTAGAGGGATTACCAGAATGCTGTCTGGGTTTATAGGGTTTCAGTTACAGGGATAGACCAGGATTATTTTCTCTGGAACGTGGGAGGTTGTCAGGGGTTATGGGGAGAAGGCATGAGAATGGGGTTAGGAGGGAGAGATAGATCAGCCACCATTGAATGGCGGAGTAGACTTGATGGGCCGAATGGCCTAATTCTGCACCTAGCACATACCACTTATGAGGTTGAGGGGAGACTTGATAAAAGTATATTAAATGGTGAGAGGTATAGCTAGGGTAGACAGTCAGAACCTGTTTCCCAGGGTGGAAATGTTCAACACTAGAGGGCATAGCTATAAAGCGAGAGGGCGAAAGTTTCATGGAGATGTGCGGGACAAGTTTTTTTATACAGAGAATGATGGGGTCCTCGAACACATTACCAGGAGCAGTGGTTGAGACAGATACAATAGTGGCGTTTAAGAGGCTTTTAGATAGGCACATGGAAGTGCAGGGAATAGAGAGATATGGATTATGTACAGGCAGATGAGATCAGCATAATTTGGCATCATGTTCGGTACATTGTTCATGTGCTATACTGTTCTTCATTTGTTCTATGAAACCAGACCACACAGGGACATCCATGGAGAATATGCAAACTTCACAGGCTGCACCCAAGGTCATAATCGAATCCGGACCACTGGAGCCATGCAGCAGCAGCACTAACTACTGCAGCTCTGTGCCGCCATCTGTCTCAAATCGTTCTCCATAAGGTCAGCATTGCCTGGGCAGATTGGTTTATAACATTGAGCTGAAAACAGATGAGAAATTTATTGAAGTGGAAGGCAATTGGCAGCAAGTTTACTCAGTGATTTATACAATGGGCAATTGCAATGGAATGACGTCGGAAATGCAATTTAGCTGCTCAAGCTTAAAATTCATCCTTTTATTTGGTAAATAGTGAATACTTGCAGCCCTGCAGGGGAAATAATGGGTTCCTTTAATTTATGAAGAAGCTTTTCCTCATGGCAATTAGACAGCTTACTGAATAGAAGGGTTACATTTCACAAAATTCCCTTCCTGTTAACCAATGTCAAGCAATATTTTTTTTTAAAAGAACCTGCAAAGAGAATATGGTTTGGGGGTAAAACTGGGTTCAGCGGCACAAAATATTTTGTGTGACAAAGACTCTTAAGCTATTAAATTGCACATGTGCAAAATGCGCTTTGTAAATATGACAGGACAATCTAAAAATCATCAATAATCTGCAGGGCAGGCTGATTGGGGTGTCCATTATTGTAAGCTTCTTCTTATCCTCCCATGGATAACAATGTATTTGTTGGCTTGAAAGATCTTGTACAAATCAAACCAGCAATTTTCGAAGGCTGGGAGTGCAGCAAGAGTGCATTCAGGATCAGGGGAAGGTGCCAGGAATGGAGGTATGTGTGCCGCAAAGATCATAAGATCATACAACATAGGAGGAGAATTAGGCCATTAGGGACTCCCTGTCTACTCCACAATTCAATCTTGGCTGAACTAATTTTCCCTTGCAACCCCATTCTCCTGCCTTCTCCCCATAACCTCTACACCCTTAAGGGCCTGTCCCACTTGCATGCGATTGCATGTGTCTGGCGCAACCAAACGTGGTCGCTTGAGGCGTACGGGCCGGGCGGGGCCGGTCCCACTTCGAAGCGCGGAGGCGTATGGAGTTGTGCGGGGCTGATCCCAACGTCGCGCGGAGCTCCGAAAATCCCGCACTGTCCGAAAATTCCGCGCACCAACGGCCTGTCAGCCCGCAGGTGCATTGAGGGCGTACGCAGCGTCTTGATGTCGTACGCAGCGTCTTGATGTCGTACGCAGCATCTTGACGGCGTACGCCTAGCGCGTGGCATTGCGCAATGACGTCACCGCCCAGCGTGCCATTGCGTGATGACGTCACCGCCGACGCCGTGCGACGCCCAAATTCAGTCGACCCGCCTCCTGCCCAACTGATTGGTAAGTATGACGCAAATTAAGTCATGTGCGAACTTAGCACGTACTTACCGCGTACTTTGCGCGTACTTTGCGCGAACTTAGCGCTAACTTAGCGCGACCTCCGCTTCCGTTTTGGTCATGCCAAACGCATGCAGTCGCATGCAAGTGGGACAGGCCCTTTACTAATCAAGAACCTATCAATCTCCATTTTAAAAATAACCATGACTTGGCCTCCACTGATGTCAATGGCAATGAATTCCACAGATTCACCAGTCTCTGGCTGAAGAATTGGGGCAGGCTGGATTGGGACGGGAAGTAGAGACAGGTGTGCAACCAGAAATTGGGGCAGGAGTGGGGCCATGATTTGGAAGCAATTGAGAGAATTGAGAACATGCAGTGTGGAGAGCGTGCAAGGCTTATCAATCTATCTACCCACCTGCCCTGTCAAGCATCTCCTCCCCCACTTTGGAACCAACCTGAAAGTCCTGTGTTGGCTTCCTCAATCACCTGCACAGAATTGGAATGCAAGCAAGTCTTTCTTGACCCAAAGGACTGGCTTTGAAAAATGTCTCGTAAAAAATTAAACAATTAGTTACTTGACAGCATGTGATACAGACGCAGTTATGGCTGGCTGATTTCAGTCACCACAGTCCCATTTCAGCACCACCTACCCATCCTCAAACTTGATGCAGAATACCATGGTCAATTTCACCAGTCTTGTGTTGGCACAAAACATCAAACTTGCATTTTTTCTTGGACTCGTTCCTGTTATACCAAGGCTACACAGAATATCGGACAGGAAATGCTAAAGAAAACATGACCACTGCATATTAGAAGCTCAGAGACTTAAATAAATACCTGGACTACATCAATAAAAGGTTTTTATACTCCTTTGTGAGTCTCAATTAAAGAGAAGTTGGGTTATATCCCTCTATTTCTCTCATATTCAGAAATCTATTGGTCTCATTTTAAATGAATGGTTACGTTTCCACAATCTTTCTGGACAGAGAATATTCTTATTGAGGTGTTGTAGTTCAGAAGTTCATTTCTGAATTACAACACCTCAATAAGAATATTAAGAATAATACACCAGCCTTAATTTTAAACGGTGTTAGACACTAATGATGTTAGAGCATGCGAACATATGATACACAAATGAAACACGTTGCACATAGAAATCATATTAATATGCCAGGAAGCACTAATTGATGATATGTCTGCATTTGAGTTATAGTTAACCATGCATTGCATTACCTAACTCTATTTATATAATCATATTGAAATCTATAGTATAAAGTACATTCTTGTCCAGAAACAGATTGCAACATTTCACATTGAACAATAATTTAGTTTTAAGCAGTGGTGCATGAGAACAATATGGCCATTAGTTTCCTTGGCAATATACAGTATAGGAGTTCGTGAGACTTCAGATCACTTCATTGCTCCTGTATCAGTGTCTGTGTTTTTTCCAATTATTTCCAGTCCTGGGTATAATATCTGCTGTGCTTAACCTGCCATATGGTTCACCAGCATGTTTAAAAGGAAATGATTTATGATTTGTAAACCAATATTTTTTAATCAATTCACACTAGGTGCAATGATTGATTTTTCTTCAAAAAGGATTTGTTCACGTTTTTCAAGAAGAACAACAAAACAGGTTATGGTCTTCCAGACTGCGATGAGTCACACTAGGTGCAGGGTCAGAAACAACGGAGAAAAAGAAAGAGAGCAAGACTCAAGCAAAATGACAATTATGAACAGTGATTCAAATAACATTTTAAAGTTGCAGGTCAATTCAATTCCTATTTAAGGAGAAGATCTGGCATTCTAATTGGAATTACGTTTTTAATGCACAATGGCATGACGCACGATGCATAACCTTCCCATATCTATTATGCTTACAAATAATGATTTAGTTTGCAACATTAAACATGACAGAATTAATTAAGAGGATTACTAGATATTAACATATCATTTTATGTGATTGCCACAAAATGCATTAAAAATACATTAACCTCTTTTTGTTTCCTTTTACCAATTGTGAGCATGAAGCATATTCATATATAAATTGTATTGTAAGGGGGGTGGGGTGTCAAATGGAATAGTCGAGGATGGAGTTAAAGGGAAAGGGTTTCTTAAATGTGTGAGCGGAGAGACAGAGGGGTGTAAAATGAGGGTAGAAGCAATAGGTAGCAAGGTGAAAAGTAAAAGTGGCAGGCAGACAAATCCAGGGCAAAAATCAAAAAGGGCCACTTTTCAACATAATTGTATAAGGGGTAAGAGTGTTGTAAAAACGAATGTTCATCCCAGTTTGGCAAAAGAATAAATCAGGGAAGGTAGTGCATCCGTGGATAACAAGGGAAATCAGGGATAGTATCAAAACAAAAGATGAAGCGTACAAATTAGCCAGAAAAAGCAGCCTACCAGAGGACTGGGAGAAATTCAGAGTCCAGCAGAGGAGGACAAAGGGCTTAATTAGGAAAGGGAAAATAGATTATGAAAGAAAACTGGCAAGGAACATAAAATCTGACTGCAAAAGCTTTTATAGATATGTGAGGAGAAAAAGATTAGTTAAAACAAATGTAGGTCCCTTGCAGTCAGAAACAGGTGAATTGATCATGGGGAACAAGGACATGGCAGACCAATTGAATAACTACTTTGGTTCTGTCTTCACTAAGGAAGACATAAATAATCTGCCGGAAATAGCAGGGGACCGGGGGTCAAATGAGATGGAGGAACTGAGTGAAATCCAGGTTAGCCGGGAAGTGGTGTTAGGTAAATTGAATGGATTAAAGGCCGATAAATCCCCAGGGCCAGATAGGCTGCATCCCAGAGTGCTTAAGGAAGTAGCCCCAGAAATAGTGGATGCATTAGTGATAATTTTTCAAAACTCTTTAGATTCTGGAGTAGTTTTTAAAAAGGGAGGGAGAGAGAAAACGGGGAATTACAGACCAGTTAGTCAAACATCGGTAGTGGGGAAATTGCTAGTTATTAAAGATGGGATAGCAGCACATTTGGAAAGTGGTGAAATCATTGGACAAAGTCAGCATGGATTTATGAAAGGTAAATCATGTCTGACGAATCTTATAGAATTTTTCGAGGCTGTAACTAGTAGAGTGGATAAGGGAGAACCAGTGGATGTGTTATATTTGGACTTTCAGAAGGCTTTTGACAAGGACCAATAACAGATAGTATACAAAATTGAAGCAACACGGTATTGGGGGTTCAGTATGATGTGGATAAGAACTGGCGGCAATAGGAAGCAAGATAGGAGTAAACGGTCCTTTTCACAATGAGCAGGATGACTATGGGTATGCAAGACTCAGTGCTAGAACCCAGCTATTTTACAATATTAATGATTTGGATGAAGGATTACTGCACATCTCCAGTTTGCGATCATGAACTGGGGGCAGTTACTGTGGGAGATGCTGAGCTGCAAGTGACTTGATAGCGTGAGTGGACAAATGATGGCAGATGAGTAATGATAAGGTAGTTTGCTTGGTGCAAAAGCGGAGTCAGCTATTATCTAATGATGGGCCGATAGGAAAGGGAGGTGCACAACCTGGGTTCATGGTACACCAGTCATTGAATGGGCATGCAGGGCAGCATGCAGATATGTGGCGAATGTATGTTACATTCTAGCACAAATTGAGATTGAGCAAGAGGTTCTACTGCGTTGTACATGGTTTGGTGAGGACCACACCTGGAGTATTGCGTACAGTTTTGGTCTCCTAATCTGAGGAAAGACATTCTTGCCATAGAGGGAGTACAGAGAAGGTTCACCAGACTGATTCCTGGGATGTCAGGACTTTCATATGAAGAAAGACTGGATAGACTCGGTTTGTACTCGCTAGAATTTAGAAGATTGAGGGGGGATCTTATAGAAACTTACAAAATTCTTAAGGGGTTGGACAGGCTAGATGCAGGAAGATTGTTCCCAATGTTGGGGAAGTCCAGAACAAGGGGTCACAGTTTAAGGATAAGGGGGATATCTTTTAGGACCGAGATGAGAAAAACATTTTTCACACAGAGAGAGGTGAATCTCTGGAATTCTCTGCCACAGAAGGTAGTTGAGGCCAGTTCATTGGTTATATTTAAGAGGGAGTTAGATGTGGCCCTTGTGGCTAAAGGGATCAGGGGGTATGGAGAGAAGGCAGGTACAGGATACTGAGTTGGATGATCAGCCATGATCATATTGAATGGTGGTGCAGGCTCGAAGGGCCGAATGGCCTACTCCTGCACCTATTTTCTATGTTTCTATGTTTCTATGTATTGTGTTCATGTTTTTAAATTTACTTTGAGCAATACCCAATGTTTTAGGGATTGAAATCTATCTTTAGTTTAGTTTAGTTTAGTTTAGTTTAGAGATACAGTGCAGAAACAGGCCCTTCGGCTCACTGAGTCCGCGCCACCCAGCGAACCTCATGCACTAGCACTATTTTACACACTAGGGCCAATTAACAATCTTTACCTAAGTCAATAAACCTACAAACCTGTACATCTTTGGAATGTGGGAGGAAATAGGAGCGCCCGGGGAAAATCCACTCAAATCACAGAGAGAATGTACAGACAGCACCCTTAGTCTGGTTCGAACCTGAGCCTCTGGCGTTGTAAGGCAGCAATTCCACTGCTGCGCCAACATGCTGCGGTATCCTTAACATTAGGTTCAAAATGTGTTGTCAGGTAGTCCAGGTGTGATAAACATCTTATACTTTGTATTGACAAAACAAAACATTTATTCATTTTTAGGTCGGTCAACTAGATATATAGGACTGTATTTGATTAGCACTCCTAATTATTTAATGGACCAGCCTATAAACTTTCTTATGGGATCTCAATGTCTCATTCACCCTCTACTGCGTCTAGTTTTCCACCAATTAGAAATAACTTTGAGGATGATCTCATATCTCCTTGCAAAATGTTTCCAATTTATTTAATCCATCATTATCTCTTTGTAATTTTATACTCCTATCCACACTACTTCCAATGCTTTCTTCCTGTGTGCTACCAGTAAATATACACACATAGATTTTTATCTTATCCATCAATGCAATGGTTCCATTTATATAGTGCTGCTAATCTGCACAAGCATCCCAAACTTCTCCACAGGAAAATTATAATTCATACTAAAATGTATCTTAATAAAATGGCACCTTTCTCTGGCAACATTTTACCAGCAGCACAACAGCCTATTGAGTACTGAGTCTACTGAGTACTGTGTTTCCAAACCTGTTGTGCTGCTGCGAGTAGGAATTTCATTATCCCAATTTGTGGGGGTTGTGGGGGGAGGGGCGTGATTGGGCGGGGGATGTGTGGTGGGGTTGTGGGGGGAGGGGGGGGAGGGGGGGGGGGGGGAGGGCGGGGTGTGTGGGGGGAGGGAGGGGTGTGGTTAGAGGGGGTGTGGGTGGGGGGGAGGGAATGTGTGGGCGGGGGGGAGGAGAGAGCTCAGAGAAAAGATGGGGGAGAGGGAGGAGGGGGGCAGGAGCCAGCGAGGGGGACCTGAGGGGAAGGGGCTGGAGCTGGCAGTGCGATGGGGACTCACAGCGGGCGCTGGTCGCTGGACGTTCTCATCCGCCGGGATCATATTCTCCGCTTTCCGTTTAGCGACATCTCCCGCGCCGGGCCGAGCCGCTTCCGGTCCCTCCGAAAATGGTGTCCAGTTGAAAACCTCCACCGGCCATCCTCAGCTCCAATAAAGACGCGATGGCGCAGGAAGAGGCGGGCCATCCCGCGGAGTGACAGGAGAAAAGACCAATCCACGTGGCGCAGACTGGCAGGAGCGATCAATCTGCGCATGCGCGGTTTGTAAGATTTTTAAACCTCACTAATTTTTACAATAGACCACAGATCAGAACAAAACTTGGCGCACTCGCATCACAGGAGAACGATGAGTGAGATGGCGAAAAATCATAGCGCTATCGAGGACCATTTTTGCGCAAATAGAAAGACTGCACAAACCGGAAGAGCACAAGATCAGAGTTTTAGTTATGTATAGAAGATAGATAGATAGATGTAGTGCACAAATTAGCTCAAGTTCGAGACAAATGACTGCTCTTCAAGAGTCATTTACTGAAGGCGAAAAACTTAGGAATATCCGATGTGTGTGAAAGATATGACGACAAAGACAGTTTTCCCTTTTGACTCTCTCTTCAAAGGGTAAACATAATTTATTGCCATACTGATTGAATAACCAAAAATAGCCACTGCAATTATGCATCCATCTGAATTAACAATGAATCATCTGGGAGATCGAAAAATTCAAGACATTCAAAACAGCTGGCAGGCATATTGGAATGGCAGTCCTTAAGGAAGTAATATTCATGTTAATTTATTTCTGCAGGAACAGTACAAATAGTAATCCTCAGGTCGCTGAAATATTCATATCCTGTGATAACCAACCTGGCTTCAAATTTATTTTCAAGGACACTGGCACCTAAAATTCAAGGACATTTCACTGAAATGGACTGTGGACTTGCCCACCATGGACAGAGTACTGGCGCAGTGGACCGGAAGGCCCAGCTTGCCCGGCGTGGATCGCAGAAGGGAACCTACCTGGAGGGCCGGTAAGCTGCGGGAGGGAGTGCAGTGCCTCGACGATGGAGTGGACCGTTGGAGGCCTACGGCAGGACCAGCGCCACTCCAAGAGGTCGAACATGTGGACCGCATGCGGCCTACAGTGGTGGAGCAGGGAGGGAGGACACCGCGGCTAGGCCCACCCTGGTTGGCCAGGCCGACCCTGCAACGCTGCCAGGACAACAGACAACAGCTCAAGACTCCTGCACTTACAACAACTGGGATTTGAAAATGGCGCCAAACTGGCAGCTTTACCCCTGGCAAGACCCCCCACATTGTGAAAGAAACTCTCCCCCCCAATTGGTCCCTTGAACAAGTATTGTCATTCAATAAGATGACAACTGATTCAATTTGCCCTGGTGTTCTCCCATTTTTCTCTCCCTCTCTCCACCTGGCGTCACCCTCCACCCCCCATCCATTCAGTAATTCAGAATGAAGGAGAATTGGAAGCCTTGGGCAAGTTGAATTGTTACTTTCTTTATTTTTATTTTTTATTTTTACGGAGAGGAGAACAATCTGCGCATGCGCGGTTTAAGATTTTTTTTAAAGCCGACTGACTGCCTACCCTGAGTAATTACTCACGGCACGTGCCTGATCTGAGCGAAGGTGTTCAGCGAAACGATCGCCCCGTCTATGTTTGGTCTCGCCGATGGATATGAGGCCACACCTTGAACAACAGATACAGTAGATGAGGTTGGAGGAGGTGCAAGTGAACCTCTGCCTATCCTGAAAGGACTGTCGCAGTCAGCTGCAATGTGACTTATTCTATTGATGTTTTTCAAGTTATTGTAACTACTGACTATTAGCCTTGCAAGTATAATCTCTCCTTTCAACTCTTGAAGGGGCATACCACAAATGAGGCAACCTTATTCAGGTACATGGATAGGACAGGTTTGGAAGGATATGGGTCAAACGTAAGGCAGTTGGGACTAGTGTAGATGGGACATGTAGGTCGGTGTGGACAAGTTGGGCTGAAGGGCTTATTTCCAACCAGTATGACTCCAATAACTCTATTTTTTCAGCTGCAACAGATGTTGCAATTGAATGAATTGATGAGGTAACAATGGGCAGGGCTTGAGAGGGACCTGGATAGAGATGAAAGAGAACAGTTCCTACAAGAGTGATTTCCCTTATGCAAGGAGATCACAGTGCTCTAACCAGGTTCTCCTGGCATAAACTTGCAAGGAGTTCCCGACAAGAAAATGAGGAAAGTCTGTAAATTGCTTGTATTTTGAGAACCCTATAATGCTGTCCTCATTTGCATACTCCCATAGACTTAAGGAAATGTTAATGAAATCTCCCCTCCTTGGAAGACCTGACAAACACAAGTTGTGAAATTAAAACAGAAAATAAAGGGGATATTTTGCAGGGTGATGAGGCATCCCTAATGCAGTCATCAATGTAGCGGAGGAAGTGTTGGGGTTTGGTGCCAGTATACATTTGGAACAAGGACTATTCGATGTAACCGATAAAAAGGCACATGCGAGTGCCCATTGCTACATCTCTAACTTGGTCAAAGTGAGATGAGTCAATGGAGAAGTTGTTGAAGGTGAGGACAAGTTCTGCCAGGCAGAGGAGAGTATCAGTAGAGGGAAATTGATTGGGTCTCTGCAAGTGGAAAAACCGCAGGGCCTTGAGACCATCCTGGTGGAGGATGGAGTTGTAAGGGTTTGTAAGGGTTTGGATATCCATGGTCAAGATGAGAAAATAGGACCTAGAAGGGTAGGTGTAAGAAGGTGTCTGAGAGATGACACCTGGCCTCAGTTGATTTGTTATAATTTCCTCTGTTTCTGTTTTCACCCACTTCTCCATAATTCTATTTGTGTTGCTGTTCACTACACAAAGCAGAACACCCAAGTTTAGAATTATGAACGTTTTCATCAAAGTTTTCCTTATCTATTTCGCCACCATAACCTGTTGATTTCCCCCAGGTACTTCTTTTGCATTAAACAGTATTTTACAGTTTTAGCATTTAATGATTACCGTATTTCCCGGCAATGAAGACGAACCTGCATTGAAGATGCACCCCCATTTTGAGTTGCTAAATTTTGAACAAAAGGCTGGCGGGGCAGGATCAAGGGTTTGGTTTAGTCGAGGGGTCGGCAACCTTATTAGCATAGGGGCCAGGACCCATGTTTGTGAGCGGATGGCGGGGCACATCTATCGCCATAGTTAATAAATGGAGATAATAATACATACTAACTAAATTAGTAATTAGTAATAATACATCCTAATAATACATAGTTTTCACGTGCTTTTCAATTAGTTTTCTGCAGTTTCAAGATTGCCTGCGTGCCCCGGGATTGGCTGCAGTTCCCAGATCCCTCGTGTCCCCGGGCCTGGTTGTAGCACCCAGTCGCCTGCGAGGCCCAGGATTGGCTGCAGTTCCCAGGTCGCCTGCCCCGGGACTGGCTGTAGCGCCCAGGTCCGCTGCGAGGCCCAGGACTAGCTGTAGTTCCCAGGTCGCCTGCCCCGGGACTGGCTGTAGCGCCCAGGTCGCCTGCGAGCCCCGGGACTGGCTGTAGTTCCCAGGTCGTCTGCCCTGGGACTGGCTGTAGCGCCCAGGTCGCCTGCGAGGCCCAGGACTAGCTGCAGTTCCCAGGTCGCATGCGAGCCCAGGGTCTAGCTGCAGTTCCGCTGTCCGGTCCCGGCGGCCGCTCACAGCCACCCGAGCTACTGAGTGAGTTGCAGGAATGATCCCCGACCCCCTCCTTCTCAACGCTCCTGCCCTCCCCGCAACTTTATCCCCGGCGGACCAGCCGTGCTGACCTGAGCCAGACTCCCCCCCCCCCCCCCCCCCCCTAGCGGTGCTGTCCTTTTACAGCCACTGTACTGACGGATAGCCATGTCTATCTTTATTGGCTAACAATCTACCTTTGGCCTCCGAGACGCAGGCACATTATCGGTATATACGGTATATACGGTATATTCTCCCAAAATATTTTGTCCAAATTTCTTCAGCTGCTTCATGATCAATTAAAGGTGTCCCCATCCCAGGTAATTCTGCTCCTTTTTATTTATTCATTCACAGGATGTAGACCATGTCTTCATCCCTTTCATCCATCCCTAGGTACACTCTGAGAGGAGAAGGTTGCCCGGCCATTTTAGAGGGCAGACAGGAGTCAATCACATTTGTCAGCCTGGTGTCACTTATAGACAGACGAGACAGGGTAAGGCGCCTTCCTTTCCACAAGGACATTAATGAACCAGAAGCTTCATCTTTTTTCAAACAATTCAGTTAAAAGCCCATTAATTCTGGCAAGACAGAACCCTGGTTTAACTCCCAGACTTTAAAAATATCACAATAGTAATTTATTTTGGAAAAGCTGTCCAAAGATTTGATGGTTTAGTCTTGTTGAATGATTAATCAGTTCTGAAAATTATATTTTTTCATCTGTGAAAGAAGCATACATTGGTTACATCTTTTGCACACAACTTAACCTTCCAGACTTCACGTCAGAGATTAATGATATGATGCATGAGAGGCACCGGCAACATTTACAGATAATTGGCTTTCTGTTATTTGCAGAAGCCCAAATGTCAATCAAGATAACTTCTGTGTTTTCCATGGATACACAATCAGAGTGTCATTGTAGACAATAAAAAAGGAATTGATGTCCATTTTGCCATTATGTTGCTTGATAAAAAAAAAAAAGGCCAACTTGTATTGAACAAACCATTGCTCGATGAAACTACTGAGTGTATTATGTTGTACAATATATTAAAGTGAGGTGTCTCAGTTTCTTGGTTTTACCTTATTAAATGTACCTTCAATCGCTGTGAAAAATCAATATCTATCTGTTCTGGATCCATATCCATTTTCCTTGATGTTTAAGTGATGGTTAGTCTTTCCCAAATTTGATTTGTGAAGCTGCCAATTCTAACAACATGTCTGATCTCTTTTTCCATACATGAAATCCGTTAACAAACCAAGCTCTAAACAATTTAATTTAATTTAATATATTCACGTGCTAAGCAGACCGCATGATAAATCTTTCTGCAGCTTGCAGCTTTCGTCCAGGGTCTGTTTCTTTTGAGCCTCCTGCTTTAGTAAAATTTGGCGGCTGAAAGCCTCTTCCCATTTCAGATGCAGCTAAAAAAAAGCAGAAACAGATCATAGAATAACAGAAGAAAAAAATGTAGATAAATACTTGGATGAAAATTAATTTTCCGTCGATTCTTTAATGTTGTAATTTAATTTGTGCCCATTATTATTTGGTTATAATATCTGATCCAAGTATCAATAATTTGTGGATAAAATATGTAATCTCTGGAGATTCCTCCTACTATTTGGAATCTGGAAAATAATGACAAGAAGTAGAAAGAACTGCACCAATATCAGAGCAAAAGTTCAACAAACCCGATTCTACCCTTGGCACATCTATAATAATAATAATAATACATTTTATTTATGGGCGCCTTTCAAGAGTCTCAAGGACACCTGGTCTCAAGGACACCTAGTCTCAAGGACACCTATAGAACAATCCATTCTTGCCCAAAGGCTTTGCCAATTTATTCTCTATTGCCACATATATATTCGCAGATTCTAGTAGTAAGCTAGCAAGCCCCACTCTCCTCAATCACCCCCCTTCCCCAAACTCCATCTGCACTATCAAATTGTTCATTCATTATTCTGAAATGGGTTTAGTTTTCCACTAGATCATTATCAAAGTGTCTGTACATTTCTTCCCCTTCCCCAAGCACTAACGTGGGTTCCATTAGATTGCTTGCATTTTCAGTATTCTTTTGACTTTAAACTAACTATCATACCCAAAGGAAATGAATCATGCTGTTTTAAAGCAGGTAAGGAAATTATCTGGTGACTTGTCAGATGACTTCAATGTAAAATCCCAATGCATAATGTAAAAACATCAGAGTATAACGAGACACAAACATTAGAATTCCTAGCTCCATACCGGGAGGTACATGCTCTGTAAAATAATACAGAAAAACAATTTGTTCAAGATTGTCAAGTCCCAGAGTGCAGGCATTTCTGAATAGCTACGCCTTGGACTTGGAGGAAGTGGGAGGGGTCAAAAGAGAAGTTGTTGAGAGTAATGGCAGGCACCACTTGCATTACTGTGAAGATTGTGCAGGCCTATTGCCTTCCATTCTCTGCATGTGCGTTTTGAGTGTGATGAATTATCCCAAAAGATCTATCTCAGCGCGACTTCTTCTTTCCATGTCCCCACCACAAAAGATGTGTTGATATCCAAGACCCGACATTTTACCAGTTCCACAGTTCTCCACATTGGTTCTCTTGAGATCACACCTTCCCAAGGCAACAATGGAACTACCAGGCAACGCCCTGCCTGAGGTCATTTGTGGCTGCCCCTGATTGGTCCTGGTCTTTTCTCCCCTCCAGCTATTCCCATAACCCTCTCACCTCCTACTTTTAGTCTGAAGAATGGTCCCGACTCAAAATGTCATCCATCCATCTTCTCCAGAGATGCTGCCTGCCCAGCTGAGTTACTCCAGCACTTTGTGTCTATCTTTGGTATAAACCAGCATCTGCAGCTCTTTGTTTTTATCATTCATCCACAACATCCTATCGGAAGTCAGTTTCCTGATTTTACTGAATTGCATTGAGGCCATCATATTGAGAGCTTATTAAGGGCTATTACATTTCCTCACAGTTTATGGTCTGTGAAATGCAACTCAATAAGTGGATTTGGGAAAGGTTTGTTTAGCTTGGAAAACAGCACAATTCCCTTCTTAAGGAAGACGAGAAATAAGATCCGAGATTACATCCCAAAACAATATAACGCACTTTGCCTAACTAAGGTTAGTTTTCTAACTAAGGACAGAATGAATGAAAACATTGCAAGTTCTCAGCTATCAGAGACACCCAGCAATGACTTGGAATGGGTAGATAACGCTTAATGCAACTGACCATTAGAGTTATAGTCAAAGAATTGGCTACAAGGACTGAGATGGTATTTAATAAAGACCTACTAAAAACTGTTAGCAGTAAAAAATAAACCTCATGAAAATAAAGGTAGATTATTGACCTAATGAATAAATTGTTTGAACAACTGAAGAGTCAAGATAATGGCAAGTTCTCTGATTGACAAAATGAGCCTGATGGTGCCCTGCAACGTTTGGTATTAAATCCTCAACCATTCACCTTATTTATTAACAACATAGAAAACAACTTATAAAGATGCACACTTTAGTTTTCTGATGACACAAAGAAAGGTGTTGATGTAAGTAGTGTAGTTGGCAGTGTGAAATTACAAACTAAATTAAATAATTGTATAAAAATACAGTGTGGAATTAATTCAATGTGGACCAAGTTGTCATTGTCTACCCTGTACTTGAGAAGCATCATACAAAGTACTTTCTAAAATGGTGAAAAGCTAGAAACAGTGGAGGCTAGAAAAGTTATAAGGGTCCATTAAAGTATTATGGACCAGTGATGACATAATCAAGAAGGCTAAATTAACGTCTACCCTAATTGATTGAATTGATTGAAAGATACAGCATGAAAACAGGCTCTTCAGCCTACTGATGCCAACATGATGCCAAGAGCAAACCTTATCTGTCTGCACATAATCCACATCCCTCTATTCCCTGCAAATCTATGTACTTATCCAAATGTCTCTTAAATGACTAGAGAAATTTAAAGATCGGTAGAAATTTGGAATGCCATTTCACAAACAGCAACTTGTTGCAAGATTGATTGCCAGCTTTAAATCTGAGATTATTGCATTGAATTGAATTCACCATGATATTAGAAGTGAACACTTTGGAGCATTCATCTGAAATGTCTGTGTCTACTATTTCAATATAGGTAATTCACCTCTTTATTTAATCTATGCTTCCTTCTAAGTAGTATGCTGGACTATTTCCAACAAATGTGGTAATGTGTTTATTACAATAATTCTCACCCAAGAGAATGTTTACTTTAAACTATGCTTACAGATGAAATGAAATGAGAAAGAGTTTCCAAATCATTTGGTTTCTCAATGTCACTGGCTGAAAATTTAAAGTAGTTACTTATCATTTTAGATGAGGAGTGACATGGTGTGAAAGAATCTTGAAAGAAAATGAAGACATGCACAATAAAACCTTTAGTGATAATTAGCTGACTTAAGCCATTCCATAGATAGACACAAAATGCTGGAGTAACTCAGTGAGTCAGGCAGCATCTCTGGAGGAATGTTTCAGACACTCTCCATTGGGTGGCGCCACCACAGTGGCTGCCTCACCAGCAGCTCGTCAGTCCTATCGCCATTTTTGTTATTTTTAGTGGGTCTAAATGAATGTTTTAATGCTTCTTAGTATGCCTTATGTGGAGGGTGGTGGGGGGAATAGAGGGAAAACGTTTTTTCAGTCACTTACCTGGACGGAGATGCATCTCTTCTCCGTGTCACATCTTCGCCCCCTTGCGGCCTACCAACTGGATTGGCGCGGCCTTTCCGACCGGAGAGTGGCCTAGAGCTTCAGCAGCAGGTGCAGCACGGAATGACCATTGTGAGCCTGGGATCCTTGTCGAGGATTGCCAGTGTTGGAGCTCCGGAGTGTTGGGCCTGCTGACTTTAACATCGTGGAGCTGTGGTCTACGCAGCTTCTAGCCGCTGGGGCGCGGCGCTGACTTTAACATCACGGAGCTTGGAATCTTTTGCCGAGGATCGCCAGTGTTGGAGCTCCGTCCAGCAGGGCCTGTGGGCTTCGGAAGCCGCTGTTTCTGTAAGAAGCGGCCGACTCGGGAACTCCAAGCCGCAGAGTGTGTGTTCTGATCCGTCCCGACGTCGGAGTTCCGATCATCCCGTCGAGAGGGCCTGTACATCAGGCCGTCCGTAGTAGCGACTGCGGAGGGTTCAAAGGTCCCGACCGCAGGTGAACAAAAGGAGGAAGATGACTGAACTTTATTGCCTTCCATCACAGTGAGAAATGTTGATTCCACTGTGGTGGACGTTTATGTTAAATTCTATTGTGTATTGTGTTATTTTTATTCGAATGGCAGTACGGTAACTCAAATTTCACTGTACCAATTGGTGATACACTGTATCAAATGTGAACTTGCACTTCTTCCAACCCGAAACGTCACCTATTCTTTTTTTCTCCAGGGATGCTGCCTGACCCGCTGAGTTACTCCAGCATTGTGTGTCTACCATCAGTATAAACCAGCATTTGCAGTTTCTCCTACACATTGTGTCATACCATATCATGTTTACATATGGTGCTTCTGCAGAACCAGTTTATTTTGATCGCAGCTTTCTGTTACGCCTGTGAATGTATATAATTTAATATTAAATACATTTACCTTCTCATAACATTTCAGTTTGATGAAGATTAATCACTAGATGGAAAAGAATGGCCTCAGCTTAGTAGTTGTGTTAACATTTCCAACAGAAATGCATTATTCTGATATCAATACTGTTGTGGCATGTGCCCTCTGCTGGCACGAATTGGATACTGCTGCAAGACCAATAAGATCAGACAATCTGGTCTGAAAAGAATTGACTGCTAATTTCTGGTTTGATTCTTGAGCTGAGCTAAAATTAACAACATGGCCCACTATTGATGCCTGCGAAATGTAGCATAGAAACATTACAATAACATTGCCAATAAATAAGCTGCTCATTTTTGTGTCTTTTCATATGGAATCAAAGAATGTACAGTACCTGTAGTATATTTAACCCGCTACAAATAGGAGTTCAGAACAGACGTGGGACAAAAAGATCCACTGTAGAGACATGGAAAAAATGGCATAGGAACTCTTGATTTAATAATGTGCATCAGCTTAGATGCACATCTTGCATTTCTGTGAATTTTAAGTTGCAGATTAGGTAGGGAGTTCATTCAACAACTGAGTCAATAGACAGAAGGTTAGTAATTTCAGCATGCCATGCCAAAGCAAACAGCATGGCCCATTAACCAAGATACAAAATTAGAATCTGAACTGAACAGCTTGGCTCTATGGGTTGGATATGGTCCAAGGAGCACAGTTGGGCATTTTTGTAACATTGGCAGAGTTAGCAAATCCTTTCAAGCTCTACAAAGCTGAAGCCAAACTCTGATCTGCAATGAGTTAGCGAATTCCAACTGGAGCAAGAGATAAGGGGCAGTGGGTTTTGAAGTGAGGATACAAGTGAGAAATTATCTCAGTCTTCCATTCCTTCCTGTTCTTCCATAACTTTTTTTTCTACTAAACTGTTCCAATGGCTAGAGTTAGAACAAATTTGGACTGAGATTTAATAACCCCAATTAAATGGGAAAAATATGTAGCAAACGTACCATGGAAAGTCACAGGATACCCAGGAAACAAGGAAAAACTGCAGAAACAATCCATTCTCTTGCAAATATACGCTGATGTTATATTACAATAGATTAAACATGATTGAACCAGATCCTCTATCTCCCAAATGAGATTTTTTTCAACAGCAACAAATAAATATAACACATTCATAGTAATCATCAAAAATTCAGAGGAATTGATAAGGATGGATCGTGGCATTTCAATGTTTTAGTTTAGCTTTAGTTTAGAAATACAGTGCGGAAACAGGCCCTTCAGCCCACCGAGCCGACCAGCGAACCATCATATTTACACTATCCTACACACATTAGGGACATTTTTTACATTTACCAAGCCAATTAACCTACATACCTGTACGTCTTTGGAGTGTGGGAGGAAACTGAAGATCTCGGAGAAAACTAACGTGGTCATTGGGAGAACGTACAAACTCCGTACAGACAGCACAAGTAGTCAGGATCGAACCTGGGTCTGCGGCACTGTAAGCGCTGTAAGGCAGCAACTCCACCGTTGCGCCCCCTTGCCGCCCCTTGTGTTCAATGTCTTGTGCAAAGAAGCACAGGAAGATGATAATTATTCTAAAATAAGACAAAGTGCTGGAGTAATTCAGCGGGTCAGGCTGTATCTCTGGAGGACAACATGATCAGAGCCGATTTAAATAATTCATTCCCAACTGTTTCATTGATAGTTAGGAAAAGTACATTATTCTTTTAATTTTGTTATTATGGGTATTGCCAAGTAAAAGTCAAAACGTTTTGGGGCTTTCATAGTTACCTAAAGAAATATGGTAATAGGTGAGATTTTAACATCCTTTAACTCTCATCAGTCAGTTTGAAGTTGTACCGTGTGGATAGGTACAAAGAAGATGAGTTTTCCCCCCAGAATGTCAGCTGGTAGTCATTATGACCTCAAACAGGTACCCAGGAATAAACAAAAATTTGGAATGTGATATCTCTTTTCAAGTCCTTCTTTGGTATATTTAGAAGATCAGCAGTCCGTTGAATCAGTCTGAAGATTACATTAGCTAGAAATTATCTTAGTCGCTGCAGTGTCCATCATTAATAAAATGCACTGTAAAGGTTTGCTCTTTGTCAATGAGGGCACATGTAACTTCCACTACCTGAAAGCACAAGGACAACTGGATGTCATAATCAACATGTTGCCTGGAACAGGTTACTGACAGCAGCATGGGAATTCCTTCACCACAAGGAACATAGTGGTTCAAGGTTCAACAAAGTAGTTCACTATGCTCTCAAAGGCAGCTGGGAACTGTCATTAAATCCTGGTCTTGCCAGCAATGTTCACATCTCATATTGCTGGTGCCCATGAAACCCAATTACAATTACTACATGTAAGAGAGAAAACTGATATAAAATAATATTACATTGATATTATGTGTTAATGAGATTTTGCTTTATTAATATAATCAATATAATTTTCAAGAACCTTGTATCAAAGCTACTATTTACGCACTAGTTATTGGATAATTAAAATGATATGTTATTCATTGTTGACAAAACCTCTGTTTCCCCACAACTAAACTAAACAATAAGGCTTTCGCCTCACTAATCTTTGAAATCTCAGTCAGTTTCAACAAGAGTCCATCACCAGGCACAACCTCTCCTCTGCTCTCCTCTCCTTCCAGCATTTTGAAGAGAGTCCCTTTCACCACTCGCTGGTTCACTCTTCATCCACACCAATCACCCCCGTCATACAACACCTTGCCATGCAACCACAGGAGATGCCATATCTGTCCTTTCACTTCTTCCCTTCCCACCATCCAAAAACACAAACAATCCTTCCATGTGAACTGGTAATTCACCTCAATTTCTTCAGAAGTACTGCACTGCATCCGCTGTTCATGATGTTGTCTCCTCCACATTGGAGAAACAAACATCAACCTGTGTGAACACTTTGTAGAATACCTGTGTTCAATCTGCAAAGATGACTCGGAGCAACCAATTGCCTGCCACTTTAATCCTTCTCGCACTCTCATTCTGATCTACCCGTCTGTTGTCTCCTACCACTGTTATAACTAGACCTAATGCAACTGGAGAAACTACACATTATCTTTCATTTGGGCACTTTGCAACTTTCTGGACTCAATAGACAATAGACAATAGGTGCAGGAGTAGGCCATTCGACCCTTCGAGCCAGCACCGCCATTCAATGTGATCATGGCTGATCATCCCCAATCAGTACCCCATTCCTGCCTTCTCCCCATATCCCCTGACTCCGCGATATTTAAGAGCCCTATCTTGCTCTCTCTTGAAAGCATCCAGAGAACCTGCCCCCACCGCCCTCTGAGGCAGAGAATTCCACAGACCCACCACTCTCTGTGAGAAAACGTGTTTCCTCGTCTCCGTTCTAAATGGCTTACTCCTTATTCTTAAACTGTGGCCCCTGGTTCTGGACTCCCCCAACATCGGGAACATGTTTCCTGCCACTAGCGTGTCCAAACCCTTAACAATCTTAATTGTTTCAATGAGATACCTTCTCATCCTTCAAAACTCCAGAGTGTACAAGCCCAGCTGCTCCATTCTCTCAGCATATAACAGTCCCGCCATCCCGGGAATTAACCTTGTAAACCTCCCTCAATAGCAAGAACGTCCTTCCTCAAATTAGGGGACCAAAACTGCACACAATACTCCAGGTGCGGTCTCACTAGGGCCCTGTACAACTGCAGAAGGGCCTCTTTGCTCCTATATTCGATTCCTCTTGTTATAAAGGCCAACATGCCATTCGCTTTCTTCACTTCCTGCTGTACCTGCATGCTTACTATCATAGACTGATGTACAAGGACCCCCAGATCCCGTTGTACTTCCCCTTTTCCCAACATGATGCCATTTAGATAGTAATCTGCCTTCCTGTTTTTGCTACCAAAGTGGATAACCTCACATTTATCCACATTAAACTTCATCTGCCATACATCTGCCCACTCCCCAACCTGCCCAAGTCACCCTGCATTCTCATAGCATCCTCCTCACAGTTCACACTGCCACCCAGCTTAGTGTCATCTGTAAATTTGCTAATGTTACTTTGAATCCCTTCATCCAAATCATGATGTATATTGTAAATAGCTGCGGTCCCAGCACCGAGCCTTGCGGTACACACTAGTCACTGCCTGCCATTCTGAAAGGGACCCATTAATCCCTACTCTTTGTTTCCTGTCTGCCAACCACTTCTCTATCCATGTCAGCATCTACCCCCAATACCATGTGCCCTAATTTTGCCCACTAATCTCCTATGTGGGATCTTATCAAATGCTTTCTGAAAGTCCAGGTACACTACATCCACTGGCTCTCCCTTGTCCATTTTCCTAGTTACAGCTTCAAAATTCTCATTATTGAAAAAGACTCAATACTGAATTCTACGACTTCTGGTTACCTGATTTCTCTGCATCAAAGCTGACTATTTTTGCTGCAAGTCACTCATCAGTGATTGGAATTCCCCTCACCCTCCTGCACTCCAAGGAATAGAGACCTAGCCTATTCAACCTCTCCCTATAGCTTACACCCTCTAGTTCTGGCAACATCCTCGTAAACCTTTTCTGAACCCTTTCAAGCTTGACAATGTCTTTCCTCTAACATGGTGCCCAGAACTGAACACAATATTCTAAATGCAGTCTCATCAACATCTTATACAACTGCAACATGACCTCCCAACTTCTATACACAATATTCTGACTGATGAAGGCCAATGTGCCAAAAGCCTTTTGGACCATGGATGTTAAAATTGATGGGAATGTGGGATGAATAGGTTACAGGGAAAATTCAAGGGGCATGTGATTGCTTTCTGTGCTGGCATGGATTCAGTGGACTGAATGACCTCCTTGTATTTCATAAGGATATAAGTAAAGAGGAGTGAACAGACTTCTGAGGCAAAAATTCACATTTCACATTACTTACACTCGAGACTGAACTCCCATGATTTAGGTTTGTGGCAGAGTCCTAGCGGCACAAGATCAACCAAGTTAGGATTGGCCTGGCATGGGGCAATGCCATTGGCTCTTCCTATCGCCCTTCCATGTAGCTACCACAGGCTGCGCTCCATCCACTCGCTCACCTGACTGCTGCAGGATTGCCCAACACCAACACCACAGCGTGCAGCTACCTCATACCGTTACCATCTGTCGCCTCCAATTCTGTGCGCCAAGGTCGTAAAGTACTGTTTCCCAAGACAATCACAGAACTTTTGGGCACTTTCTGAGGCCACACAAGGTGGGTTCGTAGACCTTGTGATCCGCACAGTCACTGACTGTGTTTTCACTCTAGCAAATAGCTGACATGAGCCAAGGACACCAGGTGCACAAATGAAGAGGCCACCCTCGGAAGGATAATTTCCAGATTTGTTTATGACTGGGTATTGAGTAATGAGGAAGGGTTAGTTAGCAGTCTTGTTGTGCGTGGCCCCTTGGGCAAGAGTGACCATAATATGGTTGAGTTCTTCATTAGGATGGAGAGTGACATCGTTAATTCAGAAACAAGGGTCCTGAACTTAAAGAAAGGTAACTTTGAGGGTATGAGACGTGAATTGGCCAAGATAGACTGGCGATTGATTCTTAATGGGTTGACGGTGGATATGCAATGGAAGGCATTTAAAGACTGCATGGATGAACTACAACAATTGTTCATCCCAGTTTGGCAAAAAAACAAATCAGGGAAGGTAGTGCATCCGTGGATAACAAGGGAAATCAGGGATAGTATCAAAACAAAAGATGAAGCGTGCAAATTAGCCAGAAAAAGCAGCCTACCAGAGGACTGTGAGAAATTCAGAGACCAGCAGAGGAGGACAAAGAGCTTAATTAGGAAAGGGAAAATAGATTATGAAAGAAAACTGGCAGGAAACATAAAAACTGACTGCAAAAGCTTTTATAGATATGTGAAGAGAAAAAGATTAGTTAAAACAAATGTAGGTCCCTTGCAGTCAGAAACGGGTGAATTTATCATGGGGAACAAGGACATGGCAGACCAATTGAATAACTACTTTGGTTCTGTCTTCACTAAGGAAGACATAAATAATCTGCCGGAAATAGCAGGGGACCGGAGGTCAAATGAGATAGAGGAACTGAGTGAAATCCAGGTTAGCCGGGAAGTGGTGTTAGGTAAATTGAATGGATTAAAGGCCGATAAATCCACAGGGCCAGATAGGCTGCATCCCAGAGTACTTAAGGAAGTAGCCCCAGAAATAGTGGATGCATTAGTGATAATTTTTCAAAACCCTAGATTCTGGAGTAGTTCCTGAGGATTGGAGGGTAGCTAATGTAACCCCACTTTTTAAAAAGGGAGGGAGGGAGAGAGAAAATGGGGAATTACAGACCAGTTAGTCTAACGTCGGTAGTGGGGAAACTGCTAGAATCAGTTATTAAAGATGGGATAGCAGCACATTTGGAAAGTGGTGAAATCATTGGACAAAGTCAGCATGGATTTATGAAGGGTAAATCATGTCTGACGAATCTAGATGTAACTAGTAGAGTGGATAAGGGAGAACCAGTGGATGTGTTATATCTGGACTTTCAGAAGGCTTTCGACAAGGTCCCACATAAGAGATTAGTATACAAACTTAAAGCACACAGTATTGGGGGTTCAGTATTGATGTGGATGGAGAACTGGCTGGCAGACAGGAAGCAAAGAGTACGAGTAAACGGGTCCTTTTCACAATGGCAGGCAGTGACTAGTGGGGTACCGCAAGGCTCAGTTCTGGGACCCCAGCTATTTACGATATATATTAATGATTTGGACGAGAGAATTGAATGCAACATCTCCAAGTTTGCAGATGACACGAAGCTGGGGGGCAGTGTTAGCTGTGAGGAGAATGCTAGGAGGCTGCAAGGTGACTTGGATAGGCTGGGTGAGTGGGCAAATGCATGGCAGATGCAGTATAATGTGGATAAATGTGAGGTTATCCACTTTGGTGGCAAAAACAGGAAAGTAGATTATTATCTGAATGGTGGCCGATTAGGAAAGGGGGAGATGCAACGAGACCTGGGTGTCATGGTACACCAGTCATTAAAAGTAGGCATGCAGGTGCAGCAGGCAGTGAAGAAGGCAAATGGTATGTTAGCATTCATAGCAAAAGGATTTGAGTATTGGAGCAGGGAGGTTCTACTGCAGTTGTACAGGGTCTTGGTGAGACCACACCTGGAGTATTGCGTACAGTTTTGGTCTCCTAATCTGAGGAAAGACATTCTTGCCATAGAGGGAGTACAGAGAAGGTTTACCAGACTGATTCCTGGGATGTCAGGACTTTCATATGAAGAAAGACTGGATAGACTCGGTTTGTACTCGCTAGAATTTAGAAGATTGAGGGGGGATCTTATAGAAACTTACAAAATTCTTAAGGGTTTGGACAGGCTAAATGCAGGAAGATTGTTCCCGATGTTGGGTAAGTCCAGAACAAGGGGTCACAGTTTAAGGATAAGGGGGAAATCTTTTAGGACCGAGATGAGGAAAACATTTTTCACGCAGAGAGTGGTGAATCTCTGGAATTCTCTCCCACAGAAGGTAGTTGAGGCCAGTTCATTGGCTATATTTAAGAGGGAGTTAGATGTGGCCCTTGTGGCTAAAGCGATCAGGGGGTATGGAGAGAAGGCAGGTACAGGATACTGAGTTGGATGATCAGCCATGATCATATTGAATGGCGGTGCAGGCTCGAAGGGCCGAATGGCCTACTCCTGCACCTATTTTCTATGTTTCTATGTTTCTATGATTTGAAATCTTAGAAACCTTTGATCCAGGAGAAAGCTCAGCCTACGCCTCTTTTTATGTTTACGAAGAAGGCGTCCAGAGTAATGAACCTTTAAGTCAACACATGAATTAGAATTCTATCATGACAACTGGGGAATTTAAATTTAATTAACTAAATAAATATGGATATTTTTGAAAATAATTGCTGGTCTCTGTAACAGTTACCATGAAACCACTGGATTATGGTTCCACTCATACCTTCCCACCAAATTCACCCACTAGTCAGGTACTTTCCACTGCAACTACAAGAGCTGCAACTGTCCCTATACCTCCTCCTTCAATTACATCCAGGAATGTCAGAGGCCCTTCCAGGTGAGACAGAGGTTCTCAAGCACCTCCTCTAACGTCATGTCCTGCCATTTGGTGCTCATGGTGTGGCCGTCTTCTAGTGTGGCTAGAGGAGATTTACTAGAATGTTGCCTGGGTTTCAGCACCTAAGTTACTGAGAAAGGTTGAACAAGATAGGTCTTTATTTTTTGGAGTGCAGAAGGTTAAGGGGGGACTTGATAGAGGTCTTTAAACTATGAGAGGGATAGACATAGTTGACGTGGAAAAGCTTTTTCCATTGAGAGTAGGGAAGATTCAAACAAGAGGACATGATTTGAGAATTAAGGGACAAAAGTTTAGGGGTAACACGAGGGGGAACTTCTTTACTCAGAGAGTGGTAGCTGTGTGGAATGAGATTCCAGTGGAAGTGGTGGAGGCAGGTTCGATTTTATCATTTAAAAATAAATTGGATAGGTATATGGACGGGAAAGGAATGGAGGGTTATGGTCTGAGTGCAGGTAGATGGGACTAGGTGAGAGTAAGTGTTCAGCATGGACTAGAAGGGCCGAGATGGCCTGTTTCCGTGCTGTAATTGTTATATGGTTATTGTTATATGGTCTTTTCATCGACAAGATCAGATTACTGTTTTGCTGAACACTTGCACGTACCGTCAAGGCCTGCCGGATCCCCCGATTGCTAACTGTTTTAACTCCCCTTCCCATTCTCATAGCAACCTTTCTGTACTGGGTCTCCTCCATTGCCAGATTGAGGCCACTCACAAACTGGATGAACAGCACCTCATATTCTGATTGGGTGGCTTTCCAACCCAATGGTATGAACATTGACTTCTCCAATTTTAGATAATTTACCAACACCAACCCCGCCACCCCCACTCCCCTTTTCCTCCCTCTCTTCCCTGTGTCCGCACCAACTATCCTGTCCTTCATTTCCCTTCCCCTTCCCCCACCCTCCCTTCCACTTGCTTCACATTTCACCCCTCTTTTCTCCTTATCTCTCTGCCTTTTGTCTTCTTCCCTTCTTTGGTCTTTGTCCGCCTATCTGCTAGCCAAAATACTTACAGAACAGTGAAAGGCTTGGATAGAGTGGATGTGGAAAGGATGTGTCCACTAGTGGGAGAGTCCAGGACTAGACGTCATAGCCTCAGAATTAAAGGACATTCTTTTAGGAAGGAGGTGAGGAGGAATTTCAATAGTCAGAGGGTGGCGAATCTGTGGAACTCTTTGCCACAGAAAGCTGTGGAGGCCATCAATAGATATTTTGGCAGAATGGTAGAAATAGATAGATTCTTGATTAGTACGGGTGTCAGGGGTTATGGGGAGAAGGCAGGAGAATGGAGTTAGGAGGGAGAGATAGATCAGCCATGATTGAATGGCAGAGTAGTTTTGATAGGCCAAATGGCCTAATTCTGCTCCTATGAAACGGGAATAGTGCCGGAGGATTGGCGTACTGCGCATGTTGTTCCATTGTTTAAAAAGGGGTCTAAGAGTAAACCTAGCAATTATAGACCTGTTAGTTTGACGTCAGTGGTGGGCAAATTAATGGAAAGAACACTTAGAGATAATATATATAAGCATCTGGATAAACAGGGTCTGATTAGGAACAGTCAACATGGATTTGTGCCTGGAAGGTCATGTTTAACTAATCTTCTTGAATTTTTTGAAGATGTTACTCGGGAAATTGATGAGGGTAAAGCAGTGGATGTTGTGTATATGGACTTCAGTAAGGCCTTTGACAAGGTTCCTCATGGAAGGTTGGTTAAGAAGGTTCAATGGTTGGGTATTAATGGTGGAGTAGCAAGATGGATTCAACAGTGGCTGAATGGGAGATGCCAGAGAGTAATGGTGGATGGTTGTTTGTCAGGTTGGAGGCCAGTGACGAGTGGGGTGCCACAGGGATCTGTGTTGGGTCCACTGTTGTTTGTCATGTACATCAATGATCTGGACGACGGTGTGGTAAATTGGATTAGTAAGTATGCAGATAATACTAAGATAGGTGGGGTTGCGGGTAATGAAGTAGAGTTTCAAAGTCTACAGAGAGATTTATGCCAGTTGGAAGAGTGGGCTGAAAGATGGCAGATGGAGTTTAATGCTGATAAGTGTGAGGTGCTACATCTTGGCAGGACAAATCAAAATAGGACGTACATGGTAAATGGTAGGGAATTGAAGAATGTAGGTGAACAGAGGGATCTGGGAATAACTGTGCACAGTTCCATGAAAGTGGAATCTCATGTAGATAGGGTGGTAAAGAAAGCTTTTGGTGTGCTGGCCTTTATAAATCAGAGCATTGAGTATAGAAGTTGGGATGTAATGTTAAAATTGTACAAGGCATTGGTGAGGCCAATTCTGGAGTATGGTGTACAATTTTGGTCGCCTAATTATAGGAAGGATGTCAACAAAATAGAGAGAGTACAGAGGAGATTTACTAGAATGTTGCCTGGGTTTCAGCAACTAAGTTACAGAGAAAGGTTGAACAAGTTAGGGCTTTATTCTTTGGAGCGCAGAAGGTTAAGGGGGGGACTTGATAGAGGTTTTTAAAATGATGAGAGGGATAGACAGAGTTGACGTGGAAAAGCTTTTCCCACTGAGAGTAGGGAAGATTCAAACAAGGGGACATGACTTGAGAATTAAGGGACTGAAGTTTAGGGGTAACATGAGGGGGAACTTCTTTACTCAGAGAGTGGTAGCTGTGTGGAATGAGCTTCCAGTGAAGGTGGTGGAGGCAGGTTCGTTTTTATCATTTAAAAATAAATTGGATAGTTATATGGATGGGAAAGGAATGGAGGGTTATGGTCTGAGCGCAGGTATATGGGACTAGGGGAGATTATGTGTTCGGCACGGACTAGAGGGGTCGAGATGGCCTGTTTCCGTGCTGTAATTGTTATATGTTATATGGTTATATCACTTATAACTCACCTGTATCCACCTGTGACTTGCCTGACTGTCCTGCCCCCCATCTCTCTTCTAGCTTTCTCTTCCCCTGCTATTTTTATTCTGAAGGACAGTCCCCACCCAAAACTTAACCTGTCCTTGTTCTCCAGAGATGCTGCCTGACCCGCTGAGCACTTATTTCCACTGGATGTTGGTATAACCCCATTTGGTCCACTCACGTTTCTCAGAGAAGGAAATCTAGCATCCTTATCTAGCCTTTAGACAACTCCAGCATGGTTAATTCTTAAGCACCTATTCGATTTATGCCAGTGATGTCCACTTAGAGTAAATGAATAAATGACTTAAAATTCACTCCATTAACTTTTAATATGTAAATTTTAATTGAAAGTAGACAAATTAAAAATGTTTTTCCAAATTAATATTGTCTAGGCAATCGGAATACAAAAACAAGTTATCCAATATATAAGACACGCTGTTCTGAAGTTTTTAATTATTAGTGTGAATTAACCTTGCTTTTAAAATGTTTAAGAAGGAACTGCAGATGTTGGAAAAATTGAAGGTAGGTAAAGATGCTGGAGAAACTCAGCGAGTGAGGCAGCATCTATGGAGCGAAGGAATAGTTGATGTTTTGGGTCGAGACCCTTCTTCAGACTGATGTGGGGGTGGGGGGGGGGGGGGCGGGAAGAGGAAAGGAAGAGGTGGAGGCAGTGGGCTGTGGGAGAGCTCGGAAGGGGAGGGGAAAGAGGGAGAAAGCAAGGACTACCTGAAATTGGAGAAGTCAATGTTCATACCGCTGAGGCGTAGACTACCCAAGCGAAATATGAGGTGCTGTTCCTCCAATTTATGGTGGGACTCACTATGGCCATGGAGGAGGCCCAGGACAGAAAGGTCAGATTCAGAATGGGAGGGGGAGTTGAAGTGCTGAGCCACCGGGAGATCAGGTTGGTTATTGCGAACTGAGCGGAGGTGTTGGGCGAAGCGATCGCCAAGCCTACGCTTGGTCTCACCGATGTAGAGCAGCTGACACCTAGAGCAGCGGATGCAATAGATGAGGTTGGAGGAAGTGCAGGTGAACCTCTGCCACACCTGGAAAGACTGTTTAGGTCCTTGGATGGAGTCAAGGGATGAGGTAAAGCGACAAGTGTAGCATTTCTGAGGAATGCTAATCTGAGGAAAGACATTCTTGCCATAGAGGGAGTACAGAGAAGGTTCACCAGACTGATTCCTGGGATGGCAGGACTTTCATATGAAGAAAGACTGGATAGACTCGGCTTGTACACGTTAGAATTTAGAAGATTGAGGGGGGATCTTATAGAAACTTACAAAATTCTTAAGGGGTTGGACAGGCTAGATGCAGGAAGATTATTCCCGATGTTGGTGAAGTCCAGAACAAGGGGTCACTGTTTAAGGATAAGAGGGAAGTCTTTTAGGACCGAGATGAGAAAATCATTTTTTACACAGTGAGTGGTGAATCTGTGGAATTCTCTGCCACAGAAGGTAGTTGAGGCCAGTTCATTGGCTATATTTAAGAGGGAGTTAGATGTGGCCCTTGTGGCTAAAGGGATCAGGGGATATGGAGAGAAGGCAGGTATGGGATACTGATTTGGATAATCAGCCATGATCATATTGAATGGCGGTGCAGGCTCGAAGGGCCGAATGGCCTACTCCTGCACCTATTTTCTATGTTTCTATGTTTCTATTTCCTGCGGTTGCAAGGGAAAGTACCAGGGGAGGGGGTGGTTTGGGTGGGAAGGGACGAATTGTCCAGGGAGTTACGGAGGGAGCGGTCTCTGTGGAAAGCAGAAAGGGGAGGAGATGGGAAGATGTGGCCAGTGGTGGGATCCCGTTGGAGGTGGCAAAAATGTCGGAGGATTATCTGTTGTATGTGACAGCTGGTAAGGTGGAAGGTGAGGACAAGGGGAACTCTGCTCTTGTTACGAGTGGGGGGATGGGGAGTGAGAGCAGAGTTACGGGGTACAGAAGAGACCCTGGTGAGAGTCTCATCTATATTCGAAGAGGGGAACCCCCGTTCCCTAAAAAAACAGGGCATCACCTGGGTGCAGATGCGGCGTAGATGGGGGAATTGGGAGTAGGGGATAGAGTCCTTACAGTAAGCAGGGTGGGAAGTGTAGTCCAGATAGCCATGGGAG
Source organism: Amblyraja radiata (assembly GCF_010909765.2). Taxonomy (NCBI): domain Eukaryota; kingdom Metazoa; phylum Chordata; class Chondrichthyes; order Rajiformes; family Rajidae; genus Amblyraja; species Amblyraja radiata. Next base: position 19,096,855 of record NC_045968.1, read on the forward strand.
TCAGTGGGTTTATAGTAGATGTACAGGATTATAGTAGATGACTCCCATGGCGATCGCTTCGCCCAACACCTCCGCTATGTACCATTCCGCACTGCCTCCGCCTCTTCCTTTCTTCTTCCCAACCCCCCCACCTCCACATCAGTCTGAAGAATGGTCTCGACCCAAAACATCGCCTATTCCTCTGCGCCATAGATGCTGCCTCACCTGCTGAGTATCTCCAGCACTTTTATCTACCTTTGTTTTTTAAATTATTTCTATTTACAACAAAGTCTAAATTATCTCCCCTCAGGAAACAATAGATAATTCAGCAAGAAGCCCTGTACAAATTACATTTCTCATAGCAATGGAACAAGCTGCCGGAGGAGTTAGTTGAGGCAGATACTATCGCAACATTTAGACAGGTACCTATAGGACAGGTTTAGAGGGATATGGGCCAAACGCAGGCAGGTGGGACTAGTGTAGATGGGACATGTTGGTTGGTGTGGCAAGTTGGGCTGAAGAGCCAGTATCCACACTGTATGTTTCCATAACTCTCTATGACAATGATTAAAAAATTAATAACTAAACCACATTTCCTGTTTTATAATTCTCTCCAGGTAAATTTCTGGGCTGTTTTTTGCCTGCAAAACGAAGGGGTACGTCTAGCCTGGCATTAAAAAAAAGACAAAGTGCTGGAGGATCTCAACGGGTCAGGCACCACCTGTGGAGGGAATTGCCTGGTGTACAATTTTCTTTCCTCTTATTTCTTTGGAAGTGTTGAGATATATCTCATATTCTGTAACATTTCCCTCATTCCATTACTTTCTGATAATATAGAGATAAGATTCTTTCTTAGCTGAGCAAATAATAACCTCCACAGCTCAGAGTGCTATCCCTTTGGCTTGGTATCACCAAATTATTTGCCACATTGAGCTCAGTGATTGACTTCCTGAAGTCTCATGACCTCTAACAGATGGTTGCAAAATAACTTATTCCACAGGCATAAATCTCGCTTAATAGTCAAACTCTCAGATCAACCTTTCAGATAGTCACTGAATGTGATGCAACTGTTTACTGAGAAAGGACTAAAATAACTTATTTATACAGTAACGCCTCCCACGTGAAAGCACATGTCTATGTCACTTAAAAAACTGACATATCAATATTAAATACTAAGAAAATATTTCGAGAGATGAAAGATTGAATAATTTTAAAGTGGGATTCCACCCAAGATTATGCAATGGTTGGCAACTACAATGTGTGCCTGTCACTGTTCAATGAAATCCTGACAGAGTTCAGTGGGTTAATCCCATAGCACAGCCACCAGAGCTGCTGGCTTGCAGCTCCAGTAACTGGGGTTGGATCTTGACTTCTGACACTGCTGGTGTGGAGTTTGCATGTTCTTCCCTGGGTGGTATGGTTCCCTCCCACATCCCAAAGTGGTGTAGAGTTGTAAGTTAATTGAAATTCATTGAAAATGCTAAGTAAAAAATTGCCCCAAGTGTGTTGGTAAATATTAGAATCTGGGGATATTGATGGGAATGTGGGTAAAATAAAATGGGATTTGGGTAAATTAATGTTTGATGGTTATCGTGGACTTTGATGGCTAATGAGTCTATTTTCATGCTGTATACTGATTTGACTTTGTGCCACATGGCTCGCCTACATGCATGTGCTGGCAATATATACAGTTGAAGTTTTCTCATCTCTATTCTTTTCTGAAGCAGGGCCCATCTCAAAAGGAGAACATGGCTGAGAACATTTCAAAGTCAAACATTTGGGAGAAAGTGTGAATTTGATTTTTTTTGAAGTTGTATTTGTTATTTAAAGTTAAGGGCCAGTCAATGTCAGGTTCTTTGTGAGTTGGCATTTTGAGCAAATAATCATATAGATTGCCTTTTGACATGATCAAGCTTTGAACAATTGAGTTTCAAGCTTTCCCAGAAACACCCACTTTGGAATGTGACTTTCTTCAAGTAGTGGATAATTAATGAGGAATAGCCCTTATTTGTTTTCCAACCTTAAGAAGCAGTTGAGAGTTCACCACTTTGGGGGATTCAGAACCACAAGCTAAAGCAGTTAAGGACAGCAAATTTTCTTCTTGCAGCAGATTAGTGAACCAGTGTTACAACAATCAAGTAAATTACTTGCTGTTCATCTGGTTAGTTAGTTGAATTTAAATGTTCCATCTACCTAAATGGAATTTGAACTTATGCATGCACTTTGACATTCAGGGCCACCTATCATTACAAACATGCTATGTAAGTATTTAAGAAGGAACTGCAGATGCTGGAAAATCGAAGGTACACAAAAATGCTGGAGAAACTCAGCGGGTGCAGCAGCATCCATGGAGCGAAGGAAATAGGCAACGTTTCGGGCCGAAACCCTTCTTCAGACTGGTTAGGGATAAGTACTTAATTTCATTAGCTGCTGACATTTGTGTAACTTTCTCTACTTTTCTGTGAGACAATGGGCCATTAGTTATAGAGTAATCATAGGGCTGATTCTACTTTCCATGATTCATGTCCAATTGTTTAAACAACTTGAGGTCAAAGGAAGATAGACACAAAAAGCTGGAATGGCTGATGTTTCGGGTTGAGACCCTTCTTCAGACTTGTTAGGGATAAGGGAAACGAGAGATATAGCCGGTGATGTGGAGAGATAAAGAACAATGAATGAAAGATATGCAAATAAGGAACAATGATAAAATTAGAAGCTTGTGCGACTTGGTTGGGGGAGGGATAGAGAGAAAGGGAATACCGGGGCTACCTGAAGTGAGAGAAATAAATTTTCACACCACTGGGCTGTAAGCTGCCCAAGCGAAATATGAGATGCTCACTGACAATGGGGGAGACTGAGGACAGAAAGGTCTGTGTAGGAATGGGAAGGAGAATTAAATTGTCCAGCAACCGGGTGATCAGGTTGGTTCAAGGAAGCTGAATGAAGGTGTTCCATGAAATGAGTGCCCAGTCTGCGTTTTGAGAGGTGGGGGACATCCCCCCCCCAAGTTTTTGTCACCCGGATTTTAAAATCTCCGCTTTCCGCAAGACAGTGGAGGTGGGACTGCTGATCGAGGGCGCCGATTGGGCGAGAGAGACGTCGGTCAGCAGGCAATGGAGGCGGGACATGATGATGATTCAGTGCGATCACTGGAGGAGTGTGGGGGGTGGGGTAGGACTGAGGATAGAGTGCGGTGATTGGAGGAGGGAGATTTGACACAGACCTGCGCCTCATCCTCAGCCAGGATCGATCCTGGCCGGGTCTCCGGCTCTGTCCCGTCCCCACCCGAGTGCCCCCCCCCCCCCCGGCCAGAGAGGTCGGGAGTCAGAAGCGAGCTGTACCCCCAGGCCCACAGCCAGCGCAGAGAAACAGCGCTAAACCTATCTCAACTCTGCCTGTCCCGCCAGGTTAACCTGCCTGGGCTTGCGGGAAATATGGCCAGCGCGGAGAAGCAGTGCTGGTTTCCCGTCAGCCCAGGCACAGCTGTAGTTAACCCGGCGAGACAGGCAGAGTTGAGTTGCATTTAGCGCTGGATTGAGCCTCCGAAGCCTCGCACGTGTGTGAGTGAGTGCACGCATGCGCACTTGGCCTCCAAAAAATTGTGTCCCCCCTGTCCCCTGGTCCCCTCCATATTTTGATAGCGAGTTCCGTGCCCGGACAACGCTACTGGGAATATAAATAAGGGTCAAATCTCAGGTTATGAAAGCAGCAGTTTTCATCCAGTGGTGCACTCCAGAAATTCACGTGGTAGAATTTGTCATAGACCTGAATTCTCAGATTATTTTACAAAGAGTAAAATACACTCTATATTTACCATTTTAGTGGTATTTCTTTGTGCCAGGGTTATTAAATAATTACTATACAGCTGACTCTCTGAGTGATGTCTTCCTCCTTCTGTCAACTGTAATTAGCAGCCAAATTTTGTCAGAATAAACAGCGGGTTTCTAATTAATTTCTATTTTTAGACGGGCACTGCCATTTTAAGTAAGCATCTTTGTTTTTTTGTTATTTTGAAAGGAAAATAAGACCAGGGACTAAGACAGATGAGACTTTTAAGCAGCTAATGATTTTACTTTATTAGCAGAGACAAACAAAATCATTAAAGGTAGATTTAGATTGATGAAATTAACTGACACTGATGTTGCTCTGCTAATGAGGAAAGCATTATTTTATCGAGAAACCAAACCATACCTACTTGAAAACATAGTAAAGCAATGAATTTTAATTTGTTTGAGTGTGAAATTATTTTAAAGCTCGAGGTAATGAAATGTTTATGACATCATTGTGTCAATGATTTCAGAGACATTAAATATTCTCAACTAGGTAATAACTTTATACAGGTAAAACAAAAAACACAAACGCAACTATCTTAAAACTATCTAAACATTCTCTGTACACTTTTCGCTGTTTTGCAGGATTGATTTAAAGTTCCTGAACTAATCCGAAAGAGAAGTTGAAACATTATCTGAAACACCAGTTGCAAGAAAATAATGATTATATTTCTAGACTACATGTTTAGACACATTTATTACAATCTGCTAATAATTGTTTTTTAGATGAAAAAAGGATGTAAAGTTATACACTCCTGAATATTGAATATTTCCACTCAAACCTTGAAATACTTCCTGAAGGAATATGCAGGTTATGATTACTATATTCTGGGTGATCCAGGTCAAGCTGATTAATATGTATCAATATGAAGTGTTCTCTAATAGCTACCATTCTTCACTTTCTGACCCTTGGACAATATTGCATTCCCTCTGCCACTGCCTCTCACGTTTCAAATTTTCTAAGTTCATAATTTTATGATACATTTCTGAAAACCATGGTATATCATCATGTATTAGCCCAATCCACCCTCTCCAGTATTTCAACATTTTATTTATTAACTTTTGATATTAAAGTTGATGAGAATTGGCTTCAGCATGGATTTTCTCATGCAAGTTATGTTTAATACCTAATGTTTAGATTATTCTCCCTTCTGTTCCTATATGCACACTTAATGAAAATGATTTGAACATTCCAACATATTTACCGTAGCTATGCAGGGGCATAAAAAACTGATCATTTAATTGCATTGCAGGACACAAGAAATAGCAGAAACTTTATGTATCGTGTCTGTTATGGAGAGTATGACTGAGGAACAAAGAGGGTAAGAAAATCATGCAGCCTTCAATATTCAGTTCTAAATATATTATTTGCCAGAGATTTTTTTTGGTTATGAGCCTGGAAGTTTGGATGGAACTACTCTTAACTGGTACCTTATTCAAGACAGATCCTAAATCAAATGACTAATGATAATGTAACTTGTATAATTTTGTGGAAACGTAAATTTAAATTTTTCATGAGGCCAACAAGACACAATGATAATCACCTGTTCAAGATAATCTGGCATAATTTTCAATTATCTGTATGCCTCATAAGAGAATTATGCAATATTTGCCATTATTCAGAATGAAGGCTGGTGGATGCAGCAGGGATGGGAGGTCTAAAACGTCTATCTGTATGATTCTCCACTTTCCATACCAATGCGATCTTTCTGATCAAATATACAAAAAAGATTGGATGAATAAAAAATAACTTATTTACTTGTAGAAACTCTCCTTAATGCTGTACGGTTTAAAGTTGTATGTCATATGTCTATATACTTAAAAGTCTGATCATGTACGTGGATTTATTTGTGTGTGTGTTTGTTTGTGTGTAATCACATCCTCTCTAAAAAACGACGTGGTAATGATAACATTTTTACATATTCCAGTAAACAATTTCCCGTGGATTCCAAAATCGCCTTATCTGAAAATGTCATGCTTTATTTCTCAAGTTATTACTGAAAATGTTCAAAAATCTGACAAAACTTTGAATTTAAAAACGATTGACTTTCACTGATGACGTCACAATAGCTCTGCTCCGCGCTGTGTTCCACGCGCTGCGAGTGACGTCACCCCCCCCCCCCCCGACCCCTCGGATATTCAAAAGACGCAGGAAGAACGAGCAGGTTGGGCCCTGTACTGGAGCTCTCGTCTCGGTCCCGGCTCGGACTTGGTCCCGGTCCGGTCTCGCCTTGGGTCGGGTCACTCAGGCCTGTCTCGGGTCGCTCGGGTCTGTTTCGGGTCCTCGGTCCCTCTCTGCCCCTCTCTCTCTGCCCTCTCTCCCTCTGCCCCTCTCCCTCTCTGCCCCCCCCCCTCTCTCTCTGCCCCCCTCTCTCTCTGCCCCCCTCTCTCTCTGCCCCTCTCTCTCTGCCCCTCTCCCTCTGCCCCTCTCTCTGCCCCCCCTCTCTCTCTGCCCCCCTCTCTCTCTGCCCCCCTCTCTCTCTCTCAGCCCCCCCTCTCTCTCTGCCCCCCTCTCTCTCTCTCTGCCCCACTCTCTCTCTGCCCTCTCTCTCTCTACCCCCCTCCCTATCTGCGCCTGCGAGTTGGGAGCTATGCATGAGTGGGGATGGGGTAAAAGGAGCGAATAATTAATATTAATATAATATCAAGGGGGTGGTTAGTGTGTGTGTGACGCTGCAGGCTCCCCCCCCCCCCCCCCCCCCCCCGCAACCGCACATTGCGGGGACGGGACGGGACCCAATGGGTCCCACTTGGTCCAGTGAATCACTAAATATTCAATGCCAAAAGTATGAATAATCTTTCTATTCTAAGGATTCCATATTTGGAACTGTCTGCATCTGTTGTCTGCCTTGTTGGCCTCAGGAGGTTTTGAAAGATTTCAAGAAATAGGAAAAAGAAACTGGTCAGAAAGTAATCCCTCTCAGCTACTATGATGATTAGTTAGTTACTTTGTAAAAAATTTTTTTTTTATAGTTTCTAGACCTTTCTATTTATAGGAATAGTATGGGGAGCAGTTCCTTATTCTCTGTTGATATTTTGGTGTATGCATTGCCTTGTATTGATAAACTGATTAAGACATTTAATGTATTTGCTTTTGATGTTTTGCAGAATCTCATGCTTACTTTTTGATTAACATCAATGCTTACTTTTTGATTAACATCTTCTCACTGACTTTTGAAAACTTGATAAAGGTAATGTAATTGGTATAATCTATGTGGGCTTCAATAAGGCCTTTGACAAAGTCTCATTTGAAAGATTGGTCCAAAGCATGAGAACCATTTGGATCCAAGGAAAGAAGGTAGACTTGTGGGTACATGATTTTATTGACAAATGGAGAACAAAACAGAAATGCTGGAAGAACTCAGCAGGAACTGTGGAAATAGCAACCTGTCAATGTTTCATGTCAGGGAACCTTTATCAGATTCACCCAAAATATTCACTGGCTTCGCTTTCCACAAATGCTTCTTGGTTAATTGAGCTCCTCAGTGTATGTTTTTTGTTTAGATTCCAGCATGTGCACTCTTAACATTTTTTCCAAGGAAAACAATTAAATTGTGTGGAGCAATGGTGGGTGTAATTAATCCTGAATAATGTGAGGTGAAGTATTTTGGGAGGTCTAATAAGAGTGGGACATAGACTATGAATGGTGGGGCCTGAGGGAATACTGAAAAAAGCGGGATCTTGGTTACATGTCCGTGGATCCCCATAGATGACAACACTGGGGATGCGTTGAATAAAATATAAGAGCACAGAGACTGTGATATAACTTTGTGATTTACTGTACATATGCTTTCTTGCCATTGACATATGTATCTTAGTAGCTCATCTATTGGAGGATTATCATCTGCCAATACAAGGACTCTAATTCTAAGAGTTCAAGATCTCTGTCAAAATTTCAAACCATATTATTGCGTTGGGATATGTAAATAGTTTACATATCCCAACGATGAGAGTTTCCCCCAGTAACCTTCCATTCCCATGTACTGGATGGAAGATTCTTCTTTAACAATACTGAGATGCATTTGTTTGTATTGGATGGAAGATTCTTCTATAACAATACTGAGATGTATTTGGAATGTAAATTTAGGATTCCACTCGAGTGGCATTGGGGAACTGATGTAAGAGATGCAGCAGTGTTAATATGTTAAATCTTAAAGGCAATGGGTTACAGTGGAATTTCAAACTATCCTTCATTAGATCTGCTGGACTACAAAAAGCACTTGCTGAGAAATTTAATTGCATTAAACTGTTTGTTTCCCATTGCCAACCCACCAATCTTAATCACTCTCACAAATGGCAACAAAACCATTTTGGACAATGAACATCTCAAATATTGAAATTGGTTACTCCCAAACTCCCTGACTTCTCAAAGCCTCACATTTTATCATCACAATCATCTTGATTGAGACCAATCTCCACCAAAACGCCCCCCCCAACAAGGTGCCAATTTCTGTCCAGCCAAAACACCCAGAAAAAAGTCAACGGGAAATATGCAATGACATTCAGCTACACAAATGGGCCCTGGGTCTATTATTTTATTCAGACGGATGACAAAATTGAACTGGCATATTGCAGTCATTTGAAAGTGTATATTTTCTATACTGCTATCATGTTACCTCTTCCTAGCCCATAATTCCTCACTTTTTCACAATCATCCTGGAATACAAGACAACCCTGGCGTTCCTACTTCACCAGAAGCCAAAATAATTTGACCCTCAAGCCTCAATCCCCTCTAAAAAATGTGAAGAATTCAGGGATCTTATTATGAATGCTGAATTGATCAATTCTGGATTTCCTTACCAACTTTTTCTCCAGTTCTTATTTTAACTACTTCTTAAAGGGTACACGCTTCTCAAAATTAATTATTTGACTAAGTTTTTAGGCATAAATTCTAATAGCCTCTCGCATGTCATAGAGCATGAAAACAGGCCGTACAGCCTATCAAATCCACATTGATTAACAAATACCCCTTCACACAAATCACATTTTTTTAAACTGATATTCCCACCGCACCATCTAGATTCACATGAGAGGCAATTTACAATGTCAACTTAGCTGCACATGAGAGGCAATTTACAATATCAATTAACCAACCAAATTGTGGGCTTTGGCGTATGGAAGGAAACTGGAGCACTCGAAGGAAACCAGCATGGTCACATAGACACAAATGTTCACAATTCCACACAGCCAACATCTGATGTCTGGATTGAATCTGGCACTGCAGCTGTGAGGGAGCAGCACTACTGGCTGTGCTTTGATGTTAAATTGTTAAACTGCTAATGTGAAGTTACCAGTGATAGGTTTTGTTCTGTTAAAGAAATTCCAGTTTTTCTTCACAAGTAGAAGATATTAAATTTGATAAAAGATAATTGTTAGAAATGTTTTGTAAAATTCCAAGGTTAACACCACTGAGAAAATATGAAGATTACATGCCATTCTTGTTTAACAAGGGGGAAAAAAACATGCTGTTTTCTAAAAATAAATTTAACATGCTATACCCATGCAGGTTCTTGGAAATTTTATAATGTCTTCATGTGATTCAAGATATTCCCTCCCATCTCCTTTGATTAGACCCTTTGATAAGTATTTACAGTATTATTTACAGCAAGTATTTCTTGCTTAAATAGTGAGCATTTGTTCAAGTTCATAATGAATATACCTATTGACCATTTTTGGACAACGGTTTGTGCCAAATCCTCCATTGGAAGGCATTTTTCTAAGTAGCATATTAGATACGAGCCAGATTTTGTCACTGCCTGACACTGAAATATAGTGATCCAAACACTTTTCCGCATGCCAGCTGTTTCCCCCAGACTGCTACTGCCACCTTCAGCCAAACTTGGTCTTTTAAGGGCAGCTTGCTAATTACTAAGCACCTAAGTACATTACTCCCATGTTATCTTGTATTTGTGTTGGATATCATCCAATAAATATGGAAATAAGCTCAGTGAAATATGGAAATAGTCAGCTCATCCCTATGCAGAGAGCCAGACATTATTCCAAATAATGATGTCTGAGATGTCTGGGGTGACCCTGGACTGATGGGATACTGGCCCGGAGCAGTGGTGGCCCCAGGCTTACGGCCAGCGCAGAGAAGAAGCGCTAACTCCACTGCTCCGGGCCAGTATACCGTCAGTCCAGGGTTGTCGGGTAACCCGGCGGGACAGGCAGAATTGAGCTGGAGTTAGCGTTTCTTCTCCGCGCTGGCTGTAAGCCTGGGCCGCCACTGTTCCGAGCCGGTGTCCCATCAGTCCAGGGTCACCCCAGACATCTCCGACCGCCCCTGGACAGGGATGGGACACTCGGGAGGGGACGGTGACAGACCAGTAGCAATTCAACAACACTTGCAGCGCCGGAGACCCAGGTTTGATCCAGACTACGGATAAAACGCAGGTCTGTATACACGCAGAAGCACAGTTGCCGAGAATGTTTATCGCGAGTGCCCTTTGACAAATCCCATGATTCCTTCCATTTTTCAAAATACCAAACTTGCCTATTATACCTTATTTTTGTTTGTCTGATCAGGAGACAGTAAAGATTCTGGAAACTCCAATGGACCTGTTCCTCAGAATTCTGACAACAAAACTGGTGGATATTCATGAAGCGTGGAAAATCTTATTGTGGTTAGGTGTAATCATATTTCTCATGAAAGATGTATGATTTTGTCATGTTACAGATCTTTTCAGATTTTAGTTAAGTGAGCATTTAAAGGAACAGCTATAATCTGCATTGATTTCCTTTGTTACCTTGACTGTGAACTACAGTACCTTTGCTGATTTTACTATGTTCTGACATGCAAAAGTGTTGTCAAGTTACAAATCCATTTTGTCTGTTTGGAATAATTCCGTTTTCAGGTATCACTAGTCAGCAGGAATCAATTTTTTAATGCTCTTCGTTGTAAGTAAGTTTATTGGCCAAGTATTCACATTCAAGGAATTTGCCTTGCTGCTCCGCCCACAAGTAACAACATGACTAATTTAGAAGGTTTTACCTAAACAGTCGTGGAAGATGTAATATGAAATTTTAACACCTGAATAATTCACATATGTGGGTCTGTAGGAAGCAAGAGGGGGATGGGATTAGTGGGGTAATTATTTTGAAGAGGCTTCTTCTATGTTTCCCTTCACTTTCATAAATCCTGGCTTATTTGGCTAAATCGTATTATTATTTCCTGAGTGCCCTGTTACAATTTCTTTGATTCTAGCATTTCCCACTGAGCTGTATCCTATGCTGGCTATAAAGCCCCTGTACAGATCAGTTTTCGATATCGCAATCAAATGAGTATTGATTACAATGTAGGACCAGCTATAATTAATTTGTGACATTTAACCACTTTCACCCAGTACAATCAACTCTGATGACAGAAAAGGAAACATTCATACTGCTATCTAAACATTCATACTGGGTTCAAGCACTCAGTCCATATTTGTTTTTCTCTTGTCTTGCTGAAAGTAGATGTTGTATTAAATCTACAGATTCCAGATGATGCTATTTTGAAATGGAATTGTGTGGATCAAGGTTCGATCAAATAATTGAGCATGTTATCGGAAACTATCACTGCATACTGAGGATGTACCAGGTGTATTCTTATTGGTACAAATGAAAATCAAATGAATTGTTTTTATTAGTCTCTCGCAAAGAGCAGCTATTAAGAAAGGAAATCTTGATTGTTTCACCTTCCCAAGTCCGTAGATCCGTTACCACCACTTGAATTGTTGCATATCAGTCAACAGATGTATAAACTAATATAGAATTATTAATATTTCATCTTCCAAGATCACCAATTCTTATGGCTGTTAAGACAAATTACAACAGTGGCACAATTTGCCAAATTACGGTTCAGTACCTACAAATTTAAGCCCAAACTAGATGTGAGGCGACTAAGCTCATCCAATGGCTAATATCACAGTACTACAATGAGAAAATATAATTCGACACTTCAAGAAATCTACTATTGTCATTTAATCCCAAAATTGCATGTGACATTTTCAATGCTATGTTATTCTTTTGGTAGCTCTTAATATAAGGTGGGTTATAAATGGATACCCTGTGTTTTGTATGGAAGTCTTTTGTGAGCTTCGCTCGCTTGGGTTACTATCAAGATGATTTGGATCAAGCAGCACAACGGCTTCATTTTTGAAGACCATTAATACTGAAATGGTAGGTCCTCTCCATATTGTTCACATGCACCACCTTGTACTCTGTGGTCTTATTTATAAATGTATAGCATAAATAAATCCCTTTACAGCAGCAAAAACAGAAAACAATGAAAACATTCAGAGGTCAGTGCAAAATGTGCAGAGGGCAACAGACCTAATGTTGAAGTCCCTCTTGCTAGAATTAAACGCTGATTGAAATGTTGCTAATTTCTCTTCATAGTCTGAAATATATATTGTTTTTAATTCATTTTACCCTAAATTGTATTTCGCTGTTGCTATTTGGCAAAATGTGAACTCCTCTATTATGTTTTAATTCAAGAAAATGGATCACGTTGGTTGTTGAAATGAATATGGATCACGTTTGGTTGCTATTCAAGCTTCCATTTCCACAAAAGATTCAGCTGTTAAGTTAGTGGTGGCAAATGACTTTTATTCCAACAGATCCTAGTGTGATCACATTTGGTGTCTCTCAAACAATATGTGCTAATTGATATCTGACCTGAAACCTCAACTTTGTGTCTCCACAATACTGCACATTTTATTTGTTATTCCAATGGTATGTATCTTTTGTATCAATTGAACTAGGAAATTCTCACTCTGCTGATACCATTGACACAACAGAAGCAGAATCATTAGCAAGACAGTCAGCCTGAGTAAACAGTTCTTCAACTGTTTCAGGGAAAAAGACCTGACCCAAATATACTTTGAAATTTTAAACGATTGAGCATGTTTGAATCACTCCTCTTCATTCGCCACCCCCCACGTGATATCAGGCACTATTCTAAAAATGTACTTCTTTTCCGTTCCTTTTGTGACCATAACTCCAATCTAATGCGATGTGAGTGTTTTCCCAGGAAAGACTGCGAGATAATCAGGATTTGTTTTCGTTGGTAGCCCAGCAGTTGGCGGGGAGGGGAGGAGACCAGGCACGTCCACGCCAATGGCTCTAGGCATCAAAATGGCTTCCACGACAGGGAAACATAAACATATAACACAGGAGCAGTTTGAATGCATTTAACACGCCGTTTCCTTTGGTGCGTTGTGGTGGGGAAGGTTGCTGCTAATATCGGGGGAGCGGATCACAGCCAAATAGCCGGGCATCTCCCTCCTCCTCCATCGCCTCTTTGTGCAGCCGCCATTACACGCTCTCTCTCTCTCCCTCTCAGGCATTCCGGCGGCTCCCTTCACAAACAGCTGAGATGTTCCACAACGAACTTTTTTTTTTAAAGCCTGCAAGACATCCCTCAACAACGGAGCTTTAAATACGGCTCTCGGCTTTTGCGCAGACGAATATTTATTCTCTATTGATCGCTCAACCAAGCCCCCCCTGCTTGACAACCAGCAACGCCCCGGCGTCCTGACGCGCGCCATTCCCCAGCGTGAGGCGGGCGGGAGCGCGCGCGGGATGGCGAGCGCGTGCTCGCCGCCAGCAACTCCCCCTCCCCCATCCCTCCATACAGACCACACGCTCCTCCGCCGCGGGGCGCGTAACCGTGACACGCCAACCGCGACCGCTCGTGCGCGGGAACGAGCCGGGCCACGGATGGTGGCCGCCAGAGGGCAATCTTTGTCTGGATTTGCATTGCGCCATTCGATTGTGGAAAATGCCACCAGATGGCGGCTTAGGATTGTTCGTCCTGTGAAGACGCGGTGTTAACTATTCCCATTTTTAATTTAATCAATTTTTAAACTCGATATTTTCTTACGCCGTCGAACGGGAAGGGAAAAAACGGATCCAAAATGGGCAGGAACGGTTCGTATTTTTCAACTTTTAATCTTTTTTTTAAGTGAAAAAAGGCGAGCGAAGTGCGGATCTAAGATGGAGGACGCGGCTCGGACAGTGTGTGTGTTTGGGGGAGGGGAGCGGGAAATGTGGCTACAGTTCGAGTTCACATCTTTTAAAAAGACTTTTTTCCCCCTGTTTATTCTGTGTTTGTTTCAACGGATTTCTGTGGTTAGGTGGCGAAATTTATACTAAAGTTTTATTTTCAGTGAAATGCATGTTTTGAACGTTTTCGCGTCACTTCGTTGTGCGAACATATATATTTTTAAAAAGGCTAAAATATAAATGTGCTTAATTGCCAAGCAGACGAAGGACGTGCAGGGATACAAAAGGCAAGCCTGAGTAGGAAGCTGGAGTGTGTTTTTCTCTCTCGCTTCGTTATTTTTGTGTGATGGGAGAGATTGATTGCAAACAGAATAATACATGCTGGATTATGAAACATTGGAAAGTAACCTCAATGTAGTAAATAGAAAAACTGGTTTGTAGTCTTCGGTATTTGATCTCACGATTTTTTTTTGTTATTACACTATTCTGACTGGAGTCAGGTGATGACATGGTGATGACTGTTCTTGGTTATTCTCACCAATCCATCCGCCCAGCAACCAGTTTTACAAGTATAAAAGAGGGGAACAAATCGTGTCAATATTTTATTTTATATGGGGCAGTATTTTTAAAATAAATGATCGTGTTTTCTTAATGATGTTAAATACATTGTATATGTTAATCTGTTATATTTTAAAAGCTACTTTTTTTTTTACCGTTGTAAAGACGCAGAAACGTTTGTTTACATTAGGCGCTGGTTATAGGTTTATATGACGATCTCGGTTACTTGAAAGGACTGACTAAAGTGTAGTAAGTTGTCGGCCTTTGAAATCGTCAAACCCTGAAATTGACGTGTGCCTTTACATAAAAACAAACCATGGACATAGTAAATATGAATGTATTGAAATTTCATTGTCTTTACATTTTTAAATAAAAACTCAGACTAGGTATATGCGAACATAAGTATTGGTGAATCAAATCTTGTTTATATTATGTAAAGGAAAACATTTCAAACCAGTCAAAATTGAAACGGTTCTAAGTAAAATTCAGTTTGCAAACTGTAAATATTTTAATTATGAAGAATGGAAACTAGTTTCAAATCAAGTTCTAAAATGATTTATAGAACAGCAGTGGTAGACAAATATGCTGGAGAAACTCAGCGGGTGAGGCAGCATCTGTGGAGCGAAGGAAATAGGCAACGTTTCGGGCCGAGACCCTTCAGTATGTTTATCAGTAATGGTTTAGAAAAGTTTATCAGTAAAAATGTTTACCAGAAATGTTTTAGAAAAACATCAGTAATGTTTTAGAAAAGATTTGAAAGCATAAATTAATTTTAGATTTGGATTAAGCCACTGAGCAAAAATTGGGAGTAATCAGTTTTTTTCAATATCTTTGGAAACCCAAGTTGGCATGAAACTTGTTGAGTATTGAAATGAAAATTACAAACTTAAGTAAAATCCATTTGAGTTAAACTGATGGATTTTAACTAAGGATATTCTTTTACCATCACTTTGTTCACCACCGACATAACAAGTTCTGTTAGGGTAAGACCTTCTTAGCATGGACACCATTTTTCTTTTCATTTCTTTTTCCAAAACCGAAATGGTAGATGGAAAGAAATGAGTACCGGGAATAAATGTATGTTTAGAATTTTGGTTCTGGATAATGTCCACCTGCTAAGTATGATGTGATTTTGGTTATTATGTGCTTGAATTGACTCCTAATTCCAAGCTTTTCTGGGCCTTATTGATAGACCATCCAGAAATGTATAAACCTAGTTAGAAAGACCAGATGTTGGCTTTTTTCTTGAAACTTATATTTGATGTGGAACAATTTTTTTTCATAGACAAGCTAAGTAATTATTCTGGCATGCATATTTTTTTGAAATGGTGACTAGTTGTTTAGTTTAATAAAATGATATCCTTAATATTGTCCATTTTGTGTAATGTTCAAGTTTATGGGGAGATTTCTTTCCAACACCTCAGTAAGTAACATGAAAATAATTCTGTAATGCATGTAAACTTAGATTTCCATTGGAAGGCAGACTTTATTATTTATTTTTGTTGAATCGTTTAACATGTGTTTCTGTTGATAATTAACCAAATGTATGCATTCTTGTTGTGGAGTTGTGGTGTCAGATAACTTTGACTCCAGTGTATTAATTGTTGACGGGATGCAAACAGGGTTGCTGATGATAGGTTAGTGAAGAATGATTAAGCGCTCCAATTGATTTAGCAATTATTGGGAAGAAACTAGTGTGTGAGATGTAGATACTAACTGACTTATTAAGTAGGAAGAATTTATAAATTAGTTTTACATTTTCTTTCTTGGTGTAAATTATTCTCAGGATGTTGATTCTTTGTACCTATGTATGGAGGCAAAAGGAATATATGTAAATTTAAACTGGGGAGACTATTAGTGTATGCAATATTACTGAACCAAATTAAACCAACGTTGTGACTAATGCCAGGTAAAATATATACCAATGTTTCTGACATTGACAAAGAAAGTCAATGGAATCAAGGGATACAGGGAAAGCAGGAACAGGGTGCTGAATTTGGATGATCAGCCATGATCATAGTGAATACTGGCTTGAAGGGCGAATGAACTACTTCTGCGCCTATTTTTCCTATATTTCTATGAAATCTTGGCATACCCTTTGCAATTACTAAATATTCTTCATGTCATTGTTCTATTGGGTCACAATATTTGTTTATATTACGTCTTAGACTGCAGCAAGTTGTTTGGTCCGCACCAACATCCCCAACTGATCGCATGGGAAATCCTGAATAAAATCAATAGAAAATATGATTATTACCAAGTTTCCATACAAAAACCCATGTGAATTATTTGAATAAAAGTTCAACACTATGTTTTACTTGTTGCTTTCCATTTACTGAATTCAATGGAGGTTACATTATAACCTCTGTCATTTTTAGAGTTGTTATGCTTTGGATTGATTTGAAAGAATGAGGCTTTGGTATATAAACCCAGATTGTGGATTTTCAGATCAATGTTTATACTTTTGTAAAGATTTGCCTTTGAATTGTGGTTATGATAATTAATTAGAAAGACTTCAAGAAACATGGGCCTGATTTATTTATCTTTTGACTTTGACTTCCTCGAGTTCAGTATATTTTACTAATACCAAGAGTTGAAAAGGGGATCGGCTTCTCCAACCACATTTACTAGAGGAGGCCTTTGCTTGTAATCTTTTTTCAAATTTCATGAATTTAATTACCTTTTTTTTTTGGTTAATGGAATTACATAATTTTGGGATGTATATTGGCAAAAATTCTATAAGTAACAATCTTATAGTGCCCTCCATAATGTTTGGGACAAAGACCCATCATTTATGCTTCTGTACACCACAATTTGAGACTTGTAATAGAAAATATCACATGTGGTTAAATTGCACATTGTCAGATTTTATTAAAGGCCATTTTTATACATCTTGGTTTCACCATGTAGAAATTACAGTTGTGTTTATACGTAGTCTTCCCCCCCCCATTTCAGGGCACCATAATGTTTGGGACACATGGCTTCACAGGTGTTTGTAATTGCTCAGATGGTGTTTAATTGCCTCATTATTGCAGGTATAAGAGAGCTCTCAGCACCTAGTCTTTCCTCCAGTCTTTCCATCACCTTTGGAAACTTGTATTGCTGTTTATCAACATGAGGACCAAACGTTGTGCCAATGAAAGTCAAATAAGCCATTATGATACTGAGAAACAAGAATAAAACTGTTCAAGCTGTTGCAGATGCTAGAAAATCGAAGGTACACAAAAATGCTGGAGAAATTCAGCGGGTGCAGCAGCATCTATGGAGCGAAGGAAATAGGTAACGTTTCGGGCCGAACCCCTTCTTCAGACTGATAGGGGGTGGGGGGGGAAAAGGGAGGAGGAGGAGCCCGAGGGCGGGGGGATGGGAGGAGACAGCTCGAGGGTTAAGGAAGGGGAGGAGACAGCAAGGGCTAGCAAAATTGGGAGAATTCAATGTTCATGCCTGCCGGACGCAGATTACCCAGGCGGAATATGAGGTGTTGTTCCTCCAATTTCCGGAGTTGCTCACTCTGGCAATGGAGGAGACCCAGGACAGAGAGGTCGGATTGGGAATGGGAGGGGGAGTTGAAGTGCTGAGCCACCGGGAGTTCAGGTAGGTTCTTGCGGACTGAGCGGAGGTGTTCGGCGAAACGATCGCCCAACCTTCGCTTAGTCTCACCGATGTAGATGAGGTTGGAGGAGATACAGGTGAACCTTTGTCGCACCTGGAACGACTGCTTGGGTCCTTGAATGGAGTCGAGGGGGGAGGTAAAGGGACAGGTGTTGCATTTCTTGCGGTTGCAACGGAAAGTGCCCGGGGAGGGGGTGGTACGGGAGGGAAGGGAAGAATTGACAAGGGAGTTGCGGAGGGAGCAGTCTTTGCGGAAGGCAGACATGGGGGGAGATGGGAAGATGTGGCGAGAGGTGGGATCACGTTGGAGGTGGCGAAAATGGCGGAGGATGATTTGTTGTATTTGCCGGCTGGTGGGGTGAAAGGTGAGGACTAGGGGGACTCTGCCCTTGTTGCGAGTGCGAGCATGGGGAGAGAGAGCAGTGTTGCGGGGTATGGAAGAGACCCTGGTGCGAGCCTCATCTATGGTGGAAGAGGGGAATCCCTGTTCCCTGAAGAGCGAGGACATTTCCGATGCCCTTGTGTGGGACGTCTCATCCTGGGAGCAGATGCGGCGTAGGCGGAGGAATTGGGAGTAGGGGATGGAGTCCTTACAGGGGGCAGGGTGGGAAGACGTGTAGTCCAGATAGCCATGTGAGTCAGTGGGTTTGTAGTGTATGTCGGTCAGAAGTCTATCCCCTGCGATGGAGATGGGTTCCAATAAAACTGTTAGAGACATCAGACAAACCTTAGGTTTACCAAAATCAACTGTTTGGAGCATCATTAAGAAGAAAGAGAGCACTGGTGAACTTACTAATCACAAATAAACTGGCAGGCCAAGGAAGACGTCCACAGCTGTTGGCAGAGGAATTCTACCTATAATAAAGAAAAATCCCCAAACACCTGTCTGACAGATCAGAAACACTCTTCAGGTGTGGATTTGTCAATGACCACTGACCGCAGAAGACGTCATGAACAGAAATACAGAGGCTGCACTGCAAGATGCAAAGCACTGGTTAGCTTCAAAAATAGGATGGCCAGGTTACAGTTTGCCAAGAAGTACTTAAAAGAGCAACCACAGTTCTTGCGGACTGATGAGACGAAGATTAACTTACTAGACTAAGTGGGACATGTTGGGTCCCAGCATCACACGGGAGGGCTGGTCCCCCAACGCAATATTCCACCTCTCCACCAATTCCAATATTGGTGGTGGTGGGGGGGGGGGGGGGGGGGGCTTTCTGGAGCGCTAGTATGGGTGTTGTGGGCTGAAGGGACTAGTTTCCCAGAGGGCTAGTATGGACATTGTGGGCCGAATGGATTCTTGGGCTGGCGGCTCAGTCACTCAAGCCTGTTGTGCTGGCAGCTCACTCATTCACAGCTGGTGGGCTGGCAGTTGACTCACGGCTATTCCTTGAAATTCCATTTCAAGCAGGGTGCAAGGCCACCAAATTTAAGTGCAGCTTCATACCATTTCAAGCAGGGTGCAAAGCCACTAATGACAGCGAGTCGTGACCTCTCCCTCTATCTTACAGAGACTGAGCCACGCCCACACTTCTGGGTTTTATAGTCCCTCCTCCCCTCCCATCAGAAGGGGCATGGATTGGTTGATTATGGCGTGATTGACAGGAGAGAGAATCTCAACATTTTTTAAACACTAATAACTCTTATTTTTCATCGATGGGAAAAATCCTCGGCACCTGATGAGCGGAGGGGGACTCGTAAGATGGCCAAAAATTACAGCCGTACGTGGTAGCGTTTTTTCTAAAATCAATATAACCGCAAACAGGAAGTGGTCAAGTGTAGACTTTTAATTATATAGAAGGCAAGGCAACTTTAATTAGGCACGGCAACTTTAATTAGGCAACACAGCTTTAGCATTTCCAAACCAAAGGCAACACAACTTTAGCATTTCCAAACTATATTTTCAAACCACATTAAGGGCACTGACAGGTCAGTAAAACCACTCACAGTTTAGTAGACATGTGTTGAGTGTTATTCACAGCTCAACCTGAGAGATGTGACCCTCTCGCTCCCCCATCTTGCAGAGACTGACTGAGGCACTCAACACATCCGGGCTTTATAGTCCCTCCGGAAGTGGCGTGGCCTTCAGGAGAGAATCTCAACATTTTTTAAACACTAATAACTCTTTTATTTTTCATCGATGGGAAAAATCCTCTTGTCCTGCGCAGCGGAGGGGGACTCTTGAGTAAGATGGCCAAAAATCACAGCTGTAAGTGGCAGCGTTTTTTCTAAAATCAATATACAGAACAACAGGAAGTGGTCAAGATCAGACTTTTAGTAATATAGATATCATAGTGATGGCAAGAGAAAAGTATGGAGGAGAGAAGGAACTGTCCAAGATCAAAAGCATACCACCTCATCTGTGAAACACGGTGGTGGGGGTGATATGGCCTGATGAAGATACTGGCTCACTTACCTTCAATGATGATACAACTGCTGATGGTAGTGGCATAATGAATTCTGAAGTGTATAGACATCCTATCTGCTCAAGTTCAAACAAATGCCTCAAAACTCATTGGCCAGCGGTTCATTCTACAGCGACAATAATTCCAAACATACTGCTAAGGCAATAAAGGAGTTTTTCAAAGCTAAAAAAAGGTCAAATCTTGAGTGGCCAAATCAATCACCTGATCTGAACCCAATTGAGCATGCCTTTTACATGCTGAAGAGAAAACTGAAGGGGACTAGCCCCCCAAACAAGCATGCTAAAGATGGCCGCAATACAGGCCTGGCAGAGCATCATCAGAGAAGACGCCCAACAACTGGTAATGTCCATGAATCGCAGACTTCAAGCAGTCATTGCATGCAAAGGATGTACAACCAAATACAAAACAGGACTAGTTTCATTTACATGATATTGCTGTTCCAAACATTATGGTGCCCTGAAATGGGGGGACTATGTATAAACACTGCTGTAATTTCATATGATGAAACCAAAATGTATAAAAATGGCCTTTATTAAAATCTGACAATGTGCACTTTAACCACATGTGATTTCTCTATTACGAGTCTCAAATTATGGAGTACAGAGGCAATAAATAAATGATGGGTCTTTGTCCCAAACATTATGGAGGGCACTGTACCTATTGAAGCTGAGGGAGTCAAATTAGGGTTGGATTGAAACCAGGATATTGGCCTGGATTTGGGTGATTATGCTTGGGGCAATGGCTTTCCAAAGCTTTAAAATGCCCCCTGCAGGCAGTTCTCAAAAGAATAAAGGAGTGTAGGTATCAGGTCACTGTGGATTTGAGGTCCGGATCGTCAAAAACTTTTCCTCCCATCACTAATTTCTCCACTGTTGGACTGACGACAATGGTAAACTTGATCTCTATCTGTCTTTGTGGGCGCGGATATAATGGAAATGGAAAGGCAGTCTCTGGGTTGTCAAGGTTCTGTTCTGAACTCCTCTCACTAAGATTACTTCTGTGTATGTCAGAACTGTCCTTTTCCTGTAGCTACCCATATCACACCACAATGACTATTCATTAAATAATTACCCTAGCACTGCCCATAATTAAACTAAGAGGATATATACTGTATCCAGTCATTAATGAATATCAAGCAACATTATTATTACCAACTTGAAAAATGTTTTAAAAATTAATGGGGAAATTTGTGTAAAGTCTGATTTCCACTAATTGGGTCATTTGTAACCCGTGGAGCCCAGCATACATGGCATGGCAGGAAAGTCATCATATTACAATGCCTATATACCACTTCATTGAATCTTTTTTAAATTGTTTATATTGGATAAATGCTGGTTGAAGTGAAAGAAGCTGGTGTAGCTTTGTTGATGTCAAATGAATAGTTTTAATCTTGTGTTTATTACTTCTGATATGACTGATCAGTTTTGATTTAAATCTTTTTATTTGAATTTCACAGCAATTTGCATACATACAATGATAACAGACAGTGACAGTCAAGGCATAATTGTGCAACAGTATGTAGGCGACCCTCAAAGCCCTTACCCTTACCCACCTTCAACCCACCCGAATCAGGTCGGAACCAAACGGGGACAAACAACACTCACATACATACACATACACACAAATATGGTAAGATAAACGAAACAAAGAGTACTAAAAAAAAAAAAAAAAAAAAAAAAAGAAGAAAAAAAAGGGGGTCACTAATAACAGTAAATAAGTAAGTAATTAAATAAATAAGTGTGGGGAGGGGGGGGGGATGACTGATCAGTTTTAAAGCCGATGTAAACAATTAAATATTTAGATTATCATTTTCAAGAGGAAGTTAGATTTAGCTCTGAGGGCTGAAGGAATCAAGGGATATGAGGAAAAAGCAGGACGGGATACAGATTTTAGATGATCAGCCATGATCATATTGAATGGTGGTGCTGGCTCGAAGGGCCGAATGGCCTACTCCTGCACCTAATTTCTATATTTTGCTTAAACATGCTTTAACTTTTAAATTGTAGCAAATTGTGTACCAACATACGTTACTTTGTAGTGCTTTTTCACAGTGAGATAATGTTGATCTTCTCCACCTGACCATTCCCTTCCCCAATCCTATAGCCAATAAATGCAAATTAAAATGACAATTAACTTCCATATACAACATATGACGATTTCTTGTTCTAAACTTTGTCTTTCAAGTATGAATTAATCATCTAATTTGCCTGTTACAAAATGTAGGGGAAACAAATTAAGTAAAAAAAATCATCCTTAATATGATTGAATAGCTTTTGTTATTTTTGGGCATCAGTCCAAGTTGATTGTAATCTCTGCATTATGATTTGGTTCAGTATTCTAGCACTGTGTTTGTACTTTGACCTAATTATTTAAAACTGCATGACCAATTCAACAGAGCGAGTATTTATCAGGTGATCCTGTTCTTGCATTGGAATATTTTGGCACTTAATCAATTCTTTTAAAATGAAGCAGAGTTTTAAATAATTCTCAGGATTTTGAATATGCTTGTCAATTAAGATCCTTAATGCCTGCTGCCTTGTTGAAATATATCTGTCTATAAAACATGTAGGAAAGAACTGCAGATGTTTGTTATAAATCGAAGGTAGATACACAAGCTGGACTAACTCAGCGGGACAGGCAGCATCTCTGGAGAGAAGGAATGGGTGGTGTTTCGGGTCGAGACCCTTCTTCAGCCTTCTCAACCCGAAACGTCATCCATTCCTTCACTCCAGAGATGCTGCCTGTCCTGCTGAGTTACTCCAGAATTTTGTGTCTACAGTCTATAAAACATTGCAGGTACTATGCTTCCCTCCCCCACACATGAGATGTGTGACTGTAACAAGTGGTATTATGTTTAATGTATAGTGCAATTTACATGCATGAAGTACTTTTCTGTGGAAAACCAGTATCAGATGAATAAATGTACCTTTTTATCTTGGAAAAATATAGTATAACCGTATACATTTGGAGCATCTGTGTTGAACCATGTTAAACCATGGCAGGCATGTTTACTTTACTTTTGGTTGTCAGTGATATGGTTATGAAAATTTATCGATCCAATGAATTGCTGATATAATATGCTGATACTTGAATGGGGGAGGGAATTTCATGCCTGTAATTGACCCTGTTAAATAGAAATGTGTTATAATTATTGTGCATTCTTGCTTCTTGAAGAAATTATGTAAAAAGATTCCATCGAATTTCAAACCCTCAACTTTTTATATTTTCATAATGTTATCAAAACGTAAATTAAAATGATTTTAATCTGATATGTTGTACTTCGGGAATGAATGCTGCTGTAGAAAATCATCAGCCAAATAAAATTTAAGGGGGAGGGGAGAAGGCAAAAAAATAAGCACAGCTAAGAATAAAGAAACTGGTGCAATCTGCTCCTCATTCGGATTCACAGTGTGCTTTTCATTTGAAATCAACTGATTTGTACTCAATTGCTACTGGATATTTTTTTAACATTTAAAATATTTTTTACTGCAAAATGATTGAAGCATTTATTTGGCTATGTATGTAACTGAGAAAACTGCTTGGAAAATTAAAAGTAAAATATAACTTTTTAAAGGAAAAAGTGTTTTATAATGTCCCACTGAAATGGGTAACAAAGACCCAAAACAATTTTTTCAATACCAGTTTGTTCAGTGGGTAATGTGCTCTGACTTTTGAATGATTCCTGTTACTTTATATTTTATCAACTTCAGCAATCCTAGTAACACTGAAGAGAGCAAAAGCTTTTCAATTTATTGAGTGAGATTAGTAGAGCATGCATCACTTTTAAAATATGTCAACAGGATCAGCCATGATCAAAATGAATGACGGTGCTGGCTCAAAGGGCCGAATGGCCTCCTGCACCTATTTTCTATGTTTCTATGATTAAGTGAACTCTTTTTTTTTCATTTAGGCAGATCAGTTTTCAGATGTTCACATTTTACACAGTGTCCTCCATAATGTTTGGGACAAAGACCCGTCATTTATTTAATTACCTCTGTACTTCACAATTTGAGATTTGTAATAGAAAATATCACATGTGGTTAAAGTGCACATTGTCAGATTTTATTAAAGGCCATTTTTATACATCTTGGTTTCACCATGTAGAAATTACAGTTGTGTTTATACGTAGTCCCCCCCCATTTCAGGGCACCATAATGTTTGGGACACATGGTTTCACAAGTGTTTTTATTGCTCAGGTGTGTTTAATTACCTCCTTAATGCAGGTATAAGAGAGCTCTCAGCACCTAGTCTTTCCTCCAGTCTTTCCATCACCATTGAAAACTTTTATTGCTGTTTATCAACATGAGGACCAAAGTTGTGTCAATGAAAGTCAAAGAAGTTATTATGAGACTGAGAAACAAGGATAAATCTGTTAGAGACATCAGCCAAACCTTAGGCTTACCAAAATCAACTGTTTGGAACAGCATTAAGAAGAAAGAGAGCACTGGTGAGCTGACTAATCAAAAAGGGACCGGCAGGCCAAGGAAGACCTCCACAGCTGATGACAGAAGATCCCCAAACACCTGTCTGACAGATCAGAAACACTCTTCAGGAGTCAGCTGTGGATTTGCTAATGACCGCTGTCCATAGAAGACTTCATGAACAGAACTACAGAGGCTACACTGCAAGATGCAAACCACTGGTAACTGCAAAAAAAAAAAAAACAGGTTATAGTTTGCCAAGAAGTACTTAAAAGAGCAACTACAGTTCTGGAAAAAGTTCTTGTGGACAGATGAGACTAAGATTAACTTATATCAGAGTGATGTCAAGAGCAAAATATGGAGGAGAGAAGGAACAGCCCAAGATCCAAAGTATACCACCTCATCAGTGAAACACGGTGGTGGGGGTGTTGTGGACTGGGCATGTATGACTGCTGAAGGTATTGGCTCACTTATCTTCATTGATGATACAACTGCTGATGGTAGTAGCATAATGAATTCTGAAGTGTATAGACACATCCTTTCTACTCAAGTTCAAACAAATGCCTTAAAACTCATTGGCCAGCAGTTCATTCTACAGCAAGACAATGATCCCAAACATACTGCTAAGGCAACAAAGGAGTTTTTCAAAGCTGAAAAATGGTCAATTCTTGAGTGGCCAAAACAATCGCCTGATCTGGACTCAATTGAGCATGTCTTTTATATGCTGGAGAGAAAGGTGCAGGGGACTAGTCCCCAAAACAAGCATAAGCTAAAGATGGCTGCAATGCAGGCCTGGCAGAGCATCACCAGATAAGACGCCCGGAATCACAGACCTCAAGCAGTCATTGCATGCAAAGGATATGCAACAAAATACTAAACATGACTACTTTCATTTACATGACATTGCTGTTTTCCAAACATTATGGTGCCCTGAAAGAGGGGGGGGGGACTATGTATAACAACTGCTATAATTTCTACCTGGTGAAACCAAAATGTATAAAAATGGCCTTTATTAAAATCTGACAATGTGCACTTTAACCACATGTGATTTTTTTTTTTTCCATTACAAATCTCAATTTGTGGAGTACAGAGGCAGATAAATAAATGATGAGTCTTTGTCCCAAACATTATGGAGAGCGCTCTTTATTCTTTTTATTCACGTTATTCCCTTTATCATCTATCTGTACACTGAATGGCTCAATGTAATCATGCATTGTCTTTCCACTGGCTGGTAAGCAAACAACAAAAGCTTTTC
Organism: Amblyraja radiata; assembly: GCF_010909765.2. Lineage (NCBI taxonomy): Eukaryota > Metazoa > Chordata > Chondrichthyes > Rajiformes > Rajidae > Amblyraja > Amblyraja radiata. The sequence continues at coordinate 19,122,923 of NC_045968.1, forward strand.
ACTGTATCTCGGTACAAGTGACAATAAACTAACAATTGACATATTTCCGTACTATAAAACCTGAATATAAAATTTTCTTAAGATAGTGAGCATTGAATTCCACCTTTTTGGGATAGGTGTCAACATTCTTAAAATGCTTCTTAATGTTTAACAGTGAAATTGTCAGATTGCTGGTATTTCATTGCAGATTCTACCATTTGAAAATTAGAAGTATGCAATGTGAATGGAGTTATATTTTTAAATGGCATGTCTGGCAAGTGTCATTGGTAGTGTAACAAGCCTTGTGCAACATTTTATAATTGGAATGTACTGACGCCAGCTCTAGTTCTGATCATGGTCATTTGATGTTGTATTCTCTCTTCATTGGCCAGTATTCAATACTGAGCCATATAGGCGCCGCGCGCAAAGTCCCGCGCCCGGGCCAAAACTACTCACTCAGCTGGCCCCTCCATCCCTCCGGCTACCCTTTGTGTTCTGCTACACGCAAAGTCCCACCATCCAACTCATGAACCTACGATCGGCCATGAGAAGGAAGAGGGGGGGGAAAGGAGTATGAGGACCAAGTTCCTTGCTTGAGTTTAAGCACCTGGACACCTTATGTATTTGAGGGAGAGTGTGGTGTTTCCATGATTCCATGTTTCCATAAACCTCAGAGCAATTAATTTTGGTATGTTGTAAACACCTTAGTGTATTCTGTCAAATGTGGACGTATAAATAGACATGTCAAAAAAATCCGATTGCTTTCCATAATTTATACAGCTTTAATAGCAAAGTAAAAGGACATAATATCTCACAGGTAAGTTTCTGTGAGGATTGTAGGTTGGTTTCAATAACTTTTTTGCAGTTCAATTATAAAATTAAATGCATATCTTTAGATTTGTGACAGATGAGTCTTGCTTCAACCCCCCAGCAGTTGTTGTAGATCCCTTATTGAACAATTCTGCAGGTCTTGAGAAACTACCAGCACAGTGAAGACATCCTGGATATGAACCACACTAAGTGAAAGAGCAGCAATCTGAGTCAGACAATGTGACATAGAAGGGAACTTGAAATTTTGCATTTCAATGCATCCACTGTCCTTGTCCTGCTCGGTATTGTGAAATTAATAGATGATGGTGATATGGTAAAGATTTCACAACATTTCAAAAGACCATGGTGTCCAGGCATTCTACAGATAATAGGTCCAATTATGTTTTTATGTATGTATGGGGTGGGGACCATTATTTGCTGATTAAGGCACTTAATTTTCCAATCATTCAGACTGAGCATACATGTTCACTTTGGTTGGGATTTTTTTTCCTCCATGTCATGGAATTGTGTATGTGGGTGTTAATATCACATTATCTCCAAAGATGTCTCGTTATCTGTGGTTGTATTTTCTTTATTTGGTATGGAATTGAAGTTAAATGGTAATTTGATTTAAAAGGGAATATGGTACTACAATGGAATTGGTAGAAAATGCTTAAGAATTCATAATGGGTCAAAGAAAATAACTTTGGCTGATTGGCTTGTGAATTTTAATGGAGATGACTGCAAAGTGGTGCACATAGGCTGGAAGAATAAGCAAGGCCTATGCTTCATTAATTTGTTGAATTCAAATGAGCATTGATGCTGAAGGAAAATTAACAAACCTTAATTTAACCGAAGTGGAACAACAATGACAGCAACAGCATGGCCAGGGCAGAAAAATACAATTAAGTAGCTGTGATCAAATTGTTCATTACTTTAAGAACTTGTGGTATGTTATGCTTGGTTTGCTAAGACTTTCAAGCACAGTAGACATTGCAGAGAAGAGCTAGCAAGTCTGCCATGATTGCCTTTTAATTCTAACATTAGGACAAGAATTGAATCCCTTGAACATCGTTTCTGTGGGATTTATGTTATAAAGTTTTTGTGTTTGTGCATCAACATTTGCAGAGGGGATGACAACTAAAAGTGAAATTAAATATTTGCACATTTCATTGAGGAAAAACTGGACTGCTGAATGGATGAAATAAATTAGTAAATGTTTTATCTCTTGTTTTCATGGTCAGTTTGCCTGATGAACTGTGCTGAAGCTTCAAAAGTCTACTAACAAGAACTTTGTTTTTCCATAATGAGGCAAAAGTGTTGCCTTTGCTTGTCATTTTCTTGTTTCTATTTTTATTTCTGTAAATGTGCATGCATCTGAGTACACCCCCCCCCATTAATCCTGTGCAGCTTTGTGTTTGAACGTTCAATTTTTTTTGCTGACTGAGGTTAAATTGGCAGATGTTGAAAATAAAATACAATCCCTGGTTAGTTTAAGCACAAAGGATACAAACAATTGCTTTAAAAACATAGAATTCTGATTGCTTGTGTGCCTGGCATTCAGCCGATTCATTACAGGCATAACAGCAAATTCTCGAGGGAGCTTTTGACCTCATTAGCTTCTTGAAAGAATGCTCTACTCTGAATGTTCGATTAGCAGTAGATTTGTGTGACTGAAGTTCATCTTGCAAAATTAATATTATCAACATAACTGTGATGAACTTTGTTTAAAATTAATACCACAGTGTGGTATAATCCAAAATATGATACGAGTGGCTGGCTTTTTTATTGGGGGGTTATGTAAATATGTTTCTTCTGCCTGGAATGAACAAATTCTCCAAATTATTGTGTTGATTCTCTGCTTTAAAAGATGAGGCAAATTTATTTTCAGCAAAGTCGTTTTACTGCTCCAGTTACAACTGCAAGGATTGTCATTAGTTATAGATACAAATTTTTATCTGAGGAAAATTGTTACTCTGGAGTCTAATATTTCAATAATAATAAACTTAAGTGAAAGTATTCTGTGAATATGCCAAACTGATAAACCAAGTTGGAAAATTTAGTTGGTAAATTAATCTGGTAAATAATATTGATTGATGGGACTATGTTAATGGGAAATGTCTGATTTTATGCTGGCCTGGTTCCTGCTGTTGAGCACAGTCAAGTAGCCCTTTTGAAAATTGGGTATTAGTAGAGGCCTTTTATCTTTGCTCCTAATTTATCTCATGGAAAATAATCTTCTACACTTGGATTGGGAAATTGGTAAATGACAAGTATAAATCAAGATTGTTAAGGGCTTGGACACACTAGAGGCAGGAAACATGTTCCCGGTGTTGGGGGAGCCCAGAACCAGGGGCCACAGTTTAAGAATAAGGAGTAAGCCATTTAGAATGGAGACGAGGAAACACTTTTTCTCACAGTGGTGAGTGTGGAATTCTCTGCCTCAGAGAGCGGTGGAGGCAGGTTCTCTGGATGCTTTCAAGAGGGAGCTAAATAGGGCTCTTAAAAATAGCGGAGTCAGGGGATATGGGGAGAAGGCAGGAACGGGGTACTGATTGGGGATGATCAGCCATGATCACAATGAATGACGGTGCTGGCTCGAAGGGCCAAATGGCCTGCTCCTGCACCTATTGTCTATTGTCTAAGGCATGATAACTTGTTACATTTTGTTTGGTGTTGTGTAGCAAATTAAATATCACAGACATTTATTTTTCTGGGCAATAAAAGCATCACTAATCCTTCACATGTTGAAAATAGGAAACTGGACTAGGTAAAGACGCCATATTTCTTACCCATATTTCTTACCGTTGATTCCACGTCGGCTCTAATTCAGAGCGATCCAGTTAGGATCGTTCTCCATTTTGTTCCTTTTCCTGTATTTTTCTATTTCCCCATACTTCTATTCATTTATCTTTTGAAAGTTGTGATTCACTGCAAGTCCATGACCTTTCAAGGCATTGCATTTTATCTTGACACTGCTCAAAGTTTTTTTTTTTTCCCCCTCTTTACTTTTTGGTTCCTCAACAATGACCTTAAATTTTCAACTGATTCTTGACACTTTGGTGAATTGAATTGATTGTTTTGATTATTTGAATCAAATTACCCCCCACGCTTCGATGCTCCAAATACATTTCCAACTTCTCAAGTTCAAAAAGATAACAAGCCCTTGCCCGTTTGCCACTTAATGGCTTTTTTGGGCTTGCGTATTAATTTTTCAGCACCTGCATTTCAAAAGTAATGAATTGGCAGTTCAGGATATGAAAGATATTGTGTGATGGGGAGTGATATTGACATTCATCCTGAATCAAAGTAGATTGAGTAAACTTGCTCCATTTATTCAAACTTGGCCTTCATTCATGCTTGATGTCAATATTGGCACAAAGTTGTATTTCATTGATATTCAAAAATGTGATAGCTAACACATTGATTTAAAATATAAAAAGGAACTGCAGATGCTGGTTTATAGCAGCGATATAGATGAAATCAGGGCTCAAAATTAACGGTTGCCCGGGTGCCATTGACCACTCAAAGTGCAGCCGGGCAACCTAAATGCCGACTCATTTTACCTGGCTTGGCAATCAAACACTGGTTTATACCGATAGACACAAAAAACTGGAGGAACTCCGCGGGTCAGGCAACATCTCTGGAGAATAGGAACGTGGCGTTTCGTGTCGGCGGCGGCGGCTGTATTCGTCTAGTATCTTTGATTGTGGGGCAAAGATACTAGGTGCGTGGTGGCGAAGGATCGGAGCGAATGACGGCCCCGACCCAGCGGCAACAGCGGCCGTGCCAGCGGGTCCATCGCCTCCTCCTCCCGCACCCCGCCCGGCGGAAGGAACCTCTCTCTCTCCCTCCTCCCGGCCTCGGCGTGCGACAAGGGTTGTGAAAGCTCCGTTGGCGGATTTGCGGCCGCTATCGCCCTGATAACGGCAACTGCTTGCAAATCCGCCAATGGCACTTTCACAACCCCTCCCGCACGCCGAGGCCGGGAGAGAGGGAGGGGGAGGCGGAGGCCTCCTTCCGCTGTCTGAAGCAGCTGCACCAAAGATCCTATAGCTATAGGATCTTTGAGCTGCACCGCTCGGCCCCGCACCTTCCTGTCTGCTGACGGAGGAGGGGAGGCGGTGGCGTGGAGGCGGCGGCACTTTGGCGTTGGACAGGGACGGCCAAGGCAGCGGGGCGATGTTGTCCGAGGAGCGCTGACCTTCCTTCCTCCCCACCTCCTCTGCACCTTCCACCCCACCCTCTCCTTCTCTCTCTTGTACGCCCCCTCCACCCATCTTATCCTGGGACCCTTCCTCTCCATCCCACACTGATCCCCATTCCCTCCCCTATTCAGTCCTCACTGACATCCCATGTGCTCCCCTTCCCATCTACCCCCCCCCCCCCCTCCAATCTATTAATCACCCTACCCACCTCGCATTGATTCTCCTGCCACCCCCCCCCATCCATCCTACACTGGTCCCCCAATTCATCCTGTACTGAACCCCCCTTCCCATCCATCCTGCACTTCTCCCCCCATCCATACTGCACTGATCATTCCATTCATCCCGTACTGACCCACCCTCCATTTACCCTGCACCAAATCCCCCCCATGCATCCTGTACTGATCCCCATGCATCCTGTACTGATCCCCTCATTCATCCCGTACTGATCCCCCAATCATCTTTTACTGACCCCCTCATTCATCCTGTAGTGATCCCCCATTCATCCTGCACAGACCCTCCGATCCACACTGTCCTGACCCCCCCTCCCCCAATTCATCCTGTACTGATCCCCCCCCCCATTCAACCTGTGCTGACCACCCCCGCCCCCCCCCCCCCCAATCCATCCTGTACTGATCCCCCTCATTCAAGAAGGATAGGGGGGAACAGTTTGAAGAAGGGTCTCAACCCAAAACGTTACATATTTCCTTAGCTCCATAGATGCTGCCTCACCCGCTGAATTTCTCCAGCATTTTTGTCTACCCCCATTCATCCTGTACTGATCCGCCCCCCCCTATCCTTCCATACTGACCCCCCATTCAACACCACTGACATCTCCCCTCACAATTTTACATACTCCAACCAACACGTACTAAGTCACCTGCCTCAATCCATCCATTCCGCACCGATTGCCTTCTCAATCCCCCCCCACCGCCATCTATCCACCCCCTGACCCTATTGTGCTTCACAGTCTTCAGAGCGAACATTGACTATGTTTGATAATGGAATGCAATCAAATGTGTTTTAATTCCCAATGTTATTATTTGTTTTGACACCTTTAAACATATTACCAAAAGGACATTTGCTGCTGTTATGTCCTTTGGCCATCTCTTGTCAGTTAGTGTAATGTTTAACCTGTCAGATGGGTATAGTCGGTTTTAACAGCTATTATCATAAAATGCCTTTAGAAATTTCCTTACAACCTGTATATTTTGTTATGGATAAATTATGGGGGAAGCGAGAGTACTTCTGTGCCAATAGCAATAACGACCCATGCTATGGCCATGTCATGGTAATTTTCGGTCCTTCACAGAAACCATGCTTGCATCAATTGCAATATGTAAAAAGAGTTGAGATATTGCATTGTAATTTTGCTGCATGTCATTGCGGTATATATAATGTCCTGATTGGTGAATATGTTTAGTTTGTGACTTTATTTGAAGCAGAAATAATATGTGAATGTAGATAAAAGTGCTGGAGAAACTCAGCGGATGCGGCAGCATCTATGGAGCGAAGGAAATGGGCAACTTTTCGGGCCGAAACCCTTCTTCAGACTGATGGGTTTCTGCCTGAAACGTTGCCTATTTCCTTCGCTCCATAGATGCTGCTGCACCCGCTGAGTTTCTCCAGCACTTTTGTCTACCTTCGATTTTCCAGCATCTGCAGTTCCTTCTTGAACATAATATGTGAATGCTTCATTGAGCATAATTCCAACTGGTAACTACGCACCTCGTCCAAGCACATTATCACATGCTTCATGCAAACCGTCTTAAATGACCACCTAAACTGTCATTTGGCAACCTAAAAAGCTGTCAAGGTTGCCCGGCTGGCAACAGGGAAAAAAAGTTAAGCGAGAGCCCTGTGAAATGCTGGAGTATTTCAGCGAGTCAGGCAACATCTCTGAGGAAAATGGATTGGTGACATTTCGGGTTGTGGGGTTTCTTCAGATTGGTTTGAGTTTTACTTGAGTGAATTCCATTTCAAAGTTGATTGTAGTGACAAATTGAATTAGGAGTTGGGTGATGTTATTTTAGTGGAATCGAAATAGAAATTACATAAACATTACATGAACAACAAGTGGGTCAGACAGCATACATACTAGAGATACCAGTGCACTCTCATAATTTTGTCCTAATTAAAGGATGTGCCAGACCACCAGTTGCTGGAAAATCAGTTGGACCTGTATTTAATTTTTCGTGGGTCACCTGTGAATTATCTAAATGTAAATACTTTTCAAAACGGCTCATCTCCAGAGATTAGACCACTTTATGGAAATGTAAAGAACAATTAAGAACATAACATTGTTTGTGTGGGGCACAAATCAATGATGAGACTATTATAAAGACACATATAAAAATTACGTAGAGATCCCCTGGAATGTTCTTGATCTGTTTAAAAAAAAAAAATCTAAATGCCTTGAAATGGAAAATAGTAAATCAGTTTTTAGGTGCAGGTTTGCTCAATCATGTTGCCTGTATATAAATGAAAACTTGGTACTTTTGAACAAAAGTATGCGATGTTCATTTATAAATTCAATCTTAATCATTAAATGCTGATAAACAGGATCAGAATAGATGGATATTTGATGGTTGAAGTGGACCTGTTGGATGGTACAGGCCTGTTGCCTGTAATATGCCTCTGTCTGTTCGCTATGACTGCATGTCCCCAATCTTTGCAGAGGTGGACTAGAACAAAAAGACTTGTGGTTTAATTTGCCAAACAATCCGAATATCTCCATCGTAATAAAGGAATAGTCAAAGTAATAGTATATAACATGTTACTTCAGGTCCCAAAGGTTCTTTCGGTTAAAACAGAATTAATAATTAAATTCTGACAGTTCACAATGTTTATATTTTGTTTAATTTGTTCTAATTTAGACACATTGTTTTTCCAGAACTGAGTATTGCTAATCTTAGCATGTTAAGATTAATCTTATTATTAATTTTTCTCTGGGCATGAGGTGGTGGGGGAATTGAAGTTTGAAGATGACGGCGATGTTTGCTTTTGTTTAGTTGCATTGCTTTCCTGTTTGGTGTATAAATATTACATAGAAAATAAAAATAATGATTTAGTGGGGGATGGGATCATTATGTTGCTGATGCTCACAGCAATTTAGTTGGCATATTTTTCACCACTGAATTAGTGCTGGTTATACGCAATATTGTTTTTTTTTTAAACTTGGTCAAATGGCTTGAGGATTGCTGCTTTGTCTCAAGCTCATGTTACATGGTTGAGTATGGGGTGGGGGTGTGATTGTGGTAAATGATGAGGTGAAAGAGTATCAGTTTTGAAAATGTAAATACGGTAACATTCTTTGCATTTGTTAAATGTTCAAAATGCATACATTCATTAAAAAGCATTTGTAATGGTGCTGTGTGTGATCATTTTATAGTTAACAAGTGTACCTTGTCTTGGGTGAAGCTGCACATTGCTTTGAGCTATTTTTATCGACAATCAAGAGCTTAATTTTGGACTGCATACCAGACTTCACCATTGATCAGCTACATAAAATGGGAGCGTTATTGTGCATGTTTTATTAGCTTGAAGTTTACCAGCTCTGTTACTCATTTAATGGATATCTTTTTTTCATCAATCAATAAATGCATTTTGGTGCAATACTAAACTGTTGTGTGTCCGGAAAGCACTTAACATGCATGACATGTATTCCAGAAGGCAGATGTTACCATGGTAACCCTCTGGTAGGTCATAGCCAGCTTGGCGTATTTGATTGGCTGACAGAAAATGATATTCTGCAAGGCAAAATGAGTGGGTTTTAGGTGGAGGGGGGGGGGGGGGGCGCAGTTTGTGAACGATGGGATCATTACCTTTTTATATTGCTTCATGATTTAACTTTGAAAGTCAAAACTAGGGACTTAGTTTATGTTTTAAAGATATCTGCTTGGAAGTTTGCACATCTTCTGAAATATTCTACAGAATGTTTTGGTTTGTTTGCCTTGATTTTAAACTAACAGCCGTAATTCAAATATGCAAGAAATATTTTGTATGATTTTATTTTTGCATTGCTACTTTAGATTCCCAACTGGAATTTTAAAATGTTCACATAGTATTTTCTACTGCTTTACCTTAAACACAGGCTATCAGTAGATGTGAAGTTGTACTGAGCTATTACGTAGTTTTAAAATGTTTTAACTTTATTTATTACAGAAATTAAAACAAAAAATATTTAACTGTTAAATCCAACCCTGTCAAGGTTCAGTGTATGCCCCATTATTACCAAGTTGATTTATATATTTAAGATTGGGTTTTAAAATAGTTTTTTGTTTGGACTTGCTATAAAATTGAGTACTTTTTTCTAGGCATGGGTTTTCAAACAAGGACCACTGGCTTTTTGTAGATGGCTAGATTATTGGATTTCTATTGTGCATTTATCATAATTGAACACGATGACTAGGCCAATTTAAAGACATCTATTTTTTTAATTTCTGTAGTAACTAGCAAACTTGTGACAGAACAATCTGGGAAAGGTCACCTGACCTAATTCCACCTGGCAACACTATCTCCAGCCTTCTGGTTCTGGGGTCTACAAATATACATCCAAGTACCAGAGCTGCCAAGTAGTACAGATTTTCCCTATTTTGTACGGAAATGCGATAAGAATACGGATGTAGGATTTTGTGTTGTTAAATACGGATTTTAAATATGGAGTTCAGTTCAGTCTGAAGAAGGGTCTTGACCAGAAATGTCACCCATTCCTTCTCTCCAGAGTCGCTGCCTGTCCCGCTCCAGGTTTAAACAGAGCGCTGTCAGTTTAACGCATGGGAATTTAAACGAGGAGTTGTCGCCTGCGCGCTGTGGGTTCTAAATATAGCGCTACCGGCTGGAGCGCTATGGGCTTTAAACATAGCGCTATGGGCTTTACACATAGCGCTATGGGTCACATACTGTTCAGGAAATTTTTCTTTGGAATTCTCTTTGAGCCTTTGATTATTTTTCAGGCTGTGGTAGAATTCTGGATAAGCCTAGTGGTGAAAGGTTACCAGTGGGATTGCAGTTACATTGGGATTGGCCTTGATTTTACAGAACGGTGGGTGGGCTCAAGGGGGAGAGGGGGAGGGGTGGAGAGATGGAGAGGGGAGGGAGTGGTAGGGAGAGAATAAGTGAGGGAGGGAGAAAAAAAGGAAGGAAGAGAGGGCGGGAAGGAAAGGGGGAGGGAGGGAGATAAAGAGGGGGAGGGAGAGAGAGAGAGAGAGAGGAAGGAGGGAGAAAAAGAGGGAGCGAGGGAGGCTTCCAAAATGGCTTCAACATCATCATCTGGTGCTAAAGGCAGGAAGCAGCCGTTCAAACAGCTGTATACAAAGAGATGGCAATGAATGCACTGTCAAGTAAGGTACGTAAAAGACATGTCAATTGGTAGCAAAGTTATGCATTCCAGTACTCTTACATGGGTATGACCGCACATAAAAAAATTTAAAAAAACATTTTTTCAGCAAAATGGCACCATGTAAAGATATTGATTTCTACAGCAAAATACTGATTTTCAGGTACAGGTACACAACCTTTTATCCGAAAGCCTTGGGACCAGACACTTTTCGGATTTCGGAATTTTTCGGATTTCGGAATGGAAGATTTTTAGCGTAGATTAGGTAGGTAGCGCGGGCGGCTTGAAAAGTCTGGAGCGGCTGCCTCCTCCCCGGAGACCGGGGAATCATTGTAAATCATTGCTTAAATGTTAGTCAGTTAGTTTGGAGGGATTTTATGTGGTGGGGGGGGGGGGGGGGGTGAAGGGGGAAACTTTAATTCTTAGTCCCCTACCTGGTCGGAGAGGCGGGGAGCGGGCAATGCCTTACCGGGTCGCCGTGCAGTAAGCTCCGGAGCGCTGTGGCCGCCGACTCCCAACATCGCGGAGCTGGGGCTGCGGGCGTCCGGCCGCGGGTGGTGCTGGATTTGGAGCGCCGCGCAGCCAGGGGTAGAGTTCGCCGGTATCGGAGCTACAACCGGCGCCGCCCGCGGCCGGACGCCCGCAGCCCCAGCTCCGCGATGTTGGGAGTCGGCGGCCACAGCGCTCCGGAGCTTAATGCACGGCGACCCGGTAAGGCATTGCCCGCTCCCCGCCTCTCCAACCAGGTAGGGGACTAAGAATTAAAGTTTCCCCCTTCACCCCCCCCCCCCCCCTCCCTTCACATAAAAGCCCTCCAAACTAACCTACTAACATTTAAGCAATGATTTACAGATGCTTAAGTGTCTCCCCGGTCTCCGGGGAGGAGGCAGCCGCTACAGTAGTACAGACCTGGGTTGACCGTAGGTCGTTTCGGGTCAAGTTTGGCACCAAACACGAGCTTTGGTGTGCAGACGACATCCTGGGAAAAATGTCCGATTTTCGGAGCTTTTCGGTTTCCGGAATTTCGGATAAAAGGTTGTGCACCTGTACTAGAATACTGAAATGCTCTGTCAAAACTTGGCAGCTCTGAAGTACTGATTCAATGATGAGGACAACTGCCTCTGTCCTTTCAGCCAGTGAGTTCCATAGGCCATCAACCTCTGTGAAAACATTTTTTTTGTCTCATTTTGTTTCTCGGCCTTCTAGTAATTACTTTAAATCTATGCCCATGGCTCGGGGAAATAGCTTCTGTTTATCTGGACCTGTTATCATTGTAAACCTCATTTAACTTTCTCTGCCTCCTGTGTCCGAGGAAACAATTTAGACTTACTCAATTGCTCTCATATACAGTACGATACAGGATTAAACCATTCAGTCCACATCGTCCATGCCAAACTTGAAAACAATTTAAACTAGTCTCTTCTGCTTGGATGTGATCCATTCCCTCCATATCTGTGAGAATATCTAAAAACCCATAGATGTCATTATTGTATCTACCTTCTCCATCGGCGTGTTCCATGCACCTGGATGTGTATGTATACTTGTACTTGCCCCTCACCTCAAAGCAATACCCTCCAGTCTTTAAATATATACCTCTAAGCTCTCCTCAGCCTTTGTTCCAGAGAAACCATCCAAGTTTTTCCAATTTTACCATATGCCTAATCTCTTTTAATCCAACTGTTTTTCTTGTAAACCTCTCCTTCTCATCCTTCCTCTAATGGGGTGATCAGAACTGCACACTATACTCAAAATGTAGCCTAACCAAAGTCCTGTAAATCAGCGACATGACTTCCTTATTCTTGTACTCAATTCCCTGTTAAATGAAGGCATATATACCATATGCCGCATTAACCACTCTTTCTACAGTGTTACCACTTTCCCAGAGTAATGTATGGACTTGGATCCCTCTGTACATCAGTGCTGTTAAGGCTCTTGCCATTAACTGTATTCTTTCCCCTTGCATTCAACCACGCAAAGTGCAACACTTCACACTTGCTTAAATTAAACTACATTTGCCATTTTTCCACCCATTTTGGGATCTATGTCTATATAATATATACTTTGACAACCTTCTTCACACTCTTCAACTTCACCAATTTTGGTGTGTACACTTGCAAAGTAATCCCATCTACAATTAGATCCAATGTTTAAGAAAGAACTGCAGATGCTGGAAAAATCGAAGGTAGACAAGAATGCTGGAGGAACTCAGCGGGTGCGGCAGCATCTTTGGAGAGAAGGAATAGGGTCGCCTATTCCTTCTCTCCATAAATGCTGTCTCACCCGCTGAGTTCCTCCAGCATTCCTGTCTACAATTAGATCCAAGTTGTTTATGTATATCACAAACAACACAGAACTCAGAACTCCACAGGTCACAGACTACCAGCCAGAATAATACCCTTCCACCAGTGAAGTTTTCTAGTTAGTCTCAGTAATCTCTTCAATCTGTCCAGTGGTGACCAGAAGCAGATGTAGTACATAAACTGAGGTTTAACTGGTGTTGGATAAGGTTACGAGCCTAACCTGGCTACCCTTATCCTCTTCTTTTATTAAAGGAAAGTTTTTGGAATGGCATCTCTAACCATCCTTAATTATCCTTAATAATCGTCTTTAATAATAATAATAATAAATTTTATTTATGGGCGCCTTTCATGAGTCTCAAGGACACCGTACAAAAATTTAGCAGGTAGAGGAAAAACATGTAAGGGGAATGAAATAAATAGTAGAGACATGACTAGTACACAAAGTAAAGACAGAATTCAATACAAAACACAATATGAGGCAATTAATGCACAGATGAAAAGGGAGGGGGACGTGGGGCTTAAGGATAGGCAGAGGTGAAGTGATGGGTCTTGAGGCGGGACTGGAAGATGGTGAGGGACACGGAATTGCGGATCAGTTGGGGGAGGGAGTTCCAGAGCCTGGGAGCTGCCCTGGAGAAGGCTCTGTCCCCAAAACTGCGGAGGTTGGACTTGTGGATGGAGAGGAGACCGGCTGATGTGGATCTGAGGGACCATGAGGGTTGGTAGGGGGAGAGGAGGTCAGTGAGATATGGGGGGGCCAGATGGTGGAGGGCTTTGTAGGTGAGGATCAGGATTTTGTCTTTAATCATCCATGGGCATATACACTCCAAGATCTGTCTGTTACACATCACTCAATATCTTTCCGTTAATTGTGTTCCTTTCTCTGCTCAATTGACCAGGTCACCAATGTCTTTGTGCACTTTATAGTTGTTTACTTCATTGTCAATTTCAGCCAATTTTCAGATAATCAGCACACGTTTATCCTGCCTGCCCCATCAATTTCTAAAATATACATTGGGTTTTAAGTATTTAATGAAGGGCACCATATACTTTGCTCTACGGAACTCACTTGCTAATTGCATTCAGTCACAAAATCACTTTGCAATCATTGCCCTTTGCTTCCTGCAATGCAGCCAATTTTGGATCCAATTTGCCACTCCCCTCGATCCCATCGGTTTTAAGTTTTGGTCAGTTGCGATGTGAGACTTTGGAAGCTTTGCTAAAATCAATTTTGTTTAGATGTTCTATAAGTTTGGAAGAAAGTTCTTCGGAAAGTAAAAAGCACTACAGTCCTCGAGTAACATTAATGAACTCTGATCCTACAGTTTGAAAGAAGTCAATTCCTTGTTAAAAGAATTGTTTTGTCAGTTAGATCTAAATGGAGTCCCATGGGAACACTAATTCTGAAAACGTTTTATCTGCCAGCTGAGTAAATACAGTGCAGATTTTAAATTGTATAATAGGCAACAGATATTTGGGTTTGGTTCCTTATTGTACTGTCACCTCTTAGTTAAAAATATGTACGTTCAGGCATTGTCTTGGAGATGAGAACACATAATCTGGGTTTACGATCAACAGCAGTGCCATGGGACTACTTTGTTAGATATACTAACTTTTAGATGAGCCGTTAATGCACGAGGTACAGGATTTTATTATTTGTTGGAGAATTAAATATTGTGTGTTATACCACACATTTATTCTTCAGTCTAAATATTTTTATCAGGTCATTATTTCTTTGATATATTTGGTCCATAATATATGCAAATGTATGTTACTGACTGCACTTACTACGTTATTGTTCATGAACACTGATGCACCTGAGGTTTTGAAGACGGGTAATTAGTGTTTGTTTATTGTTCATGTCTTTTGTAATTGGACGCAAGTTAATTTTTCAGTCAGTAAATTTTACGTCAATTATCAAAATAAAACTGGTGTTTTAAAGGTTCAAAAGGTTATTTTATTGGTCACATACACCTAGGTATAGTGAAATTCTTCTTGCCAATGCAGCACATAAAGAAAGAATACAGACATAACAATAATAAAGAAATTTAAACATAAAAACATCCCCCCACAATGGTTCCCATTATGAGGGAAGGCACAAAGTCCAGTCCCCATCCCATGTCCACCCATAGTCGGGCCTATTGAGGCCTCCACAGTTGCCTTTACGGAGGCCGGATGTTCCAGGCCGTTCTCGCCGGGTGATGGTGTTCCGGCGTCGGGAGAGTCCTCTCAGCGGCATGGGAACTCTGGAACGGCCGCTTCCCTTACTGGAGACCGCGGTTTCCGAAGCCAACAAGGCCGCGCCGGAACGAGCTCCACCACTGGCGATCTCAGCAAGAGATCCCAGGCTCCCGATGTTAAGTTCGGCTCCGCCGCCCCGGAGCCGGCCGCTCCACAGACCCGCAGCTCCGCGATGTTTTTCTCGGCGGTCTTCAGCTCACTGGAGCTCCAGCGCGGCGACCCGGGCAAGGCATCGCCCGCTCCGCTCCGCGATAGCGCTCCAGCGCTGTGCCGCCGCCGAAGCCGAGGTTCTGGGCGGTCCCCGACAGGAAACGCTGCTCCAGGCCCGCTGGTAGGCCGCGAGGACAGGTCGAAAATTGCAGCCCGGAGAAAAGCTGCCTCTCCGACCAGGTAGGGACCCTGAAAAGTAGTTTCCCCCTTCCTCCCCCCCCCCCCCCCACATAAAAAAGACTAGAACTCCAAAAACAAAACACTAAAACTCACTAAAAATAAAAAAAAGAGTGAAAAACTAACAGCTGCAGGCTGGGCAGCCATACCGCACAGGACTGCGCCCCCTATTTACCTAAATATCTCGCTGTTACACTTTTTTTCAGTTAAACTTTTTCCTTTTGCATCTGATATCCAATGCAGGAAGTATTTTTTGCAGTCTTTGGTGCCTTTTCCATTGTTATTTACAAGGTACAGTAAAACTATTAATTCGCTATGTTTTATTTTAGAAATTTTGCACACCTTCTGTTTCCCACATTCCCATTATATTCAATCAGGTCCATGTTTTCTGTACTTCATTTTGACTTGCTTGCAACTCGTTTCCTGCACTCTTTAAATTCGCCTGGGTT
This sequence comes from Amblyraja radiata, assembly GCF_010909765.2. NCBI lineage: Eukaryota > Metazoa > Chordata > Chondrichthyes > Rajiformes > Rajidae > Amblyraja > Amblyraja radiata. The sequence goes on from NC_045968.1 coordinate 19,138,632, forward strand.
GCTGGAAAATGTATTATCCTTCTGTTTGACTTTTTTTTGTGAATATAAAAATGTCAGAAAAAGACTGTGGTAATGGTATAGAAAGTCTGCCAACCTCATACCACCAAAGTCCCAAAGATGCTCTGGAGCTCTATTGTAGATATAGCGTTCATTTATATTGCTATGCCTCGATGTTAACAAGTGACATGTGGCACAGTGCCATATTAGTTTGTGAAGGAACTAGACTTGCAGCTTGAGTTCTGGATCAGTTATGCAGTTCTGGATCATTGATTCAAAGACTTGAGGTGAATCCCACTCTGGCAGTTATGGAAATTGAAAACTGAAAAGCTAATTCAGAACATTGAAAACCTATTTTTAATATGAGAAATCGTAAAATGACTGTTGACATGAAAAATATACCCAGTTTGGTCAAGAATGCACCAAAAATTGCTCTCCCAATCTATACACGCCTATACACGACTTTGGACTGACCAGTGTGGTCTCCTCGGGTCAGAGACAATAGTTTGACAAGTAGTAATTAGTTTGTAGCAGGCAATGGTCACCTCCAGCAACAGAGTCTATCTATCTACCTCTGGCGTTGAATGGTGTATCTACCTCTGGCGTTGAATGGTGTGACCATTTACTAGGACCCCAGCATCAATATTGTGTTGTAACCATTACCAAACATCTCAACATATTCTGTGACAAGTGACAGGAGCTTCTTGTAACAGAAAACCTTCCTGCCATTCACAAAACAGGTCGAAGCTTAATGAAACCCTATTGACTTTAAAAACTGGCAGTACCATCCACATCCAATGACCAATTTTCTAAAATCAGTAATTGCACCCAATGCTATCTTTTCCAAACAATTTAACAATGCTTTTTATCGTAAACATACAGCATATCCCTCTTGGATTGTTCATCATTATTGTGAAGATAGATATGTTCATAATAACATTTTATCCCAGTAGAGAATTATTCGGGGAACTTTAATTTATTTGGGTAACCATAAAATATGATTCTGATTTTTGCCTATAAACTGTTTTATTCTGTAAATGAATACGAGTGGTTGTATTTCATTTTATTCCATCAATTGAATTTAATATTTTAATGCAGCAGGTTAAAGTTCAATGTGAAAAATTCTGTTTGGCTTAAGACCTGATATTTTATGCTATTTTAATTGTGGTTGTTGCACACTGTTACGGTAAAAGAGAAGTTGTTCCTGGGCTTCATTTGCATTTGATATGGTCGTAGACTTTGGCAATGCATGGTGAATGAAAGAGGTTTTGGTGTTTGACGATGTTGGAGTGGGGCTATTAGGGTTTGTCAGCATGGTGTCTTTTATGATGTTTTTTTTGTAGCTCTTATTAAAGAGATTTGGCGCAACTGGAGGTAGATTTTAAGACTTGGCTCTCCTGATGCTTGACTTGAGGTGACACTCGCATTGACAGAGTGTGGGATTTGATACCCATAATCTGGGAGGGGGAGGTTGAATTACATGGTCAGCAGCAGAGGCGTTATGTTTTATGCATTAGTAAAGACTGAACCTGAGTAATTGTAATGCATTTTGTAGATGATGTATGGAGCATCTATTATTGCCAGTGATGGAATTCAGATAATTAATACAAGATAACCTGTGCCATAATTATTTTATGACCAGCTCTTGTAGCCACATTATTTATGCGCCTATTCCAGTTGAATTTCTAGTCAGTGTTTATATTTCAGGATGCTGATCTTGGGAAACCTCGTTGCGTAATGTTATTGAATGTCAAAGGTAGTTGAACTATCCTGCTGATGGTTGTTTCCACCCACATGGCATGAATGTGGCTTAACATTTAGTTTATGACTATTGAATATTGTCCAAGTCCTGTCTGAGATTGAACAATATTCAGCAAACTGAGAATGCTTTGATTGCTGAGGAGCTGCTTTTGAAATTGAACATTGCACACCATCAGCAAACGTTCCAACTTCTGGCCATGTGATAGGAAGCAGCTCTGAGGGTACTGAAGTTGATTGGGCCTGGAGCACTGTTTTGAGGATTTCCTGCAGCGATGGTCTACGGCTGAGATAATTGGCTTCCAACAACTGTAGACGTCTTTTTGTGTCATGTAAATATCCACGGAATGGAATATTTTCCTCTTGGTTTCCAATGTGCTCATTAATACTGAGATCCTGAATATACATTTGAACATGTTAAGGCCAGTCACTCATGCAGGAATAATGAGATTTGGAGCCATGTGGTCCTGGCAAAAAAAACCCAAAACAGATTGAATATCAGGAAGTAGATGATAAGACTGGATGATAGAAACATGGAGAATAGGTGCAGGAGTAGGTCATTCGGTCATTCGGCCCATTCAATATGATCATGGCTGATCATCCAACTCAGTATCCCGTACCTGCCTTCTCTCCATACCCCCTGATCCCCTTAGCCACAAGGGCCACATCTAACTCCCTCTTAAATATAGCCAATGAACTGGCCTCATCTACCTTCTGTGGCAGAGAATTCCACAGATTCACCACTCTGTGTGAAAAATGTTTTTCTCATCTCGGTCCTAAAAGACTTCCCCCTTATCCTTAAACTGTGACCCCTTGTTCTGGACTTCCCCAACATCGGGAACAATCTTCCTGCATCTAGCCTGTCCAACCCCTTAAGAATTTTGTAAGTTTCTATAAGATCCCCCCCCCTCAATCTTCCAGATTCTAGCGAGTACAAGCCGAGTCTATCCAGTCTTTCTTCATATGAAAGTCCTGACATCCCAGGAATCTGTCTGGTGAACCTTCTCTGTACTCCCTCTATGGCAAGAATGTCTTTCCTCAGATTAGGAGACCAAAAATGTACGCAATACTCCAGGTGTGGTCTCACCAAGACCCTGTAAAACTGTAGTAGAACGTCCCTATACTTTACTCAAATCCTTTTCTAACATACCATTCGCTTTCTTCACTGCCTGCTGCACCTGCATGCCTACTTTCAATGACTTCTTCTTTTCGTGTCTTTGAAGCTGGTTGGTTATATGGCAGTTTCCCATTCCTTTACACAGTCCTTTGCATTTTTATTGAACACTGCAAGATCCTTTGGGCTGCACTGGTTGGGTAGTAGGGGGCAGACAAGGCAGTGCTGCATTGTATGGTCCTCTTCTCCACATTCACAGGTGGTTTGGCCAGTTTCATAGCCCCATCTGGCCATGGCAGCTTTTGATCGTCCTGTTCCTGTTCTCAGGCGGTTGAGCGTCTTCCACTGGACCCATGGTGCTTCTGAGCCCGGAGGGAGGGCTTCAGAAGGAGGGATACCCATGTCAGTAGGAGGGGGGTCGTCCTCAAGCCTTTTTGTCCATAGTTGGAGTCTGGTTTCTTCCCGTGATGCTATTAGGGGCTGGACATGGCTGAGAAAGCTTCTCCTGGACTTCAGCCGTTGGGCCGGGGGTATATGTCCGTAGAGGAGGTGGCGTTCATCACTGGTGGCCTTGGTCATCTCTACTCGGCTGACGACTTCCCGTCTTACATCAGCAGGGGCAATGCCAGCGAGGAGGTGCAGGTTGTTTATGTTGGTGGGCTTCAAGCAGCCAGTGATTGAGCGGCAGGTGTTATTCAACGCTGGGTCTAGTTTCTTGGCATGGGATGATCTCTCCCAAACAGGACACGCATACTCCGCAGAGGAGTAGCACAGGGCCAGAGCAGTAGATCTTAATGTGTGTGCTGTGGCTCCCTATTTGGAGTTGGTCAACTTCCGGAGGATGTTATTTCGGGAGTTAACTTTCAGTTTGGTGTTTTTGACGTGTTCCTTATAGGAGAGAGTGCGATCCAGTGTTACACTGAGGTAGGCAGGGTTGGTGCAGTGCTCAAGAGGTGTTCCAGACCATGTGATGTTAAGGGGTCTGTTTGCTTCCCGGTTCCTGAGATGGAACGAGCAGGCTTGGGTCTTCGCAGGTTTTGTGTGTAGGTGGTTGCGCTCGTAGTAGAGGTGTAGCTCATCTAGGGCTGAGGTGAGATTCGCTTCTACAGCTTCAAATGTACTTTCTTGGGATGTTACACAGAGGTCGTCGGCGTAGATGAACCACTCAGTGTTCTGGTCCATTGGCTGGTCATTGGTGTAGATGTTATATAGTAGTGGAGCCAGCACACTACCTTGAGGCAAGCCATCCCGTTGTCGTCGCCAGCGACTTTGCTTGTTGTTAAGGACAACATAGAAGCGCCTATCTTTCAGGAGGGCTCCGATGAGGTCCGTGAGTGCCAGGTCTTTGGTATTCTCCAAGATCTTTTTTAGGAGGAGGCGGTGGTTCACAGTGTCATACGCTGTTGAAGCCAAGCCGAAAGACTTTCAATGACTGGTGTACCATGACACCCAGGTCTCGTTGTATCTCCCCTTTTCCTAATCGGCCACCATTCAGATAATAGTCTACTTTCCTGTTTTTGCCACCAAACAATGATATCTTCCATCACTTTGATAATTGACTTGGGTGTTTCTGGCCAGATGGGGTTTGCTTAGTTTTTCATAAACCATAAATGACTGGGTAGTTTTCTACATTGTTATTGGATGTCAGTACTATGACTATATGTGCAGCTTAGTTTGTTAAACTGGTTCTGGAGCACGATTACAACGAGGTTGTTTCATGTACTTTTCATTGAAGTATTAGTTCTCTGGTTTACAGTAAGGGAGAAATGAGGGGTGTGGCTGTAGGCTACACATTGTGCTGGAATGCATTTCTGCTACCAGTTTTGAGTTGTCAGCTGTTCCTACACTATCCCTTTTAGCATGATGGTTACACCTGACAACACGATGGAGGCTTTCTTTGGTTTGATTATGGGACACTATTCCTGAAGCACTCTGTGGAGGTTACTCTAATTGACACAACTACAGTAAATAGGTTGATGAGGGTAAGTTCAAGTAATTTATCACCTTCAGTTGCAATGCCAGTTTGGTACATGTCCTACAGGACCAACCTGGCTGGTTGGTCAGACCTGCTGCTGCTTGAGCCACTCCTATTGATGGGCATTGAATTCACATACTCACATTAACTTTTATACTCTTGTTGAGTGCTACTTTCAGATATTTTACTATATGACTGAGTTCTATATGATTGTGCAGCGATTCATCAGTTAGGTGGACAGTGGTAATCAAGCGTCATTATCTTGCTTCTGTTGCCAAGAAATTCTTAATGGCTTGGTGTCTAAATTTCAGAACTCGTTCCATTCCCTTCTGATTCTACATCATTTTACCCCACCTCTGGTGCATTGGATGGGACAATGTGTATTCATGGATTGTGATTGAAGAATCTAACATATTGATTGTAAGATATGATTGCATAAGTACAAAATTGCATAGGTTTTTTGGATTATTTAATATTGGAGTAATCAACTGCAATTGGGTGATAAATCTCCAGAGCACAAAATGTTGGAATAACTCAGTGGGACAGACAGCATCTTTGAAGAGAAGGAATGGGTGATGTTTCGGGTCGAGACCTGAAATGTCACCCATTCCTTCTCCAGATATGCTGCTTGTCCCGCTGAGTTACTCCAGCATTTTCTGTCTACCTTCGATTTAAACCAGCAACTGCAGTTCTTTCTTACATTCTATAGAGCATGTGCATTCAGTACACAGGAATGATCCCAAGTTTCCATTTGCCTGGCTCTTTAATTCACCATCCCATTTGCACTCTGATTTTTCTGATTATGGTGTCCTGCACTGTTACAATGAGTAACAACACCCCATCTTCCATCTGTGCACCTCGAAGCCTCAAGAACACTCTATTGAATTCTCCAACTCTAGGTAAATCCCTATTTCTTTTTGTCTGTATCAGAGCTGACCATTGTTATCTGTCATCAACACATTACATACACAAAGAAGCATGTGCCGTATTAAGTCATTTGGTTTTATCGTATCAAAGATATTCCCTGTGTTTTACTCATTACTCTATTCTCTACTGAACATTAAATTGATTTTTTTTTCCAGTCTGATGAAGGTTCCCAGACTTGAAACATTAACTGTTTCTCTTTCTACAGTTAGAGCTTGTCCTGAATGCTTCCCATTTTCAGTTTTTAGATAGTTTCTTGGATAGACTTTGGGATAGCTCCCCTAAAATAGGCATCTGCTTATAAATGATAATTGTCTTGACATAATTGAATGGTGTGAAGATGTATAACTATTACACATCTCAATTCTAATTCATGCAACAAGTTCAGCAACTACTAATATACCAGGTTTGCTGCTTCCTGAACTGGAATGTCTGCCACTATGCTCACTCTGATCATTGCCAAGATTGTGTCTTTGTGATTTATCTGTCAATAATCTAACAAACTCCCCTACTTAACTCAGTGCATGTTCTCAGTTGAATCACACAATTCTGTTCCTAATGTTCACACTTATTTAAAATAATCAAAATTCCGTAAATCTTGGATCGTTTTATGCAATTTTGTGCTCTGCTTCTCTCAAAATCTCTTTGCTCTTTTGCATACATGGTTGGAATCTCCTCCACTTTCTCTTGTACTCTGGAAGTTTGCCCTTAATGCAAAGTAGCAACTCCTGAGTACTCAAATGTTACATAACCAACTATTAATCCTATCCTCTTATTGCAGGTTTTTGGCATTTGTACTTCTTACTTGCCAATAAATGAAAGATAAAGTGCTGTTCCTTAAACTGGAGTTGCATGGAGCCAAAGACAGAGTTCATATAAGCCAAATGGTCACCAAACTGGGATTGATCTTTTCAATGTTTAGATCATCACATTATGAGTAGCAAATAGAACATGGTAAATTGAAAATGTCTATGTTCTGCCCTTGTGAATGGCAGGAGAGAGGTGGTTGGTTTCCTTGTATTTATCTAGGATGGAATGATTTTGGATATGGAGCTTCATATTTTAGGATTAACTGTTGCTGATAAGTCAGAAGGTATGTTGGGTGCCATCCTAATGGTAATGGCAGAAATTGTGGAGGATGATGTGTTCAATATAGATGATGGTAGGAGGAAGGACACTTGGAGCCTAATTTCTGTGAAGTAAGAGGGCCTTAATGTGGGAAAAGGAACAGAAATGATTATTGTCCTTCGTAGCCACAAATCCTCCAAAGAGCAATAAGATATCATCAACTCGTGTGCATGTTGTGGAGAAAGTAGCGCCTGTGCAGAAAGTTGAAGGGAAGAGTAATTTTATCTCTTAAGATGAGGAAATGGTGACATTTGAAAAATAAGTTGATTTAATTGATTTTTGAGCAAGGAAAGGCATGAATAAAGTTCTCAGTACACCAAGAAGAGTCCCAGAGCTTGAGTGGAACAAAATTTTCCACGATAAGATAGGTGGCACATTTGCACAGCCACAGTTGCTGCTTTACAGCGCCAGACCCGGGTTCGATCCTGACTACTGTTGCTGTCTGCATGGAGTTTGTATGTTTTCTCTGTGACCGCGTGGGTTTTCACAGGATGCTCCGGTTTCCTTCCATACTCCAAAGATTTGCAGGTTATTGACATGCAGGTTAATTGGCTTATGTAAAATTGTAAATTGTCCCTAGTGTGTGGGATAGTGCGAGTGCAAGGGGTGATCGCTGGTTGGCGTGGACTCGGTGAGCCAAAGAGCCTGTTTCCGCATTGTATCTCAACTCCAAAGATGGGCATATCTAGTTTTGTTGCAGTAACCCTTTTTGTTTTGAGGTATTGTGAAAAGATTTTCTTCGGGATGAAGATGCGTTCACCCTTGCAGTGTTTTAGTTCAGCAAAGTAGGAAGAGTGTGGATTTGGTGGTGAATCAGCCAGGCAGTGGGGGAGGGCATTGTGATGTTGGTTCACCTAATGGTGGAGGCTGATATTGAAAGTAAGCCAAGGGTCTCCATTAAAGTAAAAAAGTGAAAGTGTTTGCAGTTTTTGAGAGGAGGCTAGAAGAAACTAAAAAAAATTTTAAGGGACATCACCTCATCTTATTTGATGCTTATAAGCTTTCTGAATTTAATATCAAGTTTCATCACATTACAAAACTGTCCTGCATTTTTCAGATAGTTTTTTGGTAATGATTCTGCTATTCTCATTTGCAAATCTTATTTTTCTTGTTGCATTGTTTGATCTCATGTTGTATGATCATTTGAATCATTCCTACCTTCTACTTGGTGTACATCTTGAGTTTTTGTTCCTTAATGAGAATCTTTGCTGTGCTGATTTACTTCTAGTATTCTAACATTTAGCATAACACAACCCAAATGTCCACTCTGTACATTTCCATTAAATTCTTCCTCCTTTGTCCACATATGTTTTAAATATGCGTTGCACCAAATGAAAGTCAAGGGGCCTTCTGCCATTCCACCCCCACATGTAAGGAATTCCAATATGACACAATTTCCTTTTAAAACAAATCATTTGATTAAGTATCATGTCATAACTTCCTGTTACACTATATTTCCAATGCTGGAATCTAAGTTGCAAAATAACAGATTTATTTTTTAAATTTACTTATTTTTGTTTGTGCAGTATACAAAGTCATACTGTATCTTCACCTATAGCTATATTTATTTTAACTTTGTTCATAAATGAGCAAACCCTTTGAACCTAAACATCTTTTGAAATACAGCAAAAGAATCGCTCATTAACTGCTTAGCTATATCATTATTTCCTCATCAAGTAATACATTAAGTACAAATATGAACACTATATTGGAATGAGTTTTGAAAATATTGCAGGCATATTCAAAATGTTAAATAATTGCTCTTGATTGTTCATCATACAAGATAAACCATATGTCCCCTGACACCATAAGTAAAACTAAAAATATTTTAAAAATCCAATTGAAAACGATCCAACCATTTATTTAACTGACATGAAGGAGTTTCCAGACAATGCGTTTTCGTTTCTAACGATTGTAATAAGATGTATAAAATTATTTTTTGCAATGTATAACTTTGATGCCTTATAAAGACCTGCTTCTTGAGAAGCATTAACTGTATGAAAGTACAGGAATAGAATTGTTTTAAACATAATATACTTAATGCCACTGAGATTCATAACAGATTTTAGCAATGGAACTTTAAGAAGCAAAAGAACCAAACTATACATTTAAAATGGGTTAGATTCTTACATACTTCACATGCTAATTACTACAATGTAAGTTGATACTTGATGCAACACCAAGGGAGTGCTAAATTGTCGACATGCGTCTTTCCAGGAAAATATATAGATTCCTTGCACGTCTCGTTGATAGGATTAAAAAAAAAAATCTCATGGCACTGTTGAAGAACATTGCACCCTCCCAAGTATTCTCAAGGACTCTCCCGACGCCGGGGCAACATCACCCGGTGAGAACGGCCAGGAACATCGGGCCTCCGTAGAGGCAATAGCGGTGGCCTCAATAAGCCTGACTTTGGGTGAACTGGGGATGGAGACTGGACATTGTGCCTTCCCCCACAGTGGTAACCATTGTGGGGGGATGATTTTTTTTGTGTGTAAGTAAACATGTTAGTCTGTGTCCAAGATGGCTGTCGGAAGGGAGAGTGGACGCTGGCGCGCTTTAGCTGCCGCTGCTCTCTCTTCACATTGTGTTTTTGATTTTTTGTCTTTGGATTGAATTATGTTTTTAATTTGTGTTTTGGTGATGTCTTTATTATTTATTTTATTCCGATTATATGTTTTATTATTCTTGTTAATCTCTGTAAGATGTCCTTGAGATTTTTGAAAGGCGCCCAAAAATAAAATTTATTATTATTATTATTATTCTCTTATCATAACATGATTTTTCAAGTTTTGTTTAAGAAGGAACTGCAGAAGCCTGAAAAATCAAAGGCAGATAAAAATGCTGGAGAAACTCAGCGGGTGAGGCAGCATCTATGGAGCGAAGGAATAGGTGACGATTCGGGTCGAGGCCCTTCTTCAGATTGACGTGGGGGAGGAGCGGGAAGAGGAAAAGAAGAGGCGGAGACAGTGGGCTGTGGGAGAGCTGGGAAGGGGAGGGAGAAAGCAAGGACTACCTGAAATTGGAGGTCAATGTTCATACTGCTGGAGTGAGGAAAGTACCAGGGGAGGGTACTTTCCCTTGCAACCGCAAGAAATGCTACACTTGTCGCTTTACCTCCTCACTTGACTCCATCCAAGGACCTAAACAGTCTTTCCAGGTGCGGCGGAGGTTCATCTGCACCTCCTCCAACCTCATCAATAGCATCCACTGCTCTAGGTGTCAGCTGCTCTACATCGGTGAGACCAAGCGTAGGCTTGGCGATCGCTTCGCTCAACACCTCCGCTCAGTTCGCAATAACCAACCTGATCTCCCGGTGGCTCAACACTTCAACTCTCCCTCCCATTCCGAATCCGGCCTTTCTGTCCTGGGCCTCCTCCATGGCCAGAGTGAGTCCCACCGTAAATTGGAGGAGCAGCACCTCATATTTCGCTTAGGTAGTCTATGGAGAAGCCAATGTTCATACCGCTGGGGTGTAGACTACCCACACGTGGGTGGGTTATGCCATTCTAATTCTTCCTATATGGAACGTAATATTTTAGCTGTGTACAGATGCTGGTTTAAATCGAAGGTAGACATAAAATGGTGGAGTTACTCAGCGGGACAGGCAGCATCTCTGGAGAGAAGGAATGGGTGACGTTTCGGGTTGAGATCAGTCTGAAGAAGGGTCTCGACCTGAAATGTCACCCTTTCCTTCTCTCCAGAGATGCTGCCTGTCCTGCTGAGTTACTCCAGCATCTTGTGTCTACCTTCGTATTATTTCAGGTTCTCTTGCTTAAGTGAAAAGGCATGTGGTCTTTACCTTTTATATTTGTATGCTGTACTTATTGCGTCCGTACTCACCAACTATGATGTTGAAAAGGTGTGGCAGCATAGCCTTAGTACTCAATGTCTTAGTCAAATGCCATTTTTTCTGCAGTTTCGATCTTTCAATCATCTTCAGTATAGCCATTTTCAGCCTTTCCCTATTTAATTTGCCCCTCTAAACAAAATTTAATTCCAACAGTACAGTGTATAAAATCATGAGGTGAATGCACAGTCTTTGAATCAAAAACTAGGATATGTCTTTGAGGCAGGAGGGGCAACCCTGAGAGGCAATTTTCTCCTTTAGATGGTGGTGGGTATATGGAACGAGTTGCCAGAGGAGGTAGTTGAGGAAGATAGTATAATATCATTTAAAAGGTACATGGATAGTAAAGGTTTAGAGAGATTTGGGCCAAACACAGGCAAATAGTGCTAGCTTAGATGGTGTATTTTGGTTGACATGGACTAGATGGACCAAATGGGATGTGCCTGTGCTATATGGCTCTGCCCCTAATATCAGATACAGGACACTAACTAACAAAAACATTTCAGTGGATTAAAATATTGAAGTAATACCAACATAGGATGTAAAGGACCAGTCCGAAAATGTCACCTGTCTATTCCCTACCCAGATGCTACCGACCCGCTGAGTTGTTTTCAAGATTCCAACATCTGCAGTTTTTTGTGTCTTCAACATAGGGAAGTTATTGGATGACTTTTATTTTTAAGAGACTTTGAGCCTTTCTGTAGTTGCAAAACAAAAGCATAAAATGTTAAATTTTCTTTTACCTCATCAACCCCAAGAGTTCTATAATTTGTAGTTTTAATCATTTTGTGAATTATATTTTTTGTAATATTTAAGAACAGTTTAACATGCCAAATTGTCATCCCATGTACTCACAAAATGTGCATTTGTTGTTATACTAAAGAATGCTATTTATTAAAAATTCTTAATATATAACTGAGGAGAGTTGACACATTTTGGATATATAAAATGAAATGTTTTTTTCTTTTCACTTAGCTTTGTGAAATGGTCAAATTTTAAAGTAGCATTGTGATAGAATTTTTAACTTATCCTCTAATTCAGGATTATTTTTTGATTATTGAAAGCCCATCTATCATATATCTATATACTTTTAAAACTGTGTGTGTGTGTGTGTGTGTCTTTATTTGTTTGTGTCTTTATTTGTTTGTGGGTGTCAGATTTGGCCTTTGATTCCTTGGTCTGCCAAAACCACACGCAAAACACCGAGATTTTTCCCATTTTGCTAGACATTTCATTTTTACATTCGCAAATACAATTCTCATTAAATTACGTCGTTTTAATCTACACATTTTTAATAAAATCCTTCCCGAGATATTTACTAAAATTTATAACCAAATTGACATTTAAAAACATTTGCCCAGCTGCTGACCTCACAATGCCTTTGCACCTGGCCCAACTGCCCTCATGGCCCCGCCCGGCCCTGCCCGCTGACCTCACAATGCCTTTGCACCTGGCCCAATTGCTTCCTGGTCCTCCCCTGAATTCCATAGATCTGCTGACAGCTTTCGTGCATGAGACGCGGACGCTTCATTTCCAGAACATTCTGAACGCGTGACGCAAGGTTGCATTTGGCTCTCTCTTTCTCTCCCCCATCTCTCTTTCTCTCCCCATCTCTCTCTCTCTCTCTCTCTCTCTCTCTCTCTCTCTCTCTCTCTCTCTCTCTCTCTCTCTCTCTCTCTCTCTCTCTCTCTCTCTCTCTCTCTCTCTCTCTCTCTCTCTCTCTCTCTCTCTCTCTCTCTCGCCTATCTCTCTCTCTCTCTCTCTCTCCCCCCTTCCTCTCCCCCCTTCCTCTCCCCCACCCCTCTTCCCCCTCCCCTACCCCCTTCCATCCCCTTCCCCCCCACCTCTCCCCCTTTGGTAGGATTTTAAAAATGGGACTCCTTGGCATGAAATTGGAAGGAAGAAAGCAAGTTGTGCAGTTTATTTTGGTAGTGCTTTTGTTTTTCACCATTTTGATCTGTAAAATGACGTGCAATAATTTTTGTCAGTAAACTATTTGTTTCCCTTTTGCTGACTGTCCAAATGTATAAAACAACATTTGGGCTATTTTTAATTATGCATTTGCATTGAATACTTGTGGGGTTTGGGGAACGCTTAAAAGAAGGAACAATTGCATTGGTATTAACCATTGCATAACTTTGGGTACTTTGTAGCCTGTAAAAATGTGTAAAACAATGCTGTATGGTAGGTAACAGATTAACAATCTCCAATAAGACGGTAGTTACTAAAACGGAATGTATTGGTAATATTGTTTGAGAGTGGGATTGGTCCTGGAGACCAAGGAAATATAAATATAAATATAAAATTCTATATCTTTAATTTCCAACTTGAAGCAAAGAATCATACACCATAGAAACATAGAAAATAGGTGCAGGAGGAGGCTATTCGGCCCTTTGAGCCAGCACCGCCATTCATTGTGATCATGGCTGATAGTCCCAAATCAATAACCCGTGCCTGCCTTCTCCCCATATCCTTTGATTCCACTAGCCTCTAGAGTATCTAACTCTCTTTAATCCATCCAGTGATTTGGCCTCCACTTGTGGCAGGGAATTCCACAAATTCACAACTCTCTGGGTGAACAATTTTTTTCTCACCTCAGTCTGAAATGGCCTCCCCTTTATTCTAAGACTGGCCCCTGGTTCTGGACTCGCCCAACATTTGGAACATTTTTCCTGCATCTAGCTTGTCCAGTCCTTTTATAATTTTATATGTTCCTATAAGATTACCCCGTCATCCTTCTAAACTCCAGTGAATACAAGCCTAGTCTTTTCAATCTTTCCTCATATGACAGCCCCACCATCCCAGGGATCAATCTCGTGAACCTACGCTGCCCTTCCTCAAATTAGGAGACCAAAACTGTACACAATACTCCAGATGTGGTCTCCACTCGGCTATACACAATTCTCTTAGGACTAGAACACAACTTTTCATTCTCTGGCTTGGGCATCAAATTTGGTGTCCCAAGTTCATGGGCATCAAATTTGGTGTCCCAAGTTCATGGAGAGGTACTGAAACTTGTCACTTCTTACTCGGGTGAAAGTGTTGGCAATTGCAGCAGAAATTAATGTGCTCATTGTTAAAATAATTTTACAGAAATAGGAATGAGATTGACTCCATGATGAAGACTGGTAAAAATAAAAGTCCTGTAACAATCTGCACCTGCTACACATTATTCCTTTGACAATAGAGATCCACAACAGGCTGGAGCTGTGGCGCAGTGGTGGAACCACTGCCTCACAGTGCCAGGGATCTGGGTATGATCCTGACCTCCGCTGCTGTCTGTGTTGAGTTTGCATGTTCACCCTGTGGCTGCGTGGGTTTCTTCCCTGTGGTCAGGTTTCCTCCCGTATTCCAAAATCGTGTGTTTTTGCAGGTTAATTGGCCTCTGTAAATTGCCTTAGTGTATAAGGAGTGGATGAGAAAGTGGATAACAGATCTGGTGTGATTAACGGTCGGCATGGACTCAGTGTGCCAAAGAGTTTCCATGCTGTATCCCTAAAACTAAAAACTGAAGACTCTGGAATACATGAAACACCTTCCATATCTCAGGAGCTAACCTCTCGTGATAGCAGAATTTCACGACTTCCTCTGCAGCCTTAGATCATTTGAAGAAAAAAATGTTTTAAGATCTCAAACAACCACAGCATAAATTGCTTGATTTACTGGACAGCAGATTTTCTAACATTAGTCCGTGTGCTTCAGAGATATAGATAGACTATGTACAGCAGTTGTATAAAAGGTAAAGGTACTTCGAACATATAGATGACCAAAATCTATATATTTACTGGCAGGGAAAGCAAACCAATATCAATGGCTTCTCCCAGGCCAATGAATTAAGGTCTCAAATTACATTCAGTCAGCTTTGATGGGAACCCAAAACCAGATTCCTGAATAAGGCAGTCTACCATGAGCTCCATCATGGAAGGGGTTATCTATGAGCTCCATGAAAGAGGAATACAGAAGAAACTGTTTGGGGATTTTCTCGAGGGATTCTTTAAGAAATGCAACTTTCTCACCAACCAGTGAAAATTCATGGCACAAGATGGAGCATCCAAAAAATTTCTTCATTGGCCCAGCACTGAGCACTAGCAAAAACAGCAAAAGGAGTATACCATCTCACTTACTAGCCTTTTGCCCCATCTGTTGAAGAGCCTCCAGATCCCATATAAAAATGCATAACACTGGAGTGGAAACATCTGCATTTGGGAAGGATCCCAATGGGAAAAGTTGTCAGGCTGTGCAAAGGGATGATTACCAAAGTAAATGCATTTAATTTCTTGGAACTGAACGATACTTATAGAAGCTAATCATTATGAATTTAATTTCAGTTCCTTGAATCCATATTATTTCTGAGATAGTACAAAGCCTTCATCTTAAAGGAATTAATGAATAAGATGGAGGCAAAAACTGGTTGGTTCTTTATTTTGTTGTACAACCCCTTCATGCAAAAGCGGCAGGTATCCTTGGCAAAAACAGCCCTACTTTCTGTATTTGTTTCCATTCCCCTTAACTCTATAAAGAACCTTCCAACATTAAACCTATTTAGACTATGAAATATCCTGTCCTCATTTAAGCAGGTGGTAGGTACCATATTTCTATTGCACTGCCCGAGCAAATTTCCATTGCCTATTTCTGGAAAAACAGTGATATCAGTGAATGGCTGATCTGTAATGTATCATCACTTCTCAGCATTTCTATGTCATTCGTAATGACCTTTTTTTAATGATGCTGTAGAAAGAAATAGACCATTGCTGCAAATACTTATGAACGTACTCAATGATACAGAAAATCTACCCAGAAATAACCTCAAATGAACAGAAATGGGTACTCTTTATTTCTATATAATTGTAGGTTTGCTACAGCACGGAAGGAAGTCATTTGGTCAATCATATCTAATTGGCTTTTAATAATCTTGTTGGTTCATATAGAAATCTTTCCCCAAAGTTCTGCATATTAGTCTTTAAGTGTCAATGTGCCGCCTTATTCAGCCTGGGCCATCTGATGAGGATTTCGGATCATAATAAAAATGAGTAAATCAGTGCCAGGGACCCGGATTCAATCTTAGCTATGGGTGCTCTTTGTACAGAGTTTGTACGTTCTCCCTGCGACTCTGGGTTTGCTTCGGGTGATCCTGTTTCCTCCCACATTCCAAAGACATGCCTGTTTGTAGGTTATTTGGCTTCTGTAAATTGTCCCTAGAGTGTAGGATAGAACTAGTGTACGCCTGTTTATTAGTCAGCGCAGACATGGATCTGAAGAGCCTTTTTCCACGGTGTATTTTTCAACTCAAAGTTGTTGTCACATCTTTGACTCCAAGAAATAGCTTTGTCTGCTTTACTCTAAATTGTTGTTTACTAGCCTACCAGAACAAATGATTGAAATGAGAAGTTGCATTGAATAAGATGCACTTGTCCAATCTATTCTCCCAGGCGCTCATGGGATTCAGATACAAATATTAACATGGAATAAGATCGATAGAAGAATGGAAAATTTTGAATAATAATAAATAGGTCACTTTTAAGTTGCATCTGGTAAGATCCTCTGGGATCTGTGCTTGATCTTGCGCTGCTTGCACTAAGCTTAAATAGGGGATAAAAATGCTTCATATTCCCACAAAACTACCTTCACCTTCCACCACTGAAACTTCAATTAAATTGAGAAAGAATACAAATGGAGGAACTCAGCAAGGCAGTCAACATCCTGTGGAGGGAATTGAACATTGTCTTTCAATTTCCCTCCACAGATGTTGCCTGACCCACTGGGTTCCTCCAGTTGTTTGTTTCTTGCGCAAAATTCCAACATCGCAGTCATCTTGTGTCTTCAATTAAGTGAAACTGTGTAGCAATGTTACAATTGAGATTTTTAAAATCAAGTCTGCAATTTATCCCATCAGATAAAGCATAAACAAAAGTTTAATTTGACACCTAATTCACTTTCATCTCTTCAGTATTAAAAATGTTATGGCCATTTTCATACTCGGAAATTAACATCTTGTTCCCTAATGCTTTTCCATTGACTTAACACAAAAGCCGTGATCGAGGACTGTCAAAAGCCCAGAACTTTCTTAAAAATTAAGAGCTGAAAGAAATGTTCAGTTATTATAGATTGAAGTATTCTGAAACAAATATGAAACAATCTTACTTGGATGACCTGAAATTAAAGCATATAATTAGTTAGTTACCCAATTGTAGCTAATTACAAAATTCAATTGCTAGTTCTAAACACCTATCCATTTCTTAAGAAAAGATTAACATTTTTAAATAGCCTAACATTTTTAAATAACTTAAATAGCTTAAATAGTCCAAATAACATTCACACAAGAATTCACAATATAACATGATTTTTAAATCTCATTGTCATGAATTTATAGGCCAAATGGAAGGAATTTAGTGTTTAATTCCTGTAAATTAATGGCCATTTTAATCATCTTGCGAGTGGGATTTTGTGGAACGCGATCGATTGGAACGTTGCGGGTGCGGTGAATTTAAACTCCATAGCGGCAGGAAAAACATTGCCAGTTCGTATGGGGCCTAAATCACCTTTTCGCAACGTAAAATTTGGATTAAGGTAATCCTAAGAAGCATGTTTATATGTAAAATAAACTTCTTTCTTTTAGCTGTCCCGTACCTGAAATTCGTCCCCGTTGTCAGCGTTCACGGCATTAGAAGCTAATTTTTATTTTACTCCAGCGCTGAAATTGGCCAGCGATCTGAAAAATAAATAAATTAAAAAAAAGAAAAAAAAAAGACATTCACAAACCGGCAGTCGGAACAATTCTTCAGCATAAGCTGCAGCCCGAGAAAGTAAAACTCCGCGCAGGCAGGAGGAAAAATGAATTTTAACCCCGCCCCCCTCAAAGGCGCCAAAGTCGCGCACATGGCCAGTGACAGAACTGCAGCGCCGCTGAAGGTAATTTTTGTAACATACCTAAACTGTGCTTAAGGATTTCCCCATAGTCTCGCACAATTGCTTATTTAGGATTTTCGTCCTTGGGTGGGGTGGGGTGGGGTAGAGGGGAGGGGCATGGTGCAGGAGGGGAGAAATGTGTCACGGTAGGAAATAGATGCCCTATTGGATTGTATAATTTTGTTTTGACATTTGTTCTCGTGGTATCCTTTTTTTTCATTGATCCTCTGGCTACAGGTAATAGAGCTATTTTGAGGGAATCTCTTCCACAGTAGTAATCACTTTATCTTGTGGTCTAAAAGTAACTGAACGGGACAATAATTCAGTATCTTTTGTAATATAGGGAAGTGATTTTTGGAGTTGATTTTCCTTTGATAGAGGGAGCCAATGGAAGTGGGAATTTGGGTCCTTACTAAAGGGACTTTGGAAATGTCCTTCTATAGCTGTGCTCTAAATTGTTAAAATTTGAAAGGTGACAGGAAGAATGTGTAATTGGATGTTTGAAAGTAAAAAGGATAAATTTAATTTGTATTGATTTGCTTTGTGATGGGCACTCTGCAAGAATAAAGCCTAGAAGTCAAATCATATTGTTAAAACTTCTATATTTTCAAAAATGTCAAAAGATACTTTTTATTTACACTGATACTGTTGCATCAATATCGAAGGAGTGATATTTTCAAAAAATAAATATTTGAAAAAATTGTATATTTGTGACATTTTGTTCATTGTTACTTTTTTTAGTGTCTTGAATATGTTGAATATATCTTGAATAACAAGGTGGCACAGCTGGTCGAGCTTCTGCCCAACAACACCAGAGATCCAAATTCAAACCTGTGGTTGGTTGCTGTGTGGAGTTTACTCGATTTCCCTGTGACCACATGGGTTTCCTCCCATGTCCCAAAGATGTGTGGATTGTAGCTTAATTGGTCTTAATTAAGAGGAATATAGGTAAAATGCAGGATAATGGGACTAGCTCAGGAAGACATTGGGTGGCATGGACAAGTTGGACTGAAGGGCTTCTTTCTGTACTATGGAACGCTCTGTGGCTACCTCCCTCACTATCAATGGTATTTTCATGTCATTTAAACCAACTTATGGTGCCTCCTGGAGTTGCATTCAAGTTGTAATGTATGTAACAAGTGGGAAGAGTCCCAGCATTGTTTCCAGTGGTACATCACTGTCACAGGCCACTAAACACAATTGCAACCTTCCACTGTCACACTCTGTTTCTTATTAGAAACCAATGTTAGATCAAAATGGCCACGTCTTTGGTGCCAAAGTTTCTAACCTTGTAGACCAGCATTAAAAATCTCAAACAAGTCCATGATATATTTAGTTACCTCTTCAAATAAACTCAGTCAGACTGGATCTTCCACCACCATCCCTGGTCAATCCTTGCCCCTCCAAGTATAAATTCATCTTGTCCATTCAGAATTTTGTCTACTAATTTTGCTATCAATGCAATTAGATTAACTGGCCTATAATTACTTATTCCTGCTGCCTTCCTTAAATGTACTACATTTGTTATCTTCCAGTCATATGGTGCTACAGTAATAGCCAGCGAGGATTTGTATATCTCTGTCAGGGCCTTGGCACTCTTCCTTACCACATATAGCAGCCTGGGGTGCATCTTATCAGGCCCTGGAATTTTTCTCTCTTAAGTCCACTGAGACATTCCATTTTAATATTAATGTGTATCGAGAATTTCACTGCTCCAGCTAAATCTCGAACTTTGAAGTATTTCCTCTTGGTAAATACAGGTGAAAAGAATTTATTTAAGACATCACCCATGTCTTCTGGCTTGATGCACTGATCTCTAATGGGCATAATTCTGGTAAACCCTCTTGCTTTTATTAACCTTTCAAAATGTCCTGATTTTTCTTTAGTCTTGCCCGCCAATGATATTTCATGGCCCTTCTGTCTGGTTTCCTTTTTTAAGTACCCCCCTGTAATGTCTCTACCCTTGAAAGCCTTGCCCAGTATTCAATACTCTATTCCTACTCTACTCTATTCCATGCGTTTCTTTTTTTTATTTAAATCTTCTATCTTCTACCTTTTTAAATTAAATCTTCTATCCTTGACACGAGGATCCCCTGTGCCCTTCACGGAAAACATTGGCTCTGAACACTCACTTTTCCACGTGAAAAGATACCCATGTGCCAGGTTTAAGAAAGAACTGCAGATGCTGGTAAAATCGAAGGTCGACACAAAATGCTGGAGTAACTCAGCAGGTGAGGCAGCATCTATGGAGAGAAGGAAGTCTGAAGAAGGGTCTCGACCCGAAACGTCACCAATTCCTTCTCTCCATAGATGTTGTGTCTACCCATGTGCCAGGTGTAGAGTTATGTGCAAGTGATCTCTCCTGTCAGTTATCAGATCTTGTCTAATGATAGTGAAATTGGCATAGCCCCCAATATTCTTTGCATAATTACCTTGAAACTTCTGGTTATTATCCCCAAAGTGCTTGCCTACCGATACTTCATCCACTTGGCCAGCTTCTTTCGCTAGGATTAGGTCTGGCATTGCCCCATCCTCGTAGAGCTATCTTTATACTGTACTAAAAGCTCTCCTCGATATACTTCAAAAGATTTACCCTGTCTAATCCTTTTGCATTAAGGTAATCCCAGTTAATATTAGGGAAACTGAAGTTCCCAGCTGCTACAGCTTCCCCCCCCCCCCCCCCCCCCCCCCCCCCCTTTAAAAAAAAAATGATTTCCCTACATGTCAATTCTATCTCCTAACTGGTGTAAAGCTTGTAGTGTAATTCCAGTAAAGTGATATTTTTTAATTTTCTATGATCCACCCAACCATGTGGCCTAATTTGGAGAGCTTTCAACGATCATCCTTCCTTATTGGACTGCTTGATCAAAAATGCAACGTTCCATCTTTTGCACCCCCTCCCTATTATGCCTGAAACATTTATGCCTTGATTACACAGGTAAGAATTTTGAAGAAAAAGTGCTTAATATTCATCTTCAAGGTGATTGGCATCAATTAAATTAAAAAAAATGCCATTTATGAAACACATTGTTCACTGCAAAGGCCCATGAACAACAAGATGACAGCCTGTTGATTGGTTCTTGGTAGTGAACAGGGATACAAGTAGGCTGTGGGCCGAGCATCAAAAATGTGTCTAGAAATAGGATTTCGTGACCCAAGTCACCATACTACATTAAATTTTCACATATTGTGTAAAAAAAATTATATAAATCACCCCTGAAACCCGATATGAAGAAGACTTGCACATTTTTTATTAAATTAGAGAAAAACCGGAAAAATGTTGGGAACTTTTTAGTCTAATCAAAGCACGTTTAACATTGAGTTGTCTGCCAGTTGGCCAATCACGCGCTTTGTTTCAGGCTAGCACACAAAATGGCTGAGGGGGCTTCACAGATGCCTGTTTTACTGGAGATTCCGATGTGTTGTTCTGTGGAATAAATGTCGTGGAAACTTGCAGCAGGTTAATTGTATTTAGTGGGAAAAGCATTAAAAAGGCTGAAGAAAGTGCTGCGAAGTGGATTAAAGCGCAAGAAAGCCTTCAAAGTCCCTGCTGATGTGCTGGAACACAAAGAAGGCCCCCATGAATCAACTAACTGAAAGGTAAGACTAAAGTCTGAATTTATGAAAATCTATCTGTATGGACTTTAATTAATTTAATTGCACCATTTTATAATGTGAATAAGTTCATTCATTCATTCCTTATTCATTCATTCACTCACTCACTTATTCATTCATTCATTCATTCATAATCTCGGAGCTGCCTGCGAAAACTTACCGGGAAAAAGTGCTCCGACCGCGGGGCCTAGGTACTCGCGGTAAAGTGAAGCCGCGGTCTCAATTAATAAGCGGCCGATTCGCGAACGCGGAGTCACGGATCATCTCCGCGGGCGGGCAGAGGGGGGGGGGGGGGGAGGCTGTACATAGTGCCGTCTGTAGCGGTCGTTTTCAGACCCCGATAACGGGAGAAAAACGGAGGGATATCGATCGCTCTTTACCACGAGTACCTAGGCCCCGCGTTCGGAGCACTTTTTCCCGGTAAGTTTTCGCAGGCAGCTCCGAGATTAGTTGTTAAAGACTTATTACTCTACTACAAGCTGGCATTAGTGAAAATGTTTAATTGACTGTGTTATAGTTTAGGCCCTCAATTTCATGAATGAATGAATGAATGAGTGATGAGTGAATGAATGAATAAGGAATGAATGAATGAATGAATGAATTTATTCACATTATAAAATGGTGCAATTAAATTAATTAAAGTCCATACAGATAGATTTTCATAAATTCAGACTTTAGTCTTACCCTTCCGGTTAGAGTTGATTCATGGGGGCCTTCTTTGTGTTCCAGCACATCAGCAGGGACTTTGAAGGCTTTCTTGCACTTTAATCCACTTCGCAGCACTTTCTTCAGCCTTTTTAATGCTTTTCCCACTAAATACAATTACCTGCTGCAAGTTTCCACGACATTTATTCCACAGAACAACACATCGGAATCTCCAGTAAAACAGGCATCTGTGAAGCCCCCTCAGCCATTTTGTGTGCTAGCCTGAAACAAAGCGCGTGATTGGCCAACTGGCAGACAACTCAATGTTAAATGTGCTTTGATTGGACTAAAAAGTTCCCAACATTTTTCCGGTTTTTCTCTAATTTAATAAAAAATGTGCAAGTCTTCTTCATATCGAGTTTCAGGGGTGATTTATATAAATTTTTTTACACAATATGTGAAAATTTCATGTAGTTTGGTGACTTGGGTCACAAAACTGCAGAATAAAGCTCCTCGGCCCACAGCCTAAAGGAGAAATCCCATGTCTTTTTCAAAACGTGTCATGGGACATCTAATGTCCTTTTGAAGCAGTTCAAGATTTCAGATGGATTTTTTTTTTTGCCTTAGTTTGGATGCACAATTGTCTGGTGTAGAGGTGAACATTCTGCTAACTGGAACCTGCCAAATAAAATGTGTTTATGCGCTTCAACTGAGAATTCCTCTGTTTTTACACACTGTTAAAAAGGTCTAATATGGTCTGATTTTCTTTCTGTCTCTGCCATCCTTGGATCTAGCTGAGTTCTGCCAATTATGTTAACGAATCTCGCCCAGGGTGATGGTAAAGAATCGATACCACGAATAACCGAGCAAAAAGTGAACACATTTGCATGGCCTTGTACCCTTGTGATGGGAAAGCTGGCATGCTTGGATATTTAGTTAAGTGTATATATGCATATGGTTGCTCCCATGTTTTAAATGCAGCTTAAAGTTCATTGGCAGAACAACTTTAGTTGAACCTGGAAATGATGTGCTAGAGGATAGATTAATTGTTGTGAAGGATGCCTTCCGAATGATAATGTGTAGAAGCATGCAAACGTGATAATTGGGCAAGCATATCGGCAATTTAAAACATATACTTTGCATGTGTACTGGACCTCAGTAAAAAATGATCATTTTCAATAAATCCCTACTCCCACGTCACAGTGAAGCATCCTAGTTCACCAGCAACAAATGTTTTGCTTCCTTTTTATCTTGATTCATGCAATCTCTTGACCAGGTGTGACCGTTTCCAAGCATAATGGGGTGCACGTGTTGGATTAAGGATATAACCTGGTGTGGCATTGACTCAATTTATTTTGTCATCCAGGGTTCCTTATTCCTGTCAGTCTTGCCCTTCACTCTAACAAAGACATGAACTCTCATTATGATTCTTTTATCAACTGGGAAACAAGCAGATCAACTTGGAAACTGAACTGAACTTTAAAAGCATTCCACTTTCCGGGTGTCCTTTTGCCTGCACCCCACTCCAATCAACCTTTGCTAAATTCTTGTTTAATACCATCAAAATTAGCATTGTTCCAACTTAGTACTTTAACTTGAAGACCAGCACTAATCTTATATAAGGATTTATATTTTATAAGGATTTAACTATTAAAGCTAATAAAACTTCAGATGTATGGATGCAGGGATTGAGCAAATCAACTGGAATTTTCCTCCATCAGGCAGCTGTCTTGCTGAAGAACAAACAGAATGGTATTCTCCAGCAGTTAAACAGTCCATGTTTAAATTGGATGTATGGGATTGACCACTTGCTTTCACTATTATCCCGGATAACAACATTGCTGCTTAATGATAATGCGTATGCGTTCCTAGTATGTCTTGTGTGGTGGTGGAGAAATAGGGGGAAACCGTTTCGCAGGCACCTATCCTGACAGAGATGAGTCTTTTCTTCGAGTGGCATCTTCGCTCACCCCCGCGGCCTACCAACTGGATTGCCTCGGCCTTTCCCACCGGAGACTGGCCCAGAGCTCAGCAGCGGGCGCAGTGCTGACTTTGACATCGTGGAGCAGGGCAATCCATTGCCGGGGATCGCCAGTTAGAGCTCCGTTAAAATGTTGGGCCTGCTGACTTTAACACCATGGAGCTGTGGTTTGCAGAGCTTCTAGCCGCGGGTGCGGCGCTGACTTTAACATCGCAGAGCGAGGCGATCCCTTGCCGGGGATTGCCAGTGTTGGAGCTCCGTCCAGCTCGGCCTGTGGAATTCGGAAGCCGCGCTCTCCGGTAGGAAGCGGCTGATTCGGAAACTCCAAGCCACAGAGTGTGTTCCTCCGTTCCGACACTGGAGTTTCGAATTAGAAATTGAAAATAAATCATCGATTATTATGATTAATAATATTGTTAGTCATGACAGCTTTAAAGGATGCTCATCAAGGCAAAGGTTAGGGCTGAGACAAGGGTAGTTAAAATATTTAATAACTACTACCTTGAACTAATTAAATAATCATTAAGGTCTACTCAGCCTGATATTCAGGTTAATTTAGGACTTTTACATTTGACCAACTGATGTACAAGGACAGATTAAAAAGAGCTTAAAAGAGAATTCATCATGTGGGGGGACTGGTATTTGTGCAGAATGAAAACGTTTGTGAACGACGAGGGAGTTGTTTAAGATTGGATAAATTTTGCTGGAATGGCAACAAGTCTCTGCATCTCCCAGTGCAATTTGACGCCCCACTCCCTTCCTCCTCTCTCTCTTCCCCCCCCCCCCTTCCTCCTCCTCCTCCTCCTCCTCCTCTCCTCTTCCTCTCCCCCCCCTCCTCCTCCTCTCCCCCCATCTCCTCCTCTCCCCCCATCTCCTCCTCTCCCCCCTCCTCCTCCTCTCTCCCCCCTCCTGCTCTCTCCCCCTCCTCCCCTCTCCCCTCTCCCCCCTCCTCCCCTCTCCCCCCTCCTCCCCTCTCCACTCTCTCCCCTTCTCCCCTCTCCCCCCCCCCCCCCTCCTCCCCTCTCCCCCTCCTCCCCTCTCCCCCCTCTTCCCCTCTCCCCCCTCCTCCCCTCTCCCCCCTCCTCCCCTCTCCCCCTCTTCCCACTCTTCCCCCTCTCCCCCCTCTTCCCCTCTCCCCCCTCTTCCCCTCTCCCCCCTCTTCCCCTCTCCCCCTCCTCCCCCCCTCTCCCCCTCCTCCCCTCTCCCCCCCTCCTCCCCTTCCCCCCCTCCTCCCCTCCTCCCCTCTCCCCCCCCTCCTCCCCCTCACCCTCCTCCTCCTCCTCCTCCCCCTCCCCTCCTCCTCCTCCCCGTCTCCCCCCCCCTCCTCCTCTCCCCCCCTCCTCCTCCTGCCCTCCTCCCCCGCCTCCTCCCCCCTCCTCCCCCCTCCTCCCCCCCTCCTCCCCCCCTCCTCCCCCCCGCCTCCCCCCCCCCCCCCCCCTCCCTCTCCACGCCTCCTCCGCCCCCCTCCCCCCCTCCTCCCCCCCTCTCCTCCCCCCTCCTCCCCCCCTCCTCCCCCCTCCTCCCCCCCCTCTTCCCCCCCTCCCCCCCTCCCCCCCCTCCCCTCTTCCCCCCTCCTCCCCTCTTCTCCCCCTCCTCCTCTCTCCCCCTCCCTCCTCCTCTCTCTCCCTCCCTCCTCCTCTCTCCCCCCTCCTCCTCTCACCCCCCCTCCTCCTCTCCCCTCCCCCCTTCTTCCCCATCTGCCCCTCCCCAACGGGCCCCACTTGGTCTAGTTTATTACTAAAACTCCCCCTGGCCTTCTCACACAATTGTAGAATGCCTAATAAATATGTTTTGTGTTTCAGACTTAACTGTTTCATATCCCATATTAAAAAAATGATTGAGATTTTTCTGAGCATTTACAATGTAGAAACAAGCCTGCAAAATATAATGAAAAATCATTTTTTTGTATTTGAAATATTCAAATAGTTGCATACACGCTCCAAGGGTTAATTGGACAGAAACGTCATAGTACATAGCTATTTTTATTTCTTCCTAAAATGTCAAGTGTCAACATGCCCATTTTTGGTGCAAATTCTTCAACGTCCCGGAGCTAAGGAAAACTCGAATGGCTTATATCTGTGGGAAAAAAATATTGCCGTATAAGTTTTGTTTGCAATGTACAAATTCTTCGGAAAGGAGAATGCTTTCTTCCTTATCTGCTTATTGACTGTGTTTTGCCTTAGACTTGGTCTAAATCATTTTATATAGCTAAATGTATCGGTTCTGATTTGAAAAGTACAAATACAGGTCCACCGCCAATTTTCCAGCAACTCCTTTAATCCGGACAAGAGCGCACTTGAAATCCCCTCCCCCTCCCCCGAAACTGTGGTGCCTAGGCTGGGTGAGGTGGCTGGTCTCGACCTCATCGGATTTCTGGTGCCAATTCCAATTAGCAGTTCAGATTTGCCACCTGCGGCCGGGGCTCAGGAACACCAGCCCAGCAGTAGCTGGCGGATCTACGCCCATAGCTGACTTCAGAGGCTGACTTTGCAAGCCGGATGAGTGTTTGTCGGCACTGGGCCTATATTCGGTGGAGTTTAGAGGAATGAGGGGGACCTCATTGAAAAGTACGGAATAGTGATATCCGCTTGGATAGAGTGGATGTGGAGAGGATGTTTCCACTAGTGGGAGAGCCTAGGACTCTAGTTCATAGCCTCAGAATTAAAGGGTGTTCTTTTAGGAAGGAGATGAGGAGGAATTTCTTTAGTCAGAGGGTGGTGAACCTGTGGAATTCTTTGCCACAGAAGGCCGTGGAGGCAAAGTCAGAGGATATATTTTCGGCAGAGATAGATTGATTCTTGATTTGTACGGGTGTCAGAGGTTATGGAGAGAAGGCAGGAGTCATCGTCACTAGCTATGTACTTGACATTTTACAAGGGCAACCGGTGATAGCAAAGGCTGCGCAAAGGACTTTGAGGTAGTATTTCATCTTATCTAATAGATTCAGATCACTTGGTGATGCTTAAATTGTATATTTCTAAGACATTGACCTCAAAACTGTTGTTTGCTAAAGTTTTTTTATTTAGTTTCTTTTATGAATAATTCATAGGTGATTCCAAAATTTGGTCGTTGTCTGCTTTTAGCCATTAAGAGCAAATAGTTAGGATCAGTCTGAATAAAGGTCTCAAACTGAAATGCCACCAATTCCTTCTCTCCAGAGTTGCTGCCTGTCCCGCTGAGTTACACCAACATTTTGTGTCTATATAAGAGCAAATAGTATAAACTGTTGATAAAAGAATACTGAAAAGCAAAAAAAAAGCAGCAGAAACTAAAAATCTGAAATAAAAATAGCAAATGCTAGAAATGCTCAGCAGATCAGACAACATCTGTGGGGGAAGAGAATTGAATTAATGTTTCAGGCCAACAATCTTTTGAGAGAAAAAAAATGTTCTTTGATCTGTATCACAGTATATCCCACTAATTATTTGTGTGTTATTTTGGTTCATAGCTTTAAAACCATGTGTCAATCTATGACTGCTTTTTAACATAGTCAAAGCAGCACCTTTGGTCCAACTTGCCTGTGCTGACCAAGATGCCCCTACGCTAGTCCCACCCACCCGCGTTTTGCAACATATCCACCTGAACCATGTACCTGATCAAATGTCTTTTAAATGTTGTTATTCCTCAACTACCTCCTTAGGGAGCACGTTCCATATACCCACCATCCCCTGTGTGGAAAAAGTTACCCTTCGGGTTCCTATTGAATCTTTCTGGGAGTAAATAGTTTAGGGAATATAATAGATTTTGATCATAATGGAAATGTGTGGTGTTCCTGACAAGTCTACCAGGTTTGGATATGCAAAAGGTAGACTGGCATTAGCAATAACATATTCCCACCAGTTTATGCATTGTAGTAGTCACCCTGCGTTTCTTGTGTAGAAACATGCTTGTTTTGGCTTCAAAAACACTTAACTTAACACTTGCACCTGATAGTATACAAGAAGGTGCAAGACTACTCTAGCTGAAATGGGAAATTCGTGTTTTTCTTGACTATGCTTGCATCATGTAATCCATGTGTTCTAGTATATTCACTCTTTACAATTTAGCTAGGGTACCAGCACTGAGTCAATGAGGGAGGGCTGAAGGACATCCCAGGACAAGCACAGGTGCACTTAAAATTAGATTTACCCGGAGTTAGGGAAATCAAGATGTAGAGGACATTGGTTTAAGATGAGAGGAAAAAGATTTAATAGGAACCCGAGGTCCAACATTTTCACTCGGAGGGTGATGGGTATATGGAACAAGCTGCCAGAGGAAGTAGTTGAGGCAGATTCTATAACTCCACTCAAATGAAATTTGGACGGTACATGGACAGGAAAGGATTAGAGGGATATATCAGGCAAAAGTGGGAAAATGAAAATAGCTTAGATGAGACACGAGTCATCTTCTAATGAAAGAGTTTGGCTGAATGGCCCATTTCCTTGTTCCATGACTACAGCCTATCATATGCTTGCGTTCATTGGTTAGGGCATGGAGTGTAATATTCAGGAAGTCATCTTACAATTTTATAGTACTTTGGACTTTTGCATGCATATGGTCGTCCCGTTACAGGAAGGATGTTGAGGCTTTGTGGACAGTGTAGAAAAGATCTACCCAATAGCTGTGTGGATTTAGGCTATTCGCTATGAGGAGACGTTGGACAAACTTTGATTTTTTTCTCTGAAACATCAGATGCTGAGGGTAGACAAAGTGATGAGAGGCACAGATAGGGTGGACGGTCAAGACGTTTCCCCAGGGTTGAAATGTCAAATACTAGAGCTCAGAGCTTTAAAGGTGAGAGACGGGAAAAGTTTAAAGATGATGTCCGAGGCAAGATTTTTAGATTGTGATGGGTGCCAGGAATGCACTGCCAGGTGTGATGGTACAGCCAGATGTGACAGTGGCATTTAAAACTGTTTTGTGTAGGCACATGGATATGCAGGGAATAGAGGAATATTGATCATGTGCAGGCAGAAGTGATTAGTTTAACTTTATGTTCGGCACAGATATTGTGGGCCGAATGGCCTATTCCTGTACTGTTCAGTGTGTTTGGGGTATAACTAGGAGTTGAATTCAGTTGTCTGGAAAGTGTGGCTGGGATTGTTATTATTATCGACGTTACTGTATTAAAAAGACTATCTAACATTAAGATGGACCTCTACAATTGGACATGTAGGGAAGTACTCACAGACACTTGTCCTTATTGCAATCTATGTCAAAATTGGAGATCTATAGTCTGGTCCCAATTATTCATTAAGCAGCAGTAAGTCATTGTCAAGAATAAAGACTGGTAAATTTCAGCAAATGCCACAGGCCCCTCCATCAACAAACCTGATTGTCCCGTTTCAGCAGCAGTGTAGGTTCCTCAGATGACGAGGGTGAGAGTCGTTCTAGCTCCTCAATATTGCATTTGTCCTCCATAAATTCAGGTCGGAAACAGATTAGGACATTGCTTACAGATTAACACTGAGTGCGGTCCCACAGTTGAAGACTTGGATGATCTCCACATTAAACATCATTTAGAAGAAACACTAAGAATAGTAGAATAAACACATAGAATCGAGCAGCATGAAGTAGATGGAACTGTATTGTGCTGTTGCTAAGCATTGGCATATCTAGTTGAGGATGGTAGTGGATTAAATAACTACAGGTAAGCAAAGGCATTGAAAATTGCAATCTTCCAGTATGGCAGAGCTTAGTTTATGAGTATAGTTTGAGTTAGTTTATTGTCACTTGTACCGAGGTACAATGAAAAGCTAATGGTAAAGACCAGAGTGTTGGCAACTATATTCAATCAAAACTACCTTGCAGACATAGACTATCACAAACCAGTCTTCAGCCAATTTAATTTACTCCACTTCATTAGCAATGTTACACCATTTTGAGATTTTTAAAATCAAGTCTGCAATTCATCCCATCAGATAAAGCATAAATAGAAGTTTAATTTGACACCTAATTCACGTTCATATCTTCAGTATTAAAAAGGTTGTGGTCATTTTCATATTTGGAAATTAGAATCTTGTTCCCTATTGCTTTTCCATTGACTTAACACAAAAGCTGTGATCGAGGACAGTCAAAAGCCCATAACTTTCTTAAAGATTAAGAGAACTGAATGAAACTGTCAGTTACTATAGATTGAAGCATTCTGAAAAAAATATAAAACATCTTACTTGGATGACCTGAAATTAAAGCATATAATTAGTTTGTTACCTAATTGTAGCTAATTACAAAATTGACGGTTGTGACGGAAATAGTAATAAACACCCAGACTACCTTGAAAATTCAAAAATGTGATATTCTCAAGATCAGAACTTTAATATTATTGTATAAAATGCTGTAAGTCCGTAACAGATACGTAAGTAAATTACAATTTCTAGCAATAGACCAAGTCTTTATGGAGAAGATCAGTTGCTAGCTGGTACATTGGCATATCATAATCAGTAGATTCATCATGCTCCTCAGATTGTAACTAATAAGCAACTCTGTACACCCTGTTTTTCCTCAACTTTTCAATTTTGGCATTGTAAACTACAGGTTTTTGCTCTTCAAACCACGCATGACATGCCTTTCTGCCCACTACTTTCCCATTAAGAATGTCCTGTAGATCATCACATTTGGAGTAGTCCAAATTCGGTTAATCTCTGCGAATGCTGTCTAAATCAGTCTCTTTTGTCGGGCATTTGGATTGACAATTTTGCATTTCTTCTTCGGAGACATCTGTTTAAAATGTAAAGGAAAAAAAACACTGAACAGCATTAACAGAAACAAGTTATTATTTGCAGTTTTAGAAAAAAGATAGAAATGATAGTTAAACGCTAAAACAAATAGTAAATACCCAACAAAAAATTCATATTCATCAGTTTCATCAAATCAATTAAATTCATCTAAATTCAATTACTAGATCTAAACATCTATCCATTTCTTAAGAAAAGGATATTTTTTTTAAATAGCCCAAGTATTCAACTAACAAACTAATCCCATTCACTCAAGAATTCACATTATAACATGATTTTTAAATCTCACTGTCATTAATTTATATGCCAGATGGAGGGAATTTAATGTTTAATTCCCATAAATTAATTTAGAAACATCCACTCTCAATATAATCAAAATTATTATTTTTTGCACGATACATGTGGCTAAAACGGTTGTGGATATTTAGTATAAAAATATTGACTATGGATAGACAATAACACAAAATTTAGACGAGTTAGATGCTCTTATGATATGATTGTCCAAAATAAATGAGCATTTAAATCATCTTGCGAGTGGGTGTTTCTGGATTGCGATCAATAGACTAAAGCCACCCCAAGAAGCAAGATTATATGTGAAATAAATGACTTACCTTTTGTTTTGTCCTGATCCGTGACGCTGAAGGTGTTGAGGGTGTTATAAGTCACCTTTTACTTTAAACCAACTAGTAAATTGTCCAGCGATTTATTTAATTTAAAAAAAAAGGGAAAAAAAGGGAAACGGAAGTCTGATCGATTTTTCTTCATCGTCTAGCAGCCCGAGGAAATCCCTCTCCGACAAGCGATACAAACCTGCATTTTAATCCTCCCCCCACCCCCCCCTCCCCTCAAAGGTGCCAAAGTCGCACACACAGCCAGTGGAAGATCTGCAGCGCCGCTGAAGGTAGGTTTTGTAACATCGCTAACTTCATGTCAAAATACTCTACAATACCCTGGATGCAACAATTGCAGTGTGCACACTTAAATTGGTCAATAGTCAATTTTATTTGTCACATACACATATAAGTGCAGTGAAATGAATTTGCCAGCAGCGGTACAATTAAAAAAGAACACACAATTAGATTTAACACAAACGTCCACCACAGCATTCTTCACTGTGGTGGAAGGTACAAAGTTCAGTTAGTCCTCCTCCATTGTTCACCTGTGGTCGGGGCCATAAACTGCCGCTAGGGGTGGCCGGATTTACAGGCCCTCTCATCGAGACTGTCGCGCACACTCTGCAGCTTGGAGATCCCGAATCGGCGCTTTCTTACCGGAGACCGCGGCTTCAGCATGTTGTAGGCCGGCGGTTGGAGCTCTTCTCTGGCTATCCCCAGCGAGGGATCCCGCTCCGGATGGTAAGTCCACACCGCACCCGCGGCTAGAAACTCCACAGGCCGCGGCTTCAGGATGTAACAGTCCGCAGGGCAGCGATCGGAGCAGTCCCTTCTGGCGACCCCGGCAAGGGCTCGCCCACTCCGCGATGAAAAGTCCACGCTGCGCCAGCTGCTGAAACTCCGATCCCGACTCCGGGAAAGGCCACTCCAATCCATGGTGTTAGGCCGCGAGGGAGGCGACATGGAAAAAGTTGCCTCTCCATGGAGGAGGCGAACCATTGCGGCTTCCCCCCCCCCACCAACCCACCCCCACACAAGACACACCGAGAGATACTAAAACAAACATTTGGAGACGCTAAAAAAAACCCCAAAAAAGTAGAATTAATGAAGACGCTGCTGGCAGGGCAGCCGTCTCGCAGCGCCCCCACGGGTGTAGTACTTGGGATAGTAATTGAAGAAATGTCTTAGAATAAGCCAAGCTATTCCAGTACAACGCTAACTTCTACCTGACATAGTGAAAATTCTCAAGGGATGTCTTGCCAACAAACACCATTAGTGATAGAATCAGGAAATTCCACAATGGTCTGTGCTAACTCAGTGATGACCTGGAACGTGTTGTCAGTTGTGCTGTCAAGTAGCACTTGCTCTCTACTAAATAGCTGGCTGATCTTTGGTATGTATTTGTCTGGACTACTTGAGGCCTTCCGGCAAGCCGCTGCAGCAGGCGAGGTCTGAGCCCGCGCTGGTCGGAGCCCGCAGGCATAGAAGGCGGCGAGGCCAGAACACCCGCAGGTTGGAGCCCATGTGCGGGAAGCCCCGCGGCCGGCAGAGTCGGCAAAGCCAGACGGCGAAGGCTGAGGTCGTAGCCGCACACGCGAGTTGACAGGGCCATGTGGCTGGGGCCTGGGTCGGTGCCACAAAAACGTCCGGAGAGGACCTGAGAGCTTTAGTGGAGAGGTCAGTGTGGCTGTCGATGATGGCACCAACCGACGGCGTGACTGACCAGGTGGAATGAAGACTCCACTGCTGAGGGAAGGAACAAAGGAGGACCCGACGTGGGGGACAGCCGGGAGGGAGGGGGAGAACAATTGACAATGGGGATTCGGTGAGGGGGAGAACAAAGGGGGACCTGGTGCGGATGCTGTGTATACTTTGTAACTTTGCCAGCGCCCTTCTTATGTGCCGACTATTTGCTTACCGTGGGTATGCAACCAAAGAATTTCACTATGACTTGACACGTGACAATAAAGTTTTCATTCATTCATTCATTGGCTTCATAATTCTTCACATTCTTGGACCAAACAATAAATTCTTGGACTAAAGGGCTGAATTCCATTAGCAGCATGGGTAACTATCCCTTCCTTCAAGGCAATACTTGGCATAGAAACAGAAGTAAAAATGGTTAAATCATCTCAATCGTCATTGTTGCAGGAGTTGGTCAGCTCGTCAAAAATGAGTTGGAAAGTGACGTTTCAGGAGCATTTTATAAGCTTGACACCATTTCGGATTAAGTGGTTTATTTGGAGTGACTGATGGTGGTGCAGAGGGAGCATCATTTGGTTGAACGGCCAACGGCCACCAAAAAGACATAGGCTGACAAGGGCAAGAAAAGGATTGTACCACAAACGCCAGCAACCTCCTGATTGGAGGATGAGTCCAACTCGAGTCTCTGTCAAAAGAAGCTCCAAAATTCAGTGGTTATAAAGAGATTGCCAGACAACTGGCAGGCACCTGCAGGGGAAAGCTGCCCAGCGCACCCCAGAACCAAGAGTCTTGAGTAGTGCCTGATGTGCTGGAAACCAGGAGCAGCACAGTGGTTTGGGCGTCGGAGCAGGGAGTGATCTCTTTCTTAAAGCTCTCCCCAAGCGATGCCTTCATTAACGCTCCTACGCACTACTCTCTTGGATACCACATAACACTTGCAGAAGCCAACCGCAGAAACAATGCTGCAATTCACCAAAGCTGTGGGAATGAGGTCTTGGGACAATTGATAGGCGACTGTGTGGATGTCAGCCATGAACTCCTAGACAACAATGGAGATAAAATGGGCATCACTGTGTGCAGTCAAAAAAGCACTGTGCAATGTGTTAATGCCTTGCAATACCCTGCCAGGGCCACGGTAGCTGTGATTTTTGTACAAGATTATAGGCTACCATAACTCCGCAGCTATCAGAGGTGGTTGTCCCATGGTATGGTCGGGGCAACAACTATTGTGTTTCTTCACTGGGTATCCTGCTGCAAGGAGGAAAACGTGACAATTGGGGCGATGTGAACAGCAGTGGTGCGATGTGCAAAACAAACCGGAGATCTTGACACTGCTGAGTATAACTGTCAATATTGAATGTATAGACACTGAGAATATGTTCAGCGTTTTGCACATTTTGTTTTGTAATTTTTAATCATAAAAGTATATTTTTGAAATATGAAAAAGGCTCTCCAGCTCAAATATTAATCTCCCAAACAAATGTTTGCATTGTTTTTGTTTGCATTGTTGTACAGTAAACCCTCGTCCTAATGTACCCCATTATAACGGATTTCAGTTATAGTAGATGGACCTGCCCACGTCATCCCTGGCTCACACCACCTCTCTGGCCGATTACAGCCCCAGCTTCCGATGCCACACCCGACTTGCGAGTTCAACAGCAAGCACTTCACCCACTGCAGAGTCCGTTTTTTGCGGCTCGCGTTGTAGCTCTTGAGGACAACACTTTCCTCAGGTCGCTACCAACGACAGGACATGCTTGGTCAATGTTGGGCCCCACCCCACTCGCCAGCTGCTGCATTTTCCTGCTGACCACCGCTTTGTCCACTCCCCGCATCATTGCCTTTGCCTCCTCCTGTCATTCTGTCCACTCTGCTTCTTCCCCCTCCACTGTTGCTCCCTCCTCCTCCTTCTCCCCTGGAGTCGCCGACATGCTTCACCTTGGAAGATGTTGGCAACTGCAGGGGAGGAGGCAGAGGCAGTGGTGGGGGGGGGGGGGGGGGGGGAGGGGGAGGGGGAGGGGGGGGGCGGAGGTGCAGACAAAGATGCAGAAGAAGGACAAGGCGGTGGTGGAGTGTGGAGCTGACAAAGCGACGGCTGATAGGAAGAAGCGGCAGCTGGTGAGCGGGCAACAACAGCCGCATCAGCCGGACCGTGACAGGTGATGAAGGGCCTGCAGAGCGTGCAGACCAGCGGCATCAGCACCCAGTTTTAAGGTGAAATGACTGTTAGAGTATTTCAGCAATCTGAACCGGTCTGAAGAAGGGACATAGAAACTAGGTGCAGGAGTAGGCCATTCGGCCCTTCGAGCCTGCACCGGCATTCAATATGATCATGGCTGATCATCCAACTCAGTATCCTGTACCTGCCTTCTCTCTATACCCCCTGATCCCTTTAGCCACAAGGGCCACATCTAACTCTCTCTTAAATATAGCCAATGAATTGGCCTCAACTACCTTCTGTGGCAGAGAATTCCAGAGATTCACCACTCTCTGTGTGAAAAATGTTTTCCTCATCCTAAAAGATTTCCCCTTTATCCTTAACCTGTGACCCCTTGTTCTGGACTTCCCCAACATCGGGAACAATCTTCCTGCATCTAGCCTGTCCAACCCCATAAGAATTTTGTAAGCTTCTATAAGATCCCCCCTAAATTCTAGCGAGTACAAGCCGAGTCTATCCAGTCTTTCTTCATATGAAAGTCCTGACATCCCAGGAATCTGTCTGGTGAACCTTCTCTGCACTCCCTCTATGGCAATAATGTCTTTCCTCAGATTAGGAGACCAAAACTGTACGCAATAATCCAGGTGTGGTCTCACCAAGACCCTGTACAACTGCAGTAGAACCTCCCTGCTTCTATACTCAAATCCTTTTGCTATGAATGCTAACATACCATTCGCTTTCTTCACTGCCTGCTGCACCTGCATGCCTACTTTCAATGACTGGTGTACCATGACACCCAGGTCTCGTTGCATCTCCCCTTTTCCTAATCTGCCACCATTCAGATAAATCTACTTTCCTCTTTTTGCCACCAAAGTGGATAACCTCACATTTATCCACATTATACTGCATCTGGCATGCATTTGCCTACTCGCCCAACCTATCCAAGTCACCTTGCAGCCTCCTAGCAGCATCCTCACAGCTAACACTGCCCCCCAGCTTCGTGTCATCCGCAAACTTGGAGATGTTGCATTCAATTCCCTCGTCCAGATCATTAAAATACATTGTAAATAGCTGGGGTCCCAACACTGAGCCTTGCGGTACCCCACTAGTCACTGCCTGCCATTCTGAAAAGGACACATTCACTCCTACTCTTTGCTTCCTGTCTGCCAGCCAGTTCTCTATCCACATCAATACTGAACCCCCAATACCGTGTGCTTTAAGTTTGTATACTAATCTCTTATGTGGGACCTTGGCGAAAGCCTTCTGAAAGTCCAGATATAACACATCCATTGGTTATCCCTTATCCACTCTACTAGTTATATCCTCCAAAAATTCTAAAAGATTTGTCAGACATGATTTACCTTTCATAAATCCATGCTGACTTTGTCCAATGATTTCACCACTTTCCAAATGTGCTGCTATCCCATCTTTAATAACTGACTCTAGCATTTTCCCCACTACCGATGTTAGACTAACTGGTCTGTAATTCCCCGTTTTCTCTCTCCCTCCCTTTTTAAAAAGTGGGGTTACATTAGCTACCCTCCAATCCTCAGGAACTACTCCAGAATCTAAAGAGTTTTGGAAAATTATCGCTAATGCATCCACTATTTCTGGGGCTACTTCTTTAAGTACTCTGGGATGCAGCCTATCTGGCCCTGGGGATTTATCGGCCTTTAATCCATTCAATTTACCTAACACCACTTCCCGGCTAACCTGGATTTCACTCAGTTCCTCCATCTCATTTGACCCCCGGTCCCCTGCTATTTCCGGCGGATTATTTATGTCTTCCTCAGTGAAGACAGAACCAAAGTAGTTATTTCAATTGGTCTGCCATGTCCTTGTTCCCCATGATCAATTCACCTGTTTCTGACTGCAAGGGACCTACATTTGTTTTAACTAACCTTTTTCTCTTCACATACCTATAAAAACTTTTGCAGTCAGTTTTTATGTTCCCTGCCAGTTTTCTTTCATAATCTATTTTCCCTTTCCTAATTAAGCCCTTTGTCCTCCTCTGCTGGACTCTGAATTTCTCCCAGTCCTCTGGTAGGCTGCTTTTTCTGGCTAATTTGTATGCTTCATCTTTTTTGAACTATCCCTGATTTCCACGGATGCACTACCTTCCCTGATTTATTCTTTTGCTAAACTGGGATGAACAATTATTGTAGTTCATCCATGCAGTCTTTAAATGCCTTCCATTGCATATCCACCGTCAACCCTTTAAGAATCAATTGCCTGTCTATCTTGGCCAATTCACGTCTCATACCCTCAAAGTTACCTATCTTTAAGTTCAAAACCCTTGTTTCTGAATTAACAATGTCACTCTCCATCCTAATGAAGAACTCAACCATATTATGGTCACTCTTGCCCAAGGGGCCACGCACAACAAGACTGCTAACTAACCCTTCCTCATTACTCAATACCCAGTCTAGAATAGCCTGTTCTCTCGTTGGTTCCTCTACATGTTGGTTTAGAAAACTATCTCGCATACATTCCAAGAAATCCTCTTCCTCAGCACCCGTGCCGATTTGTTTCACCCAACCTATATGTAGATTGAAGTCACCCATTATATCTGTTTTACCATTGTTGCGCGCATTTCTAATTTCCTGTTTGATGCCATCCCCAACTCCACTACTACTGTTAGGTGGCCTGTAGACAACTTCCACTAGCGTTTTCTGCCCCTTGACGTCATCTATCCATGATCTCCAGAAATGCAGCCAGTTACTCCAGCACTTTGTATCCTTTTGTTTATTAACCATTTGCAGCTCTTTGTTTCAAGTACATACAACAATGGTACCGTACTCGGTCACAGCGGACAATCGGCAATAATGGCCACCATACTCCCCCCCCCCCCCCCCCCATGGTCCAATATAACGAGGGTTTGCTGTACTGTTGCTCTATTGCAGCTGCAAACTCTAAATCATGAAACTAATTGCGCTGCATGATTATCTTTCCCGTTAGGACTGCAATGTTTAAAAGGCTGCTTTGTTCCACCCTGTCAAAAGACTATTGGGAATATCCAAGAACACTAGCCTGATGTGAACGTCACATGGTCGGATTAAAATCATTGTGTGAATGGCACACAAGTATAATGCAGCCATTTCATATTTAAAGAAACTGAAAGTTAGACAGAGAACTAATCCCCAAAGATTGTTAATTCGTCAGCTTTCATTGTTTTTTTTTTAATTTACTTAGCTGTTGGCTTGATTCTCAGTTCTTCAGCGGTTGCAATGAATTAGTAGTAATCTCAGTTTAAGGTGTAAATATTGTTTTACAATGGGCAAAGCTTTTGCTCTGTGTTGGCATGGTTTAATGATATTAAAATCAACATGTAATATTTGAGAGATTCTAAACTCATATATGCCATAACCGACCACTGATTTATATTTAAGGAACTACAGTATATATAATTGACTTGACTCTTCTCCAGACCTGATATTTATCTCTTCTAATTAATTCCTCCTGTTTTTCCCACACAGTTGTATATTTCATTGCCTCAATATTTTTTTTCTGCATACCTCATGCACTTATCACTTATCCTCTAAAATTGAACAGTAAGAGTTGGTAGAAGTTGAGCCTTAGATTGGGAGAATACACTGTTGGATCCAGTACTCTTTGCATAAATTAGAGCTAAGCATGACTAAACTGGAGTATTTTTAATAATATGGAATAATATAGAATGGTAAAAATATTTTCAGGATTTTTAATTTGGCACATTTTTAAATGGCAACATTAAGATTGCAATTTGTTTCATTTTTGCTGAGCACTTGCCCACCGTATTTTCCAGTGCAGTCCATCCACATTATTCACAATGGTTTGAAAGAAAAGCTTTTCAGATGCTCAGGGTGTTATCTGAGCTGTCCAAACCACAAACTCCCAAGATGTAATCCTGACCTTTAAGTTAGTGGAGCGCACTTGGGGGATTTATTGCTACAGTTAGCTTCATTGAAAGGAATGAAAAAAAGCCCCAAAATGCTGGTCTTTAAATGATCCAGTAAATCTAGTCGGAAGTGCTTGAATATGGACTTCGCAGATCTGAGGCAAAATTGAGCAAAGGAATGTCCCGTACAGATAATTGGACTGCATTCACTTTGTCAGAAGATAAATAACGTGCTTTAATGAGTTACTGAAGCCCAAGAACTATCTTGAAGCAAGGAGCGAATATCAAAAGAGCAGTGCAAAGCAACTGACAAAAACAAATGTATCTTTTAATATGCAACACTGTTCATCGACATATCAACGTTGAATGTCCACTTGTCAGCTATTCGAATGGTTGAAATGGGTGCTACGTTTTGGAACAATATTGGATAGAAATCTTAGTGTTAGCAATGGAACACATTCGGGATGAGATTGTCAAAGTTCAAAATGCATATGTGCCTGTTAAATGTCAAGTTAATTTCCAATACGTCCACTTGTGCATAACAAGCTACTTGAAGGGTAGGATGAAGTTAAAAAAAACAAAGCTTATGACAGTTGTATAGCTCAGTTTTGAGAAAGCCAGAGAAAGATGGAAGGTGTGATGAAGAGAAAGGGAATCATAAAATATTTTCAGATAAAAGTCAACCCCTAAGGTGATCCATAAATATGTGAAGGCAAAGGTGATAAGAAAAGAAATAGTGTATCCATTTAGAAACCATAACAGCAGCCTTAATCTTGAAGGCATTTTGTATAATGTTAATAACTTGAGCAATGATGTAAAATGCTTAAATCTCTGTAATAACATAACACTTGGAAAGAATAATAGGATGAAGGGTTTCGGTATAGATTTATGAAAGGAAGATAATATTTGACTAATTATTGTAATACTTTTAGGGATGTGCCTGGGATGGAAAAAACAGTAGATGTGTGTTTGAATTTTCAGAAGTATTATGCTAAAGTGCTATTGTTGAAGTGGTTCTTCAACAAACAGCTAAAAAATACTCATGGATTGAAAATCAGTCATTTGGCAGAAGTAAGATATTAGTCATTGCACAGAAACAAGATGGGAATAAACTGATCTTTCTCGGCCATTAGACTGAATGAGGTACCAACGAGTTCAGCATTGTGGTCTTTTTTTTCACATTATATGTAATTTGATTTAGGGGAATCGGTTTTATTATTTTATTTACAACTTTGCTGAATGAAAACTTGAGTATACTGAGGGGGGGGGGGGGGTTCTAAAAGGCTTCAATGGCATATAGATAAGCTGAGTGTGTGGGCAAGAGTATGACAGATGAAATATAATGGGGAAATATGAAATTATCCATTTTGGTGCACGGGTTTTTAAATGATGAGAGTAATGTTTAAAGGAACATTGATGTTTTCATATGCAAGACTGAAAGCCAAATGTGCAGGTTCCACAGGCAGGCAAATGGTATGTCCGTGTTCATTACAAGACATTTTAGTACAGAAATGATGTTTGATAATAATTATCTCTATAATAATTATCCCTGATAATTAGAGCCTTGATGAGACTGTACCTGAAATGTTATGTACAGGTTAGAAACATAGAAAATAGGTGCAGGAGTAGGCCATTCGGCCCTTCGAACCTGCACCGCCATTCAATATGATCATGGCTGATCATCCAACTCGGTATCCTGTACCTGCCTTCTCTCCATACCACCTGATCCCTTTAGCCACAAGGGCCACATCTAACTCCCTCTTAAATATAGCCAATGAACTGGCCTCAACTACCTTCTGTGGCAGAGAATTCCAGAGATTCACCACTCTCTGTGTGAAAAATGTTTTCCTCATCTCGGTCCTAAAAGATTTCCCCCTTATCCTTAAACTGTGACCCCTTGTTCTGGACTTCCCCAACAGCGGGAACAATCTTCCTGCATCTAGCCTGTCCAACCCCTTAAGAATTTTGTAAGTTTCTATAAGATCCCCCCCCTCAATCTTCCAGATTCTAGCGAGTACAAGCCGAGTCTATCCAGTCTTTCTTCATATGAAAGTCCTGACATCCCAGGAATCTGTCTGGTGAACCTTCTCTGCACTCCCTCTATGGCAAGAATGTCTTTCATCAGATTAGGAGACCAAAACTGTACGCAATACTCCAGGTGTGGTCTCACCAAGACCCTGTACAACTGCAGTAGAACCTCCCTGCTCCTATACTCAAATCCTTTTGCTATGAATGCTAACATACCATTCGCCTTCTTCACTGCCTGCTGCACCTGCATGCCTACTTTTAATGACTGGTGTACCATGACACCCAGGTCTCGTTGCATCTCCCCCTTTCCTAATCGGCCACCATTCAGATAATAGTCTACTTTCCTGTTTTTGCCACCAAAGTGGATAACCTCACATTTATCCACATTATACTGCATCTGCCATGCATTTGTCCACTCACCCAGCCTATCCAAGTCACCTTGCAGCCTCCTAGCATCCTCCACACAGCTAACACTGCCCCCCAGCATCGTGTCATCCGCAAACTTGGAGATGTTGCATTCAATTCCCTCGTCCAAATCATTAATATATATCGTAAATAGTTGGGGTCCCAGCACTGAGCCTTGCGGTACCCCACTAGTCACTGCCTTCCATTGTGAAAAGGACCCGTTTACTCCTACTCTTTGCTTCCTGTCTGCCAGCCAGTTCTCTATCCACATCAATTCTGAATCCCCAATACCGCGTGCTTTAAGTTTGTATACTAATCTCTTATGTGGGACCTTGTCAAAAGCCTTCTGAAAGTCCAGATATAACACATCCACTGGTTCTCCCTTATCCACTCTACTAGTTACATCCTCGAAAAATTCTATAAGATTCGTCAGACATGAATTACCTTTCATAAATCCATGCTGACTTTGTCCAATGATTTCACCACTTTCCAAATGTGCTGCTATCCCATGTTTAATAACTGATTCTAGCAGTTTCCCCACTACCGACGTTAGACTAACTGGTCTGTAATTCCCTGTTTTCTCTCTCCCTCCCTTTTTAAAAAGTGGGGTTACATTAGCTACCCTCCAATCCTCAGGAACTACTCCAGAATCTAAAGACTTTTGAAAAATTATCGCTAATGCATCCACTATTTCTGGGGCTACTTCCTTAAGTACTCTGGGATGCAGCCTATCTGGCCCTGGGGATTTATCGGCCTTTAATCCATTCAATTTACCTAACACCACTTCCCGGCTAACCTGGATTTCACTCCCGGTCCCCTGCTATTTCCGGCAGATTATTTATGTCTTCCTTAGTGAAGACAGAATCAAAGTAGTTATTCAATTGGTCTGCCATGTCCTTGTTCCCCATGTCAATTCACCTGTTTCTGACTGCAAGGGACCTACATTTGATTTAACTAATCTTTTTCTCTTCACATATCTATAAAAGCTTTTGCAGTCAGTTTTTATGTTCCTTGCCAGTTTTCTTTCATAATCTATTTTCCCTTTCCTAATTAAGCCTTTTGTCCTCCTCTGCTGGACTGAATTTCTCCCAGTCCTCTGGTAGGCTGCTTTTTCTGGCTAATTTGTACGCTTCATCTTTTGTTTTGATACTATCCCTGATTTCCCTTGTTATCCACGGATGCACTACCTTCCCTGATTTATTTTTTTGCCAAACTGGGATGAACAATTGTTGTAGTTCATCCATGCAGTCTTTAAATGCCTTTTATTGCATATCCACCGTCAACCCATTAAGAATCAATTGCCAGTCTATCTTGGCCAATTCACGTCTCATACCCTCAAAGTTACCTTTCTTTAAGTTCAGGACCCTTGTTTTTGAATTAACAATGTCACTCTCCATCCTAATGAAGAACTCAACCATATTATGGTCACTCTTGTCCAAGGGGCCACGCACAACAAGACTACTAACTAACCCTTCCTCATTACTCAATACCCAATCTAGAATAGCCTGCTCCCTCATTGGTTCCTCTACATGTTGGTTTAGAAAACTATCCCGCATACATTCCAAGAAATCCTCTTCCTCAGCACCCTTGCCAATTTGATTCACCCAATCTATATGTAGATTGAAGTCACCCATTATAACTGTTTTACCTTTGTTGCACGCATTTCTAATTTCCTGTTTGATGCCATCCCCAACTCCTCTACTACTGTTAGGTGGCTCGTACACAACTCCCACTAGCGTTTTCAGCCCCTTAGTGTTTCGCAGCTCTACCCATATCGATTCCACTTCCTCCAAGCTAATGTCCTTCCTTTCTATTGCGTTAATCTGCTCTCTAACCAGCAACGCTACCCCACCTCCTTTCCCTTTCTGCCTATCCCTCCTGAATATTGAATATCCCTGGATGTTGAGCTCCCAGCCTTGGTCACCCTGGAGCCATGTCTCCGTGATCCCAACTATATCATAGTCATTCATAGCTATCTGCACATTCATATCATAGTCATTAATAGCTATCTGCACACACAGGTTGATCTTAAGTAAGAAAGCATGTGCATACCATAGGAGTAATACTGCATACCAATCATTGGTTTGCCGTATGAGGAAGCAAAATTCTCTGAAATGTGGAAGAATGGGGTGGGATATCCAAGTTAAATTTTAGCCCTGCTAGATTGATGCAGGGAGGGTGTTTCCTCTGGCTAAGGAGTCAAGTACCAGGGATCTTAGTCTGAGATTAAGGGGCAAGTAATTTAGAATGATGTGGAGAAAATCCTCATACATTTTTCTTTGGAATTTTCTGTCTCTATTGGCTATGAAGGACCAGTTTTTTTTCTCCATTTAAAACATATTTCTGTCTGTAAAGAGAATCACGGGATATGGGACGTGCAGGAAAATGGGAGGTAGAAGATTTGTCTTGACGATCTTGATGAATATCAGAACAGGCTCCAAATGGCCAACTCAAGCTTGTATGTCCTGTTCTGAATGAATACTTTGTCTCCATTTTCATGCAGCTGGGGAATAATGTGTGTTTTGTTCTTGAAGTGGAAGGTGAAATATTGGAAATTGTGAACAGTGAGAAGGCATATTAAGTAGTCTAACATCTTCTAAAGTGGATAGTCCAAGTAACTACCTGATGGTGTTAGTAGGCAAAGTTTTGCAAACATACACAGGAATTGCATAAAGTACCAGTCAGTCAAGGACAATATGCTCAGTGTTATTAGTATCTATCTAATAAAACGTTTGACCTAATGAAGAGGGTTGCTGAGGATAAAACATTTACTGTATACGAGGATATAAGCAAGGTGTTTATCAGAGTCTCAAGTGACAGCATTATTAATTAAAGCCCATGTTGGCTCAATGGCTTGAAATACTTCCTGAATACCTTTAGGACGAAAAGGATGAACTTTTCATTCAAGTTTCCCGAATGTTTGTACACTAGGGGCACATTGAAGTCAGCCTCTGCCTAGAGTCTGGTTTTTTTCTATCTTTTTTAAATTTTTAGTTAGTTTTAAAAGTATGTTTCTTTAGTTTCTTTAGCTTTTCTATGTGGGGGAGGGGGGTAGGGTAAGGGGGAAACCGTTTCCCAGTCA
The DNA here is from genome assembly GCF_010909765.2 of Amblyraja radiata. Taxonomy (NCBI): domain Eukaryota; kingdom Metazoa; phylum Chordata; class Chondrichthyes; order Rajiformes; family Rajidae; genus Amblyraja; species Amblyraja radiata. The sequence continues at coordinate 19,183,106 of NC_045968.1, forward strand.
CTTCCTGGCGAGGATGTGCCTATTCGCTGAGTCGCGTCCTCGCCCCCCTCCTCGCGGCCTACCACCTGGATTGGAGCGGCCTTTCCTGCCGGGGACCCTGGACCACAGCTTCAGCAGCAGCGGCGCATCGCTGGATTCACCGCAGAGCAGTGATGCCTTACCTGGGATCGCCGTTGAAGCTCCGGAGTGTTGGGCCTGCAGCATCAACATCGCAGAGCTGTGGTTTGAAGAGCTCCCAACGTGGGCGGTGCTGAAGGCAGCTAAATCCTAAAGGCAGATAGAAACTGTAGTTAAGAAGACATGAGGAGTTTGTCTATGTAGGTAGAGAAATTGAATTGAAGAACAACGAGGGTTATCTTGAATGATGAAAAATATTAGTTAATTTAACCTACTGTGTACAGTGGTCACCACACAGGAGGAAGCATGGGATGCAGGGTAAGCTTGTGAGAATGCACTGAGGAGTTTTATGCAGAAGCCCTTTTATAAAGTGCCACACAAATTATTAAAAATCTTGGGACACATGATGTTGGAGGACATATGCAAATTTGCATTGCGGATGAGGATTGTTTTTGGATTGGGTGTTAAACTGAGTTCTTGCAGTCTATTTCAAGAAAACTTGATTCAAACCATTGCTGCTGTTGAAATTGATTCTTTATTCAGCGCCAAGACTAATCTCTGAACCTTCCAACACAGAGCTGAAAGCTCCAGGGCAGGTCCAAAGAATTAGTGACTTTGGTACTAACTTAACGCATTATACAGGTATTAGACAATTATGGTACAGAAGGTGTGGCAAACTATTAACCAATCATTATGGTTTATCATACATTAGCTTATTTGCATTAACCAATCAGCTAAGTCCTTTCCAATGATTGACAACACGTGTAGTCACATGATTTTCCCTTTTCTGGCCTCTTTACAACCCTTGCTTCCTCTGTGGGTGTCTTTACCCTCTTTGTTCAAAATCATTTTATTTCAATGAAATAAAACCACAGAAAAATAAAATCAATTCTCAGAGACCACCTCTCAGAATATAAAAGACATATCATACAGCAATCTCACAAAACACATATTTTCACTTTTGGAAAATAAAGTTTTTCTAAAACTTCAGATTTAAACCAAGTCTAATAATTACAATCCTAATTAAAGCACAATACACTTCACAAATAATTTCCAGACAACTACATAGTTAAAATACAGTTATTATGGATTACAAAAAGTTATTTCTAATCACACAATTCCCAACTCCAAGCACACAATACTTGTCACACTTGATAAATTATAATTGCTTCTTACCAAGCTCGGGTCTAATTTAATTCTGAATTACAACCTCCCCCTACTATCTCTGGAGGAAAGGAATGTAAGGCCTCTTATATGACTTCTCAATAATGGCATTCCACACAGCAAATGGAAGATTACTATATGCAGACCCCAATCGTTTGGCTTAGATCAAAACAGAGTTACTTTCTCAGTTTTCTATAAATATAAGAAATCAACCTTATACAAAGGTCACACAATCATCACCTATGTCTTATCTCAACATAAATACATTTAAACAGCACAAACCATATCACAGACTATTATCTAGCCTTGCTGTCTAAGACCCAGTATAAACAACCATAAACCCTCTTTGTGACACACTAGAGCTCTGCACACTAGAGATGTGTCACAAAGAAAGAACAAATGGTGCCTATGTCCTGGGAAGAGACCCCCATTAACAACCTATACTCTAAACACCAAACTAAACCAAATACAACTTCTGACAGGGTTATAGTTGCTTCAAAGCAAACAAAGCTATGCCTATTCAGATCAACATTTCCATGTTATGATAAGCCATCTGTTCTCCTGTGTGTGTTATTTGTACTTTATTTCTTTGTGGGGACATGCATTTCTGAAAACCCCAACTCCAAGCCCTTCTCTTGCAACTTAACATAGGTTCCCCACATGAAAGTTATTATCTGAGCAATTCTATTATATAATATTTCCTCAGAGAAGCAATGTTCAGTAGAATGTCAGATTCCAAAAACATAATTCTATTCTGACTTGTTTTAAGAGAGGAATAGGGTGGACAGTGAAGATTCAAGGATCTACTCAAACCTCCTTAAATTGCAATATCCCTACAGGCTCCTGGGGACCAATGGAGGAGTTTGTAATGATGATATTCACAACCTCAGTTGTGTATTGAGAGCACAGCAAAACTCAGTGTAAGCATCAGAAGGAAGGCAGCATTTTGCATACCCCTTATCTGCTTGTGCTGACTACCCTTCGACTATTTCCTGCTTCATCTATGGAAAAGTCTGCAGTTCTCTCATTGGCCTTACGTGCCACTTCAGAATTCAGAATATTAAGGTGGAGGTAAGTTATTCTCGATGCCAAGGGATTGCTAAAGAAGGAGCAGCTTTGAGGAACCAGCTCGGCTCTGCCTGTCGCGGCGGGGCACTGGCCCATAGCAGCAGCCGCCCAGGCCCGCAGGCGGCGCGGAAAAAAAGCACCAACTCCAGCTCAACCCCGCCCGTCTAGCCGGCTGGATAGGCCGAGTTGAGCTGGGGCCAGCGCCTCCCCTCCGTGCTGGCTGCGGGCCTGGGCCGACACTCCCGTCTGCGGACCTTTGGATACAAGACCCTCATTCTTGGGATGGATGGGAGCGGGGATTTCCACGGGCGCAAGGAACAAATGACCTAAAGTTTGCGTTGAGTGAACTGAGCATTCTTAACGTCCTGGCTATACACCGACGTTTTGTGAGAGTGGTTGGATCCCAGCTTCAGCTCAACCACATCGGTCACATTATCCGGACAGGCGGCGAGGGATCAGGAGCAGATGTGAGGCATCGGCGATGCTCTGGAATCCTAGTCGGCCGCCGCTGAGCAGCGGGGTCGAGGAGGCAGTGCCTGACCCGGGGAGTAGAGGTCATTTCTTCCAGCGGCGAGCGAAGAGGCAACAGCTACTGCGTGCCGCTCATCTGTCAGGCACTGACTCCTCAATCCCGGGATCCAACCACTCTCGCAAAATGCCGGTGTACGACGAGGATGGTGAGAACACTCAGTTCACTCAATGCAAACTTTCGGTCATTTGTTCCTTGTGCCCGCGGAAAACTCCAGCGCTGTTGAGACGAGGAGGTTCTGAAGTTCCATTCTCTCGAATTAGGACATTTTATCAACTCTCCTAGAAGCAACGAGCCATGGCTTTACCAGTGGTTGTCTGTCTAACTGAAACCTTTCTTCCCCCACCTCTCAACGTCTCTCCCTGTCTCCCACTCGCATCTACCCCCTCTCTTTCGCTGTTACACCCTGCTCTCCCCCGCTACCAGGCACCCCTTTTGCTTTAAAAAAAAAAATTCTCGAATGAAAAATCCCATGATTCCTTGCGTTTTCAGAATATCTAACTGGCTTATACTCCAAATGCTGCCTGACCAAAGTGTTGTACCACTGTAACATAACATCCCAAATTCTATACTCTACACCATGAGCGATGAAGCCCAATGTACCAAAAGCCTTTTTGACCACACTATCTACCCATGACACCACTTTCAGGAAACTATGTACCTGCATCCCTAGATGTCTTTGCTCTAAAATAATTCCCAGAGTGCTGTCATTCACTGTGAAGCTCTGCCCCCCCCCCCCCCCCCCCGTTTGACTTACCAAAATGCAACATCTTGTACTTATCTGCATTAAACCCCATAAGTCATTCCTCAGCCCATTTCCCCAGCTGATCAAGATCATGCTGCAATTTTTTTATAACCATCTTCACTGTCTACGATACCATCCACTTTAGTATCATTTTCAAACTTGCTCATCTTTCCTTCAAGATTCTTATCCAAATCATTGATTTATGCCACAAATAGCAATGGGCCTACCACTAATCACTGTAGCACACCGTTAGTCATAGACCTCTAGTCTGAAAAATGATACTCCATCACCCTCTCCTCCCCCTCACTCCTTATTTTCCATCCAGTTGGCTGGCTCTCCCTGGATCCCATGCAAACTAACATTCCAGAGCAACTTGCCTCTTATCAAATATCTTACTGAAGTTCATATAGACAACATTTATGGGTTTGCCCTTTATAAGGTTCAAAGGTTATTCAAAGGTTATTTTATTGGTCACATACACCTAGGTGTAGTGAAATGCTTCTTGCCTTAAAAAACAGACAACTCACAAAAATGTTAGGTAAACCAACTCAAGCTTTACTGATCATCAGCCGGCGTAAGTGACGGGGATACACCAGTCAAGTAAGCAACAGACACTTGACTTCCCCGTGCCACCACTTCAATGAACAAAGATTTGCACGGTGTTTTATACTGTGTGTCACTTAATCACATTCCATAGATGTTAGTCATGGTCACATCACTTAATCACATTCCAAAGAGGTCACAAGATGCAGCCATTATACATCACTACAGGACGATTCTGAGCTTGTCTCTTATCAATTGATAGACACATTTCAACGGCACCGGTCATTGTCTCAACCTGGGGCAAGCCCGGGCTTGTCTCTCTCTCTCTCTCTCTCTTATCAATCCACTGGAGAAGCTACAACCTACAGTCAAGTATTCCACCATGTATCTTATATATTTAAAAGCATTTAACATTTTCACCCTCATCAACCTTTGTTTAGTTCAAAAAACTCAACAGATTCATGAGGCATAATCTCCTACATACAAAACCATGCTGACTGTTCCTAATCAGCTCCTGTCTATCCAAATGTATATATATTTTATCCCTCAATCTTCAATAGGTAATTTGCCTACCACAAATGTTAGGCTTTTCCTTGCAGCCCTTCTTAAATAGAGGCACAACATTAGTCGCCTTCCTCCGGCACCTCACCCATGTTTAATGATGAGTCATATGTATCAGCCATAGCTCCTGCAATTTATTCTCTAGCTTCCCACTTTCAAGGCATATCAGGGCTCGAAATTAATGGTTGCCCTGTTGCCAATGGCCACCTAAAGTCCGGCCGGGCAACCTAAAAGCAGTGTCATTTTGCCCAGCTTGGCAGGTAAATAAAAAAAATCAAATGCCGATCGTGACTTCTCCGACTACGCCTGGCTGTGTCAGCTCGACAGCGCGAAGGGTCTCGATTATCGGCACAGCCTACCAGAATGACCGTGCAGCGCAGGTCTTCATCCATTTCATAGCGGAGGTACGTAAGTCTTCCTTAGATAGAACAGGGCTCGAAATTAGCGGTTGCCCGGGTGCCACTGACCACCCAAAGTGCCGCTGGGCAACCTAAACGCCGAGTCATTTTGCCCGGCTTGGCAGCAAGATACTGGTTTATACCGAAGATAGACACAAAAAACTGGAGTAACTCAGCGGGTCAGGCAGCATCTCTGGAGAAAAGGAACGTGTCATTTTGTGTCGACGTCGGCTGTAATGCGTGGGAAAGATGTGGCGTGACGGAGCTTCGGAGCGAATGACGGGCCCTGAACAGCAGCAGCAGTGGCGATGGCGGCAGCAGCTCCATCTCCTCCCGCACCCCGCCCATCCTGTTAGCGGCCGCTGCTTTCCACTCCGCCAAGGGCGCTTTCAAAACAAACCCTCCCGCATGCCGAGGCCCGGGAGGAGGGGGGGGGGGACTGAGGATAGAGCGCGGTGATTGGAGGAGGGAGACATGCCAAAACACTCTTGGAAGACCTGGATCGATCCCGGCTCTCTGGCGCTGCAATCGCTGCCGAACCGCCACTGGCCCATCCCCGTCCCCACCCGAGAGCCCCCCCCTCCACGCCCGAGGGTGGCCAGAGACGTCGGGAGTAAGACGGGAGCGGTGCCCCCCATGACCAGGCGAGACAGGCAGAGTTGAGCTGCATTTAGCGCTGGATTGAGCCTCCGACGCCTCGCATGCGTGTGTGTGAGTGTGCGCATGCGCGCACAGCCGCCAAGATATTGTGGTCCCCCGGTCCCCTCCATATTTTGATAGCGATTTCCGTGCCTGGGAGGGCCAAGACTGGTGTTGTCCGAGGAGCGCAGAACTTCCTTCCCACCTCCTCTGCCCCATCCTCTCTCACTCTTGTACGCCCCCCTCCACCCCCCTTATGCTGAGACCCCTACTCTCCATCCTGCACTGATCCCCATTCCTGCCTCTATTCAGCCCTCACTGACATCTCATCTGCTCCCCTCCTCATCTACTCTCCCCCCCCCCCCCATCTATTCATCCTGCACTGATCTCCCTATCCACCTCGCATTGATTCTCCTGCCACTCCCCATCAATCCTACACTGATCCCCCAATTCATCCTGTACTGACCTCCCTTCCCATCCATCCTGCACTGCACCACCCATTCATCCTGCACTGCTCCCCCCATCCATCCTGCACAGACCCCCCCCCCCCCATTCAACCCCACTATTATCCCCCGCGCTCTCCCCTCACAATTTTACCTACTTCAACCAACACGCACTAATTCCCCTGCCTCAATCCATCCATTCCGCACCGTTTGCCTTCTCAACCCCCGCCCCCCACCGCCATCTATCCATCCTGCACTGATTCACACCCCCCGACCCTATTGTGCTGGAAATTTCTTCAGAGCAAAAATTGACTATGTTTGATAACGGAATGCAATCAAATATGTTTTAATTCCCAATGTTGTTATTTGTTTTAATCCATAAAGATGTGCACACGTGAAACATTAAAACCGCAGTGTTCGATTGTCACTGCTACCGTTGACATGTTATTACAAAATTCATTTTAACAGCAAATCAATGCTCTTAATATGGAGTATCAGTACTGTAGTTATTTAATGAGCAACATTCACAACTATACGTTGGATTTATCCAGGTTTTACTTCTGCAGTCAGTCATATACATCACAAATTTGGTCAGGAGATATTTCAGTTGAAATTATAACGTTATTTCTGGTGGGAATTATGGAAAAAGCGTTTATCAACAAATTTTTTTAAATTTGTTGCTTACAAACTGGGTATTTTCATTGCTGTTCACAACACATACATCTAATCTGAATGTCCGGTAATCTGGCATCTTGACACCTTTAGATATATTACTAAAAGAACATTTGCTGCATTTATGTCCTTTGGCCATCTCTTGTTAGTGTAATGTTTAACCTGTCAGATGGGTATAGTCAGTTTTTACAGCTATTATCATAAATGCCTTTAGAAAATTCCTTGCAACCTGTATATTTTGTTGTGGATAAATTATGTGGGAAGAGACAGTGTTTCTGTACCAATAGCAATAACGACCTATGCTATGGCCATGTCATGATATTTTTCGGTCCTTCACAGAAAACATGCTTGCATCAATCTGTAGTGTGCATGGTTAAGTATATATGTTATCATGGTCCAGGATTTATTGACACAAGTTGATCATACGCTAAATAATCCAACCACATTTTTGTTTGGAAGTGGAAAGAAATAATAAAAATTTCATTAATTGCAATGTGTAAAAAGAGTTGAGATACTGTATTATAATTTTGCTGCATGTCATTGTGGTATATATCATGTCTTGATTGGTGAATATGTTTAGTTTGTGACTTTATTTGAAGCAGAAATGATAAGTGAATGCTTCATTGAGCATAATTCCGACTGGTAACTATGCACTTCGGCCGAGCACATTATCGCACGCGTCATACAAGCCATCTTAAATGACCACCTAAACTGTCATTTGGCAACCTGAAAAGCTGCCAAGGTTGCCCGACTGGCAACAGTGAAAAAAAGTAAAGTGAGAGCCCTGTAGAAACAATATTCATCTCATTACATATATTACCGTAGCCTGGTCAGGGCTCTCGCTGATTAAGAGCATTGATTTGCCGCTGCTGCCGCTGTTCGGGGCCCATCATTCGCTCCGACCCTTCGTCACCCTGCACCTAGTATCTTTGCCCCGCAATACAGTCACGTTCCTTTTCTCCAGAGATGCTGCCTGACGCGGAATTACTCCAGTTTTTTGTGTCTTCGGTATAAACCAGTATCTGCAGTACCAAGCCGGGCAAAATGACTCGGCGCTTAGGTTGCCCGGTGGCACATTGGGTGGTCAATGGCACCCGGGCAACCGTTAATTTCGAACCCTGCTGATATTATGAAAATACAATACAATACAATTCAATTTATTGTCATTTGGACCCCTTGAGGTCCAAACGAAATGTCGTTTCTGCAGCCATACATTACAAACAAATAGACCCAAGACACAACATAATTTACATAAACATCCATCACATTGCTGTGATGGAAGGCCAAAAAAACTTCTCTCTCCACTGCACTCCCCCCCCCCCCCCCCCCCCTCCCCCCCCGATGTCAAAGTCAAAGTCAAAGTCAAAGCCCCCGGCGGGCGATGGCGATTGTCCCGCGGCCATTAAAGCCACGCCGGGTGATGCAAGGTCGCACACCGGGTCTTGGTGTTAGAGCCCCCGGCGTGCGCTCGCAATCCCGCAGCCATTCCAAGCCGCGTGGGGCGATGATGTGAGGCCCCGCTCCAGGAGCTCTTCAACCCCGCAACTCGGGCGGGAGAAGTCGCCGTTGCGGAAGCCCCCGAAAAGCGGTCTCCCTCCAGGGACCCGCGGGCTCCCGGTGCCGCCGTCCGCCAAACCCGCAGTTGCAGCCACCGAATCTCCGGGGGTCGGGCCGCAGCAGCGTCCACCACAGCTCCACCCGCTCTGGACTCGGCCAGCTCCGCAACGATGAGGTGAGTAGTCGGCACCACAGCCCCCGGTCTTCCTGTTGGAGGCCGCTCCTCGTTGCAGCCCCAACGACAACGGAGACCCGACAAAGAAAAGGTCGGGTCTCCCGTGCAGGGAGAGATTTAAAAGTTACCCCCTCCCCCCCACACCACCCCCACCCCCCCACACACATACCCCAACAAAAAATAACAAAAACTACATAAAAACATAGACATAAAATAATAAAAACGCAGACGGACTGCAGAGGCCGCTGCTGACGAGAGTCGCGCCACCCACCGAACCTGCAGAGAATAGGACTAGTTTTACATACCTTTCAGTCAATTTCAAGACCCGAAAATACACATTTCAAAGTCAGTGTAATCACAGTGTCGTCACTAGAATCAAGACGCTTACGTGATTGGTTGAGTGTAAAATCAAGTGTGCTCTTTTTCATGAATATTCATGTTTAGTGAAAATGAAGGGAAAAAAATCCATCGCAAATTTCAGCGTGAAAATCAGTTAGTGACATAATTTATCTCTATATTCATTGTCACAAGTGTCAATGTGAATGTTTACTGTCACAATATATTCTGTTAGAAATTCAGAGTATCTGAATTTCACAGGAAAATAGCCAGGTCTACTCTTACTCTACCTAAGTGATAAAAAAGTAGTGACTAGCCTGGTCATGTTTTGTGCAATCAAAGATTCTTGGCAAAGGCAGGTGTACAAAGTATTAATTATTGCCTTAGTGCTGGGTCACTATTTTATAGCATGAAGGCAAAAAGAAAAAAAGAAAAATTATTTAAGAGCAGGCGAACAATTGGGATAGCAGAATTTAAAAAGAGAACAAATGATAAAGAATGATGCTATCAACTGCATAGGCCTAGTAGCAAACCTTAATTAAAGTCCACAAGGCAAGCTATTCTTACTGAAGTTAATAAAGCAGATAGCAACAAATGTTGAAGGTCGACCATGGCAATCTTTAATTGATTCGTCAGACGGGAGTGGCGATCTACAATGAGCACAAACATTGGACTAAGGAGCGGAATACGTCCTATCTATGTGGAGCTTTCGGTGCCACAGATTTACAAAGAGTTCATCATGAAAATTTACGAGCTTGCCAAACAAAAAAAAAAATTGTTGTCACTCGGAAAGTCGAGCAGCATCTGTAGAGGATAAGGAATGATCAATGGATTTTGACTGGTCAAAATCTGGCAACCATTATCTAGATTTCTCTCCAAAGTGACATCAAATGCCTTAACTTCTCCACTCAGTTCTGATGCATTGACTCAACATAAAGTTGATCATCCCTTTGCCTCCACATATGCTTCTTGCTTGGTAGTGTGTTTATTTTTGTACCAGATTCCAGCAGCTGCAGATTCTTGCAAACACAAACCTGCTTGAAGGAACCAGTGCGAAAATATTGTGACAAATTGGATAGTGACAAACTTGAAACTAGGTAGCTACAGGTAGGGCCATTTGACCCCTTATACTTGCACGGCTATTAAATAAGATTGTAGCTTATCTTTCCTTCACTGATCCTATATCTATTGATAGAGTTTTCAATATTAAGGAAATCAATCTCTGAAGTTCGTAACTGAGGAAGATACTTATCCAATGTTAGTGTTAGATTGATAATATGGTGATGCAATAGTCTGGCATGCTTGGGACTTCTGTGCTGAACTGGGGGATTTTTCTGACTAATGGGTGCTTCTTGTATTCCGAACACTTAATTAATTTATTAAGATGTTACACTATTATAATAAATTCTCCAGTGAACTAGGTAGATTTTATGCAAGTCTGGGAACCAGGTGACACTCAGAGGAGCGTGAAATTGGTGTTTCGGGATGTGGGATATATTATCTAGTGAGCCATATGCTGAACCATCAGTATTTCAAAATAGTTGAATTGGTTAGTTATTGGAGCTTTCCTATATGACCGATTATAATCATTGGATCCCTCAACAAAATTTGTGAGTTGTTTGCTTTAACAATGGAGCAACCAATCAGATATTGGCACATTTTGTTTTTCCATTTGCTGATTCATAATAACATGTATATGCAGTGTTGTGTTCAAAAGCACATTCTTACTGGGTATCATTAAGCAAATATTGAGATTTGATGTACCGTTTAGCTATGAGTCACAAATTACCTTGACTTTTCCATTTACCTCCATTCCTTGTGCCTCCTGAAGGCTTCCTGCTTTTGCCTTCCCTTCAATAATCATGAAAAATCAGCAGCCTGATAAGAACAAGCTATTTAGTTTGTTGCATAGGATCACTATCAGTTTATATATTTTTACATTTTGATTGTAAATGTTTTCTTTCCCCATCCACCGATAAGTATTTAGCTGATTTATTTCTCTCTCTCTTCAACATCTATTTAATCAACGTACCACTCTTTCTTACAATGAATTGTAGACCGTAACAATTGTTTCATGTTTCTTCCTACCACTTTGTGCAGGTAACCTTTGATCATCATCCTTTATTTGGAAATTCTTCTGCTTGAAACACTTTCTCTTTACTTTCTGTATCAAAACCATGATTTTGAATACTCATTTGTAACAGGTCCGCATAATACATTTGTGGGCCTTGTTTATATGGCTTATATGGCATTATTTCCTCTAGAAGGCTATTTAGGAATCTGCTAACCATAGTTTTGTGTTATACCAGAGCAAAAATAATCAAGTTACTTGCATAAATTAAGATAATGTTATCATTTTTAAAACTGAGGTTTAGGAGGTACACACCAGTTTGATGCACTATTGCTCTGTTGCCTGGAGGGAAAGAGCAGAACAAAGTTAATTGCTGACATCAGTCTGAAGAAGGGTCTTCACCCGAAACAACACCCATTCCTTCTCTCCAGAGATGCTGTCTGTCCCGCTGAATTACTCCAGTATTTTGTATACCTTCGATTTAAACCAGCATCTGCAGTTCTTTCTCACACAGAGTTCATTGCTGTCATTGCCTTCAGTTTCTGACCGAGAAATACACATTTTTTAAGTGAAACATTTCCTATATTTTAATCATGTGTATTGGAAAGCACACTTTCTCATGTATCTACTTTTCATGTATCTATTTTTCTAGATCTGTAGCTTAACCGATGCTTATTCAGTACCAGTAAGTTAGAGGGACCCAAGTTTGGTCATTTACCTAGAAAAGAACTTCATATACATAGTACAGGTCCACCACTGATCTTCTAGCACCCTTGGTTCCAGAGCCTTGCTTGATTATCCATTTTGCTGGACCAACAGAGGTCATGGCCTCTGGGAGGAGCCAAATGGTACTGCAACGGTTTGCCTAGGCCATTGGGGAACAGAGATACTGGCTCGCCAAGTCGTCCCCGGAAGTCTGCTATGGAAAGAGAACTGCCGGGCTGGTTCCAGAGTCCCAGCTGTAGGGCGCAAATTTGACCCGCCGATTTGCTATGTGAACAGATCTGCCGACTCTGGCTGGGCCGGAAATTCGGAGCCCCGGCAGGTGGCAAATTTGCAGAAGTTCTGCTGAGGTAGAGATTGGCTGCATCATCCGGCCTGGGTACCACATTTTCAGAGGGGCTTCCGGAGGGGATTTCAAGTGCTCTCTTGTCGTTTTGTCTGGATTAAAGGAGGTTTCTGGAAAATCAGTGATGGTGGTATCATTCATCAAACAATAAATGCAACAGAGAATCTTGCAGGAATTATTGATTCCTTTGAAGGAAATATTCAGATCTATTGGAGACAGCAGAAACCGCAGATGCTGGAATCTTGAGCGGAAAAAAAAGATGATGGAGTTACTTTGTGGGTCAGGCAGCATCAGTGGAGGAAATGGACAGGCAACATATTGGGCCAGAGCCCTTCTGGTGGAATGGGTGTGCAAAGCTGAAAAGAGGTGGGGCACAAGCTGACAAGTAAGGTGAGAGATAATAAGCAAATGAGAAGAGTGGAGATAGTAACAAAGGCTAGAGGTGAAAAGCAGACAAAAGACTCATTTCCTCAGTTAAGGAAAGAAGAGGAATGAAATGTAGAGGGAGGGAATAAAAATAGATATGGGGTTTGGGAATGGGAGATGAGCATACACTGGGGAATGAGTAAGGTAACTGGGATGGTAGGAAACATCTGCTCATTCCTTCTATTTTACAGCACTGAGATGCCTGCCATTCTCCAAATATAACCTGTATTACGTTTGATTTCCATAATGTTACCATCGTTGACCAACTGTAATTTCTTCCTTATACCCCTCAATTATAACATTTCTTAACTCTATCTCATTGACTTGTCTTGGTAGTTTGTGGCCTGATGTCATTATTTTGTTTGATTCTACTGTGTGTAGCACCTTGAATCATAATGCATAACATAAAAACATATTAGAAACATAGCAACATAGAAAATAGGTGGAGGAGGAGGCCATTCGGCCCTTCGAGCCAGCACCGCCATTCATTTTGATCATGGCTGATTGTCCCCTATCAATAACCCGTGCCTGCCATCTCCCCATATACCTTGACTCCACTAGCCCCTAGAGCTCTATCTAACTCTCTCTTAAATCCTGCGAGGATTTACTCTCTCTTAAATATTGCGAGGACAGATGTTTGCATGGGGAAGGCAATAACTGTAAGTGCTTTTAATTTCATGGCTTTGCCTAAAGGGCTGCAGATATATCCACAAGACCACATTCATGCCAAGTAATTGAAATGGATATGCATTTCTGATATCTGCAACCATTGAAGTGTGCTATTGATTATTTTCCAGCCTGGGACCTATTTCCTGTGAACAATTTTCTGTACCTATGATGGTTGATTCTGCTCAATTCAGCTTAATTTGATAGAGTCTTTGTGCTGAAATATTTACACTTTATTTGGTGAAACATGACAATATGGGCCTTAGGATGTCTTTAAGTCTCACACAGTGGAGTTCAATAAAGAAAACAAATATTGTGTTTTGAAATGGCTGTTTTTATGATGTTGGGACATCTCAAAGTACTTCCAAGTTGCCACTCTTTATAATGCAGTGAAAGGAGGAGCTTAATTTCTACATGCCCTTGCACAATAAAAGAAACAACAACAAAAATGGTAATCGGGAGAGAAATATTGTCACGTAATTCGGCACTCTTCCACCACTTGAATGGAGGGTACAAACCTCTGTACTTTGTCATAGATTCCTTTGTAAACTATTTCTTTCTGCAGAACCCTGATTCCTGGGATGTCAGGACTTTCATATGAAGAAAGACTGGATAGACTCGGCTTGTACTCGCTAGAATTTAGGGGGGATCTTATAGAAACTTACAAAATTCTTATGGGGTTGGACAGGCTAGATGCAGGAAGATTGTTCCCGATGTTGGGGAAGTCCAGAACAAGGGGTCACAGGTAAGGATAAAGGGGAAATCTTTTAGGACCGAGATGAGGAAAACATTTTTCACACAGAGAGTGGTGAATCTCTGGAATTCTCTGCCACAGAAGGTAGTTGAGGCTAGTTCATTGGCTATATTTAAGAGGGAGTTAGATGTGGCCCTTGTGGCTAAAGGGATCAGGGGGTATGGAGAGAAGGCAGGTACAGGATACTGAGTTGGATGATCAGCCATGATCATATTGAATGGCGGTGCAGGCTCGAAGGGCCGAATGGCCTACTCCTGCACCAATTTTCTATGTTTCTATGTTAACCCAACGCTTATTTCTGTTAAAATATACCAATCAAGCTTTCTCATTCTCCCAAAAATAATTGTTGGGAAGCTTCTCTGTAACAATACCAAGTATATTGTAAAAGGGGGCTCACATAGACTGCTTGAAAGTGGCAGTACCCAGAGAGAGAAGTCATTTCAGAACTTTTGAACTTGGAGCTCAGCTTCTGAGTATAAAAGTTCAAAAAATGTTTTGAGCCTACTTTACATAAATTATTATACGTATACATAAATACAAATTCTAAACATAAGACAGCAAAAATACCCAAAACAGTGCAAAATCATATTTAGAAAAATGCAAGTTCATACTTAGGATTAGGATTATTGGTTGGTTCAAAAACCTGAAAGTTGAAGATGAGCATCTGTTCCTGAACCTGGTGGTGTGGGATTTTGAGCTTCTATTTCATGCCCGATGGTATCCAGATAGTCGTGATCCTTGATAATCGAAGTCACCACCTTGAGGCAGCACCCCAAGTTGATGGTTCCGATGGAGGGGAGAACTGTGTCCTTGATGGACCAGGCCAGGTCCACCACTCTCTGCAGCATCTTATGTTCCTGTGTGTTGGAATTACCATCATGCAACTATTCAGGATACTTTCTACAGTATATTTGTAAAGGTTTGTTCGAGTATTTTGAGACGTACTGAATCTCTTCAAACGTCAAAATTAGAACTGTTGGTGTTCCTTCATATTGATTGCATTGATGTGCTGGGGCGAGGACAGTTCATCTGAGATGCTGATGCCCTGGAAGTTGAAACTGCTAGCTCTTGGCAAACAACCCAATTGGTAGGATAGCTTTAATAAAAATCTGAGGTGCAGTGAATCAAAAATAATAAAATCTAATTCATTTTGCACTGTACATATACTAGTTCACGCTTATTCAAACACTTCTCTTCTGTACATGACTTCATAGTTCCCCAAGTAATTTAAGACTTAAATGAGCTGAACCCCGCATCTTTATTCTCTGCTACATTGAATTAGAATAGTCCCAGTTTAATAATTAACCTTGTGTGATAATTGCTTTTTGGGGAATACCTAAAATGTTCACTGCATCTCTTGTTAAAAATTATTCAGACAACCATTTTCAGTTCTCAGTGAGGTGTTTTGGAATCATTTTCAAACTGGGTTTCTACAATCATGTATACTGTAATATATTTTTGTAGCAACTACTAATTAAAATAAGATCTTGTCTGCTGTGTCATGTTCACTGCCACACCCAAGGGCATTGTGTCAACAGCAACACAATTATGATTGGATCAAGAACCTAATACCAATTATTTGGCTGTATTTGTCAGTATACAGATGACTCACCACGAAGACAGGATACTACAAATAGCACAAACAATCTTGTTCTAGCATTCTTGTTCATTGTGAGCCACATTACAAAGTTAAAAATAAAATGATAAAGTGACAAATAAAAAATGTTCTGAAAAAAATCTAGCGTGCCGTACCTCAGAAAATCATGCAGCAACTCCTCTGCTACCCAACCCCAAGCACATTCTAAGTCCTTTTGTTTTCCATCTCTTTTAGTTTGGGACTTCAGCTTAACCAACGCCCTTCTGGATTAGATTTTAGTTCCTCAGACGCTCACATTTTCTCCCTCAATCCACCAGAAATGAATCATTCAGGTTTGTGCTGTCGAACTTAATTCACATCATTTTCTCACACTACTATGCCTAACCCATGCAATATGATCTTGAGGTCCAGTTAATGAGTAGTCACAAATATGTCTTCACTAACACCACCGAAGTCCAGTCATACTTCACTCTCCATTCTCCCTGTAATGGTGTTCAAAAGGGAACTGCAGATGCTGGAATATCGAAGGTACACAAAATTGCTGGAGGAACTCAGCGGGTGCAGCAGCATCTATGGAGCGAAGGAAATAGGCGACGTTTCGGGCCGAAACCCTTCTTCAGACTGATGGGGGGTGGGGAAAGAAAGAAGGAAAAAGGGAGGAGGAGGAGCCCGAGGGCGGGCGGATGGGAGGGTGGGAGGAGACAGCTAGAGGGTGAAGGAAGGGGAGGGGACAGCACAGGCTAGCCAAATTGGGGGAATTCAATGTTGATGCCATAAGGGCGCAAGGACCCCAGACGGAATATGAGGTGCTGTTCCTCCAATTTCCGCTGTTGCTCACTCTGGCAATGGAGGAGACCCAGGACAGAGAGGTCGGATTGGGAATGGGAGGGGGAGTTGAAGTGCTGAGCCACCGGGAGGTCAGGTAGGTTAAGGCGGACTGAGCGGAGGTGTTCGGCGAAACGGTCGCCCAACCTACGCTTGGTCTCACCGATGTAAATTAGCTGACATCTAGAGCAGCGGATGCAGTAGATGAGGTTGGAGGAGATACAGGTGAACCTTTGTCGCACCTGGAACGACTGCTTGGGACCTTGAATGGAGTCGAGGGGGGAGGTGAAGGGACAGGTGTTGCATTTCTTGCGGTTGCAACGGAAAGTGCCCGGGGAGGGGGTGGTGCGGGAGGGAAGGGAAGAATTGACGAGGGAGTTGCGGAGGGAGCGGTCTTTGCGGAAGGCAGACATGGGGGGAGATGGGAAGATGTGGCGAGTGGTGGGGTCACGTTGGAGGTGGCGGAAATGGCGGAGGATTATGTGTTGTATTTGACGGCTGGTGGGGTGAAAGGTGAGGACCAGAGGGACTCTACCCTTGTTGCGTGTGCGGGGATGGGGAGAGAGAGCAGTGTTGCGGGGTATGGATGAGACCCTGGTGTGAGCCTCATCTATGGTGGCGGAGGGGAATCCCCGTTCCCTGAAGAACGAGGACATTTCAGATGCCCTGGTATGAAATGTCTCATCCTGGGAACAGATGCGGCGGAGGAATTGGGAGTAGGGGATGGAGTCTTTACAGGGGGCAGGGTGGGAAGACGTGTAGTCCAGATAGCCATGTGAGTCAGTGGGTTTATAATGTATGTCGGTCAGGAGTCTGTCCCCTGCGATGGAGATGGTGAGGTCAAGGAATGGTAGGGAAGTGTCGGAAATCGTCCAGGTGTATTGGAGTGCCGGATGGAAGTTGGTGGTGAAGTGGATGAAGTCAGTCAGTTGTGTGTGGGTGCAGGAGGTGGCACCAAAGCAGTCGTCAATGTAGCGGAGGTAGAGGTCGGGGATGGGGCCATGGTACGCATCGAACAAGGATTGTTCAACGTACCCGACAAAGAGGCAGGCGTAGCTGGGGCCCATGCGTGTGCCCATAGCTACGCCTTGTGTTTGGAGGAAATGGGAGGAGTCAAATGTAAAGTTATTGAGGGTGAGGACCAACTCCGCTAAGCGGAGGAGAGTGTCAGTGGCTGGGTAAAGGTTGCTCCTCTGGTCGAGGAAGAACCGGAGGGCTTTGAGGCCATCCTGGTGGGGGATGGAGGTGTAGAGTGACCGGACATCCATGGTGAAGATGAGGGGGTGAGGGCCCAGAGAGTGGAATGCGTGGAGGCGGCGGAGAGTGTCTGAGGTGTCTAGAACAAAGGTGGGGAGGGATTTGACCAAGGGGGATAGGATGGAGTCAAGGTATGTGGAGATGAGTTCGGTGGGGCACGAACACGCAGAGACAATGGGTCTGCCGGGAGAGCCGGGTTTGTGGATTTTGGGGAGAAGGTAAAAACGGGCCGTGCGGGGCTGGGGAACGATGAGTTTGGAGGCTTGGTCAGGTAGGGCGTGGGAATTGATGAAGTCGGTGATGGTGCTAGAAATGGTGGCCTGGTGCTCGTCAGTGGGGTCATGGTCCAAGGGTAAGTAGGAGGAGGTGTCCGAGAGTTGGCGCGTGGCCTCAGCTTTGTAGAGATCGACGCGCCAGACTACCACGGCACCTCCCTTGTCGGCTGGTTTGATGACCCAGTCTGGGTTTGTGCGGAGAGATTCGATGGCAGTGCGTTCAGAGGGGGAAAGATTGGAGTGAGACAGGGGAGTGGAGAAGTTGAGGCGGTTGACGTCGCGGCGGCAGTTCTGAATGAAGAGTTCCAGAGCCGGGACTTTCTGAGGGGGGTTCCACGAGGAGGGGGTGCGTTGGAGACGGGAAAAGGGGTCATCATTAGGGGGCGAGGACTCCTTCCCATGGAAGTGCGCTGTGAGGCGGAGACGACGGTAGAAGCTCTCCAAGTCATGGTGGGCGCGGAACTCATTGAGATGGGGACGGAGGGGGACAAAGGTGAGACCTCTGCTGAGGACAGACCGTTGGGTGGGGGAGAGGGGGAGGTCGGGGGGGATGGTGAACACCCGGCAGGGGTGGGAGTTGGGGCCAGAGGAAGGCAGGTGGGTAGACTGGGTACGGGGCTGTGGGTGTTGGAGGGGTGGTGGGTGGTCAGGGGGTGGGGGGGAGAGAGGGCTGTAAGGTGGGTGGGGAAGAGCGGGTGTGACATGGTTGGGGGGGGATGGGGGAGGGTCAGTGGAGCAGCCACTGAGGTTAGCACGGCTGGGCAGACGGGCGCTAGGACCCGGTGGAATTAAATCGAGGAGAGTGGGAGTAAGCAGCGTGAAGGCTGCAGGCCCAGTGCAGAGTCCAGGCTCCAGGTTTCTTCCCTTCTTCCCTTCTTCCCTTCCCTCCCGCACCACCCCCTCCCCGGGCACTTTCCGTTGCAACCGCAAGAAATGCAACACCTGTCCCTTCACCTCCCCCCTCGACTCCATTCAAGGTCCCAAGCAGTCGTTCCAGGTGCGACAAAGGTTCACCTGTATCTCCTCCAACCTCATCTACTGCATCCGCTGCTCTAGATGTCAGCTAATTTACATCGGTGAGACCAAGCGTAGGTTGGGCGACCGTTTCGCCGAACACCTCCGCTCAGTCCGCCTTAACCTACCTGACCTCCCGGTGGCTCAGCACTTCAACTCCCCCTCCCATTCCCAATCCGACCTCTCTGTCCTGGGTCTCCTCCATTGCCAGAGTGAGCAACAGCGGAAATTGGAGGAACAGCACCTCATATTCCGTCTGGGGTCCTTGCGCCCTTATGGCATCAACATTGAATTCCCCCAATTTGGCTAGCCTGTGCTGTCCCCTCCCCTTCCTTCACCCTCTAGCTGTCTCCTCCCACCCTCCCATCCGCCCGCCCTCGGGCTCCTCCTCCTCCCTTTTTCCTTCTTTCTTTCCCCACCCCCCATCAGTCTGAAGAAGGGTTTCGGCCCGAAACGTCGCCTATTTCCTTCGCTCCATAGATGCTGCTGCACCCGCTGAGTTCCTCCAGCAATTTTGGCATCAACATTGAATTCTCCCAATTTGGCTAGCCCGTGCTGTCCCCTCCCCCCCTCCCCTTCCTTCACCCTCTAGCTGTCTCCTCCCATCCGCCCGCCCTCGGGCTCCTCCTCCTCCTCCCTTTGTCCTTCTCTCTTTCCCCACCCCCTATCAGTCTGAAGAAGGGTTTCGGCCCGAAACGTCGCCCATTTCCTTCGCTCCATAGATGCTGCTGCACCCGCTGAGTTCCTCCAGCAATTTTGTGTACCCAGGAAGATGTGCAACTTGGAGGGGAATGTACAGGTAATGGGGCTCCCATGAACTGTTTTTGTCCTTGGTTGCAGATATCATGGGTTTTGGCGGAGCTCTTCAAGATGTCTGAGCAAGCAACAGTAGTGCATGTATAGATGATCCACGCAATTGTTACTATATATTTAACACAAAGTGCTGGAGTAACTCAGCGGGTCAGGCAGCATCTCCAGAGGGCATGGATAGGTACTGTTTTAGATTGGCACCCTTAGGACTGAAGAAAAGTCCTGTTGCTAAACATCACCTTGCCATGTCCTCCAGAGATTCTGCTGAGTTACTCTGGTACTTGGTGTTCTTGATTCTTGGTTCTTGGTCCTCCAAAATATTCCAAATGGAATTTAAACTGGAGGTGTTCTACGCAAGATTGATAGTGGAGGAAATTAATGTTTTGGGTAGTTAATAATAAACTGCCAAATAACAGACTGTTATATCCTCGATGGTGCTGAACTACTGATTTGTTGGAACTGCGCTCATCTGGACGTGAAGAGTGCTTTGTAGGTGGTGGCAAAATGTCACTTAAAACATAATCACCTTCAACCTTGTTCTGTGGCTTCATTATTTATGTGACTAGTCCAGATTTGGGTCATTGTGTTCCCTTTAGATGTTCATGGTATGGGGCCCCGAGGTTATATAATTTGAAGATAACTGGTTAAACTCTTCAATAGGAGCTGAAAAAGCTTAAACAAAAGCTTTTTCGACACACATGTTACTTGACACTGGGACATTATTCAGGCACGGTCTTGTCAAATGCAAGCATGGATTGCTTCATTTACTGAGGAGCGATGAAATCGACCTGTGCAAATATCAAGAGTCAAGATTGTTTTATTGTCGTATGTCCCAGATAGAACAATGAAATTCTTACTTGCTGCAGCACAACACAATATGTAAACATAGTACACTGCAAACAATATGATAAACGAGAGGGGAAAAAAAGGTTCAGTGTGTGTATATATCCACACATACTCACAAGTATATATTTGATATATATTTATGAAGAGTTCCTTTCACAGCATGTGGGGAGTCTGGCCAGGGGTAAAGTTGCGGGGAGGGCAGGAGCGTTGAGAAGGAAGGGGTCGGGGATCATGCCAGCAACCAGCTCAAGAGCGGGTCAGCAAGCGATGGATAACAGGACAGCAGGCGGTGGAGCTTACTCCTTTGTCAGAGCGAGTAACCTCAATTGGTCCCTTGTTCGCGCTGACACAGGAGTAAGCTCCACCGCCCGCTGTTCTGTTATCCATCACCCGCTCCGCTCTATGATCTTTGCTTTTGAGCTGGTCCCCTCACTGTTCAGACGGAGAGCACTGCCAGAGGTGAGCGGGCCGGCAGAAGGTGCTGAGGTCCCGGTGGCCGCTCGCAATCACCCGAGCCACAATGTGGTGGCTCCGCACCCGGAGCACCACGGCAGCGGTGAGTGAGTGGGTTACTGGCATGATCCCCGACCCCCTCCTTCTCAACGCTCCTGCCCTCCCCGCAACTTTACCCCTGGCTAGACTCCCCACACGCTGTGAAAGGAACTCTCCCCCCAATTCGTCCCTTGAATTATTATTGTCATTCAGTAAGAAGACAACTGATTCAACTTGTCCCGGTGTGCTCCCGTTTTTCCCACCATCTCTCCACCTGTCGTCACCCCCCCCCCCCCATTCATTAATTCAGAATGAAGGAGATTTGGAAGCCTTAGGCAAATTGAATTGTTACTTTTTTTATTTTTTATTTTTTTGAGCGTGAGAAATTCTATGTCCTGCCAGACTTTCAAAATTTAGCAACACAAAATGGGGGTGCGGCCTCGACGCAGGTTCGTCTTCATTGCCGGGAAATACGGTACTTTATTAAGAGATATGGCTTTTGAAGACTTTATAAAAGTCGACTGACAGCTTAAGGAGAGAACAATCTGCGCATGCGCGGTTTAAGATTTTTTTAAAAGCCGACTGATTGCCTACCCTGAGTAATTACCCATGGCACGTTCTTGCCTGGAAGAAAGGTAATTTTTTTGCAACAAATATAAATAGTTGTGCAGACACGAGGAACTGCCGATACTGGTTTATAAATAAAAGATGTTTGTGCCCTGGGCTCTGCCCTGACAATATTCTGTGATAATTTCCAGAGGCTGAGATTGACCTCCAATGATTATAACTACTTTTCTTAATGCAAGGTATGATTTTAATCATTGGAATGTTTTCACTTTGATGCTCACTGACTTCAGTTTTACCAGAGTGCATTGTTTCCACACTTGGGTCAATTTAATCAGTGTCACCTAACCTCTGAAATTCAACTCTTTGCAGATTTGGTTTAAGCTAGGAACAATCAGTTCAGGAACAGAATTGTTCCAGCGAAACTCAAATATGCTATCAGTGAGCAGGTTAATGGTGAGTCAATGCTGTTTGACATCAGTGCTAATCAGCCAGATTGGATTTGTCTCGTGTTATTGAATAGGATATACCTGGGCAATTGTCCAACTTGCAGGTAGATATCAGTGTTATTTTATTTGGAACAGCTTAAGTAAAGCTACAGCTAGTATTGTTGTTTAGAACTTTAACTTGGGATATTGTATTTTATTTGGCCTTACTGCACGGAAACAAGGCCTTCAGCCCACCGAATCTGTACCGACCAGCAATGACCCCGTACCTAGCACTGTCCGGCGCACTAGGGACAATTTACAATTTTTATCAAAGCCAATTAACCTAGAAATATAGAAACATAGAAAATAGGTGCAGGAGTAGGCCATTCGGCCCTTCGAGCCTGCACCGCCATTCAATATGACCATGGCTGATCATCCAACTCAGTATCCCATCCCTGCCTTCTCTCCATACCCCCTGATCCCTTTAGCCACAAGGGCCACATCTAACTCCCTCTTAAATATAGCCAATGAACTGGCCTCAACTACCTTCCGTGGCAGAGAATTCCACAGATTCACCACTCTCTGTGTAAAAAATGATTTTCTCATCTCGGTCCTAAAAGACTTCCCTCTTATCCTTAAACTGTGACCCCCAGTTCTGGACTTCCCCAACATCGGGAATAATCTTCTTGCATCTAGCCTGTCCAACCCGTAAGAATTTTGTAAGTTTCTATAAGATCCCCCCTCAATCTTCTAAATTCTAGTGTGTACAAGCCGAGTCTATCCAGTCTTTCTTCATATGAAAGTCCTGCCATCCCAGGAATCAGTCTGGTGAACCTTCTCTGTGCTCCCTCTATGGCAAGCATGTCTTTCATCAGATTAGGAGATCAAAACTGTACGCAATACTCCAGGTGTGGTCTCACCAAGACCCTGTACAACTGCAGTAGAACCTCCCTGCTCTTATACTCAAATCCTTTTGCTATGAACCTACAAACCTGTACATCATTGTGGGAGTAAACCGGAGCACCCAGAGAAAACTCACGTGGTCACAGGAAGAACGGATAAATTCCGTACAGACAGCACCTGTAGTCAGGATTGAATCTGGGCCTCTGGTGCTGTGAGGCAGCAACTTTACTGCTGCCCTTGTTCTGCAGCTTTTGTTATATCCAGTGCTCTCAGCTTTTTCTTGATATAACAAGGAGCACATGAATTGGCTGAATATCAACTTCTGTGATGATGAGGTCTCAGGATAAAGTTCAGATGGGTCATCTTTTGTACTTTCTGAGCATTGTGACTGCTCGAGCTTTGTGTCTAGCTATCTGGTGTTGGGCCTTTTGCCATCATTGAGGCTGGGGAATTTCTTGGATGCAGAACTAACAGAAAAAAGCAAAAAAAAACAAAGTGCTGGAGAGATAATCAAGTCGTGCAGCATCTGTGGAGGAAATGGACAGACAAAGTTTTGTGTTGGGGACCTGCAGACTGATGGAATGAGGGGGGGGGGGAGAATCCTGAAAAATAGTTGGGGTGGGGTAAATTATGATGAATGATAACTGAATGCATGTGAGGAGGGAAGGGATGAGACAGATAATTAGAGTCGGTGACAAAGGGTAAAGGTAGAAAGGAGACAAAAGTGTGATAAATGCAGGAGTGAATATATAAAGCTGGAGAGAGGGATATGTGTGGAAAGGGAGGGTGGAGGTGAAGGGTCTGGATGGAAGGGTGGGAGTCGAGCTTGCAGAGGAGGAAAAAGGAGTAGGGTGATGGAGATGGTGGGGGAAATGTGTGAGCACAGGGATGATAGGATTGGGAAGAGACAGGCAGGATAGGGAGGTATTACTTGAAATTGGAGAATTCAATGTCTGGAACATTAGGTTGTAGGCTGCTTGAGTGGAAAGATGAGGTGCTGTTCTTCCAGTTTGAGTGTGGCCTCTGGCAATAGAGAAGGTCAAGGACAGAGAGATGGTATGGGACAGGGAATTAAAATCAATAGCAAATGAGAGCTCTGGTGGGGTTTGGGAGACAGAGTGCAAATGCTTGGCAAAATAATTGGCCAGTCTTCGCTTGGTCTCGGTCATCCGAGATGTCCTCCTTTCGTCCGAACATACAACCTCCTGCATATATCCTGCAGTTCTTCCCTCGCCTTCTTCCAGATGAAGCAAGGACAGAGTTGCCCTGGACCTCGCTTTTTGCACCCCACCAGCCTCCACATGCAGCACATTAATCTCTGATATTTCCACTGCTTTCAACATGATGCCACCACCAGTCAGACCACCTCAACCCCTTTCCATATTCTACTGTGCAACTCCTTGGTTCATTGATCCCTCACCATCCATCCCGCCTCCTCCACAGGCACCTTTCCCTACAACCACAGAAGTTGTAATAACTGTCGGCGGCACAATGGCACAGCGGTAGAGTTGCTGCATTACCGCGCTTGCGGCGCCAGAGACCCGGTTTCGATCCCGACTAAGGGGGCTGTCTGTACGGAGTTTGTACGTTCTCCCCGTGACCGTGTGGGTTTTCTCCGAGATCTTTGGTTTCCTTCCAAACTCCAAAGACTTACAGGCTTGTAGGTTAATTGGCTTGTTATAAGTGTAAATTGCCGGAGTTGTCAATTTTAATTTCCCAGCGTACACCTACCTTTCTCTCCTTGGCCCCCTCCATTGCCAGTGAGGCTTCTCACAAACTGGTTAAGGCAACTGTTTCAATGAACACATGCGATCTGTCTGTAAATGCCTGCTGGACCTTTCCGGTTACAAACCATTTTAACATAGAAACGTAGAAAAATAGGTGCAGGAGTAGGCCATGCTAGATGCAGGAAAAATGTTCACGATGTTGGGAGAATCCAGAACCAGGGGGTCACAGTTTAAGAATAAGCGGTAGGCCATTTAGGACTGAGGCTAGGTAAAACTTTTTCACCCGGAGAGTTGTGAATCTGTGGAATTCTCTGCCACAGAAGGCAGTGGGGGCACTGAATGTTTTCAAGAGAGAGTTAGATATAGCTCTTGGGGCTAACAGAATCAAGGGATCAGGTAGGAAAGAGGTACTGATTTTTGGATGATCAGCCATGATCATATTGAATGGCGGTGCTGGCTCGAAGGGCCGAATGGCCCACTCCAGCACCTATTTTCTATGTTTCTATTGGGAACATTTTTCCTGCATCTAGCCTGTCCGACCCTTCAAGAATTTTATATGTTTCTATATGATACCCTCTCATCCTTCTAAATTCCAGTGAATACAAGCCCAGTCGACCCGTTCTTTCATAGAAACATAGAAAATAGGTGCAGGAGGAGGCCCTTCGAGCCAGCACCGCCATTCATTGTGATCATGGCTGATCGTCCCCTATCAATAACCCGTGCCTGCCTTCTCCCCATATCCCTTGACTCCACTAGCCCCTAGAGCTCTATCTAACTCTCTCTTAAATCCATCCACTGCCCTCTGTGGCAGGGAATTCCATAAATTCACAACTCTCTGGGTGAAAAAGTTTTTTCTCACCTCAATCTTAAATGACCTCCCCTTTATTCTAAGACTGTGGCCCTTGGTTCTGGACTTGCCCAACATTGGGAACATTTTTCCTGCATCTAGCTTGTCCAGTCCTTTTATAATTTTATATGTTTCTATAAGATCCCCCTCATCCTTTCATCATATGTCAGTCCCGCCATCCCGGGAATTAACCTGCGCTGCACTCACTCCATAGCAATAATGTCCTTCCTTAAATTAGGAGACCAAAATTGCACACCATACTCCAGGTGCGGTCTCACCAGGGCCCTGTACAACTGCAGTAGAACCTCCCTGCTCCTATACTCAAATCCTTTTGCTATGAATGCTAACATACCATTCGCTTTCTTCACTGCCTGCTGCACCTTTTATAATCATCGCAAACTTGGAGATGTCACATTTAATTCCCTCGTCGAAATCGTTAATATATATTGTAAATAACGGGTCCAGCACCGAGCCTTGCGGCACTGCCTGCCTGCCATTCACTGCCTGCCATTCTGAAAAGGACCCATTAATTCCTACTCTTTGCTTCCTGTCTGCCAACCAGTTCTCTATCCATGTCAATACCCTACCCCAATACCATGTGTTCTAATTTTGCACACTAATCTCTTGTGTGGGACCTTGTCAAAGGCTTTTTGAAAGTCCAGATACACCACATCCATTGGCTCTCCTTATCCATTCTACTGGTTACATCCTCAAAAAATTCCAGGAAATTAGTCAAGCATGATTTCCCTTTCATAAATCCTTGCTGACTAATCCGATCCTTTCACTGCTTTCTAAATGCGCTGCTATAACATCTTAACAATCGGCTCGAGCAACTTCCGCACTATCGATGTAAGGCTAACTGGTCTATAATCTCCTGTTTTCTCTCTCCCTCCTTTCTTAAAAAGTGGAGTAACATTGGCTACCGTCCAGTCCACAGGCACTGATCTAGAGTTGAGAGCCACCTCCTTCAGTTCTCTGCGATGCAGACCATCAGACCCTGGGGAATTATCTGTCTTCAGCCCCAACAGTTTACCCAACACCATTTCCTGACTAATGTGGATTCCCTTCAGTCCCTCCCTCCCACTAGATCAGTGGTTCTTAACCTGGGGGTCGTGACCCCCTATGTGGGTCGTTTGGGGCTTTGCCGGGGGTCATGAAGGGGACACAAATAACATATCAATTTGTTGAGCCCATGTTTAGGAACTTAATAAAGGTACATACCACATACAGTGTTTTGTTCACATATGCGCATACTGGTGCCAAAAAGGTTAAGAACCACTGCACTAGATCCTCGGTCCCCGAGTATTTCTGGGAGATTGTTTGGGTCTTCCTTAGTGAAGATAGAATCAAAGTACTCGTTTAACAATTCTGCCATTTCTTTGTTTCCCATTATAAATTCACCTGTCTCTGATTGTAAGGGACCTAGATCTGTCTTCACTAATCTTTTCCTTTTTACATATCTAAAGAAGCTTTTAGTCAGTTTTTATATTCCCCGCAAGCTTTGTTTCATGCTCTTTTTTACCCCCCCCCCCCTCTTAATTAACCCCTTTGTCCTCCTTGGTTGAGTTCAAAATTTCTCCCAGTCCTCAGGTTTGCTGCTTCCTCTGGCTAATTTATATGCCTTTTCCTTGGATTTATCACTGTCCTTGATTTTCCTCGATAGCCACGGTTGAGCCGCATTCCCCGTTTTATTTTTTCGCCAGACAAGGATGAATAATGTTTGGTGTTCATCCATGTGGTCTTTAAATCTTTGCCATTGCATCTTTGCCATTCCCATTGCCATGGGAACTCCCCTTCAGTTATAGTTTAAGAAAAAGTTTTTTTACCCATATCATATCAACAAAATGTTATAGTTAATCCAGGTCTACAATTAAATTTAAATTTAATTTGGTTATACTTAAATTTGTTCTGTAAAATGAAGTTAACCAACACTTAATTATTCAAATTCTGCTCAACAAAGATGAATGGTGCTGGTTGCAAGCCAAGCAAAGCAGCAGGTTTATTTTTAACTTATGGACCTGCATTAACTTAATAACCTGCATTAACTGAAAATATTTTGTGACAATACCCTTTTTTTCAGTGGCTGAAAGGATCAAATTGCTTTCCCATTGCCTTTGTGATATATTGTATCCTTATAAATTTGTCTAAAACAGAAAGCCTAAATATATAATTTGAGAGCTCAATTGGAGCATGCAAGTAGCAAGCTGAATTAATCCTGTCTTTACACTTTAAATCATTTGTTCGAACTAAGTGTGTCTTTCATTATCTGCACACCAATAAAATTTAAATTTATTCTAAAAAGCATCTTAAAATAAGGCACATTTCATAGCGATGTTACTAAACTTACCTTCAGCGGCGCTGCAGTTCTGCCACTCGCCGTGTGCGCGACTTTGGCTCCTTTGAGGGGGGGGGGGGGCGGGATTAAAATGCCGTTTTCTCCTGCCTGTCGGAGGTGGATTTCCTCGGGCTGCCAGCTGCTGCAGAAAAATTGATCCGCCTCGCGTTTGCACTATATATTTAAAAAAAGAATCGTTGGACAATTTAATATTTGGATTAAAATAAAAAGTGACTTTGAACGCCCTCAATGCCTACAAAGTGACGGATCTCAAGTACGGGACAAAACACGGTGTAAGTCGTCTATTTTACATATAAATTTGCTTCTTGGGATGACTTTAATCAATCCTCTATAAGCGAAAATGTGATTTGGGCCCCATACGAACCGGCAGTGTTTTTCCTGCCGATATGAGCTTCAACTTCACCGCAAATGCAACGTTCCAATCGATCACGTTCCAGAAGCAAGATGATTAAAATGCCCATTTTTTTTGGAGATAAGCCGTCTAAATTGTCTATATTTTGTGTTCTTCTCTCTCTCCATGATCACTATTTTTAAACTAAATATTCACAACAGTTTGAGTCACATGTATTGTTCAAAAAACAATAATTTGATTATATTTTGGGTGGATGTTTCTGGATTAATTTATGGAAATTAAACATTAAATTCCTTCCATCTGGGATATAAATTCATGACAGTGAGATATTAAAATCATGTTATATTGTGAATTCGTGTGTGAATGGGATTAGTTTGTTATTTGGATACTTAGGCTATTTTTAAAAATTATCCTTTTCTTAAGAAATGGAACCTACAGGACATTGTTAATGGGAAAGTAGTGGGCACAAAGGCATGTCATGCGTGGTTTGAAGAGGAAAAACTTGTAATTTACAATTCCAAAATTAAAGAGTTGAGGAAAAATAAGGTGTACAGAGTTGCTTATTGGTTAAAATCTGAGGAGTATGATGATGCTACTCATTATGATATGCCAATGTACCAGCTAGCAACTGATCTTCTCCATAAAGACTTGTTCTATTGCTAGAAATTGTAATTTATTTACCTATCTGTTACGGACTTAGAGCAAATTATACAATAATATTAAAGTTCTGATCTTGAGAATATCACATTTTTGAATTTTCAAGGCAGTCTGGGTGTTTATTACTATTTCCGTCACAACGGTCAATTTTGTAATTAGCTGCAATTAGGTAATTAACTAATTATATGATTTAATTTCAGGTCATCCAAGTAAGATGTTTTATATTTGTTTCAGAATGCTTCCATCTATAATAACTGAAATTTTCATTCAGTTCTCTTAATTTTTAAGAAAGTTATGGGCTTTTGACTGACCTCGATCACAGCTTTTGTGTTAAGTCAATGGAAAAGCAATAGGGAACAAGATACTAATTCCCGAGTATGAAAATGGCCATACCTTTTTAATACTGAAGATATAAAAGTGAATTAGGTGTCAAATTAAACTTCTTTTTATGCTTTATCTGATGACATAAATTGCAGACTTGATTTTTTAAATCTCAAAATTTTATAACATTGCTACATTTCAGAAAAATAATTTCCAGCACATTTTGGCAATACAGAAAAATCATAGGCATACTTGGAAGTATTTTATGGGCTAATGGATACTCAGCTTTTTCTGCTGTTTAAAGCTTCCAAAAGATTTTGTGTACCTTCCCTAAATTCACTAAATTACAGATAATCTGCAGCAGAGATAAATCTTGGTGTGAAATAGCTTGCAGTATGATGTGGATTAAGCATTTTTTTTGTCATTTTCCTTTTCTGAGACAGAAAGTAATGTCTTTCCACTTGATGTAGAAATTATTTAAATATTCTGCATTCATTAAATTAATATAGTATGAATTTGCACCATGACTGTTAAATATCACTCACACTGCTCAATTACCTGAGCCTACAAATGGACATTGTGGGCCAAAGAGCTTTTTCCTGCTCGGTGCTGTTCTGTTCTATATAAATTCCTCTTGGCCAAAAGTTTGTCCTGGTCCTCGCATTAGGAAACTGCTTTTGAAGTAACAAATGCTGTAATCTCTTTAGTTTACTGCATTTGTTCTTTAATTCTGCACATTAAAGTATCGTTGTTGCTTGACCTATCTCCACCCTTAATAATTTTTTTAATCTAATTCTCTTTTATGTGGTTTCTAGGTTTCATTGGTGATGGTTGCTAGGGCATACTTCTCGTATTTGGTCTCTTATCTGCACTAAACCCAACACTAAATTATTTCATTTCCAGGAAACCTAACGGTTACGCCATCAACAAGCCTAGATCCCTGCTTCTTCAATTATAAATATTTTATGGTGCATTTGTTTCCTATACGTCCTCTGTTCTTGTACGTCCAGTAAAAAAACTGATTATTTTGCTCTTTGTGGGGCACTATGTGCAAATTGGTTGCATGTTTCCTGCATATCAGTGTCTATACACAGGCTGCGAAGTGTGGGGTCTATCCCAAGTTTCTGAAAGTGTTTGAATAAATGCATTTCTTTCAATTTGAGGTTATACATATGATTTTACCTGGAACAGCTTTGCTTGGGGAAGGCAGGTTTCACATTGTGAATATTTACTGCTTTGTGTTCATTTGCAGGCCTGTTTCTATCTCCCATTTCTATTGCAGTTTTCCCATTGAAAATAGAGGATTTCTAGCTTTTTAGATTAAATTCAGGTCATGTCGGGGGGGAGTTCGTCCCACCACGGGTACCATGTAATCCCGTGCTACCTGCTCCATGGTCGGATAGTCGGCTACTAAACCGTCTTCCCCACCTGGTTTGCCAGGTGAGCAGGGGGCTGTAGACCCCCCAGCAGGACCAAAAACAAGACCTGTCAAAGGGCGGATGAGCTAGCGAGCCAACGGCCATCCAGACTTAAGTGGAAGTTGCGATCACTGTCGTACATAGCATTGTAAGGAATGACAAAGCACACACACCAAAATCCTATACTTCCAACGGCGGAAGTCCGCAGGAACAGGCGGACAGAGATGTGTGGTGCGTCCGTCCGTCATTGTTCCCGTTGGAAACCAGCACCACTGCGTCGCTAATGTTTTCAACGATGATGAATGAATGAATGAAGATTAAATTCAGCTACAACAAATTCAGCTTTATCTTCCGAGACTTTTTCTGCCCCCTGACCATTTTCTTTGTTTTTGTATTCTAGTTGCACGATGTGTACATGCTTTTTTTTCCTGTTTCGATTTCACATTTATCATCCCTTTATCATGCTTGCTTTTTAGCTTTTGTCATGTATGTATCTTGCATGCTCAGCATTAAAACCAGACGTTCTATCTGAAGATCCTCATAAAGCTTCAAGTTATTTATTTTAATCAAATTTTGCATTTCAGTCCCATGTAATTTGTTCAAAATTCCAGGTTTTACACTTTATTTACTCTTGTTTGGTCTCAAAGCCTAGATCAGTTTATTTATGGGTTTGCATTTGGGGTATGATTTTAATTTAAATGATTCTAAATTATCTTTTCTTAATGTTTGTTTGTGTGTTTCCAAGGTATTTAATTATTTGGAATCAAATTGATTTCTTGTAACCTGTTATCAAGATGTTCCACTGGTTTCTTAGGCCTTTTAAGATATTCCATTGTTTTGATGTACAAACTTTGGGTGATCATGTTCAGCCATGCATTATTAAATCTTTTGATTTTTTCCTTTTACTCGCTCTTTGACAATTAATTCCATTAGGGCATAAAAATCCTTTCCCAGATCAATTTTGTTTTC
Source organism: Amblyraja radiata (assembly GCF_010909765.2). Classification (NCBI taxonomy): domain Eukaryota; kingdom Metazoa; phylum Chordata; class Chondrichthyes; order Rajiformes; family Rajidae; genus Amblyraja; species Amblyraja radiata. Next base: position 19,214,697 of record NC_045968.1, read on the forward strand.
CCAGCTTCTAAAGCCAAAAAGTTTTATTTTTGTCATCTGCGCCTTTTTCCCGCCCAACTAACGACAGAATTGTTTTTGAATTTCCATTATATTTCAGATTTTTAAACCAAGTAATGCAAATTCAGAAGTCTATGTGATCTATTTATAGTGAGCATAGCACAGGTAGTCTTTTGGGAAAATAGGTTTATTTAAACACAGTAACTAGTTATCCATCCAGTTTATGCAGAATTATGTATGAGATTGGATTGCATGTAGTTTTTATGTAACTTGTAGTTGAAATAGCTTGTCTTTTTTTTATTGTAGAACCTCCCAAATACATAACAAAAGTATTTGAAATAACGCCTTGTATTTTGAGGGTAACAAAACTACAGCTGCTTCCAGTTTGCACTAAAAGGTGTTGGCTCCAAGTGCTTGCTTTGGACAACTGTGAAGCAAATGCTAAATATTCATAACTCATAGTGAAGTTGCTAGGCAGACTTGTTCTGTGCCACCAGTTTTGCTGACATTAAAAAGAATAATACAACTCTTGGCCATTTGGCCCATCATTTTAATACCCTTTTTATGCCACCTCTCTGCCCCTTTTCACTGTTACTTCCAGCCTGAAAACAGTTATTTTGCCAATTGTACATTACGTTTTTTAGTTGGTTAGTTGGTTTCATTTTATTTTAACCCAATCTATTGTGCACCCTTTCTAATGTTTCAGTTTGCCGGGTTCAGTCCCTTCATTGCTTTTTATTATTAAACAAATTGTGCTTTGAAAAATAGGTCCCTTGATTCCTTTAGCCCTAAGAGCTAAATCTAACTCTCTTGAAAACATCCAGTGAATTGGCCTCCACTGCCTTCTGTGGCAGAGAATTCCACTTCTCTGGTGAATAAATTGTTCCTCATCTCGGTCCTAAATGGCTTACCCCTTGTTCTTAAACTGTGACCCCTGGTTCTGGACTCCTCCAACATCGGGAACATTTTGCCTGTCAAATCCTTTAAGAATGTTAAATGTTTCTATAAGATATCCTCTCATCCTTCTAAATTCCAGTGAATACAATCCCAGTCAAACCATTCTTTCATCATATGTCTGTTCCGCCATCCTGTGAATTAGCCTGGTGAACCTAGGCTGCACTCCCTTGTTAAACTGAGTTTTTTTGTCAATCTAAAGTCAACTTGACTCAAACACTTGTAGCTGTTGAAATCGATTCTTTATTAAGCTGAGACTAGTCTCTGAACCTTCCAACACAGAGCTGATACTCCGGGGCGGGTCCAGAGAGGAGTAACTTTGATAGAACTCATGTCATTTATATAGGTATTAGACATTTCAGATACAGTGGGTATGACAAGCTAGTAACCAATCATCTGAGTCCTTCTGGTGATTTACAACATCAGTCACATGAACCCCCTTCCCTGGCCTCACAACCTTCGTTTGCCTGTGGTATAACTTTGCTTATTTTATTTCAACACAGCAAAACCCCAGTAGGCTCAATTATTAAAGACCACTCCTCAAAATATAAGATACATATGTAATGCAATGATCACACAAGTCATACACACTTTCCATACCAAGAAGATATTTCTATAAATCTAAACAAAGTCTAATGTTTACATTCCTTCTAAGACAATACATTTCATAAATTGTTTCACTACAATTTTACACAGTTTAAAATATCATTACCTATGTATTTAAAACATTAATTATATAAGTTTGCTGAATTACAGTTTCTAAGTTCAAACCCCCCAATCTCCCAACCAAGCATACATGGGTCATAAATCTGTCAACTTAATTAATAAGTGTTTGGTGCAAGGATACAACTCAATTCTAATTTGTAGCTCCTTTCCTGCTATCTGGAAGCTGGATTTCCAATCTCATGTACAAGGCAGAACACAAGGGAAATTTACTACTCAAACCATTACATCAGAATTACATCTGCTTCTTCGACTTTCTATAAACATATCCATCAATCTAATTCTCTTCCTCTCCAAGCAACTACTCCCCTTCATATACATCCTACCCCTTATCCCAATCTCATTATAATTTAACATAGCCAAGGCTAACTACAGGGTCTATTATCTCTCAGCCTTGAATTCTGTCTCAAACTCAGCATAAACCTCACAGCTCAAGAATGTGCCATAGAGAAAGGGCAGTTGACCTCTGGCCTAAGAAGAGGCCCCTATTCAGATATCCATTCTCCAACACAATCATACCAAATACAATTTCCTCCAGCGTTATAATTGCCTCAAAGCAATAAACTAAGCTAAGCAGGTTCAGATTCAGGCCTCCATGTTTTGATTCATGTTCCCTGTGTGTATGTTTCATTGTATTCCACTAGGAGACATTTCTGAAAACCTTAAGCTTTTCTTTTGCAAATTACCTAGCTTATATAAAAGTCACAATCCGAGCGGTTCTATTATATAATATTTCCTCACCCTCAATAGCAATAATGTCCTTCCCCAAATTAGGAGACCGAAATTGCATACAATACTCCAGGTGCGGTCTCATCAGGGCCCTGTACAACTGCAGTAGGATCTCCTTGCTCCTAAACTCCAATCCTCGCAATGAATGCCAACATGCCATTAGCTTTCTTCACTGCCTGCTGTATCTGCATGCTTCCTTTCAGTGACTGATGTACAAGTACACCCAGGTCTCGTTGCACCTCACCTTTTCCTAATCTGACACCATTCAGATAATAATCTGTCTTCCTGTTCTTGCCACCAAAGTGGATAACCTCACATTTATCCACATTATACTGCATCTGCCATGCATCTGCATTTTTCTTGGCTTGGCTTTCTGTACACCCTACTGGAATAAAATTTGTATTTTATGTCAAGCAAAATAATGGTCAGTCTGAGATGTGACCATTTTGAACAAGGTGCTTTCTTTGACGTCTGATCAGTAATTGGTTGTGGCTTTAGTGGGTTCATTTTTAGGTGTGCAGATATATGCGTCTTTTTACAAGACTGCACACAAAAATGTGACAAATGGGGTCAAATTTCAAATTCCTTCAAAAAAATTGACAAGCACTTTATTGGGTTTATGAATAACATAGTAGCAACAACAAATATAAGACTTTGTGTAACGGTTGTTGTGTGATGTCCACCAGTTACCTAGTTGGTGACCTATTCGGTGGGCGGCTCGACTCTCGTCAGCAGCGGCCTCTGCAGTCCGTCTGTGTTTTATTATTTTTTGTCTCGTTTTTATGTAGTTTTTGTTATTTTTTTTGTTGGGGTATGTGTGTGGGGGGGTGGGGGGGAGGGGGTAACTTTAAAATCTTTCCCCTGCACGGGAGACCCGACCTTTTCTTTGTCGGGTCTCCGTTGTCGTTGGGGCTGCAACGTGGAGCGGCCTCCGACAGGAACGACCTGGGGTTCCAGCTGTGGAGCTGCCGACTACTCACCGTCACGGGGCTGGCCGAGTCCGGAGCGGGTGGAGCGGTGGTGGACGCTGCTGCCACCCGACCCCCGGAGATTCGGAGGCTGCAACTGCGGGTTTGGCGGACGGCGGCACCGGGAGCCCGCGGGTCCCTGCTGGGAGACCGCTTTTTGGGGCTTCCGCAACGGCGACTTCTCCCGCCCGAGTTGCGGGGTTGAAGAGCACCATCGCCTCGCGCGGCTTGGAATGGCCGCGGGACTTTGCGAGCGCCCGCCGGGGGCTCTAACAACAAGACTCGGTGCGCGACCTTGCATCACCCGGCGTGGCTTTAATGGCCGCGGGACAATCGCCATCGCCAGCCGGGGGCTTTGACTTTGACTCTGACTCTGACAGAGTGCAGTGGAGAGATAAGTTTTTTTTTTGCCTTCCATCGCAACGATGTGATGGATGTTTGTGTAAACTGTGTTGTGTCTCGGGTCTTTTTGTTTTGTAATGTATGGCTGCAGAAACGACATTTCGTTTGGACCTCAAGGGGTCCAAATGACAATAACTTGAATTGTATTGTATTGTATTGTAAAAAAGTTGGCACAGTAAGTACACATATTTCTTATTCCTTTCTATGTTTATGAATACTACATGGAACAATAAAATTACAAACACCATTTCCACTTCATTTACCTGATTATGTACTAGAATATTGCATCCATCTGAGTGGACACCGCAACGCGCGTTACACATCATATACACACACAAACGTATGTTGCGGTGGACACTTTAAAAAAAATGTTCGTTTTGGTGTCCTAGCGAAAACCAAGCATTTTCACCGATGCAATCTAAACGGTACATTACCTTATGGATCTGAGCGACATCGATGGCCGATGATTCGCCAGATCGTTTGATTTGGGCTGGTTTTTTTGTAAGTAAAATGTCTCCGTAACGGTCGTTACGGAGCTTCCCAAAGTTGACATGAAGGAATTAAGTTAGCGACTTGGTACTTACGAAAGGTAAACAGTGTGTTGCCAAATTGAAGATTGGCTCAGTTTCTGAGTTTTGATGACCAATTTATGTAAAAATAAACTTAAATTATTACTTTTTTAAAGTCGGGAAATATATCGTAAACGGACGTTGCGTTTTTGACACCACGATGTTTTTGATATATTAATTTGCAAAATAAGAAAAAAATAATTAACTCACACCAAAGATTGCTATCACCATAGGATACCTCGTTAGGTGTTTGAAAAGCATTAGAGGTTTGGAGCCTCCGTGGTTCCACTTACGGAGGTACCGACCCAGATAACGGACGTTGTGACCAAGCACAGCGACTGTTACGGGATCTTTACTGGAAGGTAGACAAAATTGCTGGAGAAACTCAGCGGGTATGACAGCATCTATGGAGCGAAGGAAATAGGCAACGTTTCAGGCCGAAACCCTTCTTCAGTCGATTTTCCAGCATCTGCAGTACCTTCTTTAACATGAGATCTTTACTGTACTGTATTACTTTTATGTTACTGTATTGCTCTCCTAGTATAGATGAAAATATTTCCCTAGACTATTATCAAAATATTTATGTATGAGGGACCATATGAAGTTTTGTTTATGAATTAAATATTCATGACTAAATGTCACACTTTTGGTGTCCAAAATGGTGGGAAAACTATGAAAATGTATCTATTATGAAAAAAGTTTATGAATTTCGGTCTTGAAGTTATCTAAGGTATATCTGCTACTTATAGGGTTTCACATGATGGGCAGATTTTTGTTAAGAACAGTGTATTGGTGTAAAAAAGTGAATACTAATCTTGTTTATCAAAAACCTTCCAGTATTGTAAAAAGACACATATGTATGTTGGAAAGCCAAATATTGCACTGGCTGGAATACTTGAAATATGTAAATGTTGGAAATACTCAGCATCGCGAGAGAAAAATTCAGTTTATGCAGTAGATCAATAACCTTGCATTAGACCTACAAAAGGTAAGGATTGGAGCTGTTTAAGTTGCAAGAGAGCAAAGGAAATGTTGATATTTGTTTAGTTATTTAGAAGGAAACAGGCCCTTCGGCCCGACAAGACTGCACGGACCAGCGATCCCTGCACATTAACACTATCCTACACACACTGGGAACAATTTACACAAGCCAATTAACCTACATGTACGCCTTTGGAGTGTGGGAGGAAACTGAAGATCTTGGAGAAAACCCATGCGGTCACAGGGAGAACGTAAAACTGGATAGACAGAACATGTAGTCGGGATCAATCCTGGGTCTCTGGCACTGCAGGGTTGGTTCGAGACCCGAGGTCTCCACCTGCTTCAAAACACCATTATCGTTTCGGTGCCAAAGAAAAGTAAGACAGCGTGCCTTAATGACTACTATCCAGTGGTTCTGACATCCACCGTCATGAAGTGTTTCAAGAGACTGGTGATAGAACACATTAATTCCAGCCTCCCAGCCAGCCGTGATACACTGCAATTTGCTTATTGTCTGAACAGGTTCACAGCCGTTGACATTGCCCTGGGCCTAAACTCATCTCTGGAACACGTGGACAAGGACTCCTACATCAGACTCTTATTTATCGACTATACCTCTGACTTCACCCAATAATCCCATTCAAACTCATCCCCAAACTCCTGGATCTAGTAATCGGGTCAACCCACTACCATTGGATCCTTGACTTTCTGAGCTCATTTGTTGAGGATAGGTGACAACACCTCCATAATAATTCTCAACACTAGTGCCCCACAAGGATGCATTTTCAGTCCGCTACTATACTTCCAATGCACTCATGACTGTATGGCCTAATTCAACCTAATTCAGCTCTAATTCCACTTGCAGGGTTGTCGATAACACCACTGGTGGGCCAGATCACAAACAATGATGAGATGAAGTACAGTAAGGAGTTGGAGAACTTAGTAATATAGTGTCTGGACAAAAACCTCTCTGCAAATGTCAACAAGACAAAGGAACTAGTTATTGACTTCAGGAAATATGGTGGAGTATATGTCTCAATCACCATCAATTTTGCGGAATTGGAACTGGTTGAAAGCTTCAAGTTCTTTGGTGTTAATGTTACCGATGATCTATTGTGGACCAATGACATTGATGCGACAACCAAGCAGGCACATCAATACTACTTCCTGAGGAGACTGAGGAAATTCGACATGTCTCCAGTGACTCTTACAAACTTCTACAGATGCACCAGAGAATACATACTGTTGGATTGCATCACAGCTTGGTTTGGGAACAGCTCTGCCCAAGATGGTAAGACATTGCAGAGTGTTGTAGATGTAGCGCAGTGCAGCACACAGACCAGACTTCCGACCTTTGATTCCACCTGCACTTCATGCTGCCTCTGAAAAATAGCCAACATAATCAAAGGCGTCATTTCGCAGTCAAACCATTTTCACCTAGCACATACAGTGCCCTCCATAATGTTTGGGACAAAGACTAATTTATTTATTTACCTCTGTACTCCATAATTTGAGATTTGTAATATAAAAAAATCACATTTGGTTAAAGTGCACATTGTCAGATTTTATTAAAGGGTATTTTTATACATTTGAGGTTCACCATGTGAAAATGACAGCTGTGTTTATACATAGTCCCCCACTTCAGAGCACCATAATGTTTGGGACGCATGGCTTCACAGGCGTTTGTAATTGCTCATAATGTCCCAAACATTATGGTGCTTTGAAGTGGGGGACTACGTATAAACACAGCTGTAATTTCTACATGGTGAGCCCCAAATGTATAAAAATGGTCTTTAATAAAATCTGACAATGTGCACTTTAACCACATGTGATTTTTTTCTATTACAAATCTCAAATTGTGGAGTACAGAGGCAAATAAATAAATGATGGGTCTTTGTCCCAAACATTATGGAGGACACTGTTGTGCTCGAGTTTGACTTGACTGTATTTATGTATGGTAAATCAGATCTGCTTGGATAGCTTGCAAAACAAAGCATTTCACTGTACCTCAGTACACATAGCAGTAAAAAACTTAAACTTAAATGATGGATTGATGCAAATGCTGGCTTGCTACTAAGAAAGTGGGGTGATGGCTTGTTAGTTGTAGCTGATCTCTCGAGGGTAGGGGTAGATAGGAGATGAATAACAATCCAGGGGAAATAAAAATAAAGCAATGCTGGAAATGTGAGAAAACGAGCACTACAGTTGCTGAAATCCAAATAACAGAGAATGTTGAAATGCCCAGCAGGTTAGAGTAAGATAAACTAATTTAACATACTTATAAAACTTGGTATGAAATACAAATGTGATTCAAGCATGTTGATAATCTTTAAACAGACTTGGCCAGTTCTGCACAAACTTGTAAAACTGGTTCATCTGAAGTCATTGAATTGATGGGTCCTGTGGTAAATAGGCAGGTCTGCATCCCCTTTGGCTGCATAGAGAGTAGGAGTTTAGAAAGACAGTAGGTGTTGATGGTGATGGAGGAGTGAACCAGAACATTGTGGAGTAGTGCCTTTGTAATTCTGAAAGGGGAAGAACTGTCACGTGGTGGAAATTAGAGGGTGGTCAATTAAGTGTGTGGCTGGTATTGTGGAAAGTGAAGGCAAGGGGAGTCCTTTCCTTCCTCTAGGTGGGCGGAGAGAAGGTGAGAAAGTGGGGAAATAAAATGCAATTTCAGGAGGCTGGGTGGAAGGGGATGTGGCCAAGATATCTAGAAATTTCTGGGCTTGTGATGAATATTGAACACTAGCCGAGAGCCTCTGATGGAGAAGTCAAGAAAGGTAAAGGATGCGTCAGAGATTGACCATGTGTAAGTGAGAACAATGCATAAATATGCACCAAAGGTGCACGAGTCCTTTGGCGCAATAGTGCAGTTCTTTATATACTGGAAAATGTGTGAGGAAGAGTCGGGTGGAACTGAACCAGGGACTATTTTGAGCGTGCCAATGGCATAGCTTGGAACCATTTATGTTCATATAGCTTCACTATTCAAGGAAAATTTGAAGGGCCCATGGTTCATCCTGATGTGTGATGGTGGTGCAGAGGGTTGGGAAAACCACGTGAAGATGAGAACTGGAATCTTGAAATAATGGGGGCTATCAGAGATACTATTTATATGTGGGAAGAAAGTGGACAAGAAATTAAAATTTAAGGTACTAAAAGCAAGTTATGTGACACAAGTACAAGAAGAAACTACAGTGCCCTCCATAATGTTTAAGAAAGAACTGCAGATGCTGGTAAAATCGAAGGTAGGCACAAAATGCTGGAGAAACAACGCGTGAGGCAGCATATACGGAGAGAAGGAATAGGTGACGTTTCGGGTCGAGACCCTTTCAGAAGGATATGCTACAAAATACTAAACATGACTACTTTCAATTGCATGACATTGCTGTGTCCCAAACATTATGGTGCCCTGAAATGGAGGGACTATGTATAAACACTGCTATAATTTCTATGTGGTGAAACCAAAATGTATAAAAATGTCCTTTATTAAAATCTGACAATGTGCACTTTAACCACATGTGCTTTTTTTTCTATTACAAACCTCAAATTGTGGAGTATAGAGGCAAGCAAATAAATGATGGATCTTTGTCCCAAACATTATGGAGGGCACTGTATGTTCTGCAAGGTCATTGCTGCTTAAGATGGAGTTTGAAGCAGGTTCTATGGTTGGGTTACTGAGGTCAGGAGCTACGGAGAAATAAATCTCTAGAGATGTTCCGTGTCTGACCCTCGGCCAGCAATACCTCTGTTTTTAGTCTGAAGAAAGGTCTCGACCCAAAACGTTACCCATTCCTTCTCTCCAGAGATGTTGATCCCACTGAGTTTCTCCAGCATTTTGTGTCTACCTTCAATTTAAACCAGCATCTGCAGTTCTTTTATACACCACTGTTTTTATTGTTCAGTCTTGGTCTCCACCCTCTCAAAAATGATCCTCATGCTCTCTTTGCCCCTTAAAGTGATTGTTCTTTCTTGTTTATGAAGAAAGGTCATTGAGCAGAAAAAAAATGTTTATTTTTTTCCATAGATGATATGGTTGTTATTATTCTTTTATCCTGCAGTTCAGAACTGCTATTGTTTCCTGCTATTGTTTCCATCCTTCAGTCACACTCTTTCAGGGCTCTTATTAGTCGTAGAATTATATGGCACAGAAGCAGTCCTTTCGGGCAACCACGTCTCTGCCAACCATCATGCCTATCGATACTAGTCCCATTAGCCTACATGAATTTCATATTCCTCCTCCATTTTCATTCAAGTACCTGTCATGATGCCTCTTAAATGTTGTTACTGTTCCTAGCTCCGCCACCTCATTTGGCAGCTTACCAGATACTAACTTATTGGTGTGAAGAATTCACCCCTGATAACTCTGAATCTCTTTACTCAGCATAAACCCATGCCCTCTGGATTTAGATACACCCATTATGAGAAACACACTGGTTAGCCTACATGCCTCTCATTTTATGTACGTTGTTCTTGTCACCTCTCAACCTCCTTTGCTCCAGGAAAAATGAAATTGATTTTGTCAAGAAGGAAAAGGAAGCCAAGAACGATAAGTAAAGTGAAGCAAAAAAGGAGCAGGATTCGCTGTAGAAATAAAAGGTATTCGGATTATGAGTATGTGACTTGAGCACCCCAAGAATCTTTTTTAAGTAAAAGCTGTTCTGGACTCCCCCTGTAAATAGCTCGTTCTAAGCTTCCCCCCAGTCTAGTTTCAGTCAATAAAATACTGAGTCAAGCACTTGAGCATCTAAACTTTATTTTGGAAAAACACAATAACAGTTCCCCACTACTATACCTTTTATAGGTCCCCGAACCATATGGGGGTGGTCTCTTTACAGTCCAATAACAGATATCGATTAACACAGTACATGATAGACATTTCCTTAACCCAATAATACAGTGACTAATACAATGTATTTGAAAGAGCATTCTAGAAGGAAGCAAACAAGAATAAACATTGAAACATGTGCCCTGAGATTCAAACGGTTTCGCCAAGGCTCAACAGTTCGACCAATCATTAACCAACAGGATGACCTCTCGCAACATTATTTATACTATTTACAATGCCCTTGCAGCGATCCAATCGAAATGATGCATTTAGGATTTGTTTGCAAAACTGCTAAAATGTTATCAATTTAGGAGAAACAAGGAGAACACCTGGACCCCTCACCATCTTGCATACCAGTCTGAGCCTAGACTGGCTGGCGCCATCCAAAGCCTGTAAATTTCAGCTGACAAGGGTTAAGCAATTCTGACAAGTGCAGGGATCCTCCATTCTATGGTGTATTTAATTTAGAATAGAATGAATAGAATGCCTTTTATTGTCATTCAAACAGGTTTGAACGAAATTTCATTCCTGCAGTCATGACATTACAAAAAAAAAACCCAAGACACACACTTAACACAATTTACACAAACATCCATCACAGTGAATCTCCAACAACTCTTCACTGTGATGGAAGGCAAAAATCTTATCTCTTCCCTTTGTTCTCCCGTGGTCCAGCAGTCCAACTGCAGCATCAAGGCGACTGGGACTCATGATGTGAAAGCCCCCGGCGGGCGATGGTAAGTCCCGCGGCCGTTTAAGCTGCTCCGGGCGATGTTAGGCCCCTCTCCGAATCATTTAAACCCCGCAATTCCGGTGGGGGAAGTTGCCATTGTGGGAGCTCCGAAAAGCGGTCTCCCACCAGGGACCTGTGAGCTCCCGATGTTGCTGTCCACCGGGCCTGCGGCCGGAGCCTCCGAAGTCGGGTTGCAGCCGCGCGCCACCACAGCTCTCCCCGCTCCGAAGTCGGTCAGCTCCGCGATGGCGAGTCCGCAGGCTCCGCAACTGGAGCCCTCAGGTTGGAGGCCACCGCCGGAACCACGATGTTAGGCCCAACGACACCGGAGAAGAGATTAAACAGGTCCCCCCCACCCACATATACACAGCTAATAAATAATAAAAATTAAAACCAAAAACATACATCTAACGGGACAAAAATAAAAAAAATACAGACGGACTGCCGTCGAGCCGCTGCCGTTAGGCGCCGCCAATTTGGCCATTTAACATTCACACACACTTAGAAATACTCAATAGAATCCATATTAAAGCTAGTTGATATGCAGCATGTTGTCAATGCACTAAAACGGAATAAATAGTCCAAACTGTGTCAACTTTTACTTTATTTACTTGAAAAGAATAGAATATTTTTTTAAATGGTTAAAAGCTTATTGCATTGGGGGCCCAAAGAGAAATGGAAATGAATGCACCTTGGTCATTACTGGTTGCACTATCCCTCAATGTGTGCACATTCCATGCTCCAGAGTTCATATTCATATTTCTGTGTTTCTGACCGCGTGTGGTGATACCTCTGGATGCGGCAATCCAGTCGGTAAGTTTGAGGCAGGCTATTTTTTAGGGCACCTTTTCTTGCCCTTTCCCCAAGTGGGGTGAGCAAAGTGGATTCTAAAGAGGACTACTCAGTCGTGGGTACAGCTGCCGTAGGGTTCATCTGGCTTGTTCCAAGAGTCCAGCAACTGAATCTAGCACCCACCACCTGATGTGCCAGCTCATGACCAGGGGCTTCCAGATCTCACAATCCTGCCCCCGTCGCCACTTGCTGGTCGCCATAGGACGTAATCCAGGGAGTTAGAGTGGATTCCCTATATGGAGAACACCTGTGCGTGACTTTGTTTAACGTAGGGAGACTGGGGCACAGACAGCCACCACACGGGCCTTGACAGATCTGGGTCAGGATCCAGTGGCATGTAGTCCAAGACGACCGGAGACCCTTTTCTGCTGCAGCCTTCATCCGCCTTCCCAGCCGTTGTGACGCTCCACTGAGGTCAGCCATCATCCTCCGCCTGTTCCACCTTTGAGGTCTTGGTTGGATTGCTCTTTGTCAGAGACCTCCCCCTTGACCTTACCGCCATGGGTGGCCCTACCAGGAGCATAGGTCCAGGTGGCATCGCTCTCAGGACCACACAAGCTTCTTTACCACGACAAAGAGACAGTCCATGGAGGAAGATAAAGAGAGGTTAAATCACACCTGGAGTACTCCACGTTCAATTACAAGGATGAGGAAATATTATACAATAGAATTGCTCAAATGATAACTTCAGTGTGAGGAACTTATGTTAAGTTGCAAGAGAAGGACTTGGAGCTGAGGTTTTCAGAAATACATAGCCCACAAAGAAATAAAGAACACACACATAGGAGAACAGATGGCTTACAGAGAGTGGTGAATCTCTGGAATTCTCTGCCACAGAATGTAGTTGAGGCCAGTTCATTGGCTATATTTAAGAGATGTTAGATGTGGCCCTTGTGGCTAAAGGGATCAGGGGGAATGGAGAGAAAGCTGGTGCAGGATACTGAGTTGGATGATCAGCCATGGTCATATTGAATGACTCGAAGGGCCGAATGGCCTACTGTGTGGAATGCTATTAGTCAAGAGGCCTTACATTCCTTTCGTCCAGAGATAGAAGGGGAAGGTTGTAATTAAACTAGACCCGAGCTTGGGAAGAAGCAATCAAGTGTGACAATTAATGTCCTTTGTGTGGTTGGGGATTGTAGAAATAACTTAAGTCCTTACCACTTTGTAAGAATGGGGCAAAACTCATATTTAATCCATAAGTAACTGTATTTTAACTATGAAGTAGGGAAATTATTTGTGAAGTGTATTGTGTTTTAATTAGGATTGTTAGTATTTGACTTTGTTTAAATCTGAAGTTTTAGAAATAACTTTCTTTTCCAAAAGTGAAAATATATGTTTTGTGTGTATGTATTGTGTGATTGCCGTATGATGTGTATTTTATATTCTGAGAGGTGGTCTTTGAGAATTAGTTTTATATTTCTGTGGTTTTACTTCATTGAAATAAAATGATTTTGAGCAGAGGTTAAAGAAAACCACAGAGGGAAAAAGGTTGTAAAGGGGCCAGAAAAGGGAAAATCATGTGACTATACATGTTGTCAATCACTGGAAAGGATTTAGTTGATTGGTTAATGCAAATAAGCTAAATGTATGGTAGACCATAATGATTGGTTAATAGTTTGCCACTCCTTTTGTATCAGAATTGTCCAATACCTATATAATGTGTTACGTTTGTATCAAAGCAGTAGTTCTTTCGACCTGCCCCAGAGTTTTTTAGCTCTGTGTGGGAAGGCTTAAAGAATTATCCAGCGTTGTCAGAATAAATAATTGATTTTAGCAGCAATGGTTTGAATCAAGTTTTCTTGAATTGGACTGACAAAATAACTCAGTTTAACAAGGATGCAACATAAGCAAGGATTATTCTGTGTAATTTAGACGGTAATGGGGTGATTAATATTCAAGTTTTCAAGATATGAAGCGAAACTGATGGACGTGTTCTAAAAATAAACCAAGCTTTTCAGTAGTGAAACACCGAATAGATTTGTAATAACTTGCTTCTGCACATGAAAGTTAATCATTTTGAATACACGGTAATTACACCTTTATTTTAAATAGGTTATTAATGAACAATGGGTAATGTTGGACCAAAGATAAAAAATGATGCAATAAATTGCTAAACATGTAATGATTTCCTGCTGTTCTCTTTTTGACAGGAAGCTGCAATATGATGAAGAATCTTCAAAGTTGTGGAGTACATTTTCCTTCCTTTAAAATTCTTTCAGTATCATGGTCCAATCCATTTGTTTATTTTTCTGTTTGTGTCCCCTTTCATCTTTGTTCACCTTCACGATTATTCCATTTCTTTCTTCAGCTTGAGGCAAACTAGTATAGTGGTCCTGATTGATCCTAGTTTCACTTTGATTGACAATTTTTATTCCACTTTATATTATAATTAGTTTCAATATAGTTTTCTCTGCTTTGGGGAGCAAAATAAAAATTGGGTATAGTTTTGTGCAACATCTTTATTCAGGTCTATTGACATAGAAACATAGAAACATAGAAATTAGGTGCAGGAGTAGGCCCTTCGAGCCTGCACCGCCATTCAATATGATCATGGCTGATCATCCAAAACATGATGTCAAGCTACTTGCTGCCTCTGTATTTCTTCATCTACTCCATTCTGCATCCTATGTCCTCGGCATCCTGCACTGTTCCATTGGAATTCAATATTAATTTGAAGAATAGAATCTCATTTTATTTGGCAGGTTACAATATTAGTTTCTTAGCATTGAATTTAAGTGCTGTATAATTACACTACTTCCATGTACTTCATTTGTAGATCCATCCTTTATTTCTTGTCCACTTTTGCATCTTTCCTTTTAGCATGTATGCTCTCTTGCCTTCCTAGATCTCACTTTTTGTTTGTTTTTCTCTATATTGTATTACCCATTTCTCTATATATTAATACCTATTACAGATATAAAAGACATGATCATTAATATTACTTATGCCTCTGTACATGTGACCTGTTAGATATTTTCAGTAGGTAGACAAAAGTGCTGGAGAAACTCAGTGGGTGCAGCAGCATCTATGGAGCGAAGGAAATAGGCAACGCTTTGGGCCGAAACCCTTCTTCAAACCCTCGGCCCGAAACGTTGCCTATTTCCTTCGCTCCATAGATGCTGCTGCACCCGCTGAGTTTCTCCAGCACTTTTGTCTACCTTCGATTTTCCAGCATCTGCAGTTCCTTCTTAAACTGATATTTTCAGTAATTGTTTTAGACCAAATTTCAACCTGTGCGGCATTTCACTCTTGGTAATTGCGCAGTAGTTTCCATCCTGGCAATAACTAATTCAATCTCATGCATTTAAGCAACAAAAGTAGTGAATATTTCCAGTTTTTGTATTTCTGTGATTCTAAAAATTATTACATTTGCATGAGATTACTAGAGTACATCCTGCGTAGGAGCAGAGCATCACTGGCAACGACTTCCACTTGTAACATATGGAGGCTGCTTAATTTGCTTCCATTTTCAAAATGTAGTGGCAGTGAGGTTGTGTGGGAAAGAACTGCAGATGCTGGTTTAAATCGAAGGTAGACACAAAATGCTGGAGTAACTCAGCTGGTCAGGCAGCATCTCTGGAGAGAAGGAATGGGTGACGTTTCGGGTTGAGACCCTTCTCTCCAGAGATGCTATCTGACCCGCTGAGTTACTCCAGCATTTTGTGCCAGTGAGGTTGTCTGTTTAGCTGTTCTAAGAAGCATCCAATCTGGGTCACCATTTTTCCATCTCAGTTACAATTCTGAGCCTGTACCTATTCTGTTTTGTTTAAGCTTGTAACATTTATGGAGAAATGCATCAAAATATTGTTATTATATTACATTTAGGCAGATCCATTGTTCCATTTGTATTTATTCTGTCCCTTCAAATGTAGATTGGCGTAGCGTTCTTAAAAAATAAAACTGTCATCTCATTCCAATGTCTGAATCTTTTTGGAAGTTTCTGTTCATACGTATACCTCACTACCCCACTTCACATTTTGGAACTTTATTTGATTGATTTTAAAAACAAAACAAGATTTAGCATCAGAAACTTGAAGTATCACCCTTTGAATACATGAGGTAAACATTTCTCTTCTAGCTCTTCTAAGAGTTACAAGTTATGCAGTATATTAGAAAATATTTTAACTAGTTTGCATTGCTTTTACTTACCGAACTGGGTAGAAGTATGGACCATATAGGCAGACGGACTGTCCTTTATTTTGCCGCCGTCATGTCTGTCCTCTATGTCCATGGCTGTTCGAGAGTGAGGTATCACCCTCCGCCTAGGAATCGCTGATGGCTGGACTCTGGGTTAGGACTGTGCATTGTTCCGGATGGGGCTGGTGCCACTGTTGCTTCTGTCAACCACAAGCGGGACTGAGATCGGCCCCAGCTCCGTTTCCCGCTGCTGATGCTTGCGGAGCGATTTCTGTGCTGCCATGATGTGCTGGTGCTCGGCAAGCAACTAACGCATGGCTGCACGCCCAGTCCCTTTTCAGTTGCACCTCGAAGCTATGGGTCCAACAGTGGGAACACTGTCCGGGGAGAATTGTCCGTCACCTCTCTTGGGTTTCAAGTTACTGGGCATTCTTGCTCTTCCACTCACCGAGAGGTTTTCAAGTTTGAGCAGGAGCCAAGGAAAGAGATCCGCTAGTAAAGGAAGGTTTTACCAACTGTGAGTGTGATAACTGCGTGGGGGAAATCTAACACAATAACTCTGTGTGAGGGAATCCAGTCGTTGCATGTCTCTTTTTATACTGGGAGCCGCAAATTGAATATGTGAGTTAAAAATAACTCGTAAGGATTTCATCTACCTTTATGCTATGTTATAATGACCCCATAGAGCACTGCTTTGTTTAGTGCTCGACTTTCTAGGAACATATCTTGAGTGCTAAATGGGGTATTACTGTATTTGGTTTGCTCAACAGTTAAGTGTGCTTCCTGTGATTATTGCAACCTTGATGTCGGACAGGCACGGAAATTATTATTCTCTTGTGCAATGATATTGTAAATTCTATAAGTATGTCTATGTTACAGTGTGGATTTTATGAATTTCAAAGTTAAGTGTTATTTTCTAAGCCTCTGGTGTAGTTGGTGTCATTAAGGCTAACTTCACAAAATGTGTAAACCTAGAGGAAGCAGAAATAGCCTAGTTTTAGTATATGTGGCTATTTATTTCTGGTGTACTAAGTCTTGCCCTTTTTGATATTCTTTCATTGTTTTTCTTTTCTCTTTAAATTTGGAACATTAATTCAGTTTGAGTGTCATTCAGTAGTAGATATCCAGACTTGTGTGGATATATAATAAACTCTTATAGATAGACTCAAAATGCTGGAGTAACTCTGTAGGTCAGGCAACATCTCTGGAGAAAAGGAATAAGTGACGTTTCGGATCGAGACCCTTCTTCAGACTGAGATTCGGGTGAGAGAGAAACTCTTAAGGGCCTGTCCCACGAGCATGCGACTCCATGCGGCAAGCGCGACCTAAAGGGCCTGTCCCACGAGCATGCGACTCCATGCGGCAAGCGCGACCTAACGTGGTCGCTTGAGCCGTACGGCCTCGCAGGGCCGGTCCCACTTCGATCGCCGGAGCCGTATGGAGTTGTGCGGAGCTGGCCCCGACATCGTATGCACCGGCTCGACGCCGTGCATGACGTACGGCAACGAGGCAGCTACGGGCCGGCAGGCCGTTGCCGCGCGGAATTTTTGAACATGGTCAGTTTTTCGGAGCCCTGCGCAAACTTCCCGCGGACTTCGCACGAACTTCATGTCACTCACTCGACCTCCGCGTGTGCCCCGCTTCTGGTTTGGTCGCGCTTGCCGCATGCAGTCGCATGCTCGTGGGACAGGCCCTTTAGGTCGCGCTTGCCGCATGGAGTCGCATCCTCGTGGGACAGGCCCTTTATGATGCAAACAACTTGGAATTGAAGCGATAATGAACCAAAGTTTGCAGCTTTCCAGGTGGAAGGAAAATTTATTTGAAAAAAGTAGGGCAGATCCCTACTTGTTAATTTGATTTGTATCGCATGTGTTGGTGACTAAAGATGTATAAATACTATAAGAAATTGCCGAGAACTTTTGATACGTACGTGCACGAAAAAATAATTATATTTTGTAGTGATATATCATAACTTGTTTTTCATTCTCATATTTCTCATATTCTAATATAGAAAGAAGGCCATCTGGCCATTCAGGTCTCTTTTTTTTTTTTTTTTTTTTTTTTTTTTTTTTTTTTTTTTTTAAATTAGAAGTACGGTAAATTACAATAACACACAACACATATATCTTAATACATTTTTTGTACCGCTTCATTTTTTATTTTTTTTTTAAAGCTTTAAGAAAAAGATAGAAGTAAGGAAAGTAAAGAAGGTGCGCAAGAGTTGTGAAGTGCAGAAGAGTGTTGGGAAAAGAAAGCCCCTTAGAAAAGAAGTTAGAGAAGGAAGTAAAGTAAGAAAGTAGACCCTAGAAAAGAAAGAAAAAGAAAGTAAGGACAATCGCTCTATTATAACATTAAACTCCGCAGAAAGACTACCAACCAAGTCTGTTTTTGTTGTTTTATCTCCCAATGCCAGGTCATGATACCATTTATTTATTTATTTTTTTTAAAAAAAAATTACTATTGCACCTCATGCTTGTAATAGGTCCATAAACGTAGACCACGTCTTTTGGAATTGGTTTGCTTTATCTGCTAAGAGGAATCTCATCTCTTCCAGATGTAATGTTTCAAACATATTTGATATCCACATTTTTATTGTTGGTGTGGGCGCATTTTTCCAGAATTTAAGTATGAGCTTTTTTCCCATTATTAGCCCGTAATTGAGTAAATTCTTCTGATACACATTTAATTCAGGGATATCTTCCGATATCCCAAAAATGATCCATTCTGGTTTTGGTACCAGTTTTATTTTGATTAATTTTGAAAAAATATCAAATATTCCATGCCAGAATTTTTGGATTTTTGTACAAAAAATAAAAGAATGCGCAATGGTAGCTTCTTGACACAGACATTTATCACAGATTGGTGAAACATTGGGAAAGATTTTATTTAATTTAGTTTTTGAATAGTATAGTCTATGTAATGTTTTGAATTGGATAAGCGTATGTCGTACATTGATCGAGCATTTATGCACCTGTAGTAAATGTTTATCCCAGCTCTCTTTTGAAATTTTTATAGCTAATTCTTGTTCCCAGTCTCTTCTAATTCCATCTGTTGTGGGTATTTCTATGTTTAAAATGATATTATATAAGTACGATATTAAGTTAGCTGATTCCGCCTTTGTCTTCATTGCTTCATCCAGTAAGTCGGAAGGCATATTATGAAAGTCTTTTGTGTATTTTTTCAAATAATCACAAATTTGAAGATATTTAAAATATTGGTTATTTTTCAAATTATATTTCAGTTGTAGTTGTTGAAATGATAGTAATTTTCCCACTTCATACAGATCTTCGAGCGTTTTGATTCCCATTCTTTCCCAATGTATAAATGATTTGTCTATGATTGATGGTTTAAACGATGGGTTATTGGCTATTGGTATTGAGAGAGATAGGTTTCTTAATTTTAGATTCTGTTTTATTTGTTTCCATGTTCTAATTGTGCTATGTATAATTGGGTTTTTATTATAATTTTTATTATTCAGATTTATTGGTGAGAGGATAATCGCTCCTATATTACTCGGGGAGCAATCCCCTTTTTCCATTACAATCCAGTCCGCCTGCTGGGCAGAATTGTCCAGCAGGTGAATCATATTTTTAATATTTACTGCCCAATTATAATACATAAAGTTAGGGAGCGCTAGACCCCCCCACTCTTTTCGTTTATTAAGGTGTGTTCTTTGTATTCTATGGGGTTTATAATCCCATATGAAATTTGTAATGTCTGAGTCCAATTTTTTGAAAAACTTTTTTGGGAGATATATAGGTATTGATTGAAATAGGTATAGAATTTGTGGTAAGAAAATCATTTTTATAGCGTTTATTCTGCCTATTAAGGACATCGGAAGTGTTTTCCAGAATTTAATCAAATTATTTAATTTCTTAAGTAGGGGATTATAATTGGCTTTAAACATATCCTGGTAATTTCTAGTAATTTCAATTCCCAAATATTTGAATTTTTCTGTAGCTATTTTAAAGGGGAATTTCCTGAGATGTGTTGAGTCTTTTGGTTTTATCGACATAATTTCACTTTTGTTCCAATTTATTCTATATCCTGAAAAGGATCCAAAGTCCTCAATTAAATTTAATATATTCGGTATACTAATTTGTGGTTTTGTGATGTACAGTAGTACATCATCGGCATATAGGGATATTTTGTTATTTGAATATTTTGTATTATAACCGTAAATATCCAGGTGTGTTCTTATTTTTTCAGCAAGGGGTTCAATTACCAAAGCAAATAACAGCGGAGATAATGAACAACCTTGTCTATTGCCCCTTGATAGTTCAAATTTCGAGGATAATATATTATTAGTTAGTATTCTAGCCGTAGGTTTGTTATATAATAGTTTTATCCATGCAATGAAGTTCTCTCCCAATTGGAATTTTTGCAATACTTTAATCATATAATCCCATTCTACTTGATCAAACGCTTTTTCTGCATCCAGTGAGATGATAGCTAACTCTTGGTCGTGAGATTTATGTGAGTGCATTATGTTAAGCAACCATTCAGGTCTCTACCAGCATTTAGTATTACTATTCATCCCATGCCCCCACCCCGCCGAAGTCTGGAACTTTTCATGCTCTGTTATGTCTATTAACATCTTAAATCTTAATCTTAACATCTCAATCTTAAATCCACTGAATTTATAAAAACAAATGTTGTGAATTAATTAATTCTGTCATTCAAAAATTTTATATGATTCTCAATTCTCAATTTTCAGTGCCCTGATGTAATTCTTGTTTTGTTGCAGCTAAAATGGCTCGACCTTAATATTTGAGATGTGTATATAAATCATTGATAGCATTTGACACAGTATTGTAACTTTCATCATTAATTTGATGTATGTAATGTCCATACAACTCATTTGTTTGTACAGCAGCCCGTCCCCAGATTACGAATGTCTGATTTATGGACACTCCTGCTTCTGAACCAGCTCCCAAAATATTAAATTCACAAATTCAACATCTGTGCATCTGTTTGTTTCTATGATCAATGGAAATAGTTTCCCCTGTGCTTTCTCCCGATATCGCTTGATTCCGTTTGCCCTCGGGGCTAATTCTAACTCTCTTTAATACCATATGACCATATAACCATATAACAATTACAGCACGGAAACAGGCCATCTCGGCCCTACAAGTCCGTGCCGAACAATTTTTTTTCCCTTAGTCCCACCTGCCTGCACTCATACCATAACCCTCCATTCCCTTCTCATCCATATGCCTATCCAATTTATTCTTAAATGATACCAACGAACCTGCCGCCACCACTTCCACTGGAAGCTCATTCCACACCGCTACCACTCTCTGAGTAAAGAAGTTCCCCCTCATGTTACCCCTAAACTTCTGTCCCTTAATTTTGAAGTCATGTCCTCTTGTTTGAATCTTCCCTATTCTCAAAGGGAAAAGCTTGATCACATCAACTCTGTCTATCCCTCTCATCATTTTAAAGACCTCTATCAAGTCCCCCCTTAACCTTCTGCGCTCCAGAGAATAAAGACCTAACTTATTCAACCTATCTCTGTAACTTAGTTGTTGAAACCCAGGCAACATTCTAGTAAATCTCCTCTGTACTCTCTCTATTTTGTTGACATCCTTCCTATAATTGGGCGACCAAAATTGTACACCATACTCCAGATTTGGTCTCACCAATGCCTTGTACAATTTTAACATTACATCCCAGCTTCTATACTCAATGCTCTGATTTATAAAGGCTAGCATACCAAAAGCTTTCTTTACCACCCTATCTATATGAGATTCCACCTTCAAGGAACTATGCACGGTTATTCCCAGATCCCTCTGTTCAACTGTATTCTTCAATTCCCTACCATTTATCATGTACGTCCTATTTTGATTTGTCCTGCCAAGGTGTAACACCTCACATTTATCAGCATTAAACTCCATCTGCCATCTTTCAGCCCATTTTTCCAAATGGCCTAAATCACTCTGTAGACTTTGGAAATCCTCTTCATTATCCACAACACCCCCTATCTTGGTATCATCTGCATACTTACTAATCCAATTTACCACCCCTTCATCCAGATCATTGATGTACATGACAAACAA
The DNA here is from genome assembly GCF_010909765.2 of Amblyraja radiata. Classification (NCBI taxonomy): domain Eukaryota; kingdom Metazoa; phylum Chordata; class Chondrichthyes; order Rajiformes; family Rajidae; genus Amblyraja; species Amblyraja radiata. The sequence goes on from NC_045968.1 coordinate 19,236,635, forward strand.
CAAAGGACCCAACACAGATCCCTGAGGCACCCCACTAGTCACCTGCCTCCAACCCGACAAACAGCCATCCACCATTACCCTCTGGCTTCTCCCATTCAGCCACTGCTGAATCCATCTTGCTATTCCTGCATTTATACCCAACAGTTTAACCTTCTTAACCAACCTTCCATGAGGAACCTTGTCAAAGGCCTTGCTAAAGTCCATATAGACAACATCCACTGCTTTACCCTCGTCAATTTCCCTAGTAACCTCTTCAAAAAATTCAAGAAGATTAGTCAAACATGACCTTCCAGGCACAAATCCATGTTGACTGTTCCTAATCAGACCCTGTTTATCCAGATGCTTATATATATTATCTCTAAGTATCTTTTCCATTAATTTGCCCACCACTGAAGTCAAACTAACAGGTCTATAATTGCTAGGTTTACTCTTAGAACCCTTTTTAAACAATGGAACAACATGCGCAGTACGCCAATCCTCGGGGACTATTCCCGTTTCTAATGACATTTGAAATATTTCTGTCATAGCCCCGGCTATTTCTACACTAACTTCCCTCAATGTCCTAGGGAATATCCTGTCAGGACCTGGAGACTTATCCACTTTTATATTTTTCAAAAGTGTCAGTACTTCTTTTACTTTGAAACTCATAGTATCCATAACTACTCTACTCGTTTCCCTTACCTCACATAATTCAATATCCTTCTCCTTGGTGAATACTGAAGAAAAGAAATTGTTCAATATCTCCCCCATCTCTTTTGGCTCTGCAGATAGCTGGCCACTCTGTTTCTCCAATGGACCAATTTTATCCCCCGTTATCCTTTTGCTATTAATATAGCTGTAGAAACCCTTTGGATTTACTTTCACCTTACTTGCCAAAGCAACCTCATATCTTCTTTTAGCTTTTCTAATTTCTTTCTTAAGATTCTTTTTACATTGCTTATACTCCACAAGGACCTCATTTACTTCATGCTGCCTATAATTATTGTAGATCTCCCTCTTTTTCCGTACAAGATGTCCAATTTCCCTTGAAAACCAGGGCTCTTTCCAATTTTTACTGTTTCCTTTCAACCGAACAGGAACATAAAGATTCTGTACTCTTAAAATTTCCCCTTTAAATGTCCACCATTTCTCTTCTACATCTTTCCCATAAAACAAAATGTCCCAGTCCACTCCTTTTAAATCATCTCGCATCTCATCAAAGTTAGCCTTTCTCCAATCAAAAATCTCAACCCTAGGTCCAGTTCTGACCTTCTCCATAATTATATTGAAACTAATCGTATTGTGATCACTGGACCCGAAGTGCTCCCCAACGCATACCTCCGCCACCTGTCCCGTCTCATTTCCTAACAGGAGGTCCAGCACTGCCCCTCCTCTAGTAGGTACCTCTATGTATTGCTGCAAAAAACTATCCTGCACACATTTTACAAACTCCAAACCATCCAGCCCATTTACAGAATGTGTTTCCCAGTCTATGTGTGGAAAGTTGAAATCTCCCACAATCACTACCTTGTGCTTAAATACATCCAGTGAATTTGCCTCCACTGCCTTCTGTGGCAGAGAATTCCACAGATTCACAATTCTCTGGCTGAAAAAGTTTTGTGTAATCTCAGTCCTAAATGGTCTACCCCTTATTCTTAAACTGTGACCCCTGGTTATGGGTTCTCCCAACATCTGGAAATATTTTTCCTGCACCTAGCCTGTCCAATCCCTTAATAATTTTATATGTTTCTATAAGATCCCCTCTCATCTTTCTAAATGCCAGTAAATAAGTAAATAACAAATAATAAATAAATAAACATAATAAAATAAAATGGATAAATAATAAATAAATTCCAAGTGTGTTTTCTCCTTTGCGCTATTTTCATTATGCATGCTGCTTTGTGCAGGAATGAACACATCTGATTATTTAAGTACATCACCTGTAATTCTGTTTTCATACCACTCCATTCTGTGTAGTGTTGTAAAAATCAACTGCATTCTTGGATCCTTAGCACTTTTGGCATTTGCATAAATTATTAATTCTCCCTGGTGAACATAACCTAACATTATTTTCCCAGGAATGTCATTAATTTATTGTCTGCTGTCTAGATTTAATACATTTCTTTGTTTTTAACTCTCCCTTGTTCTATACATTTTAGCAATTAAATTGATTAAATCAGTGGAGCAAGATTTCATTTGTTATTGTCTGCGATTCATGGGTGTTAATAATTTTTCTGCCTTTAGATTTACTTTTTTACTCCACATTTGTGTAGGCTCTTTAAGTGTTTGAATTAAGCAGTTCATAAAAGTACAGTTAGTGCATCAGAATAGATGGGTGATTTATTACAGGTAATTAAATTGGTGTTTGATTATAATTATCCTTGAATCTTTTTGTGGGTTGGCAAAATTATCCCACAATATGTTGTTATGGCACTAGGCTAGTCTCCATTTCTTTGATGAAAATTGAGCTTTGATTGGTATTCTTAAGCATCGCAAAGTACCTTGCAGTCAGAACATGTGTTTGGCATAGGGACAAAATACTGAGTGACTCAGCGGGTCAGACAGTATCTCTGGAGAAAATGGTTAGATGATGTTTCGGGTCGGGACTCTTCTTCAGACCCGGTGAGTTACTTCAGCATTTTGTGTCTATCTTTGGTATAAACCAGTACAGGTGCACAACCTTTTATCCGGAGTTCCGGAAACCGAAAAGCTCCGAAAACCGGCCATTTTTTCCAGGATGTCGTCTGCACACCAAAGCTCGCGTTTGGCGCCAAACTTGACCCGAAATGACCTACGGTCAACCCAGGTCTGTACTACTGTAGTGGCTGCCTCCTCCCCGGAGACCAGGGAGACACTTAAACATCTGTAAATCATTGCTTAAATGTTAGTCAGTTAGTTTGGAGGGCTTTTGTGTGAAAGTAGGGGGGGAAGGGGGGGGGGGGTGAAGTGGGAAACTTTAATTCTTAGTCCCCTACCTGGTCGGAGAGGCGGGGAGCGGGCAATGCCTTACCGGGTCGCCGTGCAGTAAGCTCCGGAGCGCTGTGGCCGCCGACTCCCAACTTCGCGGAGCTGGGGCTGCGGGCGTCCGGCCGCTGGTGGCGCCGGTTGTAGCTCCGACCCCAGCAACTCTACCCCTGGCTACGCGGCGCTCCAAATCCAGCGTGGCCCGCGGCCGGACGCCCGCAGCCCCAGCTCCGCGATGTTGTGTGTCGGCGGCCACAGCGCTCCGGAGCTTACCGCACGGCGACCCGGTAAGGCATTGCCCGCTCCCCGCTGGTATCCCAGCGCTGCGATGCCGCCGACTCCCAACATCGCGGAGCTGGGGCTGCGGGCGTCCGGCCGCAGGCGGCGCTGGATTTGGAGCGCCGCGCAGCCAGGGGTAGAGTTGCCGGGGCGGAGCTCCAACCGGCGCCGCCCGCGGCCGGACGCCCGCAGCCCCAGCTCCGTGATGTTGGGAGTCGGCGGCCACAGCGCTCCGGAGCTTACTGCACGGCGACCCGGTAAGGCATTGCCCGCTCCCCGCCTCCGACCAGGTAGGGAACTAAGAATTAAAGTTTCCCCCTTCACCCCCCCCCCCCCCCCAAACCACATAAAATCCCTCCAAACTAACTGACTAACATTTAAGCAATGATTTACAATGATTCCCTGGTCTCCGGGGAGGAGGCAGCCGCTCCAGACTTTTCAAGCCGCCCGCGCTACCTACCTAATCTACGCTAAAAATCTTCCATTCGGAAATCCGAAAAATTCCGAAATCCGAGAAGTGTCTGGTCCCAAGGCTTTCGGATAAAAGGTTGTGCACCTGTATATGCAGTTCCTGCTTATAAACATTTTATTGGGCACCAATATATACAGTGCCCTCCATAATGTTTGGGACAAAGACCCATAAATTTTTTTTTGCCTCTGTGCTCCACAATTTGAGATTTGTAATAGAAAAAAAGCACATGTGGTTAAAGTGCACACAGTAAGATTTTATTCAAGGCCATTTTTAAACATTTTGGTTTCACCATGTAGAATTTACAGCAGTGTTTATACATATCCCCCCATTTCAGGGCACCGTAATGTTTGGGACACAGCAATGTTATGTAAATGAAAGTAGTCATGTTTAGTATTTTGTTGCATATTCTTTGCATGCAACGACTGCTTGAAGTTTGCGATTCATGGACATCACCAGTTGCTGGGTGTCTTCTCTGGTGATGCTCTGCCAGGCCTGTATTGCAATTATCTTTAGCTTATGCTTGTTTTGGGGGCTAGTCCCCTTCAGTTTTCTCTTCAGCATATAAAAGCATGCTCAATTGGGTTCAGATCGGATGATTGACTTGGCCACTCAAAAAATTGACAATTTTTTAGATTTGAAAAACTCCTTTGTTACTTTAGCGGTATGTTTGGGATCATGGTCTTGCTGTAGAATGAACCGCCGGCCAATGAGTTTTGAGGCATTTGTTTGAACTTGAGCAGATAGGATGTGTCTATACACTTCAGAATTAATTATGCTACTACCATCAGCAGTTGTATCATCAATGAAGATAAATGAGCCAGTGCCTTCAGCAGCCATACATGCCCAGGCCATAACACCCCCACCACCGTGTTTCACAGATGAGATGGTATGCTTTGAATCTTGGGCAGTTCCTTCTCTCCTCCATACTTTACTCTTGCCATCACTCTGATATAAGTTAATCTTCGTCTCATCTGTCCACAAGACTTTCTTCCAGAACTGTGGTCGCTCTTTTAAGTACTTCTTAGCAAACTGTAACCCGACCATCCTATTTTTGCGGCTAACCAGTGGTGTGCATCTTGCCTCTGTATTTCTGTTCATGAAGTTTTCTGCGGCCAGTGGTCATTGACAAATCAACTCCTGAAGAGTGTTTCTGATCTGTCGGACTGGTGTTTGGGGATTTTTGTTTATTATAGAGAGAATTCTTCTGTCATCAGCTGTGGAGGTCTTCCTTGGCCTGTCAGTCACTTTGCGATTGGTAAGTTCACCATTGCTCTCTTTTTAATGATGTTCCAAACAGTTGATTTTGGTAAGCCTAAGGTTTGGCTGATGTCTCTTACAATTTTATTCTTGTTTCTCAGTCTCATAATGGCTTTGTTGGCACAACTTTGGTCCTCATGTTGATAAACAGCAATAAAAGTTGCCAAATGTGATGGAAAGACCGGAGGAAAGACTAGGTGCTGAGAGCTCTCTTATACCGGCATTATGGAAGTAATTAAACATACCTGAGCAATTACAAAGACCTGTGAAGCCATGTGTCCCAGGCATTACGGTGCCCTGCAATGGGGGGACGATGTATATTTCTACATGGTGAAATCAAAATGTATAAAAATGGCCTTTAATAAAATCTGACAATGGGCACTTTAACCACATGTGATTTTTTTTTTCTATTACAAATCTCAAATTGTGGAGCACACAGGCAAATAAAGAAATGATGGGTCTTTGTCCCAAACATTATGGAGGGCACTGTAACTCGTTGCAAATGAAAATGCCAAAACAAGACACTTATGAGGTTGTAAGAAATCTAATTTTGGAACTTGCATTTTTATCTCTTCCACAAATTTCAGGATGTTGTGTCTAGTATTTCAGTATAACAACGTTGGAAGAAGATCGTTGGCTAAGACAGATATATCCCATGCAAAGTCAAGACTAGTGTACTGAAAAATTGTAACTTTTCAGCTGAGAAGTTGCTCCAGCCTTTTAGTTATCATTAAGAAGATACCAATTTTCATTTCATTCCATATATATGGTAATAGATTACTGCAAGATTGTTAGGTACATCAAGGTACTGCAATTATCTGCAAGTCATGCCTTCAGATTAAAACATTGAATTTCTCTTCATCAATGAACAGCTGAATAGTTTTATTTTGGTGATGTGTTATGCAGTTAGTTCTGAATGAATGCTACGCTACATTATATCAGGACAACAACTATAGCTGTATTGGGAAATAAGGCTTAGTTATCGCATCTGTTCATATCAACGGTTTCCGAAACTATCAAATTAATGACTACCAGGGAGTACTAAATGAGTAATCTGTCAAGAATTTTGTCATATTTAATTGAAAAACAGATTGAAAACCTTGCTTGTAGATCAATTTGGTACTTATTTGGGCATATTTGTATATTCATTGTACACAGCATTTTGTAGAAAGAAACAATTGATTGTCCACTGTGAATTATTTATTATAGTCAACGGTGAATTGATGTAATGTACAAAAATTGTATTTTATCCAATTTTATATCTAGTTTTATTTTTTTGTATGTAGCATTGGTGTGTATATATATATATATATATTGGTGTAAACTCACATGGTAGAATGGGTAATCTTTGTGACCATTATCAATGACATTCTTGTATATATTTTACATATATATTTCTCCTCAGAAAACCCACAAAATTAATTTAAGCCGATCTGCTGGTTGCTTTTTAACGGGTATGGTCATTAGCATCAGTATGATCAGTCTGAAGAAGGGTACTGACGCAAAATAGCATCTGGCAAAATAGCATTCCCTCCACCAATGCTGCCTGACCCGCTGAGTTCCTCCAGCACTGTTTTTTGCTCAAGATTCCAGCATCTTCAGTTTCTTGCTTCTCCATTAGCATTTCTATTCTGGGTTGCAGTGAGAAGGAATAAAGGGAAGAGAGTAGGATGTTAACATGGAAAGAGGGAATGTATGGAAGTGGAAGACCAGGAAGAGAGGTTGGGTTTATTTTAGGGAGAGGGCGATTTTGATGAGGAATGGAGTGTTTTGTAAGTATCCGTAAATGTCTGCCTGCATGTAGTGTGAGTAATGGTGGTTGGATCTGCATTTGTTTGTGTATCAAATTTTGCAGCAGAGTCTGGTTTCCAATCAGCTTGGCCCTTGCAATATTAAGACCGTGTGGTAGTTGATATACAACAAGGGTGCTGTCTGTACACATTTGTACGTTCTCCCTGTGACCTCGTGGGTCTTCTCCGTGTGGTCTGCTTTCTTCCCACATTCCAAAGACGTGCAGAGTTGTAGGTTAATTGGCTTTGATAAAATTGTAAATTGTCCCTGGTGTATAGCATTGTGTTTGTACACAGTGATCTCTAGTTGGTGTGGACTCGGTGGGCCGAAGGGCCTATTTCTACGCTGTATCGATGAAGTCTAAAGTAAATGTGATTGTTCATGATGGGAGGGGTGCGTAATGTTCAATAATGGAGGCTTCTGTGCAGTTGCTGAGAGAGGTGCTTATTGTATATAAATAGATAAAACTGAAATGATTAATAAATCCTAAACTAGTCACCATAAATAATACAACTGTGTGGAAATGAAGAGCATTATCATGTCCTAACCTTGGAGTGTGATGGAGGTTGGGAGTTTTGGCCCATCAAATTTTTGCTAGCTGTCAGCAATATTTTAAATTCCATCGTCCCACCTCTTTCAACAAGTTACACTGGTGGGGAAAAACTGGTACTTGTCAGAAATATGAATAGGAACTGCATTATTTGTCCCTATTGGCAGTATTTGACCCATTTGTTTGAAAAACGTTACTCTTTCTTGCTTTTCATTTGGCACTTTATTTATGCACCTATTAATCTGTTTGATCGCTCTCACCAGTTGATATCCTTTACCTGTTCAATTTTATCAGCCTGATTGCTCCCCCTTTATGGTCCCTATTGCTACTCCTCAGCTTCTAAGGGTTGTAGATATAAATGTATGCTGCAGAGGGATTGTTTAGCCATTCAGCATTTGAGGTGGTTGGAGGACAAAAGCATTAATGGTCTCTTCTCTGGTTTCTATTTCAGCATCATCCTAGAATACAAAGATAACTGTTTTTCTTACACTTCAAACCATCATATTTAAATCCTCTTGTTTATTCCACCAATATCTTTGAGGGGGTGAAAAGCTACTATCTCGCTGTTGTTCAGACTACGTGATCTGCTGTCTCTGCTGCTTTCCAATGTTTTCACCTTCGCAACTTGCATTAACTGTGAACTTGCAACTAAGTTCAGTTCTCTCCCATCTTGAGATTTCATTTTGTCCCCTGATGCCTGTTTCCACGACACAAATTCTACTATATTGCTGGCCAACCAACATTCCTTGTTGGCCCAATGTTAGTAGATATTACATGATGTTGTTTACCATCAAAACAACAATGTGTAATATCTTTGATAGTAGACATTTCCTCCCTCGTCTCCCTTCTCCACTTTTGTCATAACATTTTCCTCACTTCTCTTGATCTCATCCTCTTAAGTTGAATTGTTTATCTGCTATCCATGAACAAAAGTCTCCTGTAATTAAATATTAAGATGCCAGAAGTTGTTGCCTTTTGTTCTTTGCAACAAAGTGTTCCATCACAACTGCTAAGCAAAGATTAACCAGATTTCCATTGAACCTGTCTCATCATACTTGTGCATATGACAGTAAACTTCATTTGACTTTACTTTAGTTTATTATTGCATGCTGAGGTACAGTGAAAAGCTTTTGTTCCATGCTATCCAGTCAAAGAAAATACTATACATGATTATAATTAAGCCATCCACTGTGTGCGGATAAAGTGTACAAAATGTAGTGCAAGATAAAGATGGTTCAAAGGTCTCCAATGAGGTAGTTGGGAGGTCAGGACTGCACTCTCTCTGATGAGAGGACCGTTCAGTTGTCTGACAACAGCTGGGAAGAAAACGGTCCCTGAATTTTGAGGTATGCCTTTTCATACTTCTGTACCTCTTGCCTGATGGGTATGGGGAGATGAGGGAGGGACCAGGGTGAGACTGGTCCTTGATTATGCAACATGAATTGCAGACGAGTCAATGGAAGAGAGGTTAGTTTGTGTGATGGCATAGGCTGCATTCTTGCAGTCTTGTATGGAGCTGTTCATAAATCATGTTGTGATACATCCCAATAGAATGCTGTCTCCAACACATCTGCAGAAGATGGTGAGGGTTGTTTGGGACTGAACCTCCTATGCCTTCTATGGAAGTACAGGGCTCTTGCTTAACTTTTTTTCCCTGTTGCCAGCCGGGCAACCTTGGCAGCTTTTTAGGTTGCCAAATGGCAGTTTAGGTGGTCATTTAAGATGGCTTGCATGACGCGTGCGATAATGTGCTCGGACGAAGTGCGTAGTTACCAGTCGGAATCATGCTCAATGAAGCATTCATATATAATTTCTGCTTCAAATAAAGTCACAAACTAAACATATTCACCAATCAAGACATGATATATACCACAATGACATGCAGCAAAATTATAATACAGTCTCTCAACTCTTTTTACACATTGCAATTAATGCAATTTTTATTATTTCTTTCCACTTCCAAACAAAAATGTGGTTGGATTATTCAGCGTATGATCAACTTGTGTCAATAAATCCTGGATCATGATAACATATATGCTTAACCATGCACACTACAGATTGATACAAGCATGTTTTCTGTGAAGGACCGAAAATTATCATGACATGGCCATAGCATGGGTCGTTATTGCTATTGGTACAGAAACACTCTCGCTTCCCACATAATTTATCCACAACAAAATATACAGGATGCAAGGAATTTTCTAAAGGCATTTTATCATAATAGCTGTTAAAACTGACTATACTCATCTGACAGGTTAAACATTACACTAACTAACAAGAGATGGCCAAAGGACATAAATGCAGCAAATGTTCTTTTGGTAATATATTTAAAGGTGTCAAGATACCACATTACTGGACATTCAGATTAACTGTATGTGTTGTGAACAGCAATGAAGATACCCAGTTTGTTCAAAGGTTCAAAGGTTATTTTATTGGCCACCTAGGTGCAGTGAAATGCTTCTTGCCAATGCAGCACATAAAGAAAGAATACATACATAACAGTAATAAAGAAATTTAAACATAAAAACATCCCACCACAATGGTTCCCATTATGAGGGAAGGCACAATGTCCAGTCCCCATTCCATGTCCACCCATAGTCGGGCCTATTGAGGCCTCCACAGTTGCCTTTACGGAGGCCCGATGTTCCAGGCCGTTCTCGCCGGGTGATGGTGCTCCGGCGTCGGGAGAATCCCCTCAGCGGCATGGGAACCCTGGAACGGCCGTGTCCCTTACCGGAGACCACGGCTTCCGAAGCCAACAAGGCCGCGCCGGATGGAGCTCCACCACTGGTGATCTCGGCGAGAGATCTCAGGCTCCCGATGAAAAGTTCAGCGCCGCTGGCCGCTCCACAGGCCTGCAGCTCCGCCATATTTTACTCGGCGGTCTCAGCTCACCGGAGTTCCAGCGCGGCGACCCGGGCAAGGCATCGCCCGCTCCGCGATAGCACTCCAGCGCTGTGCCGCCGCCGCCGAAGCCGAGGTTCTGGGCGGTCCCCGACAGGTAACGCCGCTCCAGGCCGCGAGGATGGGTCGACGGTGCAGCTCGGAGAAAAGCTGCCTCTCCGACCAGGTAGGGACCCTAGAAAACAGTTTCCCCCTTCTCCCCCCCCCCCCCCAGCCCCACATAAAAAGGCTAGAATTCCGAAAAACAAAAAACTCAACTAACTAAAAATAAAAAAAAGAGAGAAAAAACGGACAGCTGCAGGCAACAAATTAAAAACAAATGTTGATAACCACTTTTTCCATCAATCCCACTTCAGAATTAACGTTAAAATTTCAACTGAAATATCTCCTGACCAAATCTGTGATGTATTTCACTGACTGTAGAAGTAAAACCTGGATAAATCCAACTTATAGTTGTGAATGTTGCTCATTAAATAACTACATTACTGATACTCCATATTAAGAGCATTGATTTGCCGTTAAAATGAATTCTGTAATAACGTGTCAACGGTAGCAGTGACAATCGAACACTGCAGTTTTAATGTTTCACATGTTTACACTTTAATTAACCCATCTTTATGGATTAAAACAAATAATAACATTGGGAATTAAAACACAGTTGATTGCATTACGTTATCAAACATAGTCAATGTTCGCTCTGAAGACATTTCCAGCACAATAGAGTCAGGAGGGGGTGAATCAGTGCAGGATGGATAGATGGCGGTGGGGGGGGGGGGGACAAGCAGCTCAACTCTTCTTGTCTCGCCTGGTCATGCCTGGGCTGATGACATATTTCCTGTAAATCCAGGCAGGGATAACCTGGCGGGACAGGCAGAGTTGAGCTGTGTTTAGCGCTGCTCTGCGCTGGCTGTGGGCTTGGGGGCACCGCTCCCGTCTGACTCTCGACGTCTCTGGCCACCCCCGTGCGTGGGGGGAGGGGGGGGCTCTCGGGTGGGGACCTCTCAAAACGGGGGGACGTGTCACCCCTGCCCCCCCCCCCCCCCGGGATCTCCGACCCTGCCTGTCCATCGCCAAGTGCCGCCGCCAAAGGGGGAGGCAGTTGGGATCTCCTCGCCACCGCCTCCCCTCCTCCGCCAACCAAAAGGAAGGTGCGGGGCCGAGCGGTGCAGACGCTTCAGACGGCGGAAGGGGGCCACCCCCTCCCTCCCTCCTCCCGGCCTCGGCGTGCGGGAGGGTTTGTTTTAAAAGCGCCGTTGGTGGAGTGGCAGGCAGCGGCCGCTAACAGGGCGGGCGGGAGGAGGGTGCAGATGGAACCGCTATCGCGGCCGCTGCTGCCGCTGTTTGGAGCTCGTCATTCGCTCCGACCCTCCGTCACGCCGCACTTAGTATCTTTCCCACTCATTACAACCGTCGCCGACACAAAACGTCACGTTCCTTTCTCCTGAGATGCTGCCTGACCAGCTGAGTTACTCTAGTTTTTTGTGTCTATCTTCGGTATCAACCAATGCCAAGCCGGGCAAAATGACGGTGTTTAGGTTGCCCGGCGGCACTTTGGGTGGTCAGTGGCATCCGGGCAACGGCTAATTTCGAGCCCTGAAGTAGAGGCATCAGTATCCTTTCTTGGCCATAGCTTCAATGTCGCATGTTCAGGACAAATTGCTGGTGATATTTATTATGAACTTCTCTACTTTGGCACCATCAATATATACTGCTGGTGTGTGTACTGCCTTGCTTCCTAAAGTTAATCACAATCTCCTTTATCTTGTTGACATTGAGGGCGAGGTTGTGTGTGGGGAAGGTGATGAGGGAGAGTGGGGGAGGAGGGGGGATGGGGGAGGTAGGAAATGGGGAAAGATGGAGAGGAGAACATAGGGGGGAGGTGAGGAGGGAGAGTGGGGGAGCAGGGAAATAGAGGGAGAGGAGGGGCGTAGGGAAGGGAGAGGGGGTTTGGTGGGAGAGAGTGGCTGAGTGTAGGGGGAGGGTGAGGGAGGGAGGGTGAAGAGGAGGGGGAGGGAGTGCTGGGAGATGAGGGGGAATGGAGGAGGATAGGGGTGGGAAGAGGGATGGCGAGGCGCAGTTGGGGGAGGGTTGCCGTGACTCGAGTCACAATGGGGATCTCTGACGTCACGACGGGAACCCCTCAGGCACGCCTGCGCAGTTGGGTCAGCGGTGGAATATTGCCTTGGGGACGGGCCCAACAGGTCCGCACCTGGTCTAGTATCTATATTTTGATAAAACTCTCATCTTGTTTGTTTCTATGTATGTATGTATGTGTGTGTGGATGTCTGTGTATATGATCCTGAAATTACGCCAAAACGGTACACGATAGCGCTACAAATTTTGGACCACCTTACTCACAATTGTCCTGTCGTGTGTTTTTATAAAGTTTCGTTCAGATTGTTATATTTTACAAATTATTCGCATTTTTAACTTTACAATATCCAGTTTGAGAAAAAATGACTTGAAGGTGCAGTGGCAGTTACAGCTATGACATCACAATGGAAGTGTAACCTGCCCGCTACAATGTTGCAAATCCCAGGACACAGAGTCCTGGCAGCAAGTGCAATATGATTTTTTTTTCCTGGCAGTAATTATAATCTGATTTTATTTTAAGTTTAAAAAGAGCTGCATGCGGTGGTCAATAAGCATCAGACAACGTACCCCGGGGCATTTACCACCATAGACGGTGACTTCAACGAAGCCAACCCGAAAAAATTACTCCCAAACTACCACCAACATGTTGCCTGCAGCACCACAGGATTAAACACCCCTGACCACTGCTATACGACCATCAAGGATGCCTATCGCTCTATCCCTCGCCCTCCGACAATTCAGCGGTGCTGCTTTTCCTGCATACAGGCAGCAACTGAAGAGCGCACCCCCAGAGGTAAGGACTGCACAGAGCTGGTCTGGGGAGGCAGAGGAATAACTACAGGACTGATTGGAGTCAGTAGACTGGGCAATGTTCAAGGACTCTGCAATTGACCTGAATGAATACACCACAGTCGTTACAGACTTCATAAGGAAATGTGTGGAGATCTGTGCTCCAACAAAAACCTTCCTAGTGTTTCTTATCCAGAAGCCTTGGATGAACCATGAGATCCGCATTCTTCTGAAGACCAGATATTTCGGGCATTCAGGTCTGGTGACGCAGAGGTCTATAAGAAGTCCAGATACGACCTTGACAAGGCCAACAAAAAGGCCAAAAGGGACTTCTGCTCGAAGCTGGAGGATGAGGTGACTGTTTGGCAACTGTGGCAGGGCTTGAATGCCATCACCTCCAACAAGGCAAAATCAGGAAGCAGCTCAAACGACAGCAAAGCATTACTCCGTGACGAGTTCAATGCATTCTACGCACGCTTTGATGGGGAGAACACTGATGTGCCTTCCCAAGCCCCCATTCGCCCTGATGATATTACAGTCACAGTCACAGAGGCCGACGTCAGAAGATCCTTCAGGGGGATGAACCCTTGGAAAGCACTTGGACCTGATGGTATACCCGGTCGAGTTCTCAAAACCCGTGCAGACAATTTTTGCGGACATTTTCAACCTCTCACTTCTGAGGTCTGCCGTTCCCACTTTCTTTAAGAGGGCATCAATAATATCGGTGCCCAAGAATAGTAAGGTGACGTGCCTCAACGACTGTCGACCAGTGGCACTGACGTCCGTGGCGATGAAGTGCTTTGAGAGATTGGTTATGGCGCATATCAACACCTAGCTCGACAAGAACCTCGACCCACTACAGTTCGCCTACCCATGGATCTGTGCATCCGTGGATTTCGAAATTTGGTAAGGCATCGCCGCCGTTGCGGGGCTTCACCGCCGCTATGGGCCCATCATTGCGAGGCTTCACCGCTGCCGCTGCCGAGGCTTCACCGCTGACGATACCCTATTTCACGCCTCCGTGGTGTCGACCTAGGCGCCGATGGCCACTTCGTCCGACTCGGGCTTCTACCCGCGAGGCCCCAACCTAAGATTCTACGCGGCAATCCGGGAGGCATCGAGACCGTGGTGCCTCGATAAAGGCCTCTGGCTGCGTTCCCAGTTCACAGCCGCGGGCCGTCGGGATGCCTTCTGGCTGCGCAATACAATGTATTGTTGCATTTACAACTTGGACTCACCATTGAGTCAGCAATTAGCGTTCCTTAATAGTCACTGACTTTGCAAATTCTGGCTATCAGAAAATGTCCAGCAATCAAAAGAAGATAAAATATTATTTGCTTATTTTTCTTTTTTTTTAATTATCATTTAATATTTTTTTCTTAATTTGACCATAGATTTAAAGAAATCTTTCATATTAAATTTTGGGAAGTGTTATTTTCAAATAATGTCTTAAATTCCAGGTTGAGATGTTAATATTTTGTCCACTGTACTTAATTTGACTGAGTAGCTATGTAGCACAATATGATCATCTTTGAAGTAGATGGATCATCATTTTCATCCTAACTGTTAAAAGTTGGATTTGAAATTTGTTCGGCATTTAAATACAATGGTTAAGGATACTTCTCTCTAATAAGCAAGGAACAGGTATCATGTTATAAGTAGGTGTAATATAAAATATTTTCAATATGACTTAAGTGTAAACAAGCAAGGAGTTGATGTCATTTTAAGGTACGATTATCACAAATTTTCTGTGTGAATTAAGACGTGACAAGCAAGTAAAATATGTTATTTTAAGTTATAATTTTTAAAAATCACAGTATAAATGAAGGGTAAACAGGCAAGAAAACGTTGTCATTTCAAGGTACAATTATCAAAAATTTCAAGGTACAATTATCTGCATATAGGGGGCGCTGCCCCCTTTTACCCTGGGGCGTTGCCCCTTGGAACCCTACCGGGGGCAATGCCCCCTGGACCCCCATCTCTCTACCTCTTTTTTCAGTTTTTCCATGGCTCATGCCTGATCAATGGGACGATGTTGGAGAGAGTCAAAAGCTTCAAATTCCTGGGCGTGCATATTTCTGAAGATCTTTCCTGGACCCAGCACACTGATGCAATTATAAAGAAAGCACATCAGCGCCTCTACTTCCAGAGAATGCCAAAGTGGATTCTCTTGAACTTTTACAGGTGCACAGTAGAGAGCATACTAACTGGTTGCAACATGGCCTGGTTCGGCAACTTGAACGTCCGGGAGCGGAAAAGACTGCAAAAAGTTGTGACCACTGCCCAGTCCATCACCGGATCTGACCTCCTCACCATCGAAGGGATTTATCGAAGTTGCTGCCGCAAAAAGGCAACCAACATCATTAGAGACCCACACCATCCTGGCCACACACTCATTTCACCATTGCCATCGGGAAGAAGGCACAGGAGCCTAAAAACTGTAACGTCCAGCTTCAGGAACAGCTTCTTCCCTTCAGCCATCAGGCTACTAAACACAACAACAAATAAGCTCTGAACTACAATAGACATTATTATTATTGCACTATAATTGTTTGTTTACCTTGCATCGCCCGGTGCGGCTTTAATGGCCGCGGGACCTATTTACCATCGCCCACCTGGGGCTTTGACTCTGACATCGGGAGGAGAATGGGGAGTGCAGGGAGAGATAATAGATGCAACATAATTTCCTCAAACTCAACAGCGATAAGACAGAATTCCTCCTCAGGCTCCAAAGCCACACTCAGCAAAATCAATAACCCCACTCTCACCATCGACGGCACCACTGTCTCCCCATCTTCCCAGGCCCGCAACCTTGGCGTGATCTTTGATTCCACCCTCTCCCTTGAGCCTCACATCCGCCATGTCATTAAAACCTCCTTCTTTCATCTCCGCAACATCGCCAAACTCAGACCCTCTCTCACACCTCCCGCTGCTGAAAGACTCATCCATGCCTACATCTCCTCCCGACTGGACTACTGCAACTCACTTCTCCTTGGCATCAGCTCCACCTACATCAACCGACTCCAACTGGTCCAGAACGCAGCCGCCCGACTCATCACCCACACCAAATCCTGGCATCACATCACTCCAGTCCTCAAACAACTTCACTGGCTTCCCATCTCCCACCGGATCAACTACAAAATCCTGATCCTCACCTACAAAGCCCTCCACCATCTGGCCCCCCCATATCTCACTGCCCTCCTCTTCCCCTACCAACCCTCACGGTCCCTCAGATCCACATCAGCCGGTCTCCTCTCCATCCACAAGTCCAACCTCCGCAGTTTTGGGGACAGAGCCTTCTCCAGGGCAGCTCCCAGGCTCTGGAACTCTCTCCCCCAACTGATCCGCAATTCCGTGTCCCTCACCTTCTGCCAGTCCCGCCTCAAGACCCATCTCTTCACCTCTGCCTATCCTTAGCCCCACGTCCCACTCCCTTTTCATCTGTGCATTAATTGCCTCATATTGTGTTTTGTATTGAATTCTGTCTTTACTTTGTGTACTAGTCATGTCTCTACTATTTATTTCATTCCCCTTACATGTTTTTCCTCTACCTGCTAAATTTTTGTAAGGTGTCCTTGAGACTCTTGAAAGGCGCCCATAAATAAAATGTATTATTATTCTTATTATAAGACTTTGCCTTCCATCACAGTGAGGAGGAGATTCGCTGTGATGGATGTTGTGTAAATTGTGTTGAGTCTTGGTTCTTCTACTTGTTTGTATGACTGCAGAAGCCAAATTTCGTTTGAACCTCAATGAGGTTCAAATGACAACAAATAAATTGTATCATTGTATCATTTATTGAGTATGTGTGTATACTTTTTTTTTCTCCTGTTATGTACTATGTTTACATATTCTGTTGTGCTGCAGCAAGTAAGAATTTCATTGTTCTATCTGGGACATATGACAATAAAACACTCTTATCTCTCTTGACTTGAGGGAGGGTGAAAAAGGGGAAATGAGCCACCCCTGTGCAGTTGGGGGCTATGGGTGTGTGGTGGAATATTGCGTTGGGGGAACGGGTAGGTGGTGTAATATTGCGTTGGGGAACGGGTTGCGTTGGGGTACCAGGCCTCCCGTGGGGGCTATGGGTGAGTGGTCGAATATTGCGTTGGGGGAACGGTTGCTTTGGGCGACCAGGCCTCTTGTGTGACAGAGACCCAACGGGTCCCACTTGGTCTAGTGTATATATATATATATATATTTATATTATTATTATTATATTAATAAAACTCTCATCTTGTTTGTTTGTTTGTTTACACGCGTGCGTGTGCGTGCGTGAGATCCCAAAACCCTGCCAAAACGGTACATGATAGCGCTACAATTTATGGCCCACCTTACTCACCATTGTCCTGGAATGTAAATGAAACATTTTGTTCAGATTGATATATTTTACAAGTTATTGACATTTTAAACTTTACAAAAAACTCTTTTCAAACCACTTTTCCACTTGGTCATCAGCCGCGTTCGTCGACGTCACAATGGGATCCCGAATCTCATTTACATTAAAAACCGTGATTTTCAAAAAAGAAAATCAGTTTTAATCAAATTCTTCCGTTTTCATTCACAACTATCATTGTGATATGGTTATTTAAAAGAAAAATTGCGGTTTTCATTGTGTGGGGTGGGATAGGGGAGGAGGAGAGCAGTGCGGGAGCAGGGGGATAGAGGGAGAGGAGGGGTGAGGGAGGGGAGGAGGGAGAGTGGGGGAGGAGGTGGACCAGTGGGAGAGGAGGGGGGGGGAGTGTGGGAGGTAGGGAGTGGGGGATATAGGGTCAGGAGGTGGACCAGTGGGAGAGGAGGGGGGGGGGGGGGAGTGTGGGAGGTAGGGAGTGGGGGATATAGGGTCAGGAGGGCAGTGGGGGAGGTGAGGAGAGAGAGTGGGGGATGAGGGGGAATGGAGGAGGATTGGGGTAGGATAAGGGATGGCGAGTCACGGTTGGGGAGGGTTGCCATGACTCGCGCCACAACGGGGATCTCTGGCGTCACAATGGGAATCCCTCAGCTGCGCCTGCGCAGTTGGGGGCTATGGGGCAGGTGGAATATTTCCTTGGGGAACGGGGCCCCACAGGTCCACACCTGGTCTAGTGTCATCTAAAATGTTACCCCTATACAAAATAGCGTACAGTTGTTCCTGGTTAAGCAAGAAGTTATTTTAGATGACGTCATTGAGATCCGGCTATTCCCTGCCTTTGCGATTATTCCAAGCTCTATAATCCATGGATATCTGTCCCCTTCTAATTTTGAACCCCTGCTCATTTTTGAATTTACATATTCCATTATTGGCTTGGGATCCTTTAGCTGCTCAAGCTCTAATTAAGAGTTCAAATTCAAGGGTTCAAGAGACATTTATTATCACATGCACCAATTGGTACAGTGAGATTTGAATTACCATACAGCCATACGAATAAAAAAGAACACAATACACAATAGAATTTAACATGAACATCCCCACACAGCAGAATCAACGTTTCCCACTGTAAGGGAAGGCAATAAAGTTCAGCCCTCTTTTTTCGGAAAAAAAAGGATGAGGCTCTTCGCAGTCGTTGCCACGGGCGGCCCGATGTTTCAGGCCCTCTCGCCGGGATGATCAGAGCTCCGGCGCCGGAACGGAGAGCACTCTCAGCGGCTTGGAGTTTCTGAATCGGCCACTTCCTACCGGAGACCGCAGCTCCCGAAGTCAACAGGCCGAGCTGGACGGAGCTCCAACACTGGCGATCCTCGACAAAGATCCCAGGCTCCGCAATGTTAAAAGTCAGCGCCGCCCGCGGCTGGAAGCCCTGCAAACGACAGCTCCACGATGTTAAAGCAGCTGGCCCAATACTCCGGAGCCTCAACACGGCGATCCCCGGTCATGCATCGACCGCTCCACGATGGTAATTCATTTGCTGCGCTGCCGCTGAAGCTCTGGCCGGTCTCTGGCAGGAAAGGCCACGCCAATCCAGATGGTAGGCCGCAAGCGGGGGGGGGGGGGGGGGGGGGGAGAGATATGACTCGAGAATAGACACATCCCGACCAGGAAGTGACTGGGAAACGGTTTCCCCCTTCCCCTCCCCACCTCCCCACATAAAAAATAGTAAGAAACCTCCAGGAACATACTTTTAAACAGACTAAAAATAACAAAAAGGGTGAAAGGACAAACAGACTGCTGGCGAGGCTGCCGCTTACGGCGCCACCTGATGACGCGTGCGCTATAGGAGTTATGCTACAGACCTCAAATGCAAATTGTATGGATTTCTCTTTGTCCAATTCTGATGATCCTTCACGTGAGAAAAGTCCAACATTTTATTTTTATGCTGTAGAACTGTCCCTTTCCTGCACAGTGGAAATTATTTTTCAATACATGTCACCAGTTACAGAAAGTGGCAACATCGAAACTGGTCTTGTGGCTCACATTAACCATCAGCCACCCATTTATATCATTCCTATATTAATCTCACTTTTTTTCTATTCTCTCATTCTCAGCAGCTTCACATGCTCCACCCCTCCAGAATCTACCACTCACCAACACGCTAGACACAATTTACAGCAGTCAATTAACTTAACAATCCACACATTTAGAGAACGGTGGAAACCCACATGACCACAGGGATAGCATGCAAACTCCTCGCAATGGTACTATTTAGCGGTGGCACCTACACCACCATGCAAATATTCCTTGGAAATCTCTAAATATTTTTATTACTGGGGATTAAGTGTAACACTGTAACCCTGCCATGTATTTTGAACTTTCCTATTCAGTTATTTTGTTCTGGGAGCCAGATTTAATTGATACAGCCATACACTCTATGCAGTATCGTCATTGTCCTCTGTCGGCTCAAGATTGATTAGTTTATTCTCCTTTCCCAGTAATGCGGTGGCTGCCAATAAATCTATATTATGAATTGACTGGTTCAGATTGACAGCCCTTGGATCAAAGAGATTCTGTACCACTAGCGTATATTTTTATAAGGAATGTGGATTATTTTAACATTGGTTCCCCTGAGGATCATGCAACTCTGATTCCAAAACCACAATCTAACACTCTTGTTCATCTTGCATTTTTATCCCATGCATTTCCAGCAATGCTGATATTTCTTGTACTAGCTTAGTCTTTTCAAATGTAATACATTGGAGTCAAGGAAATTTGAGCAGGGTGGAAAGGAAGCTAATTTTACTTTTCTGAACAGATGCCACTGTGATACCTTCCTCCTTCCTGAACCATAGTTTCCCCTTTACCCTTTGATAGAATCTTCACTACTTCTCACCTAATTTGCCTAATCTGGACAAAGCAAGGATAGAATTCCCCTCATCCTCAGAAAAATAAAATCAGTTGACATTCCCATCCTACAATAAGTGATTTGTTAATATTTTAAATAATCTGCATCAAGTTCAAGTTCACATTTATTTGTCACATGCATCAATTAAGGTACAGTGAAATTTGAGTTACCATGCAGCTATACATTAAAAAAGAATACAATACACAATAGAATTTAACATAAACATCCACCATAGTGGAATCAACATTCTTCACTGTGATGGAAGGCAATAACGTTCAGTCAATCTTCCTCCTTTGTTCACCCGTGGTTGGGGCCATGAACCCTCCGTAGTCGCCGCTACGGACGGCCCGATGTACAAGCCCTCTCGTCCGGAACTCCGCGGCTTGAAGTTCCCGAATTGGCCACCGCGGCTTCATGATGTTATAGGCCGCAGGCCGACGGTGGGAGCACTTCTTCTGGCGATCCCCGGCAAGGGATCCCAGGCTCTGTGATGGAAAGTCCACGCCGCGCCCGCGGCTAGAAGCTCCCCAGACTGCGGCTTCACGATGTTATAGTCCGCAGGCCGGCGGTCGGAGCACTTCTTCTGGCAAGGGATCGCCCCGCTCCACGATGTCACAGTCTGGGCCGTGCCTGCTGCTGAAGCTCTGGGCCGGTCTCCGAGAAAGGCCGCACTAATCCAGTTGTTAGGCCGTGAGGAGGGCGGAGATGCGACAAAGAGAAAACTTGTCTCCCCGTCGTGGTAAGTGACTGAAAACGGTTTCCCCCAATTCCCTCCTACCACCCCCCACACTAAAACATACATTTGGACATACTAAAAAACAAAAAAGTCGAAAGGACGAACACGCTGCTGGTGAGGCTGCCGCTCGCGGCACCACCCGATGATACAGTTTCTTGACTTGCATCTTTTCAGTGTTCAGATCTTGTCTTCCTGACCATGCATCTGGTTGTATTCGTTTCTGTAAAGATTCACATTCATGACTATGTGAAGGCTAATTTACTGAAGGGTAAAATGAAACAAGAGGTTTTGGACAAAGTGCCAGAATTCTGCTCTGAGGCGTTTAAAGTATCATAGTATTTGTTATTGCTCAGTTTCCTTTTGGTTACAGTTTAGTAAACTGATGATGGACAGAAAATCAGGCTGTACTTGCCAAACAAAATGTGAAAATTGCCCTTTCTAAATCTGTTTTTCTTTGGTCCCTTCTCTCGGTTTAACCATGCACCTTTTCCTGAGATTACTAGTCAAATAGAAAGTCATTTTTTAATAGCTTTTGTAATTTTGTGATGTGCTGGTTCAAAAAAAAGTTAAAATGGGTAAAAAGCAGATGCATCGTTGTAGAAAATTCATGGCATATGATTCTAGTAATTTGACTTATGCCCCTGAAATACTTTCCTTTCTGTAATCACTTGGATTCCATGCTTTAAAAATCTTGACTTTTGATTGACAAATGTATCTTAGTGTTCATTAGCAACCGTGAATATGAATCTCACTAGAATCTCTATCCTTTTACCCTTCAATGTCTTTCTGTAATGATGCAGTCTTACTGTTTTGTTTGCACTGCTCATTAAGGAATTTTAAACTTTTAATTTGAAATCTGTATTACTAATGCCTTGGCCCCCAGTTTAAGGTTTGGGAGAGTAGAACGGAATAATTGCAACTGGATATGGCTGTGGTAGATTTTCTACAGTTTGGGTCACGCATTTATAAACCTTGGTAATAATTCATAGATAAAACATTACTAAAGCTGCCTGCCTTTCTCTCAAACTAAGTAATCTCTCCCAAGCTTTCCACTATCAATTCTCCCTCCTGGGGCACCAATCTGTTTTTTTAAAGTTAATTTAATATATCCATAAAATTGATCACTTCCATTCACTTTCTATTCCAATTTAATTATTGTTCACATATTTCTGAGTCTCATGATCAGTTACATTGTCAACATGCACTTGTACCCGATCATGTAACATTGCATTACTTCCTGCAAAAAATGTTTCTCTTTCAGTTGTGTCCATTCGTTGCAAGTCTTCAGCCTTTCCTTTCAACCTCCCCGTTCCATTTTCCTGCTAGTTCCAATTTGAAGTTCTTATTGCCAATGTCATATTAATTGATGTTTATAAAACGTTGTGATTACAACTGTGCCTTACTGCTACCACTCATCATCCTTGGTCTTTCAGCCACCAATGGAACCCTCCTTGGAATCTTTGATGCTCAGATTATTTCTGTTGTGTTCACTCCATCATTCACACTTTGCACCATTTTATGCATCTCTTTCAAACTAAGTTAAATATTGCTACTGAACATTCTGAAGTCCTGGAATTCATTCAGAAGTCCCTATGTTATAATGGCATGTACATCTCCAGAGAGGGAAGCAAACAGCCCAGCAAAACCTATGTGACTCATTAATGCAGATATCACTATCTTCTGCTACAGTCAAATGAATTAAAACTCATTATTTCATAAAGGCAAGGAGTAAGGTATCTTACTCATTGAGTAAGATAATTAATCTCTGTGTCTTAAAATTAAAATATAATTTATATCTTATCTATATCATGGTGATAATTTGATGATTGTAAGATTTCAACTGTTTAAAGGCTATTTGACAACTTAAAGTATTGTTGAATAACTTTTATAATTTGCATTGAGACTACAATAACTACTTGGTCTGCCTTTAGTATCAGTTCGTCCAACTTATTTTGCAGAGTTCTTTAGCAAACCTAAATCTCTAAACTAAACCTGATTGATGATTCCTCATGTCATGTCAACTTCTACCATTTCCATTCTCCATCTATTCCATTGCCTTACTTAATTTTGGTGTTTGTTTCTAAAGGGCAATTCATGTAACAGTCCTGTTTGAATGTGCACAAGCTGAGTTGGTAATTTTGCTGGGCTTCTTGGTCCTGTGCAGTTACAACATAAATAGAAGTTGAAGTAGGCCATTAACCATCATGCCCACCCATCCATAAGTTAATGGATTCTAATATGAGATGATTGTTTAATTATTTTGTGGCTTGTAACTATGAAAAACAAGTATGTTGGGTGAGGGGCTTTCAATCCATTACTGTTAATCAATAATATTTTGCCACCATAATAGGAAGCATTTGGAGCCAACAAAATGCAAATTTATCTGGTTCTCACTATGCCCAAAGAATTTACAATTTCTGTTTAAATCTTATCTGTTACAATTATAATAGATTGTATATTATAATTCCATATTGTGCACTTATTTAGGCTAACAAATGTAGATGAATTAATCTCTGTGGTGATTGCATGAGAGGAATAGTGCACCATGCCCTCAATCCTATCCTACCGTACAATATTACCATAGTTGATCAGCCCCAGGCTAAAACACTCCTGTGCCAATACCACTTAATCTTCTCTTTGATCTTTCAAAAATTGATTTAACTCTTTAGGTAGCTCCAGTGATCTCACCTCCACAATTCTCTGGGGTAGAGAGTCACAGAGATTCTCCATCCTTTGCTAGATGGAATTCAGTTTAAATAAGTGTTGCTTTATCTCTTTACTGCTCCCTTGTTCAAACCTCTCCCACTTATGGCCATGTCTCAATATCTACCTTGTTATACCCTATTAGATTCTTCTACGCTTCAGTTAGGACACCTTTCTTCCGAACTCTCGAATATAAATATATCTTTTTTCTAACCATTATTGATAGGGTAACCCTCTCATCCAAAGAATCAGCCAAATTATTTTTGACTGCCTCTATTCTTTCTTTCTACATCAAGGGGGTAACAATTGTGATTTGCTCAAGATTCCAACATCTGCAGTTCCTTGTATCTCTTTGGAACACTGCATTGGTTATGATTTTGTGGTTTGATTCACTCTTTCCTATGGATAAGCCATTATTGAGAGACCTTACTTTACACCAGCCTTTTTTGTGGCACCTCATCAGATGCTTTCTATAAATCCGAACACACCACATCTATCAGCACTCCTATTATCTCTACTTGTTTTTCATTGAACTCTAGCAAATTTGGTATTGGTTTACTATTGTCACGTGTAGTGCGGTACTGTGAAACTTTATTTTGCATGCTGTCCAGGCAAATCATGTCATACACAAGTACGACAGTGCAA
Organism: Amblyraja radiata; assembly: GCF_010909765.2. Taxonomy (NCBI): domain Eukaryota; kingdom Metazoa; phylum Chordata; class Chondrichthyes; order Rajiformes; family Rajidae; genus Amblyraja; species Amblyraja radiata. Next base: position 19,261,054 of record NC_045968.1, read on the forward strand.
ACTGAAATGGAGACAGTGCAGAATATAGTGTGACCGCTACAGGGAATGCTGATTTTTTTTTAAGTGCAAAGATTGGTTTGGGAGATAGATCTTCCAGCAAGATAGGTTGGGAGATCGGAATCCATCCTTTGCATACGAGAGGTCCATTCAAGTCTGAAAACAGCTGTTGAATATGATGCTACATGATTTTAAGCTTTAGTATCATCTGCCCAATGGGAGAGGGGTTAAGAGAGAGTGACCGGGGTGTGAGTGGTCCTAGATTATGTTGACTGCTTTTCCAAGTCTTGATTGGGTCGATTGCACATGGGGCTGATTTGCTTAATAGACTGAACTGCATCCACATCTTCAGATTCAGATTCAGATTCAACTTTAATTGTCATTGTCAGTGTACAGTACAGAGACAACGAAATGCAGTTAGCATCTCCCTGGAAGAGCGACATAGAATATGATTTCAATAAATAAATATTTTTACATGTATACAGACATAGTGTTTTTCCTGTGGGAGGAGTGTCTGGGGGGGGGGGGGGGGGAGATTGGCAGTCACCGAGGTACATTGTTGAGTAGAGTGACAGCCGCAGGGAAGAAGCTGTTCCTGGACCTGCTGGTCTGGCAACGGAGAGACCTGTAGCGCCTCCCGGATGGTAGGAGGGTAAACAGTCCATGGTTGGGGTGAGAGCAGTCCTTGGCGATGCTGAGCACCCTCCGTAGACAACGCTTGCTTAGGACAGACTCAATTGAGGGGAGCAAGGAACCGGTGATGCGTTGGGCAATTTTCACCACCCTCTGCAGTGCTTTCTGGTCGGAGACAGAGCAGTTGCCATACCATACTGTGATACAGTTGGTAAGGATGCTCTCGATGGTGCAGTGGTAGAAGTTCACCAGGATCTGAGGAGACAGATGGACCTTCTTCAGTCTCCTCAGGAAGAAGAGACGCTGGTGAGCCTTCTTGATCAGAGTTGAGGTATTGTGGGTCCAAGAGAGGTCATCGGAGATGTTGACCCCCAGGAACCTGAAGCTGGAAACACATTCCACCTCCGTCCCGTTGATGTGGATGGGGGTGTGCGTGCCGCCCCTAGACTTCCTGAAGTCTACAATGAGCAATTGCACTTGGAGCAATGAAGTCTCCTGAAATTTCTTGTGATCTTGGGAAGAGCAGTTGCCATACTAAACTGTGAGGCCGACCATTAGGGTGCTTTCTATGGTGCATCTGTAGAAATTGCTAAGTCATTGGAGACATGCAAATTTCCCTGATCTTCTGAGGAAATTTCAACATTGTTGTGATTTTTTTGGCTGCAGCATCAATGTGGTTGGACCAGGACAGGTTGTTGGTAATATTTACACCTATGAATCTAATGCTCTCGCCCATCTCAACTTCAGCACCATTGGTGCAGGCTTGGGTGTGTATTCCACCCCACTTTCTCAAGTTGATAACAAGCTCCTTTTTTTGCTGACATTGACAAAGAGGCTGTTGTCTTGACACCATGCTACTAAGCTCGCTATCTCCTTCCTGTATTGTCTTGTCATTGTTCAAGATATGGCCCACTGCAGTAGTGTCATCTGCAAACTTGTAAATGGATTTAAGCAGATTTGGCTGCACAGTCATGAGTGTGTTGGATGCATATTAAGAGGCTGCGAACAAAGCCTTGTGGGGCACTGGATTTGAGTATTATGTTGGATGTTTTGTTGCCCATCCTTACTAAATAACCTGTGGGTTAAGAAGTCAATGATCCAGTTGCAGAGTGGGTGCTCACTTCCAGGTCCAGGCTGTGCTTCCACACGTCAAAAAAAAATCCTGAAATAAACTCCCAAATTTCCTGGAATTTGATGGTATTTCCTGAAATTTAAGCCTTCCCCCACTGCGCATGCGCGGGGAGACGGCTTCCCCAATTGCGCATGTGCGACTGCCGCCCCAACTACACTCGCGCGGATACCGGGCCCACTGCGCACGCGCAAGGAGACGGCGTAATTTTGCGTCCCTACCGTGTCACCTGCGCCATTTTCAATTGTGCGCTGTGATGGGTCTCCCCCAACTGCGCAGGCGCGGATGATCGGAAATAAATAATTTCCCCAAATTCCTTCGCGTCTCTCCACACATGCGCGGTTGGGGTGGCAGTCGCACATGCGCAGTTGGGGAAGGTTTATTGGGCCGGGAAATTTCCCGAAATTATTTAATTTCCCTAAAATTACCCAAAGCCTACCGGGTAATTTCCTTAGAAGTGGAAACACTGGGTCCAGGAGTTTACACACGAGTTTGACAAATTCAAATTATTTTGTATTTTTTGTAAAACCATGTTGACTTGGCTTGATTGTATAAAGCTTCTCAATGCTATTCTTTGATTATTGACTCCAGCATCTTTACATGTTCCTGGGTTAAATATGGTGCAAAGTTGGTGGATTTAAATTGAAGAAAAACCATGAAGCCGTAATTGGTTTTAGAATAATTGCTTTTTTTTTTAACATCGGTGTTTAATTAAATAAATTTCAAACAAGTTGATGTAGTGTAGCAGGTGTAAGAGATGAGTTGACTAACTGAAAAATGTTTGACATTTATTGAGGTAACTATTGTCAAATAGTTTATGCAGGATTAGCTTGGATTTCTCCCAAGATCACATCTGGATGGAATACAGTTTATCAGGATAAATCGATTGTGGTCAATTTTTAAATTTTGAGCAAACAAGTCTTTGTATTTTGTCACAAAAATAGGTTAATTTGAGTAATTTTATTTGAGTGGTTAGTAAAAATTCATTTGGATTTGTCCAACAAAGTCGGCAGCGACACAGATATTGGTAAAGAAACGATATTATAAATGCAAACAGCTTTCTTTGTGATTTTTTGCTAATTCTGTGAATAACCATATTCCTAGAGACTACTGTACTTGGTGGGAGCAAATTTGAGACTTAAGAGACTGCAGATGCTAGAATCTTGAGCAAAAGCGAAGTTGTGGAGGAATTCAGCAGGTCAGGAAGCATCTGTGGAGGGAATAGGTTGAAGACCTTCTATGTTGGGGCCTTGTGACATTATATCTGTCCACGACAGTTTTAGGGGAATTGAAGAAAGTGGTTGAGTTGATTGTTTGGAAGCTTGAATAAAGAGAATAAGAAGGCCCCAACCCAAAATTTTACACATATCCATTCCAGTTTTAGTAGTATTTGAAGATGTAGATAAGTGATTGAGTTGATTATTTCGTTTACTTTTGGCCCAATCCGAAACTTTATCCATTCCTTCCACAGATGCTGCCTGACCTTTTGAGTTCCTACTGTATTTTGTTTTATTGGTAGGAGCAAATGTCTGTTTAATTTGTGTAATCTAGCTAAATGTTAGTTAAAATGCTCAATTTTAAATTTGAGATAATTTGTTCAGTCAGTAACATTAATTTTTTGGTCATGAGAGATCATTGGGGAACGTACATTGGAGAGAATAGACCCATGTGACTTCATGATATTGCATTACAATTTCCACTTGCAGTCAATCGAGCTTGAGGATGACTTGCTCCCACAATTATGTGGGTTCAAAGGTAATTGTTGAGACTAGTGTGTGGCCCACACACTCTGTCATAATTGAAGCAGGATTTACATAGTAGATAAGAGGAAAGTTGGGGGGAGAGTGCATCCCTTCCATGCTTTACACGGGACTTCTGTATCTAATGAATGAACAAGATTGTTCTATTTAATTTCCAATATCCACGTGTTAATTAATCTCTTGCAGTAGCATATTCCAGAAAAACGGGCATGTTCCGGAGGTCGGGTGGCATGTGTACAATGTAATTGTCCATCAGAACCCATGTCATTAGGACCTCATTGCTCTGGATTTTGGCAGAGGAAAAGACATTGATGAATCAAACATTACATCATTGATTTTGATTTTCAAATTCACTTCCCACTGTCATAGGCTACGCCAGCAAACTGAAAGCAATAGTGAAATCATCGCCAATAATTTGGTCCATATTTTCCAGAATTCTGTTTTGCAGGCGGAGCACAGGGGAACCTTTGTTTTGTTGATGGTAATTTGAGGTCTATTGTATACGTCAGTGAATGACTGAGTGCATGAAAATCTGAATCTCAGTGCCTGGCATGAGTGTAGGTAAGTGTCATTGGAAAACCACTGCTCAATCTAAATTGGGGGTTACTGTGACTCTGGCATAGAGGTAGCATAAAATAAACGGTTTCTCCTGTGTCCTGCTGAATCAAGCAGGAAACGTATGGGTAATAAGGTGCAGCATTATAGCCAGAAAGATTGAGAAAATTGTTACATCAGTGATGCAGCAATCCTGAGATTCGGCCTGTTATGGGCTCTATGACTAAAATCACAGCTTACATGACATAATGTGGTTGAGGTAAGATGGGGATGAATATTTCCTGGCAGACAATTTTAAAGTGTTCTCTACAATCCATTTTGTGGGGTCACAAAGGGCCAAGAATGTTCTGGAGTTGTAGAGGGTCCAGAGGAGGTTTACGAGAATGATCCAGGGGATGATTGGATTAACGTATGATAAACTTGTCGGCACTAAGCCTATCCTCTCTGGAGTTTAGAAGAATGAGGGGGCACCTCATTGAAATTTACCGAATAGTGAAAGGCCTGGTTAAAGTGGAAATGGAGAGGATATTTTCAATTGTGGGAGAACCTAGGACCAGAGGTCACAGCCTCGGAATAAAAGAACATACCTTTAGAAAGGTGATGAGGAGAAATTTCTTGTGGATCTGTGGAATTCATTACATCAGACAGCTACGGAGGCCAAGTCATTGGATATTTTAAAGACATAGATTTAGAGATTTTTGATTAGTGTTAAGGGTTATGGGGAGAAGGCAGGAGAATGGGGTTGAGAGGGAAAGATAGATAGCCATGATTGTATGGCGGAGTCTACCCGATCGGCCGAAAGGCCTAATTCTGCTCCTATGACTTATGAACTGATGAGAACTCTCCTGTAATCATAATTGGAGATGTTCACAACTGTGCTGATCCTGGAGTTTGTATCTTGCATTCTCCTCACATGACATGCAATATGAAGTTGTGAATTTATGACTTTATTTATAATTTATAATTTATGTTTATTTCTGTCAAGTTTTTTTAGAATATGAGCATCCCACTGAGCTTCATTTTTTTAGTTGTCATGTGACCTTTTTGATTTGATCGGGGGTAGTGAGGCTAAATTGAAAGCTATCTGGAATGAAATGAATACTGCACATGTTCAGGATTCCAAAATGTTTTCAATGGGAAGTTAACAAAAGGCTCACATACAATCTTGCCTCTTGATGGGGCCAGCTATGGTGAAAAGTAAGTTGAGGACCTTAGGCTCGCTTTCCACTTGCTACCTGTGTTTTAGGTCATGGGTTTTCTTTTTTGGACCTTCATGTCTGTATAACTATTTTTATTTCGAGAGTCAAGAGTGTTTTATTGTCATATGTCCCAGATAGGACAATGAAATTCTTGCTTGCTGCAGCACAACGGAATATGTAAGGCAGAGTCAAATTTTCAGTATATGGACACTGAATGATCAGGAGATGCAGGACTCATCAGACCAATTCTAGTGTTTTCTGATAGAAGAGCCAAGAATTTCTTGATACTTGCTACTTTTGCTGGATTTAAAGACAATCTAGATGCTATAGAAACTCTTTATCTTCTGTGGGTCGGGGATTGTCAGATGGTCTGTGAGGCACAGTTTGAGAAAAATTATCTGTGCACATCTTCAGTGTTTATTTTGCAGCAATGTCTCTATTGCTGTCTGTGTTTGAGGCCAACCAGTATCATTAAGCACACTTATATGACGTGGGATTAAGATGATACAAAGTAAAGCTTTCTACTATAATCCTTCCCTTCACCCTCTTTTCTCTGGCTGTGTATTCCATCCTCAGTTCCTTCTCTCCAATTAGCACATCCTATCCCTTCTAGGTCATCCTTTCCAACCCTTTCTCAAGTCCTCCTCATGCCCATGTTCAATTCTGAGAAAAGTCTGTGAGCCATTCCTGGGGAATCTTGCCTCAGATGCTGGTTGGCTCACAGATTAAGCCAACTGATGTTAGAAATCCACAATACATGGGTATTAGTGAAAGCCTACCAAACAAAGTTTGGAAGGAGAGAACTGGCTATTCTCTCACCCTGTTCTCGCCCCTCCCTCTTGGACCCTTCCCTCTTTCTGTCCCTGTGAAGGTCCAATCCTGACGTCAACCCTGGTCTACTCTATGGCCTAACACAGATCCTCATTGTTTCCTCACCAGTGGCCTTGGCCAAGTTGTGGTTTGGCTGGTGGTGGTGGCATTATGCGGTCAATGGATAACTGACCCAGCATGCCACACACTCCTGATTTCACTAGTCACTGGCTAAATGTAGCACTCTAAGTTTATCCTCCACAATTCACTTTTCTGTTGTGCTCTTCTGGTTGCCTCTGTCCAACCACTGTAAACTAGTCTTCATCCAAACTCTGTATCTCCTATCCGAGCTTAAACAACACACCATTCTCCTATTGCATTCTGTACAGTGGCTCCCAGCCTGGCAGCAACTGAACTTTACATTCTTCCAATGAAAAGTTATTGAACTAAAGCTTTATCTCTTCATAGATACCTGACTACTGAGTGATTCCAGCATTTTGTCTTTACTTCATGCTTCTTACATCTGTTTTCATTCTTGCTTCCACACTCAGAGGTGAATTTTGCTAATGTGCAAGTGCTCTGTCTCTCTGAGATCTCTGGGCTTCTCTAATTATAATCTTTTGTGCACCCCTGAGTTTTGATTGTTCATTTGCTAACATGCCATAAACTGTCAGACTCAAAGCTCTGGAATGTGGGGAGAATTTATAAAAGTGTATGAAATCATGAGTGGAATAGATAGACTAAATGCAGTCTTTTTCCCAGGGTAGGGGAATCAAAAACTAGAGGTTTAAGGTGAGAGGGGAAAGATTAATTAGGAACCTGAAGAGCAACATTTTCACACAATGTGGTGCGTATATAGTACAGGCTGTTGTAGGAAGTAATTGAGGCAGGTACATGAACAACCCGTAAAAGTAATTTGGACAGATACATGGACAGGAAAGGTTTAGAGCAGGGGTCGGCAACCTAAGGTCCCCGGGCCGAATGCGGCCCGTAACCCGAATCATCCGGCCCGCTGGCGGATTTTTTCTCTCTAATCATCCGGCCCGCCCACCCACCAGTGCTTCCCTGAGCGTGGCCGAACGCCCCGAGCAAATCCGCCGGCATGGCCGCGCACCTTCAGTGAACATGTTTAAGAAAGAACTGCAGATTATGGAAAAATCGAAGGTAGACAAAAATGCTGGAGAAACTCAGCGGGTGAGACATGCATGGATTGCATGAGGCTGCCTCACCCCGCTGAGTTTCTCCAGCATTTTTGTCTACCTTCTGTGAACACATGATTTGATGCCTGCCATCCGGGGGCGGGATCCATGTATATACGTGATAGAAGTGGTCCCCCCATCCGCTCTAAGGCATGTGTCCCGGCCCCTATGCCGAACACGGTTGCCGTCCCCTGGTTTAAAGGGATATGGGAACAAATCTGCTGGCTCCTGCCGAACCGGAGTTCCAGAGCTCTGGCCGCAGGGTGCTAATTAAATCCGCTGCAGACGTCGGCTATGGGAATGGATCTGCAGGCTCCGACAGGGTTGGAATTCCAGAACCAGGGTTGAAGGGCACAAATTCGAGCCGGCAATTGCAGGGGCGGAAATCGCTTATCTTGGGGGGGGGGATTTCCCATCCACCAATACATCCAATTAGTTCAAATGGTAATTGTACTCACATCAGACAGCTTTAAGAAATTCTCTGTGAATACCTTCAGCAATACTTGAAGGTCACAACACAATTGGTGACACATCGTGTTAATACGATGTTAATAGAGACATTTAACAAGCGCCTAACTGTGACACCCCCACTGTCTCGCGGAAAGCGGAGATTTTAATAGATTTTTTTACACCAAATTTCAAAATACGCATTGTCCCCCCACTTCTCAAAACATGGGTGGGACATGTTTGTCCCCATCCTGTGCTGATAGTTACCTAGGAGGAAATTCTGTTGTCAATTTGTTCTGTTGATGTGAAAGTAGAGAATCCAATTACAAAGGGATGCACACAGACCTGGTTCCCAGAGCTTTGTAACAGGTTTGGAGAGGATAATGGTGTTATGCCTGTGAATAGCAACCTGATAAGAGTTGTTTTTTTGTTCAAGTAAACAGCAGAGTAGGGGGCTAATGAGATCGCATCCCAGTTGATCTATTGTGGCAGTAGACAAATTGTAGTGAGTTCATGTATTTGCTAAGATGAGCGTTGATATATGTCCATAAACATTCTCTCAAATAAAATGTTCACCACTGACGTTAATGCCACAGGTCATTAGTTATTGAAGCACCTTACTCTTTTTGGACACTGGTATTATTGATGCCCTATTAAAGCAGATGGGGACCTCAGATCTCAGTAATGAGAGGTCGAAAATGTTTTCAAATAATCCAGCCAGTTGGTCTGCGCATGTTTTGAGAACAAGACCAGGAATGCCATCAGGTCCAGTTGGTTTCTCAGGGTTTATCCTCCTGAAGAATCTACTGACATCTGTCTCAGTGACTGAGATTACAATGCCATTGGAGCCTCAGAAGGCATATCAGTATTCTCCATATCATAGCTCCCTATCTTAGCTCAAGAACGCATTGTGACATTTACCTTAAGTTTTGTGTCACTTGCATTGGAGATTTCAGTCTGTACTCCCTTATCCAAGATATTTGCTTTTTTTTAAAAAACAATGGTTTTGGTACTGTGTCCTGGGAAATATTACGGACTAGAAGGGTCGAGATGGCCTGTTTCCGTGCTGTAATTGTTATATGGTTATATGGTTATGGTTATATTACTGCCTTGTCCTATGTCACCACTTCCTTCTCTAGAGATGCCGCGTGTCCCGCTGAGTTACTCCAGCATTTTGTGTCTACCTTTGATTTAAACCAGCATCTGCAGTTCTTTCTTACACTTAATCTTAATTATTCATTGAATTGGTATATACAGTTTGCAGATTCAGCACCAGGCGCCATATCGAATTATTTCTTACATGTCTGTCTATAGAGATCTTCCGCAAGTTACGAATGCCCGCCCGACTTATGTACAGTTTGTACATGTGAGTGTTTAGGAGACTGGCGGGATGGATTTGCCAGCTGTTGTGTGGCTGCAGGCATTTTCTGCCATGTGGGAACATGCTTCGCGGCAATATGTGAATGCTTGAGTTGAACGTCCTGGTTGTACTTGGTTTTATTTAAATATTGTTGTGCTGCCATTTCCAGCATGAATTGTTTGTGTTATGAATGGTTTTCAGGAACAGTGCCCTGCCATAACCTGGGAACACTTTTATTCTTGTACACATTAGAAAAATATATAAATATGGTGATAGGTTCCAGACCCTGCTGTGTGCTGTTCTAATAGAGAGCTGTCTTTGTTTGCACAGCTGCACCTCGTGATTTCAAAATCGCTGCTTGTAAATTCCAATGGAAAGTAGTTTGCTAGCTATTATCGTTAGTTATTTAATACACATCAATACAATTAAAACATTAAATGTTTTAAAACATTATGTTATTTTCATTTTCTATGAATAGTCTTCAAGTAGTATCTGAATATTGTGATCTGCAGGAAGTCCATACCCCAATCTGTTACGAATAACAAGGAATATACTGTTTACTGCTTTAAAGCTAATTACATATCACTGCTGTTTCCATTTCTTCCATAGGCCTGAAATTTGTTAAAAAGCAGGCCTATTTGTTAAAAAGCTGTTGTATGGACATTAGTCAAACACTGAAAATTCATGTAAAAAAATATCTACTGCATTCTCTTAATCAGCTTTCACTGTGCAGGAAGATAAGACACAAAATGCTGGAGTAACTCAGCGGGACAGGCAGCATCTCTGGAGAAAAGGAATGGGTGACGTTTGGTGTTAAGATGGGTCAGGTCTGAAGAAGGGACTCAACCCAAAACGTCACCCATTCCTTCTCTCCTGAGATACTGCCTGTCCCGCGGAGTTGCTCCAGCATTTTGTGTCTATCTTCACTGTTGGCTTATTTCACTGTACCAATTGGTGCATGTGACAATAAATGTCTCTTGAATTTTGAATCTCTTGAAAGTAAAATTAATCTGGTCCATCAAACATTATTTGCTCTTAATAACTCAGTGTTGTACCTTTATTATTCATACTCCTCCAAATGCTGCATTTTCTTTCAATATGTTTCAGCTTTTCCCAATTTAGGTTAATTGGACTGACCTATGGTTGTCAAGCATGATCTTGCACTCTTTTTTGAACTTGTGCGTTATATCAGCCATTCTGTTGTCTGCTAGAATGTTTCCTTTATCCAAGGTGATAAAGTAGCATCGCTCAAAATGTTTCTGCATTTGAGAGATGACCACATTGTCATCCAGCAGAAGGCTTTATTTTATATAGCCTCAATTCTTTCTAGCTCTGACTTGGCCACAATTAGAGTACTGCATCAGCTTTAGTTGTCACACTTTCAGAAAGGTGTGAAATTCCTTCAGAGGTTGCAAAGGAAATGTACAAGAATGATTTTTCAGGCTAGGTTGAAGGAAAGAATGTTGAGGACAGATTTAAAGGAAGTGCACAAGATTGTGACAGGTTGATATGATGAAGACAGAGAATAGCTGTTATCATTTGTTGATGTTGCAAGGACTAGAGATGTGAATGTGTGAGGAACATTGTTTTTACAACTGGTAAAAATCTGAAGTTCATTGTCCAAATAAGTGGTTAAAGATGACCACTAATTTCAAGAGAGAATTTGATGGAAACTCAAAGGAAATAAATGTGAACGACTGAAGTTAGAAAAGGGGAATGTACTTTATGGGGTGAAGTATCCGTAGGCTAGATTCCTAAGGACAATTCAGTTAATCCAGCACACTCAGGACTTTGACCAACTCATAGATTTTCTGAACAGTGGGATATTGTTCATATTATTCCGACACACTTTTAAATCAGATTTGTTTTGAAGGTCCACATTGGAATAATAAATGTTTCAGTAAATCCAGTAAGTTTGCAAGGAGCTTGGGAACGAAGGCCCTAGTGAGTCACAAGGGATTGCAGTAACATCACTTGTGAGCCAGATACTGAATCACCAGGATGTTAAATTGGAAAGAGTGCAAAAAAGATCTGCAAGAATGTTATTGAGTCTGGGGGATTTGAGATGATAAGGAGAGGCTGGATAGAAACATAGAAAAATAGGTGCAGGAGTAGGCCATTCGGCCCTTCAAGTCAGCACCACCATTCAATATGATCATGGCTGATCATCTAAAATCAGTACCCCGTTCCTGCTTTTTCCTCCATTTCCCTTGATTCCTTTAGTCCTAAGAGCTAAATCTAACTCTTTCTTGGCCTCCACTGCCTTCTGTGGACTGGCTCTTATTTTCTGCTGGAGTGTAGGAGGCTTAAATAGGTAATAAATAGGTATATTTTGCTTTTCTCCCCATATCTATTGATTCCTACAAGTGTAGAAAGTTTACAAACATTTTAATGTTGCATCTTGTGTGACATGAATGTAAATTATCTTACAAAACGTTTATATAATTTTAGTGTACAGTCATAAATTGTAATCACAGACCTATACAAAAATCTAAAGTCATCTAAACCTATTGAAAGGTCTGAAGAAGGGTTTCGGCCCGAAACGTTACCTATTTCCTTCGCTCCATAGATGCTGCTGCACCCACTGAGTTTCTTCAGCATTTTTGTGTACCTATTGAAAGGTACATTTGTTTCTTTCAGCCTCTTCCCTTCCCCTTACTAAGTCCATTGATTTTGTGTTCTATGACTATTGCATCTGAACAATAAACAAAACTGGTGAGTTATATAATTATGGGAGTCAAAACATATGTTGGATCTGTTCACATCGGGTATTGTGTACTTATTCTTGTCGTGTATTTGAATAGGAGAGTGGGAAATTTTGGTTCACGACTTTCTCCCTTTGTTTTACTAACCTAGCAAGGTCAGACCAGGATTGGACAGGGTCAGAGCATCATTGAAACATCTGTTGTACTGGTGTGTCGATCAGTTAATCTTGTGTAAGCTGATTTGAAAGTTTTTGGATGCACTTATTTTAATTGTTTGTGATTGCTATTTCACATGATGGGAGTTTCCATAATCAAGAATTTGGTACACAAATAATCAAGGAGTTTCTATAATCAAGAGTTTGATGGAAAAATAATGCAAGAAAAGGAATGCTCTTGTCATTTTCCGTTGCGATGAGGAATATTTATTTGTAAAACTAAAAATTTGAAGTGCTGTAGTCCTTTCTCCAAATGCCACAATCAAGTTAAATGCTTAATTTTTTTCATTTTCTTTTTTCACTTTATGCTGGCCATAAGTATAGAGTTTGCTTTCAAAGATGATTTCATTGACCTATAAATGGGTTTCTACTGTTGAAGAAAGCTCTACTTGAATTGGATCCTATTCATCACCTACATGTTGAGATAGCACAGTTATTTGGTGCACTGTATTCAGGATATCGATCACTTTGCTGCATGATGCCAGCTATCAAACGCATCAATTCAATGCTTGGCTGTACTTGAATTATTATGTGGGTGACAAACTTTTTCAACATAATAAACTACGAAAGTAGAGATGCTATTTTGTATATTTAATTATTTTTGTGGATAGTGTAAAGTTTGGGAATATCTCGCATACCCGTTGAATACTTAACACAATTTTATCTTGTATATGTATTGGCCATGTACTTTCAATACCTCTTCAGGGGCTGTAATATGTTTACAAACCATACTGTCGATAAAACCAAAAACTATTTGCGTTAATAATGTATTATTAATATAAATGTCCTATTGTGCTGCCAGTGTGTGGTGTCAAAGGAGGAGCTATCTGGAAGGAGTAAAGTAATGGCCTAGAATTTCCTCCCAAGGGCTTGAGGTTCAATGCTTGTGTATATACCAAACCAACTATTGGTTTGAGGAAGTTCACTGGTGCAGAGTTTCTCAAAGAAGCTGGCTGGAACCAGATTGGCAAGGCCCTAACGAGCCAGGAACCTGCCATTCAAGAATACTTTAGCAGTCAACAAAGTCGTGCTTTTAGAATGAACAGCTGTCAAAGAGTTGTGTAGTTGTCTGACGTTCACAAACTTAAAATCAATTATGTATTAAAACTTGATTTAAAAAAATCAGAGTGGTTAAATGTGAAACTTTAAAAGTTCTGAATTAACATAATTACCTCAAAAAATATAACTTGTCTATCTCTCCCAGCCACTCGTCTCAATTGAAATGATGGATTGGCACAACCTGTGCCAAATTTAAGCTGGCATGAGCTCAGTAGATGAACTCATGCAGTTTTGCCAACAAAATCTACGTTACAGTACTAAGTTCACAGCTTCTGTATGCAACATCAGCTGTTAAGAAATGAGAGGCTTTTGGGGTCTTACTTGTGTGTGCAGAGTCCTAAACTACTGCAAAGTCAGAACCATGTCAGTATTGATAGAATTGCATTTTTTTGGTAGGAATCTCTGGCTGTATCTGGATAGTCAGTTATTTTGTACTTAAAATAAATCATGTTTTGTTTCTATTTAAAACATGCAGGAAAATAGCTGCTGATTTGTTTGTGATCAAGAATGTCATGCTGCCTTGGAATTTTTCTGTCCACCGAGTGTACTGGTAATAGGGTGGGGGTTGGTTGTTACTGCTCCTTTGCTCGATGTGGCAAGAATGACTGCCTGCAATTTACAGCTGTGTTGTCAGGCTTGTCAGTTAAACAATAAGCTGAATTTCTGTTGTCCAGGGAACATGCAAGAATGCCAAACCATTGGAAAACCTAAAAAAATAAATAAAAGAAAGCACACTAATACAAAATGACATCAGCCAATTTCCCAAGTCTAGCAGGAAAGCATGTCTAAAGATATAATCTAAGAAATGTTGACTTCTAAGATTCTGAATTAACACATTTCCTTTTGAGTTGGGATGCCTATTGTAGCTCTGACTTGAATCTTGATCAGTGAGTGAGATTGTTCATATTATCCAGCAGAACCCTCTGCTGGTAACATGCTGCACACTGCTTGAGAAACAATATGCATACCAGTGTAAGTTACAGAAATTAGAGGCTGCAGGCTGTGGTTTTACAACGTTTGAGTTCATCACAGCTGTTAGATCCCAGCTAACCTCATACCAGCTTACCTGCAATGCAGCCATCTAGTGGCAGGCGAATAAGTTATTTGATGTACTTTTTATAAAACTGTATAGAATTATATGGATGTTCAATGCATTTAAATCAATGCATTGTTAAATAGTAAAAAATACAGTGGCAGTGATGGGTTTGTTAATGCCTGATCATTGAACAGAATTGACACCCTCAAACCAGTAAAATTATTTTTGTACTCATTTTTGCACAGTGCCACCTATTTAAATTTTTATTTGTGATGGTGCCCTAATTATAGAAAAAGTTCAGATTATTAAGATTTCTGTTACATTTTGAATGATTGATATTTGAGAATTATCTTTGAAACCAGTAACTGAGGGGGTTAATATTTTAGTCATTTTAAGCTTGTGGATAACACTGCCCCTGGTGGCGATACTAAACTGTAAGTTAGATTGATAGGGGAAAAGAATATACCACAAGATTGGTCTGCAGCTGCTGCTTAATTCACGTGTCTGAGATTTTCTTTGCATTATTAAAGGATATTCTATGTGATATTTATGGATGAAACTTGTAGAAGTTTTTTGGAAAAGTCAAGAAAATGGTTTTCAATCTTAACTAACAATCTGATTTCTTGTTGTTTCGACAAGTTCACACTAAATTATAGATATCTTGCAAGAAATTTTGATTCTGTACTTTGTGGTTATACAATATAAAACATATTTCAAAAGTAAGAATAAGTATAAACGTAAGGAAAGAAGACTAATGTTATAGTGTGCAATTCAGAATTATTCCTGTGGGTGTCTCTTTTCCCATGTGATTACTTAAAACTATGCAAAAATGGGCACAAAGTGAATAAAATATTTTAAAAAACGCCCCTCAACCTGCACAATTAAAGATGGGCTGAACTTCCAAAATAAATTGAAGCGATTTACTAAAGCAATGTAAACATACAAGGATCTGCGATGAGTCTGTGATTAAATTATTTTTGTACTTTATCAAGAGTCAAGAGTTTTATTGTCATGTGTCCCAGATTGGACAATGAAATTCTTACTTGCTGCAGCACAACAGAATATGTAAACATAATACAAAATGGAAGATAAAAGTTCAGTGTGTCTTTAGACCGTAGACCATATATACACAATAAATAAACAAATATAGTGCAATAATAATAATAGACTGTTATTGTTCAGAGCTTATTTGATGTTGTGTTTAATAGCCTGATGGCTGTGGGGAAGAAACTGTTCCTGAACCTGGATGTTACAGATTTCAGGCTCCTGTACCTTCTTCCCGATGGCAATGATGAGATGAGTGTGTGACCAGGATGGTGTGGGTCTTTGATGATGTTGACATTCTTTTTGAAACAGCGACTGCGATAGATCCCTTCAATGGTGGGGAGGTCAGAGCTGGTGATGGACTGGGCAGTGGTCTAGCCTGTCCAATCCCTTAATAATTTTATGTTTCTATACTATCCCTCTCATCCTTCTAAATTCCAGTGAATATAAGCCTAGTTGGTCCATTCTTTCATCATATGTCAGTCCCGCCATCCTGGGAATTAACCTGGTGAACCTATGCTGCACTCCCTCAATGGCAAGAATGTTCTTTCTTAAATTAGGAGACCAAAACTGCACACAATACTCCAGGTGAGGTCTCACCAGTGCCCTGTACAACTGCAGTCGGACCTCCTGCTCCTTTACTCAAAGCTTCTCGCTTTGAAGGCCAACATGCCATTAGCTTTCTTCACTGCCTGCTGTACCTCCATGCTTACTTTCAGTGACTGATGTAGAAGAACACTTAGGTCTCGTTGCATCTCCCCTTTTCCTAATCTGACACCATTCAGATAGTGAATAGGTGACGTTTCGGGCTGAGACACTTCTTGTTACTACAGCATTTTGTGTCTACCTTTGATTTAAACCAGCATCTGCGTTGCTACACCACTCAGCTAATAATCTGCCGCCTTGTTCTTGCCACCAAAGTGGATAACCTCACATTTATCCACATCATACTGCATCTGCCATGCATCTGCCCAACCTATCCAAGTCACCCTGCAGCCTCATAGCATCCTCCTGGCAGCTCACACTGCCACCCAGCTTTGTCATCCTCAAACTTGGAGATGTTACATTTAATTCCTTTGTCTAAATCATTAATATATATTGTAAATAACTGGGGTTCCAGCACTGAGCCTTGCGGCACCCCACTAGTCACTGCCTACCATTCTGAAAAGGACCTGTCAATTCCTGTGCCAACTAGTTCTCTATCCATGTCAATACCCTACCCCCAATACCATGCTCTCTAATTTTGCACAATGTGTGTGACCTTGTCAAAGGCTTTTTGAAAGTCCACATACAGCATATCCACTGGTTCTCCCTTATCCATTCTACTTGTTACATCCTCAAAAATCCAGAAGATTAGTCCAGCACGATTACCCCTTCATAAATCCATGCTGACTCTGACCGATCATGTCACTGCTTTCCAAATGCACTGCTATTACATCATTAATAATTGACTCATGCATCTTCCCCGCTACCGATGTCAGGCTAACTGGTCTATAATTCCCTGTTTTCTCTCTCCCTCCTTTCTTAAAAAGTGGGGTCATATTAGCTGGCAGAAGTGTAATTGGGCACTCCTTCAATTTTTGAGACAGACATAGATTCTTGATTAGTACAGATGTCAGAGGTTATGGGGATGGCAGGAGAATGGGGTTAGGAGGGAGAGGAGTGGACTGAAATGAAGAACATCCAGAAACTGAGAAGTTTGTCAATTGTAAAAAGTGAATCTTTCGGTTATCGGTTTCTTACACTTCTCACTTCTTTTTAGAATTTGCCCAAAAATGTCGTTCATAAAGATCAAGCAAGAAAAGGAAAGTGAAATTACGTTCTACACAATCAAGCTATTTGAAAGATTACACAAAAACAAGAGGAAGAAATTTTGGAACACTAGCCCAAATTTGTGGGCAGCAGGACTGCTGAGGATATGATCACTCCAGAGATACCAGTGTTACAGTAAGTATATGAATAGTAGATTGTCAGAATGTTAAAGCAGTTATTGTAAAAAGATCGGTTCAGGTGGCACAGGATGGCAATGATTTTTCCCGAAATTTCCCTCAAGTCTACTCCGCCGTTCAATCATGGCTGATCTATCTCTCCCTCCTAACCCCATTCTCCTGCCCTCCCCATAACCTCTGACATCTGTACTAATCAAGAATCTATGTCTGCCTTAAAAATATCCACTGACTTGGCATCCACAGACTTCTGTGGCAAACAATTCCACAGATTCACCCCCTCTGACTAAAGAAATTTCTCCTCATCTCCTTCCTAAAAGAACGTCCTTTAATTCGGAGGCTATGACTTCTTGTCCTAGACTCTCCCACTAGTGGAAACATCCTCTCCACATCCACTCTATCCGAGCCTTTCACTATTCTATATGTCTCAAGAGGTCCCCCTTCATTCTTCCAAACTCCAGCGAGTATAGGCCCAGTGCCGACAAAGGCTTGTCATAGGTTAACCTACTCATTCCTGGGATCATTCTTGTAATCCTCCTCTGGACCCACTCCAGAGCCAGCACATCCTTCCTCAGATATGGTGCCCAAAATTGCTCTCAATATTCCCAATGCGGCCTTACCAGAGCCTTATAAAGCCTCAACATTACATCCCTGTTTATGTATACAAGCTCTTTTCTAGTTTAGCTTTCTCGTTTAGTTCAGAGATATAGCGCGGAAACAGGCCCTTCGGCCCACCGGGTCCGCGCCGACCAGCCATCCCCGCATATTAACACTATCCTACACCCACTAGGGACAATATTTTTACATTTACCAAGCCAATTACGTCTTTGGAGTGTGGGAGGAAACCGAAGATCTCGGAGAAAACCCACGCAGGTCACGGGAAGAACGTACAAACTCCGTACAGACAGCACCCGTAGTCGGGATAAAACCCGGGTCTCCAGCGTTGCATTCGCTGTAAGGCAGCAACTCTACCGCTGCGCCACCGTGACCGCCCTCTTCAAGACGCCTACTTGAAATAAATGCTGGCATTCAATTTGCTTTCTTTACTACCGATTCGACTTACAGATTAACTTTTTGGGAATCCTGCACTAGCACTCCCAAGTCCCTTTGCACCTCCGATTTATAGATTCTCACCCCATTTAGAAAATAGTACTACACCTTTATTCCTACTATCAAAATGCATGACTCCACACTTTGCTACTCTATATTCCATCTGCCACTTCTCTGCCCACTCTCCCAACCTGCCCAAATCCTTCTGCAGAGGCTTTCTCTACACTACCTGCCCCTCCGCCTATTTTTGGATCATCCACAAACTTTGCCACAAAGCCTTCAATCCCCTCGTCCAAATCATTAATATACATTAATATTATTGTTGCTACATAATTGGTATTTCAAATTTTGCAAACAAAAATTATTTGAAAATATTTCAACATTATTTAATAAAGCTTGTTGATGCATTCAAATTGTAAAACGTAATGTGGTACATGCAATTGGCCATGGTTGCTTTATTGTTATTCATTTTGGCAGCTGACCCATACATAGAAGCAGTTCTCTGTTTTGATTTTTTTTCTGTGCTGCATATTTTTAATCAATTAAAACATCAGCTCCATTATATTGCAGTTTAAATGTGGTGTACTTAAATTTGAATTGGTGCAAAGTCTTGCAGTATTGACCTTTTATGTTTAAATTACACTATGATACTGGGTAAGGTATTTGTAGTATGACTGGTTATTTGACTGTGAAGCAGGATCACTTTGCACTGATCACTATTGTGAAAATTACTGAGATAACACGCCATGCAAAATTGCAGAAATTAGCTCAAATTTGCACTGCCGTTTTGCGATCATATTGATCTGATTGTAAATCTAATTCTACAGTCTGGCTATACAGTGGTAAACCTTTTCTTCCCTTTTGATAAAATGTATCCACCTCTGCCCTAATGTTCAAAAACTCTCTTCAACTGCCCTTTCAGGAAGAGAGTTCAAAAGACTTTCAGCCCTCAGAAAAAGAGATTGTCACATCTAAAGGGGATTGCTTATTATAAAACAGCGACTGCTGATTCTGGATTCTTTGAGAAAAGGAAACATACACTCCACATCCACTCTGTCGATCCCCAGTGGGACCTTGTTATTCGATCAAGCCCCTTCTCATTTTTCTAAACTCCAGCAGTGTTAGCCTTGCCTGTCATACCATATTAACTTTCCTTAAATATGGAAACCAATACTGTGCACAGTATGTGTAGGAAGGAACTGTAGATGCTGATTTAAACTGAAGATAGACACATTAAGGTGGAGTAACTCAGCGGGACAGGCAGCATCTCTGGAGAGAAGGAATGGGTAACGTTTTGGGTGGAGACCCTTCAGAAAAAAAGAGCATTGGTTAAACCATACCTGGCACAGTAAACCATACTGTGCACAGTATTCCATAGCTTTTTAAAAAAATTTGGTTCCCTTCGCCATAATATTCTGTTAGCTTACCTAATTATTCTTTGTACCTGCGAAGTGGACAGTGTACCTTTTCTAAATCATGTACCAAAACACCTAGTTCCCTCAGCGTCCAAGAGCACTGCAATCTCACCATTCAGAAAATGTTTTCTCAAAAAAAAAGATAGATTTCACATTTTCAAACTTTATATTCCATTGGCTAGATCTTTTCTCACTGGCTTTACCTTTCCAGCTTCATTGCACCCTCTTTGCAATTTACTTTATTACCTCTGTGTTATCAGCCAGTTTAGCAATTTAGCATTCATCCAAGGCATTAATCTAAATTGTAAGAAATTAGATCCAGCATAGATAGGAGTATAGGAGAGGTTCTTCTGCCATTGTATAGGGCTCTGGTAAGACCACATCTGGAGTATTGCGTACAGTTTTGGTCTCCTAATTTGAGGAAGGACATCCTTGTGATTGAGGCAGTGCAGTGTAGGTTCACGAGATTGATCCCTGGGATGGCGGGTCTGTCATATGAGGAAAGATTGAAAAGACTAGGTTTATATTCACTGGAGTTTAGAAGGATGAGGGGGATTCTTATAGAAACATATAAATTTATAAAAGGACTGGACAAGCTAGATGTAGGAAAAACGTTTCCAATGTTGGGAGAGTCCAGAACCAGGGGCCACAGTCTTGGAATAAAGGGGAGGCCATTTAAGACTTAGGTGAGAAAAAACTTTTTCACCCAGAGAGTTGTGAATTTGTGGAATTCCCTGCCACAGAGGGCAGTGGAGGCCAAATCACTGGATGGATTTAAGAGAGAGTTAGATAGAGTTCCAGGGGCTAGTGGAATCAAGGGATATGGGGAGAAGGCAGGCACGGGTTATTGATTGGGGACGATCAGCCATGATCACAATGAATGGCTGTGCTGGCTCGAAGGACCGAATGGCCTCCTCCTGCACCTATTTTCTATGTTTCTATCCTACTGGCGCACCATTGGTTGCTTCTTTCCAGCTACAGAAAGACCAATTTGAATCTGTTCTGTCTCTTCCATCTATGCCAATATGTTGCCTCTTCCACCACAAGCTTTTAAGTTCCAAAGTAAACTTTGAGAGCACACCGATGTCAAATGCTTTCAGGAAATCTAAACATGTTACTTCTACTGCTTCCCTTTTGGTTACCACTTCATATAATTCCAGTAAGTTGGTCAAACCTCATGTTGCTTTCATAAAACCCTGTTAACTGAATGATTATTAAGATTATAAAGTGTTCTTTATCATATGCTGCCTTGAATTATAACTGCCAACATTTGCCGATGATGTTGAACTAATTTGCCTTCAGCTTCCTGTTTATTTTGAATAATGTAGGAATATGTGCTATTTTCTTATCTAAGTCTCCTGAATTTCACTAGTGTTTTGCTCTAATAGGAAATATTCCAAAACTCAAAAGGTAACTGAAGTAAAAAGTGTGCAGGCAGTATCTCTGGAGAACGTGGTTTGGTGATGTTTTGGGATGGGACCCCAAAATTTGTACTCCTGACTATTCCTATAAAGCTGCCGTTCCTTTAATGTTATCTGAAAATTGTTTTTTACTGCTCCTTCATGTGAATAATCTGTCTGTTGTTCGAAAGGATTTGTTTTGTTTAAGTTTAAAAGTAGGATAATTGTATTAATGCCAGGGTAAGAACAGAACAGACATATAAGCATTTCTTGCGTTGACATTGTTTGGTCATTTCCTTACTTGCTTTATTGTTCTATTTTCCATGTTACTTTTTATATGCCTTCACAGGGGAATCCTTAATTTATTTTTAATTGTATTTCTTCCTAAGTTCTGTACAAGATGTATCTATCTCAGCATATGTAATTAACATCTGCTTTTAATCCTTTTATATTATTTGCAGCACTTTTTATAACTGGCAATTAGTGTATGATAATCATATAGCTATGTTTCTCATTTTCAAGTTCCATCCTTATTTTGTGTGGCAACTATTTAGAAAGACACTGGACTGAAGATGCATGCTGGAGATTTTAAGTTTCAAATAAATTTGGGCTTAATGGTAAAACGCTTCTATTTCTGTAAACCCCCCTTCCTTGGTGGCAATGATTTCAGATTGTTTGTTATTGTTGCTTGTGTAGATTGTGAAGATTTAGTATTTTCAATTTTATATTATGTTTTGTAATCTTTTCAGGGAGTCTACCAATGAAACAACTATTCATTCCGATGTTACTGGTGAATTCGAAGACCCGGAAGTGAAAGGGCGGAAGCGCAGAGCTCGAGGTCCTGGCAGACCACCGGTATGAAATTTATCAACGTGATAATGACTTTAAAAACAGCATAATGACGTGTCCAGAATAAATCTCTAAAACACTAAATAATGCAGTTTTGTATAAAATCACAATATTTTGTGGAGGAGTACCATTATATGCTTCAATAAATTTGTCAGCACTCATTTTTCTGTCATTTCATACTTCTTTTACAGTTGTCCTTTAGTTTTCACGGCTGAATAGAATAATCCATTTCTTCTTTATACTGTGGTTAACTGCAGAATTATTTATCCGCCAATAAATTGTATGTAGTCTGATAGATTAATTGACCTGAAATGCTAATTTTATTTCTCTGCCAACTGATGCCAGGTGACCTACTAACTATTTCAAGATTTTGTTTATATTTATAATTTTTAATAATCTAAAAGACCTGTTATAATTTAGGAAATGAAAAAAATGCTAATGCTGGAAATAAAAAATATAAAATACAAAAGTTGTTAGAAATACTGAGCAGATCATGCAGCATCTGTGGAAAGAGGAATGGTTAAGGTTTCTAGTCTTGGACCCCGAAATGGAAGTTATTTTGAATAGTTAGCAGGTGTTAATGTCAGTTCATATTGTGATTGGTGGATTCCAAAATGTTATGTAGTGCAAAGGAGCACCAGTCATTGAGGCTTAATAGCGGGCAAATTTGTAAAATTTGGTTTGTCTAACTGGCTTAATATTTTTAACACTTATGTTTTCAATTTTGTAGCTGGATTAATTAAGTAGAATTATCGTTATTATGAAGACAGCTTGCATTGATGTGACAATTTGAGGCAATTATTGCATCACCTTGCTACCAATGAATTTTGATTGTATTTAGTAATGGTGCTTGGTAAAATGTCTTATGTTGTGAATGTGCCCCCTTTAAAAATGTACCCAAAAAATCCTTCTATTTCCAAGACTGCTAAGAAGGCAAGGCGCGCTCCAGGAGAAAAAGGTCGCCTTGCTGCAAGTGGTCGAGCAAATCAGGGAAGAGCTAATGGTCACCATCAGCAAAATGGAGAAGTTGAACCGGTCACACTGTTTGAGGTGGTAAAAATGGGAAAGAGTGCGATGCAGGTAAATGAAAATTTGAATATCATGTTATTATTATGTACCATTTTTCATGGAAAAATTAAACCATTCCAAGCCATCTGACCAGCTTTCTACCCCTGTGAGATTAGTGGTCATGCATGCTTTTCAGAGATACTGCTAAACTCAAAACAGAGCTTGGCAAATCTCTCTGGGTACTCCTGTGTTGCTTTGGTCTTATCAGTGTAGGTGGAAGTTCATGTAATACTTTGCAATAAACTTGGACTGAGTCTCTGCAAATCCCTTTACCATTGTATCCTCAACATTCATAATTAGATTGAGTTGGCAACATAAATTCCTCTTCAATAGTCATCATGTCAGGAACACCCCACAGATATGTGCTCAGTCCCCTGCCCTCCTATCTCTATACCCACTATTGTGTAGCCAGACAATGAGTTAGGCATTCAGGTTCAAGGCAAGGATGCAAAAGAAACAAAGTAGTGTAATTTAGTACTTTGGCTCATTTCCCTCATTATGTGGATTGTCCAATTTAAAATCCTGAATGTGCTGAATTTCTATTAGTAAAGTTGGATCTCTATCCTTGCTGATGGAAGAAGCATCTTTTCTGTTAAATGGTGTTACATTTTAGACAGGGTTGCAGAATGTCAGAAATAAGATGCTGTTTGCTGTGGCACCAAATTTAAAACATCAAAATTTTCAAATCATTAGACAATGGCTTTTGAGTTTTAGTTGAGATAAATTATCAGGAGAAGAAGGATAAATAAATAAATTAACATTTCCCTCTGAAAACAGAATTTTATCTCCACTTGTAAGGATCTAAAAATAAAACAATATGTTGCAGTTTTATATTTTGCTAGACTAGAAGTCTTCATTTCTGAACATCATGAGCCATGCGATTGTAATGAGCCATGCGATTCTATTGAATCTTCCAGTTCCTAACTCAATATTGCATTTGTTTGTGTATATAAAGTTAAAATATATCTTTTATATATATTTTAGAAATGCTACACTTGTCGCTTTACCTCCCCCCTTGACTCCATTCAAGGACCCAACCAGTCTTTCCAGGCGCGACGGAGGTTCACCTGCACCTCCTCCAACCTCGTCTATTGCATCCGCTGCTCTAGATGTCAGCTGATCTACATCAGTGAGACCAAGCGTAAGCTTGGTGATCGCTTCGCCGAACACCTTCGCTCGGTTCGCAATAACCAACCTGATCTCCCGGTGGCTCAGCACTTCAACTCCCCCTCCCATTCCGAATCCGACCTTTCTGTTCTAGGCCTCCTCCATGGTCAGAGTGAGGACCACTGGAAATTGGAGGAGCAGCACCTCATATTTTGCTTGGGCAGTTTGTACCCAAGCGGGATGAACATTGACTTCTCTAATTTCAGGTAGTCCTTACTGTCTCCTCCCCTTCTCAGCTCTCCCTCTAGCCCTCTGGCTCCTCCTCTTCCTTTCTTCTTCCCGCCCCCCCCCACCCTCACATCAGACTGAAGAAGGGATTCGGCCCGAAACATTGCCTATTTCCTTCGCTCCATAGATGCTGCCTCACCCGCTGAGTTTCTCCACCATTTTTGTCTACCTTCGATTTTCCAGCATCTGCAGTTCCCTCTTAAACATAAAAATCTTTTATATTCTTGTCTGATTTAGATACTGGAGTTCGCCTAGGTGCATTCTTATTGCTATAATTAATTAATTATTTGTAAAAGCACCATTGTACATAGGAGGAATATTTCTCAGTAATAGAACAGATCAGATATGTGCCAGATATAGCATTTTACTCAATGATGCAAGGATACAAATATAGTCTGTGAAATATTTTCCAGTGAGCAGTCATGCAGTGGGTTATAAACTATTCAACTTTTGTAATTTAATGATAACATATTTTCCATAGTCTGTGGTTGATGACTGGATAGAATCATACAAGCAAGACAGGGATATCGCACTTTTGGACTTGATCAACTTTTTCATCCAGTGCTCAGGATGTAAAGGTAAATCTAAAAGATGAAGTATTTATGAAAGTGTTATCCTATATCTGTACGATTAAACCTCTGCAGCAGGGAGTTTTTTTGGGGTTTAATTGAACCAAGATACATTTTTGCACTGATACTTTCCAACAAAAGCTGTCTACTTTTTAAGGGAAATATAGTTCATATAAATATCTAATTAATGACTTATTTGAGGATTCACCAGGAAATCATGGAATCACACAGCAGGGAAACAGGTCACCTGGCCCAATTGTCCACACCAACCATTTGGCACCCTGCACTATTAACCTCCTCACCCAGTACTTTCGCCATACAGTGCCATAGATAAGAAATTCAAGTGCTCACCTGTGCAGTTATTAAATATAGTCAACAACCCAGCTTCACCCATTCTATTATGGGTACTTACCTCTCTCTCTGGGGTAAGAAGGTGTTCTTGTATCCCCTTGAAACCTCTAACACCCCCCATGCCCCCACTGAAACTGAAGGCTATTTTCTGAAATGCCTTCCCAACCTGCACTGCCTCCTTAAAGCATCTATGAACTTGAACCCAGACATCCCTGTTTTTCAGTTCTCCTTGAGACCGTACCATTATGCCCTAGCCTTGTTAGTGCTCCCAAAATACATTACCTCGATTTATATTAAACTTCATCTGCCATGTTTGCAGCCATTTCACCAAAATATCAATTTTTGTGCTTATTTCCTTTCCAGGCACTGTCAGAATTGAGATGTTTCGAAATATGCAGAATACAGAAATAATCAGGAAAATGACTGAAGAGTTTGATGAAGTGAGTCTCTTTATTATATTGAACAATGTACAGTTTGTACAAATTTGGCTGGTGCCAAGATTGAACCTTTTGTACGTCTTTTTAATATTCTTTGGCATAAAAGCTGAATATTAGGTATCGTGATTTCTATGTAGATTGTAGAAATCCATTTAAAATGGTAACTTCTATTTTGAAGTATCAGAATAGAGTCAAATGCAAGTTCTAAAAATACTTTAATCTACAACAATGTTGAAGGTATATGTGAGTCCAATTTTTTCCCCACAACCTTAAAACTGCTGCCTCTGAGGGACAGAGCAATACAGGGCCAGTTGTTCTGGAATTGCTGCCCTGGCAAGTCATTTGCAAAGTCCACCCACCCATAGTAATCTTATTCAGATGTATACGACCAGCTGAGTTATCCCCTCATTCCTGAAAAGCATCCCACTATGGCACAGGCTCAAACTTGGAGCAAGCTGACACTTGGGATCCTGACTCACCTTGCCCCTGGACTGCACAGGGTCCCTTTGATAGGGCTTTGGAACTGCCTTCAACATTTCTCTGAGTCACTAACCAAAAACTATTCAAATAGATTTAAATAGTTATTTTTAATAGTGGTTATTTTTTTTAAATAATTGAATTTAATTATACACTCAAAATGACAATAAATAATGTAAAACTAAACAACTTCCCTTCGTCTAGATTTAAAACCATTTAAATGAATGCAGTTTTTAATCCTAGTTAGCCCTGGTGTAAAATAACAAGCATCTTCTAAGCATTTTTAATTTCACATTATAATCTACTATTCATTTGCAATGATACTAAAATAATTTTGAACCTGTCATAATTTTATTTACTCAAGACTCATTTTTTCTAAGCTTTGAGCAATGTTTTCTTGTGCTCTATAAATGTTTTCTTGGAATTTTGCCTGTAATGGGACCAGGAAAAAAATGAATATTGATTATAGTGATTGAAACCCAAGTGCTACAGATCATTTGATGGCTTTGAATAAGATTACAAATGAGAGTATATTTATTTTCAGGACAGTGGCGATTATCCACTAACAATGCCTGGTCCACAGTGGAAGAAATTTCGCTCAAATTTCTGTGAGTTTATTGGAGTACTGATCCGGCAGTGTCAATACAGTATTATTTATGATGAATACATGATGGATACAGTGATTTCTCTGCTAACTGGGCTTTCAGATTCCCAAGTCCGAGCCTTTAGGCACACCAGTACGTTGGCTGGTAAGTTGTGTAAATTAATAACTAAAACAATTAAATAAAAAATCAACAAATAGAAAATAATGGTCTAAACAATTATTTATGTAAGTTTCATCATTAAATCTGAAGTACATATTGTGATAAATAAGTTAATTACTGAATGTAAATGACACTTAATTGGCAACATGAGTATATTGTAATATTTGGACACACGTGTGCGAAATTCTGGTCTTACTGACGTTGCAGATGGTTTAGATTTTAATGCAAATCCTGAATTGAACAACACCATTTATTTATAGTATGTATGGCATGGAATCTGATCAGCAAAAATTGGGCATTGAGGGAAAATAGGAGATTGAAGAAATAATCAAATGCCCAGGCAAAGTAATGTATTTTGAGAATGCTTGGGAGGAACCGGTCATTTGAGAGTTGTGTTCAGTGGAGTAAGATGCAAAGCCAGTGAGTCACGAGACATGAATGGATTTAAAAGCAAGAATTAGACTATTAAATTGAAAATATTAGGGAATGAGAACCCAATATGTATAGATATTGATGGAAATGCAAAGGAAATGAAATAATTCTACATTGTAGATTTGTTGCGTTGCTGTAATATTAAAATAAAGAGACGTCCTTAGGAAACTTTATATCTTAAGATGTCTGAAAGTGAAAATTGTAGAAGGGCAGGAGTGACATCTGAAATATTGGAAGCCAATTAAAGGAGCACAGCAATTGTTTTTACAAAGTGACAGTCAGTTTGGAAAATAATTAAGTTTGAGTCATCGTTAGTAATGTGTGTGTCCTATTTACTGATGCTGAGAAATGACTTACTTTAATTTTACAAATATGTTTTCTTTTGGAGCAGATGTTTTGGGTGGAGTGTACCATTTTTAGATTTGCATAGATTCTTTTAACTGCTCAAATTTTGGTAACCAGAAGCCAAATAGTGAATTGAATTATATAAAGTGGTTTGTCTTGGGGCCTATATTTGAATTCAGATTAAACACTTGAGATGATGGTTGGTTTTGTCAGCTGGCAATCAGATTCTTTCTCAAGCAATCACATGCAGACTCAGCTCATCTGAGTCTATAGATGAAAACTTCCCATGGTTCAGCAAGTTAGTCCCTCTCTCGCTGTAATATTTGCTGAAGATTCTTTTGCAGTCAATTAAATTTGTACAGCAACACAGGAAATTGAGGTTTTAAATAGAATCAATATGCATTTGTACTTTGCAGTTGCTTTGTATTTTTACCAATATGTATCTGTCCTGGTATTCCAGCTAGTGCTAATTTTAGACTTTAGAGATACAGCTCTTCGGCCCAATGAGTCCATGTGATCAGCGATCACCCCATACACTAACATTATCCCACACACTCGGGAAAATTTATAGTTTTACTGAAGCAAATTAACCTACAAATCCTGTACGTCTTTGGAGTGTGGGTGGAAACCGGAGCACCTGGAGAAAACCCATGCAGTCACAAGGAGAATGTACAAACTCCGTACAGACACCACCCATAGTCAGAATCGAACCCAGGTCTCTGGCATTGTAAGGCAGCAGCTCTACTGCTATATCACTGTGCCGCCCTGACCCTATCAGCTTCCATCCAGTTAGCTTAGCACCAATTCTGCTTGTCAAAGTATCCTGTTTGTTTCATGTATTTATTTTTTATGCGCTAAGCTAAAAGTAAGTTAACAGTTCATTTTGTTCCATACACTTTGACATTCACTTATGGAAAAGCAAGAGTTTGTCAAATAGATTTGTGTAGATGTTTTTGTTTGGATCAGGAATTGTTTGTTTACATGCTGCTGTATTCCAAAGAACTTCCAAAGAAGTGATTTTAAAAAACAAGCTTGAAATCACCTGGTTGCATTGACATAGTGCGTATTCAGCTCAAATTCAACATGGGCATTTTCAATATGATTTAGGTGATGTTTAAATTATTTTAATAACGTGAGCTAACATGAAATGTCTATTTTCACAAATTGTGAGGATATAAATATGTTTGCACTTTGCCATTAACACATTACAATGTAATCATTTGCAGTTAATGATTTTACTTCTCTCATTGCAGCTATGAAGCTGATGACCGCATTGGTGAATGTGGCCTTAAACTTAAGTATACACCAGGATAACACACAAAGACAGTACGAAGCTGAGAGGAATAAAATGATAGGCAAACGAGCTAATGATAGATTAGAATTGCTTTTACAGAAGAGAAAAGAGGTAAGGTTTCCAATATGCTCTGTTAGTATGCTCTATTATCTTACCAAGTAAAAATCAAAGAAATTGCAGATGGTGGAAATTAAAAATAAATACAGAAAAAGCAAGAAAAACTCAGCATGAGATTTTCATGCATTTCCCTTTTTCCCCCCAGATTTCCAGCATCTGCAGTTTTTTTGCTGGACTGGCCACATTTTTTTTTTACTTTGGTAAATATGTTGTATTTGGGGTATAAGTATACATAATTCTTAAACTATGCAAATACACAAATGGGAGAAGAAATTATACTTTTTGTAGTAGTACTGGTCTTGTTAGCCATTTGATTCAGAAGTAAAACATACAAACGTTCAGCAGTAGACATTTTAGATATGCAAGCTCTTAGTTGCAAGAAAAAATAATACATTTAAATAATTATGATCAATAGACCATAGCATTTGGCCTTTAAGCTGTGTTTTGGTTGCATTTTATTATCAACACATCTCCTTTGCTGTATTACAAGTAGGTGCCATGATTGAAGACTTCATGATAAAATACATCTGAATTCTAAATGTGTAAGAAGGAACTGCAGATGCTGGTTTAAACTGAAGATAGACACAAAAAGCTGGAGCAATTCAGTGGGACAGGCAGCATTTCTGGAGAGAATGGGTGACTTTTCGGGTCGAGACCCTTCTTCGTTCAGACTGGTTAAGGAAAAGGGAAACGAGAGATATAGATGGTGATGTGGAGAGACAAAGAACAATGAATGAAAGATATGCAAAAAATTAGCGATGATAAAGGAAACGGGCCATTGTAAACTGGGTTGTAAGCTGCCGAAGAAGGGTCACGAAACGTCACACATTCCTTATCTCCAGAGATACTGCCTGTCCCGCTGAGTTGCTCCAGCTTTTTGTGTCGATCTGAATTCTAAATGTTGGAAATTAATTTAAAAAAAATTAAAATTGAAAATTGCACTAAACATCTTTATTAAAATAAGACAAGTTTCTAATTCAGAGATTTTTCAGAGCTGAAGATGAATAAGTATGTCTACAAAAAGTCCAATGAAAGAGGGTGATAATCTGCAACGGTCCAGTCTCTTGATGGAAAGCCAGTTGGCTGATTATTTTTCAAATTGTTTAACAGAAAACTAGAATAACAAAGTGAAGTGGTGGAAAGATCGCAAACATTGGAGTGATAAAAGCAAGCAAAAGTGAACAATCAACGTAAGAAAGCAAAACCAATATATGCCAAGCACCTAGTCAGAGGCAACTCTAGCTTATCTTATTGCTATTTGGAGCATTAATCAGAATTAAAACATACATCATTTCAGGGGTGGACTTTTTTGATGTGCATGTTAAAATATTAAATTTAAACAAAATTTCCAAATGTGCCATAGCAACTCGTCTGGGGCAACTCTAGTTTACTTTATTGCCTTTTGGAGCATTATCAATCATCTCAAGACACAAGTGACATTGGGGCACAAGAAAAAAGACAATTGAAAGGAGTTGTTGAGGAACTGGGATTCAAGATGATTTGGTATGGCTAAATAAAAAGAGTGAGGGTGAGGGGAGATAATGAAATGATTTACAGAGCAGTCCAAAGATTTGGAGACTGAGTGGAGCACCGATAGAAGGAAAGTTCACAAAAGGTTGTTAAACTTTTCCCTGCAGCATCAGGAATTTATTCTTATTGAATTGAAAGAAGAAAGAAGGCTTTGATATGTGATAGAAGATTTCATAAACTGCCAATATACAACAGTTGTTTGATGGCATGAGTTTATACTAAGATTGCTGAAGGGGAGTACACTTTTGGTTTTTACATGTATAAATCCCACTGGTGAAGCGCCGTGACTAATTACTTAACATCTTATTTATTGGATATGGTGTGTTAAGAGGTTACAGAAATCTGGTAATTAGTCGAGTTATACTTTAAAGGTTCATGCCATCAGGGATTTCTTTCTATGGCAGAGATGTTGCAGCAGATTAGTTGTAATGTTCATTCCTTTCTAGCGCTGCTGCATTTCAGATGGGATTGCCTGATCCTGCCTGGCATTAGATCGCTGAAAAATAAGTTGTTTAACTCTCAGAACTAATACTCCTCACCTCGTACACAAGGAAATAAAATGAGGTTCACATGTCAAGATATACAGTATTTTTGCTCTTCCATTGCAATGAAGGAATTTACTTTTTGATAATGTTGCTGCATTCTGGTAATTCATTACAGATATTTTAAGACTTCACATGATTGCAACAATTACTTACTCAAATACATCAAATCCATACAGATTTTTGACTTTGTCTTGCTTTTGTAGATGTTGCAGAATAAAGTAAAAATATCTCAACATATTTTATTGGAACAAATAATAGCAAATGCTAGAACTCTAAAACAAAAACAGGAAATGCTGGAAACACTCAGCAGGATCAGGGAGGAGCAAATCAGAATCGGTATTTTGGAACAAGGATCCTCCTTCAGAACCATCAAGTTTAAAAAGAAAAGCATGGTGCTCCAACATTATAAAACATTGATCAGACCTCAGCTGGTGCGCTGCCTGTAGTTCTGGACAGGCTACAACACTATCTGAAAGATATGATAGTGTTGTAGCGGGTCCAGACAAGATTCACCAGAATGTTGTGTCGGTAGTTAAGAGGAGACATTGGAGAGGCTCGATCTGTTTTCCTGGAGAAGATGATATGATTGAAGTATAATACGCTATGGTGTTTTAGATAAACTAGACTGCAGGAATATTTTCCCATTTTCAGAAATGATTACAACCAGAGAACATGGATTTGGATTAAGAGACACAAGATTTCAGGGCATCAGATGGTGACCGTTTTCCACCCAGAGGGTGGCGAGTACCTGGAATGCACTGCTGGATAGAGTTGTGAAAGCAGAGTCGATAAACAGCATTCAAGAACTTGAATCATCTGGACATTTAAGTCTACAGGCCAAATGCTTTAAGATGTAATTAATACAGATGGTGATACAGGTGGTCGGTTTGGATATGGTGAGCCGAATGGCCTGCTTCTGGATTTTATGACTATATAAGTTGTTGTACAGACTTCAGGAGGTTTTCGCCATGAGCTTAATGTGAAAGTTATGCTTGGCAGCATTGCCACATTTGCTGAAAAAATTAATTTTGCTACTTTTCTTGGTATTTTAAAATGTTTTTCTACTTCAAGTATCTCTTTACCATTTGACTATTTCTGCAGTTTTAATTTGTTGAATTATGTTACATAATGCAACTGCATTTTCTATTTCTGTTCAAATAGGTATTATGAAGTACATTGTTACCAAATCTTTTGTGTTTCCTTTTATAGCTTCAGGAAAATCAAGATGAAATAGAAAACATGATGAACTCTGTGTTTAAGGGTATCTTTGTGCACAGATATCGGTAAGTGACATCTGCAAACTGCATTAATTAATAACTTAAAACAATTGGATTTATTATATTGCCGGTAAAGCAAAAAATTCTGGAAATGCCAAGCAAGTCAGAATGCATCTGTGAAGAAAAAGAGTTCACATTTTGGACTGA
This sequence comes from Amblyraja radiata, assembly GCF_010909765.2. Lineage (NCBI taxonomy): Eukaryota > Metazoa > Chordata > Chondrichthyes > Rajiformes > Rajidae > Amblyraja > Amblyraja radiata. The sequence continues at coordinate 19,293,610 of NC_045968.1, forward strand.
TGAATTTCATCAGAAATGAAACCATTACAGAAATTTTAAATCGTTGAAAATGGGAGGGAAGAAAATAGTAGGAATGTTTGTGTTAGAGTAAAATGCAGGAGATCCTTAATGAACAAAGAATAATGGCACATGGCAAACGAGTAACGGAACAAGAATATAAGATGGGACAAGAATATGATGGATATTTGCTGTAAGTACTGTCCTTGGATGATGTGGGAAGATCTAAAAGTGCTTAAATGCTCAAATCGGAGGTGCAGACTTAAAAAGAGGGGGGGAAAAAGTGATGTTGGAAGTTCTATAGGGCAAGAAAAGGGTGAGATGGTGGGTTGACATGGGTAGTCCTGCTAATGCATCTCGCGGTGAAGGAAGAAGCAGGTGTGCATGATATTAAGAAATTGAAGCGTTTTGAGAGATTTTCAGAGATGAAAGCATAGACAGTGCGGAAAACATTGGTCTTTATTATGTTATGTTAAAATACAGAATAAGACAAAGAAATGTGCCAATGTGTTAAGTTTTCAACCTTACAAGATAAAGCATGGATCATCAAACAGCAATGTGTTAATGTCAGTAATTGGCATGAAGTGATAATGATGCAAGTTCAGAGCTCAGTATATTAGAATAAGTGAGTAGAGTAGAACAATTGTTGTGGTCAAAGTGATACCAATAGATAACTTATGTAAAAACCTAGAAGGGAGACCTCCAGATGGATCCACAGTTCTGAGAAAACAAGAAAGGCCCCACTATGGGGTAAAGATCCTGACGAAAAATCCAGGCACAAAAACGAGTGTGATCTTCATGTTAGGTTAAGTCTAATTCCTTGAGATGGGGGCATAAGGAATAAAGCTGAGAACATGGAAGAGAGGTCAGAAGAAGGGGATGGAGAGAAAACCTTCAGCCTAGTGTTTGTATCCAATACTTGTTGAAGCTTGCAATCATTGAAAGCTGAGGATACACTTTTTATTCAAGTTTTACATGAGATGAAAAGGAACTGTGGACAATAGTAACTTGGAACGAGGCATGAACAGCGATTTGATGGACATTAAATATCTTAGAGCTATCAGTACATGTGGATGAATACAAAATATAAAATGTGGAAATGCATCTCTTTAAATCTAGAGATCTACAGAGAATCAGTTTACATGGAGATGGTCACAAAGGAAATAAGCCTTTATCATTTAATCCTTGACCTCAATTGACAATAAACAAATCGACATTTCAGCTGTCAATGATTGCAAACTTCAAGAAATGTTAGATACAAAACATTCATCTCAATATTTCTTTCCCATTCCATTCCTTTGACTTTATCTCACATATTTTTTATCTCTTGGATCTTTTCACAAGCTATTTTGATCTTGAATCATAGTCATCAGTTGAAATCACCTTCATTGAATATATCTCCACCTCAATAAATTTTGGGCATTGACATTTTCTTCTGTAATCTTTGACCCATATTTTTTTTTTTGGATGGAATCTTTGCATCTTAAAGGGACCTTCTTAAGAATTCTTGATGCACGTAAGCTCCTCCCTCTGGGAACTCATCCTCTCTAGGTCTTTTCATTGTAAACTATTGGCATCACTATGATCACAATTTTTATATTGATTTATCCTGAGCTACTGCCCTCCAAATGAATACTAATGCGGTCATTTAAGAAATAGTTTTATTTGATTTCTGAAAAATAAAATAAATAAAGATTTGAAGGTGAATAAGGTAAAAGAGATTGAAGTCCTCTCTGCGAGCAGAACAGAACTTCAACGTGAGCATTGTCTGAGTCGAGGTCATGAATTATAAAATGCCAGAGTACAATTTTGCAGATGTTGGAAATCTGAGAAAAGCTGTCAGTCTGCAACACTGGGTGAAGAAATATTTCAGATCAGTGATCTTTCATCAGAACTAGAAAACGTTAAATCCATTTTTAAGATACAGAATAAAATTATGGGAGAGAAAAATTAAAAGGATTGAGATGCTGCTTGACCTATGGTAGGTGAGTTGCCCCATTTCTCACCTTCCCTTCCTCCCGTCCCCACCCACCAATATTCCTTCTTCTGGCTTCACAATTTACATCTCTTCTATCCTTATCTCCTCATCTCACACTTTCCGTCTTTTTTTCTCTGACATTTGTCCAACCATCTGCCAAACAAAATCCCCCACACTTATTATCCACCTAACATTTGCCAGGATTTGTTCTGCCCCTCCTCTCTCAGCTTTCTTCTTCCCCTTCCCTCTCCTCACAAGAAGGATCTTGACCTGAAGCATCCCAAATCCATGTTATTCAGAGAGACTGCCTATTTTTTTGTATTATATCAGTTATTTTACTTGTGAATATATTTGTCAGGATTTATCTGCAGCTAATTGCTACTTCATACAATGTAACATGAAATAAATGTGTTTAATTTTCGAGTGCAGTTTTCAAAATAGTTATTTAATAGATATTGCCATTTTTTAGAGTCAGCCTTTGTATATTGCATGGTTTAATTTGAAAATGGGTTAAAAGAATCTTGTAGGACCATAGGATATTTTTTTACTAATTACAACATGATGTGAGAGTTTAAATTTAAATTGCACTCTTTCCTAGTGATGCAATTTCAGAGATACGAGCCATCTGTATTGAGGAAATTGGTGTATGGATGAAGAGTTACAGTGATGCCTTCCTCAATGACAGTTATTTAAAATATGTGGGATGGACATTACATGATCGGGTGAGAATATTTTCTAAAGGAAATGTTGTATTTAAATGTTATGAATGCAAAGATCTTTGTGTAGTTAAAACAGACTTTATAGAAATAGTGACAATGAATCCTGAGTTATTCCACATCTTTTTGTGTATAACAAAGCCCTAGTTCTCAGCTTCAGCAGGTGCCTTCTGATTTTGCTTCTTTACAAGCATAATAATGCTTTGGAATCCTAATCACAGATGTGTAATTCCGTCCGTTGATTAAACAGAAATGGCAGCAGATATTTGTGGCGCAAGTGCTGTTAAGCTGTCGATATCCTTTTACACTACCTGCACTCTTTCTAATACGTTTGTTAACCTTTTTTGAAGGATGGGGAAACATCTGAGATGGTGTATCTCTTTATTTATTTTCCTGAGTTTATATCGTTTGGCTACAAGCTAATTTGGTATGCTTTGTCTCATTTGCATTTAGCAAGGTGAGGTGAGACTGAAATGTCTGAAAGCTTTGCAGTCACTCTACACCAATAAGGAGCTTTTTCCAAAACTTGAACTCTTCACCAATAGGTTCAAGGTAACAACATCTTTATTTAAGTGAACTGGATGCTTGATAAACAAATAAGAGCTGCCAATTTTTTTACATCGATACATAGATAAAAGGTGCAGGAGTAGGCCATTCGGCCCTTCGAGCCAGCACCACCACTCAATGTGATCATGGCTGATCATCCACAATCAGTACCCTGTTCCTGCCTTCTCCCCATACCTCTTGATTCTGCTAGCCCTAAGAGCTGTAGCGAACTCTTTTGAATGAACAATGGTTAAAAAGGAAAAATTAAATCATGGTTTTTGAATAGCTGCCAGTTTCCCTAGGTGTAAAACCAGAATGTATGCAGTGTTTGTTCAGACTCGTACTGCTAATGCAATCTGTGCATGATATAGCACATCTTTCAAAAATGAATTGATGGAGGAAGGTGACAGAAATTTCGAGTGACAATAGTTATGTAACTTTTGATTATTATAATACCATTACCGTCAATACCACACCAAATTATCTGCTTAATAAAAAATATCCCTGGCGAGTAAAGTTAGGGAAGTGTGCAGCAAAGAGGCAGTGTAACTTATTATGTCCACCTTACACCACTCTATTCAGATGCATGTTCAAGCAAAGTTCATGTGGAACGTTTGCAAAATAGGATTGTCACCAAAACTAATCAATAAAATTCCTTTTATTTTGATTATTGAGCTTTTGCCTGAAATTCTATCTATAGGATCGTATTGTGTCTATGACATTAGACAAAGAATATGATGTTGCTGTGGAAGCTATCCGATTGGTTACTTTGATATTGCAGTAAGTATTTTTATTCTTTCATTTTCTGATCTCACCAATTAAATTGTGACCTCCTAAGTAGTTCTTAAAGGGTTGTTTTCTTTCTAAATATCTGTGCAAACATTTCTAAAAGTTGATCTCCATAGAATCATTTAAATATGTGAACTTCATGACAATCTGACTGGGCTGGATTTTGAGCAAAAAACAAGGTGCTGGAGTAACTCAATGGCTTATTAAAAGTTGTCTGGCTTCTTAAAAGTTGTCTCCTTTCTCCCCTCTTTTAAAGGACTTACCGTACACTGTACTAGCCGTCTTAATTACAGCGCCAACCTTCCTGTTCATCGTAGTGTGTGTCTGTATCACCTTGGCTTTGTACCGTGTGAATTTCAGACAGCGTTCCCCCGCTTTCCCTGGCCCCTGCCTTTGCGATGTGTTTGTGTGTGTTCCACTCTGACAGTCGCCGTTCCAGCTCCCGGTTTTTCAGGCGACTGCCGGCAACTTGACAGTCGCCAGTCCGCTGAAAAATCGCCAAAGTGGGACAGGCCCATAACTCAGTTCTGGGATGGGTCCAGTGGTCGGATGCACTTGCATATGACTTCCACCAAAAGGACCTCTACAGAAATTATTTTCTGAAATGCTGTCGAAAGGTTGAGATTGTTTCCGTATTTGTAAGATTAGTTGTGATAATTATTTGGTTTTGATCCTCATGAAATGCTTTATAAAATACATTATGTTGCAAATTTGTAACATATTTATTTGGTCTCCTTGGCTTTTCAATTGTTTTAGGGGAAGTGAGGAAGCATTGTCTAATGAAGATTGTGAAAATGTGTATCACCTGGTATATTCTGCACACCGTCCCATCGCTGTGGCTGCAGGGGAATTCCTGAATAAAAAGTAACACATTTATGCATTCTTTAACCTTTATTGTTAGTGAGATGTGATGTTGTATTCAAATAACTGAGTATTAATCAGTGAAACATGTAATTAAATGAGGGGACAGGGAAAACAGCTGTTTTCACCACATTTTCGTATGAGACAAGCACTTGAATTAAGACTAAAGTAGAGACTAAATGGGATTAGTACGGATGGGTACCTAATGATTAATATGGTGGGTTGAAGGATCTCTATCAATGCTGGATGACTCGAGAAATAAGTCTCTCATTCAGATTTCTTGTTAAGGTAAAGCACACACACACAATTTCACATTGTAGAATCAAGAATCAGGTTGGAGTCTATCAAATAACTGGCAGGGTGATTAATTTGATTACGGTTAAAGATAAATATATTTCAACAACTGCTAAAACCTGTTTTACTAAAGTAAGACTTCCATAATTTTTATTCGTTGTAAAAAATGAATAATTTTTAATTTGTGGCATTATTAGTTAACTACCTACATTTCAGCTTTTTTAGCACCCATGGTGTGTGCAATGGATGCACTGTATGAGTCAGAGGTCAGGGATTCAAATCCTGTCCATAATATAAGCTGAAACAGAAAAACAACTTGTGCTACAATGCTGGAGATGCCGACTTTCTGATGTAATATTGGAACATGACCTCTTTTCACTCTTCTGCTGGCCATCAAAAACTGTATGACACATTTTGTGGATCTGACTCAGTGGTCGCTGTGCTCTGGCTAAACCATTAACCACAATCATGAAAACAAAGTGTATCTCATAGCCGTTTGTGGAAAAACACAAACAAAAATTAAAATGGTTGAAATAAAATAAGAAAACACTGGGAAATACTCATTAAGCAGCATCAGTAGAAAAACAGTTATTAGATCAGATTGATTAAAATCCATTACAGCTACACAGGCTCTCATTCAATGGATTATTATCTAATTCCTGCACATTAAGTTTTATGCAACTGCCAGACACATCTTTCCCCCTCACTCTTTTCAGTACACTAAAGATGCTAATACCTTCACCATTGCCTGGTTCACCCATTGTTCTCCATCAACATCCGTTCTGTCGCCGCACCTTCCCATACAACTATTCGTCCTTTTATAACTTCCCTCCCCATTCTTCAGGGACCAGATGATCCTCCCAATTGAAACAACGCTTAACGTTTTATAATTCAATGCTCACAACCTGGCTTCTGCATTCGAGAATCTAAGCACACTGACCCCCAGTTTCCTTTTCCTTTTCACTCTGACCTCTGTCTTTGGGCTCTTCCAGTGCTCCAATGTTGGAGAACAACGTTTTCTCATTCAACACAGATTGTTACAGGTCTTGGATTTTGACTTTTAAAATGCTCGATTGACTGTAAAACTTTTTGGGGCATCCAGTGCTTGTGAAATAAAAACCGAAAATGTGGAATCATTAGATTGATTTTTTGAAGGGAAACAAAGTCACTGAACTTTTAACTCAATTTTACTTTCCACAGATGTTGTGTAACTTGTGAAGTATTATCAGCATTTTGTTGTTCTTTGTTTCAAGTTTCCAGCATCTGCAGTTTTTTTAATTTTCAGTTCCTGTGAAAGGTGTTCTCTAAATTCACTTTTTAAAAACTTTGTGGTAATTCAAGCGTTTGCAATGTGAAAACAGTCCAGTAGATGGCAGCAGGTAGCAAAATAAACATTGCTGATGTCCACTGGATGGCGCCGTTGAGTGAAAACATTTAAGCTGAAATTGGAACATTCTCTTGGAATTACAAATGATTGAAAATAATTTTGTTCATAATAAGAAATATGATGTCTAATAGTAAAAATGCTGAATTACCAGATTTAAGCTATTTTAGGCACACTATGGTAATTATTTTCTGCTGCAGTAATGCTTTTGACAACCTCATCTTGTCATCCAGACGTGAAAATGTATTGGTGCAATCTCTATTTTAATTGATTTAATAACTTAACCAATTAACTAAAGTGGGTATATTAATCACATAATGTTTTACCATGCATCATTTACCTTGACTTTTTCTATACTAATTATATTGCATTGATGAAGTTTACTTGTTACTACATGAAATACTATGAAAAGTTTTTGGGGTTCTTTAAGTAATTTCTGTCAGCTTTCTTTCAATCTCTCATTGTTTCAAATGCACATTCAGAAAAAGCTTTGGCAATTCAATCTATGAATTGAGGAAATGTTTTTGCTGTTGGAAATGTCATAGATGCAATTGCTTCTTTAACAGACAAACTACATCTCAAAACTTTAAATTTGTAGGTTGTTCAGCAGACATGATCCACAAGCAGAGGAAGCCTATGCTAAGAGTAGAGGAAGGCACAGTGCAAACGGAAATCTTATTAAAATGTTGGTACTTTTCTTCCTGGAGAGTGAGGTGAGTTAATAAAAAACACGAAGCAAAAGTTTTCTATTAATGGAAGGGCACACAGATAAGATAAAAATAACCAAAAAAAAAGTAGCCCAGAGCTATGTTTATACTTTGCTTCTACCTGAGTTGGTAATAATAATAATAATAATAATAATAATGCATTTTATTTGCTGGTGCCTTTCTGGACACCCAAGGACACCTTACCGGACATAAAATCACAAATCAATATTAAAATCAAGTTGATTAAAAAACAAAAAATACACAAAACATTTTAAGTCATTCAAATCAGGGTGAACATGGTGGAAGTTATGTTGGGTATGCTAATCTAAACAGGTGTGTTTTGAGTTGTGATTTGAATTGATCGATAGTGTCCAGGTGACGGATGGGAGGTGGGAGAGTGTTCCAGAGACGTGGGGCAGAGCAGCTGAAGGCTCTGGCACCCATGGTGCTGAGTCTAAATGTGGGGACAGTTAAAATTGCAGCTGAGGAGGAACGAAGTAACCGGGAAGGAGTGTATGGTAGCAGCAGGTCAGAGAGGTATTGGGGAGCAAGGTGGTATAGGGCTTTGAAGGTCAGCAGTAAAATCTTGTAGTTAATCCGGTGGTGCACAGGGAGCCAGTGGAGCTGAGTGAGGATGGGTGTGATGTGGTCCGATGATCTGGTGCGGGTGATGATCCGGGCTGTAGAGTTCTGAATGCATTGGAGGTGATGAAGAAGTTTATTGGAGGTGCAAGTGAGGAGGGCGTTGCAGTAATCGATGCGGGATGTGACCAGAGTGTGGATGAGGACTTTTGTATTGTCTTTGGAGAGGGAGGGGCGGAGTCTGGAGATGTTGCGGAGATTAAAGTATGCAGAGCGTGTGATATTGCTGATGTGGGGGCCAAAGGAAAGTGTACTGTCCAGAATGAGGCCGAGACTTTTGACATGGGAGGAGGTGGGTATGGGTGAGCCATCAACTGAAATGGTGAACGGGTGGGTTTTGGAGAGTGTGGACTTTGAGCCAATTAGCATGATTTCTGTTTTATTTCCATTGAGTTTTAGAAGGTTGAGTGACATCCAGTTGCTGATAGCTTGAAGACAGGTGGTGAGGGCAGTTGGGGGAAGGGAGGTGTTTGGTTTTGTGGAGAGGTAAAGTTGTGTATCATCGGCGTAGCAGTGAAAATTGATTCCAAAATGACGGAGAATATTGCCAAGAGGTTGAATATAGATAATAAAAATCAGTGGCCCGAGCACCGATCCATGAGGAACACCATGGGTGACTGGCAGTTGTGGATGTGACTTTATTTCCCTGGATGAACTGTTTTCTGTCGTGTAGATAGGACCTGAACAAAAGTAGTGCATTGTTGTTGATGCCGGTGGCAGATAGACGTTCCAGAAGAATTGGGTGGGAGATGGTGTCAAAGGCTGCTGTGAGGTCGAGGAGGATCAGGATGGATAAGTGGCCGGTGTCAACTGCGAGAAGGAGATCATTTGTAATTTTTACCAAGGCTGTTTCAGTGCTGTGATTGTGGCGAAAACCGGACTGAAATTGTTCATAGAGGTTATTGTTTTGAAGGTGGACTTGAAGTTGTGTCGCTACTGTCCTTTCCAGAAGTTTAGTGATGAATGGGAGGTTGGAGATGGGGTGGCAGTTATTTGGATTGTTTGGATCAGAACCTGTTTTTTTTAGAATCGGGGTGACAGAAGCTGTTTTGAGAGATGTAGGGACAGTAGCAGTTGATAGGGAGGAGTTAATTATGGTAACATGTTGTTCACCCATTGCTAGCTGATGCATTTAGATTTAGGGATCATCCAACATAAGGAAAAATTGTGTCGGAAATGAAATAAATAAAAAGTGGATGGTACTAAATGATAAATGCACACATTAATAATCCTACATTGATTAATTGCACAAGTATATTCTAATATGTATCCCATCAGTGCTTTATCAATGTCATGGGATATATTCACTGAAATTGCAGAAAGTTAATATTGTTTGATTGAATTGTTTTTGAATGCTTACTTCAAAAGCTATAGATTCTACAACAATCCTTTGACATCTAATGTTAATTTCTTGAAGAGAAAAAAATACTTTTTTTCTTCAATACCACTGATGGGAACAAATATATCCAGTTTGTCCATCTCATTTGCATATTCATTCTGCAGTCTGGCATAAGTTATACATTTATAGATTTTTTAAATTTAATGATAATAACAACTCATTTTATGAGCGTGCAATGTATTGTTTTTTTGGTGTTTAAAATTTGTGGAATTTGGTCAGTTGTCCTCAAATTTGCTTCTAAACCTGGGTCGAATTCCTCTTATGTAGCATTGAAATTTGATCTATGAATTGAGGAAATGTTTTTGCTGTTGGAAATGTCATAGATGCAACTATCTACCAACTATGTTCTAAAAGGAATGAATAATTCCTTCAAGAGCTGCACTGAAAAGGCTGTGGGACAATTCTAATCGTAAGATGCAGCACGGTGGGAGTGAAGAGTTTTTGTGAAAAAAATGTTACTTGAGGCGAGTAGCTTCAGACCAGGGAAGAACTCAAGATGTCAGATTTCTCTTGCAGGGTGTGCTTCAGCATACCTTATCAGCAGGTGGCTGCTTTAGGATGCTAAATGCAGTGATCTTAATCGACTGCCAAGAGAGAGAGTTAAGATCCCCACATCTTAAGAGAGAGTGTGAATCCTCGTTCAATCATAGAACTTAAATATAGAACATGGCACAGCATAGTGCAGCACAAGAACAGGCACCCACTAATCTCTATGTTAAAAAAAAAACCTTCCCTGCAAATTTCCTTTCCACTTTCCCCCTCAGACCTAAAGCTGTGTCCTCCAGTCTTTGACATTTCTACCCTGGAAACAAGGTTCTGACTATCTACTTTGTCTATGTCTTTCATATTCTTTTAACTATTTCATCGGGTCTCTTCAATTCCAGGATTCAGGGAGCAGCACCTGAACAAAGGAACTTAGTGCTCTGACTTTAGATAGAATATTTTAAGTTGGAAACAAATGTGAAGGTTCCAAGGGGAAGGGCCACAGTTAATATTAGGCCATTTCATACAAATCCATTGAAGTTTGTATTGAAATCCCATGAGTTATTTGTTTGGGGATTGTAAATGAATGATAACTACAAAACATCCTATTGCTAGGTAAGAGGATTAATATCTTTTTATAGCAGCGTTCATTTGAATGTTCGATGTTACATACTTCAATCATAAAAAAACTCAAAAGCATGCATATTCTGAAATAAATAAAACGTTATTATGCCATCCAATTAATTCCTTTTGTTTTCCAAATTACATTTTAGTTGCATGAACACGCAGCATATCTAGTGGATAGTCTGTGGGAAAGCTCCCAGGAACTTCTGAAAGATTGGGAATGTATGGTAGAGCTGCTTCTGGAAGAACCTATACAAGGAGAAGAAGGTAAATTCAGAAATATTCTTAATGTTTTACATAATTACATAAGTTACATACGTGTATGCCTTGAAAGATACAAAAATTATGTTGAATTGCTTGATCTTTGCTAGGTATGTCTGATAGGCAGGAGACTGCACTTATGGAGCTGATGGTCTGTACAATTCGACAAGCTGCAGAGGCACACCCTCCTGTTGGAAGAGGAACAGGCAAAAGGGTAAGTATTCTTCACCACTGAAGAAAAACAGTTGAAACAAATCATCTTGCATTGTTTGATTCATATTTTATTTAATGCAAAATATTTTTAGCATTTAGCATAAATCAATAGAGTACAGCTCGTTTACTGGTGTTGAGTGGTGACTATATTTAAAATAAGAAAACAACATTTCAGTTGTAATTAATAACCAGGACCCTGTGGATATAAATGCCAGTTAGTTTATTTTATTTGCATAATCACAATTGAGAGGAAAAGATTGTGCAAACGGAAACACTTAGTGTAATTGTTCATTCAAGATCCTCTGTGGGCCATTTCATAACTTGATGTGTTCTGGATAATCTGATTATAAATTTACATTGTGATCTTGCAGGTGACAATGATGCACATTTCTGTCCAATCCCAGAAGTTCTGAAAAGCATTTGTTGTTTTCTAAATTGCAATATCCCTGTTCTTTGGTTGCCAAAGTTTAGCATGGTGTTCAACATTTTTTTGAGTAGATCAGATGTACCAGATGTCATAACAAACTTAACTAGGTAATTTTTTTGAAAAGGAAACTATAAATCCATTCTGCTACAGTTACCTATTTGAACATTAATCCTTGCTGAAAGATGAGACTTGGAATGTTGCAATACCACTTCTCTGCAGGTACTGACTGCAAAAGAGAGAAAGACACAAATAGATGACCGGATTAAGTTGACGGAACAATTCATCGTAGCACTTCCTGTGCTGCTGGGAAAGGTAACACTTTCTGTATAGTTTTGAACATCCAGATGATAATTCATAAGTTATAAGATACTTGATGTTACTTTGGAATGTCCATTTTATGGACTTTAGACACTTCTTCTGTGTTCCAGTACTCAGTCGATTCTGAAAAAGTGGCAAATTTATTGCAAATCCCTCAGTACTTTGACTTGGAGCTTTATAGCACTGGAAGAATGGAAAAGGTAAGAGAAAACTGGAATTATTCTATAATACATTCTGTCTTCTACATTTATCACACATTAAATGACAATTGACTGTGGGTGACTTACAAGGTGGGAATTCTATCTCTAGAATTGGTGAGATCAAAAACTGAAATTGAACCTGGAACTTTCTGTTTATTTTCTTATACTCGTATACCTAAATTATATTATGGAAGAATAGCTCTCCTGGTGGTGTTTCAGCACCAGTGTGAAACTACACTATACTGATAAGCAAGAGCTTAACTGTAGTATATTCCAAAATTTGGGCATGTATTAAATTTTTATTTCCTTAAGGAGAAGTATGGACTGTCTAAAGAGATTGTATGCTATCTGCCTTGAATGACGCGTTGCACGCCAAGCTGATGTTTGTGATCTCAACATGAATTTACTGTGAAAGTAAACAGCAAACAATGTGGTTTAAATTTTGGGGTGAATATCGTGAAGACAGAAAAATATTCAATCCCTGTACTGTAAGTGAGGCTGCTGCTTTAATCAGTGAAAGCTGTTTAGAATAGTTGAAGTGATTTCTGGTCCAAAATATCCCATTTATCCAGCTGAAGAAGTTTGTTTTGAAGATGCAGACTTAATGTTTAGGTTCTGTTCTTGTATCTGATGTGAGAGTGTTCCACATTGGATCCCTGCTCTAAATGACAGGATAGGATTTCACATTCAAACCATGTGAGCGATGTATAGGCCAGGCGTGTAGCCTCAAAGAGAAAGTGTATGTGAACAACTTTACGTTAGAATATCCTTAAAAGAGTTTAAAGCCAATGTAGAGAATTTGCTGTCTGGGAACAGGGTTTTCCATGGAATTGTGCATTGTCTCTGTGACATCATGGATTTCTGCTGGGGGCACTAGTCATCTCTTACATCCCAAACATAACTGGTACATTCATTGACTACCGTAAATTACCCCTTCCTGTCCTGAGGTGACTAAAAAAATCATGGGGCGTGGTGGGCATATCAGAGAGAGTGAAATATTGGGCTACAGGGAAATTAGGAGAGTGGGCAAAAGATTGCTCTGCTGGGAACCAACATCACATCGATGGGTCAAATAGCTGCCTCCCGTGTTGTAATAAGTATATATAATGAAAGAGACTAATCTTGCATAAGAACTTGAAATTATCTTTTTAAATGAGGAACTTGTTCTTACTTCACATTTTTCCCTTCCAGCATTTAGATGCATTATTAAAACAAACCAAGTTTGTTGTTGAGAAACACATAGAATCAGATGTTCTGGAATCTTGCAGCAAAACGTATAACATTCTGTGCAGTGAAGAATACACCATCCAGAACCGTGTTAACATTGCACGCAGTCAGATGATTGATGAGCTGGTCGAACGATTCAGCCAGTCAGTTGAAGACTTATTACAGGAGGTGAGTGCAAATTCTAACAACAAATAAATAAATAATCTGCTTAAAGGTGGTAGAAATGTAAGGACCGCTTCCTGCATCAAATTGAATGCAAAGATTTGCGTTATGTGACTGAGTTTTTATGAATACGTACTTGACTTGTTTCATATGGCATAGTGCAATTAAAAGTATATTGGCAATATGTTGATTGTAATATAAATTCTAATTATTATGATTTGAAATTCTGATAATTTTTAATTTTGTCATGCCGAAGATGATTGAGGATAGGGCAGTGGATTTTGATAAACATGGACTTCAATAAAGCATTTGACAAGATTCTTTGTGATAGGCTGGTCCTGTCGATCAAGTAGCATGCGATCCGTTGTGAGTTGGTAAATGGGATACAAAATTGGTTTGGTCATAGAAGACAGGGTAGTATTTTTCACACTGGAGGGTCAATGTTGAGACATGGTTTGTAATAATCTGGGTGAAAATGTAGGTGGTCTGATTTGAAAGTTTGGAGAGGACACAAAAATTGCTGAAGTGGATAGTGAGGAAAGTTGTCAAAAGATATATGATGTTGATCAAATGTGTAAAAGAACTGCAGATGCTGGTTTAAATTGAAGGTAGACACAAAATGCTGGAGTAACTCAGCGGGACAGGCAGCATCTCTGGAGAGAAGGAATGGGTGACGTTTCGGGTCTGTAGTGGCCATTTGGCCTGTTTTGCATGTCATTGAGGATGGCATGTGCCTTTAAATTTTAGCCTGCCCATTATATTGTGGGTGGGATTTATGACATGTTTTTGGGCGTGTTTGGAGCTTAGATGCTTGCGCAGAAGTTTAGTTTTTAGATTAGTTTGGAGAGACCATGGGGAAGGTTAACCCTTCTACCATGTGAGATCATGCGGGCCATGCGAGGTCCATGGGAGATCTAAAGGAGATCATGCCAGATCTTGCCAGTGTTACGGAGACACGAGGAGTTTACTAATGTCTAAAGTAATAAGCTGGAGTTCGAAGAAGATTGTAGTAACGAGTCAGAAGAAACTTGGAGTCAGTTACGAGAAGAAGGAATACTTCTTCATCAGGCACACGGAAGCATTTGAATTTGCCAAGAACATCGAGGACAAGATCGAAGATTGAAAAATATTCAACTCTTAACACCTACCTGGATACAGCTATCTCGCAGAGAAGATATGGAACTCTAAACTTTAAACTATTATATTTAAGAGTTGCCTAAAATTCGCAATAAGAATTGGGTATATTTCCTGCAACGGATATATAATACTAACATTCTAGTACTAACCTCTAACAACTATTAATAATCAAGAATATTAACTAACACTAACTAATGATAATAAGATTATTTAGATTATTTAAGAATTAACTAAAAGTATGAAATATAAGTAAAGTGTGATTCAGGTATTTTATAATGAGAAATGTTTGGTGGCTCTCTCTCTGATGTTTTCGTTTTTGATTATTCTTTGATAAATGTTTATATTATACAAAACTAACATTTCAATTTGAGACTACTAATTATACCATTAATGGAATATAATCAATATTTCTTTCCCCCCCACAAATTGTATGCATCGAATTGGAAACTTTCCTTTCAAGGAAAGTATGGAGCTAGTATTTTTATAAACCAAAAGCTACGGAAGTCCATAGATGCTTAGCCACATTAGGGTGGCTATCACTAACTGCACTAATTGTAGTTGTAGTTGCTTTTCTTTTTTACTTTCCACACTTTACTAACCCTATTTGCTATCACCTTTTTTATCTTATATCATATTATATTTTGTATTTGGAATGGAATTGCATATTTTATTTAAGGAGATATGTTCGGATGGAAAACAGACGTGACCTAAAATTCATCTACCTGATGTTCAAGTACAAGGTAGGGTTGAGTGTGCTGAATCATCTGCTCTACCACTTAATCACAAGATGCAAGACATGAATATAAAAATTGGGGGTGAGGGAATTAAATTCTGTAGTTGGAATGTTAAGGGAATTAATGAACCTATCAAGAGAGGCAAAGTGTTAGCTCATTTAAAATCATTGAAAACAGATATAATATTTCTCCAGGAGACACATCTTAAAAAGGAAGCACAACACAGACTGAAAGCAAAATGGATTGCTAAAGCGTACCACTCTTCATTCTCACATAAATCAAGAGGTGTTGCAATATTAATTCGTAAAGGTATACCCTTTAAACATATATCAACGATAGAAGACATTGAAGGCAGATATATTGTAATAATAGGGGAGTTATACTTAAAAAAGGTGACTCTCCTCCAAATTTTGATAGCTCTCTGTTTTTTAAGAGAATTCTTAACAATATCCCGGAAGGTACACAACAAAACTTAATAATCGGTGGAGATTTAAATTGCACTTTGGATGCTTGTTTGGATAGATCATCAACTCAAAGAAAACTAAAATCTCGATCAAGTGAATTTTTAAATTCATACATTAATACTACTAATATTAAGGACGTTTGGAGAATTGAAAATCCATCGGGCCGAGAATATTCATTTTACTCACCAGTACATAAAACTTACTCAAGGATAGACTATTTTTTAGTAGATTCAAAACTTATCCCATTTACCTATAACTCACAATATCATAACATCATAATCTCAGACCACGCTCCATTAACATTTATGATCAAAGTAAACGGAATGGCAGAGACACAGTCACAATGGAGATTTAATCCCCAAATCTTAAAAGATAAGTCATGTAATGAATACCTAGTAAAACAGATTAAAATGTTTTTTGAGGCTAACGATAGCCCTGAAATCTCTGCTTCCCTTCTTTGGGAAACATTTAAAGCATTTGTACGAGGAGCATTAATTTCTTCCCAATCATTTTTTAATAAAGAGAATAGGGCCAAACAACAGAAACTGGAAATGGAAATAAAGCAATTAGACACAGAAAATGCAGCAGCACCATCCACGATAAAACACAATAAAATTGCAGTATTGAAATATAAATTAAACAAGATTTATTCAGACCAAGTTATAAAACTTTATCAACATACAAAACAATTAAATTTTGAATTTGGTGACAAACCACAAAAACTATTAGCGCGTCAACTTCGCAAATCGGATGGGGAAAAAACAATATACAAAATTAGAACAGACAAGGGAGAAACATTAACACTGCCTAAAGATATTAATGATAGATTTCTACAATACTACCAAAAATTGTATTCATCTAAAATAACAGAACAATCAACGGGAATGGAAACATTTTTACAGAATTGTAAGTTTACGGGTCTAGATCAGAAAGAGAGAGAATTGCTAGGGGCTGAAATTACGATAAAAGACATTGAAGAATCAATAAAATCCTTAAAAAACGGAAAGTCTGCAGGACCCGATGGACTAAATTCGGAAATTTTATTAAAAAAATTATGATTTGCTTTCCCCACGCTTAGTGATCAGCAAATTAATACATCCCGACCAAACAGGGTTTATCCCCAAACGGTATTCATTTTATAATCTGAGAAGATTATTTAATATTATATACTCCAATAGAATCCCTAACGCAGAGCTAGCAATTATCTCGTTAGATGCTGAAAAAGCATTTGACCAGGTAGAATGGCCATATTTATTTTTGGTGATGGAAAAATTTCAACTAGGAGAGAAGTACTGTACATGGGTTAAATTGTTATATTCTAATCCAACAGCTAAAATATTAACAAACAAAATGTTATCAACTAAATTTAATCTCTCTAGAGGCTGTAGACAAGGATGCTCACTATCCCCACTATTATTTGCTCTTGCAATCGAACCCCTAGCGGAAATGGTTAGAAACCATCCAGGAATATTTGGATACAATACTAGAGACACAAGGAATAAAATCTCCTTATATGCAGATGATATACTAATATATATTACAAAATTAGAAACTAGTATTCCAAACCTATTAAATCTAATAACTCAATTTGGTCAGTTTTCGGGATATAGAATTAATTGGAATAAAAGCGAAATCATGCCAATAACAAAATTCAATTTACATACAATACAACAATCCCCTTTTAAAATAGTTAAAGATAAATTTAAATACTTAGGAATCTATGTAACTAAGACATATACCTCTTTATTTAAACTAAATTTCCCACCCTTACTGAATAAACTACATAAGAATATTCAATACTGGAAAACACTCCCCATTTCTATGCTTGGGAGAATTAATGCTATAAAAATGATTTTTTTACCGCAACTGCTGTACCTACTTCAATTAATTCCGATATATATCCCAAAAACTTTTTTCAAAAAAGTCGATTCCATTGTTACAAGTTTTGTCTGGGATTATAAGAATCATAGAATAAGTAAAAAACATTTATGTAAATCAAAGATAAATGGAGGTTTGGCTTTGCCAAATTTCTTATTTTATTTTTGGGCAGTCCATATTAAAAACATGAATTTCTGGCTGGAAGAAATGGATCAACAACCAGATTGGCTAATGATGGAAAAGGAAGACTGTCTACCTTTTGAAATTGGACCGATCATATTTGCCCCCACAAAACTGCACAAAAAACCTATAAAGAAAACCCCATAATACATAGTGAAATATACGAATTTGGAAACAAATAAAAAAAGATTTAAAATTGAATAATATACCACTCTGCCTTCCCATTGTAAATAATCCTTTATTCAAATCATCCTTTATGGACAAAGGTTTCACACAATGGAAAAATTATGGAATCAAAAATATAGGACATCTTTATGGGAAAGGTACTTTTCTTTCATTTCAAGAGTTACAACAGAATTATGGACTGCACTCAAATAATTTCTTCAGATATCTACAAATTAGAGATTATGTTAAATCTAATACACAAGTCTACAGGAATAGGGAATCAGAAATTCTTGATGAATGTCTGAACAAGCATCCTAATACTGAAAAACTAATAGCTTATATTTATAACACCCTGCTAAACAACGAGGTACCACCGACCGAACCATACAGATACAAATGGGAAAATGAAATAGGTCATCCGATCACGAAAGATATGTGGGACGAAAGTTTACAACAAATACATCAATGTTCATTAAATGCCAGACATACTTTAATACAATTCAAGATCTTACATAGACTACACTACTCTAAAATAAAACTAAATAGAATCTTCCCACAAATCTCTCCTATTTGTGATAAATGTCTACATCTAGAGGCTAATTTAACACATACGTTTGCAAACTGTATAAAACTTAAACATTTCTGGACTGATATTTTTGAAATAACTTCAGAAGTTATTAATACAAAACTGGACCCAGACACAAAATTAATAATACTTGGAATATCAGAACAAAGCTTAACACTCACAACAAACCAAAGAAATTTCCTCAACTACAGTATAATAACCGGAAAAAAATTAATATTAAAATTTTGGAAAGGCCCTACAACCCCCACAATTAAAATGTGGATTACGGAAATGTCGGAGACCCTATACTTAGAAAGAATTAGACTTGTCTTAATGGACAAACAAGATCTTTTCCATAAAATTTGGGCTCCATTCATTAACTATCTGAAGGGATAGATTGGCACAGCACGAGGACCCAACTGAAACTTGAACTCAGGAACAGATGAAAAGCTATACTTTATAACCTACGAACCTATCTCCATTGACGTATTACAGGTAACCCATTCCACCTCCCTTGTTTTCCTGTTGTGTTTTTTTTTTTTTTGCTTTCTTTTTTATTTGTAACTTTCTACCCTCTCTTCCCTCTTTCTATAAAAAATAAAAACACTAGAAGCAGAAGTAATTGATAATGGAAAATTTTAATAATGTATGACTGATGTATATGAAAAGTTTTTTTACTATAATATGTAACTACATTTTATAATATGTCTACTTCTAATAAATACATTTAAAAAAAAAGAAGAAAAAAAAGAAGAAACTTGGATGTATCTCACTTTTTTCTAGCAACAATAAAGCATTTATTCATTAAAAGACTGTTTGGAAGTCATATCAGAGAAGAAGCTCTGAAGGTCTCTGTGAGTGAGCTTGCATGCGTTTAGAAGACACCCCCTTCACCATTCTCATCCAAATAGCGGCTAGGGTGCTAATTACCTGAAAGATATGATAACTGCCGCTACAGGGTCGAGCTCCTTCTTCAGACGAAGAAGTCTACCTTCGATTTATTCCAACATTTTGTGTCTACCTAGGATGTAGATCAGTTGGAAATCAGGCAGAAAGAATTTTAATGTGGATAGGTGTGAGGTGATGATGCATTTTGGGAGTTCAAATGAAAGAGGAATGTATAGTAAATAATCACGTCAAGAGTATTTTATAGTTTTTAATACTGAAACTTTTATCTCTGTAGGGTGAAGAAGCTGACGATGATGACATTTACAACGTCCTTTCTACTTTGAAGAGATTAACTGCCTTCCACAAGTACGTAAGAACAAGGTTTTTATGTGCCGTAAGAACTTTGTGTTTTTAGGCTGATGGAGAATTTTAGTGGTTTGGGTCAAGTGGAATGGGATATTGGAATGTGGCTTTGGTGCTACATTCACCGAAATGGTGAGGGCTCGATTGTTTCACTCGGGACAGGTGACCACCGTCTGATTTCACACCACCTAGAATCAGCCACAGTTTGGCTTCACTTAGTCACAGGAAGAGAGGCTCTTTGCCCAGGATTTACATTGGGAAAGATGGTCATTGTTGGAATCTTTTGATGTCGTGAGGTGCGTTTTGGAGTGATAAAAATTAATAAACCTACATGCCTGAAATTTTTGAAAACACTTTGCTGCCCACACTTGCTTCTGAACCTTCTGAATTTATAGTTGGCAGCTTATAAGGCTACGTACCAATCCATATAGGTCAGGAAGGCAGAACTTTCCAGAAATAAATTAAATCACTCCAAAATGCTTAAATTATTAAAAGCACAAGCAAACATTTTTCTTATTGACAGTAAGGATATAAACCAAAGCATCCTAGATGATAATTCTCAGCACCAATGTCTTCCAGGTTCTTCTCTGCCCCTTGCTATATTCGCTGTACACTCACAACTGTGTGACCAAATTCTGCTTTAACTCCATTTACAAGGTTGTAGATGACAGCATTGAAATAGGCTGGGTCTCAAACAGTGGTGACAGGCATTCACGGTTTTGCAGCAGTAGAGTTGCTGCCTTACAGCGAATGCAGCGCCGGAGACCCAGGTTCGATCCCGATTACGGGTGCTGTCTGTACGGAGTTTGTACGTTCTCCTCATGACCTGCGCGGGTTTTCTCCGAGATCTTCGGTTTCCTCTCGCATTCCAAAGACGTACAAGTTTGTAGGTTAATTAGATTAGATTAGATTAGATTATTTAATGACCACACAGTCAAGATGGTGGAATTCAGGTTCAGTACAGGCTTGATAAATGTAAAAATTGTCCACTTCCAGTAGAGTCCCTGGTGGACTCTTCGGAAGTGATGACCACAAGATACAAGGTGAGGACAAGAAGGAGAAAGGGAGTAGTAGCATGGCGTAGGAAGGGACTGCAGATGCTGGTTGCACCAAAGAAAGACACAAAATGCTGGGGTAACTCAGACAGTCAGACAGCATCTCTGGAGAAAATGAATAGGTGACTTTTCGAGTACCCTTCTTCAGTCTGAGTGCCAGGTTAAAGGGAAACTAGGGTTTGAAAAGGTACAGAGCAAACAGCCGGCACTGATGTCTCAAAAAAGGTGGAGCCCACAATGGTCCATTGTTAGCTGTGGCAGAGGTGATAATGAAGGGATACAAGCAGTGACAAGCATGGTATCAGGACAACAAAATTCCCCTCATTGTCAGGAAAATTAAGTAATTAGTCATTGACTTCAGGATGCTGTGTGGACAGTCTTTTGAACGGTCCTTTCATATGCCAAGGAAACATTCTCGATCTAGCTTGTTGCAGCCCTTGTACTTTTTATTATCTGCACTTTCCCTGTGGCTGTAACACCATATTCTGAACTCTATTTATATTCTCTTTTGCACAACATAATGTACATGTGTATGGCATGAATTGTCTGGATAACATGCAATACAAAGTTATATACTGTACCTTAGTACACATGACAACTATAAATCAAAACTAATTAATAGCTTCATGAATCCTGCATGGTTTAACATAATGCGAGTTATGCTATCATAATTTTCCTCATCAAGTCAAGTCAAGTCAAGTCATGTTTATTTGTCACATACACATACGAGATGTGCAGTGAAATGAAAGTGGCAATGCTCGCGGACTTTTGTGCAAAAAGACAAACAACCAAACAAACTATAAACACAATCATAACACACATATACCTTTACATAATAAATAATGGAAGGAAAAACATTCAGTAGAGTTAGTCCATGGTGAGATAGGCGTTTACAGTCCGAATGGCCTCTGGGAAGAAACTCCTTCTCAACCTCTCTGTTCTCACCGCATGGCAACGGAGGCGTTTGCCTGACAGTAGCAGCTGGAACAGTCCGTTGCAGGGGTGGAAGGGGTCTCTCATGATATTGTTGGCTCTGGAGTTGCACCTCCTGATGTATAGTTCCTGCAGGGGGGCAAGTGAAGTTCCCATAGTGCGTTCGGCCGAACGCACTACTTTCTGCAGAGCCTTCTTGTCCTTGGCAGAGCAATTCCCAAATCAGATGGTAATGTTCCCGGACAAGATGCTTTCCGTGCACGTTGGGAAGATGCTTCATGTGCACGTTGGGAAGTCCACTGGTGGATTGCATCTAGGAAGTTGTATTAAAATATTGGGCAGCAAATTTAAGACTCACATTTACATGGAAACCTTACATTGACATACATTCACACATTTCTACCACGTGCAGCGTTTAACCAGTAGCCACAGAACAAGTACCTTTCCCTGGTATCCAGAAATATATAACTAATGGTCTTCTAAAGCAGTTAGCCTGTTGTGAGCTAAATATTGGATACTAAATTGAAAGAATGTTCAGAAAATATACTGATGGTATGTTAACAGCGTTAATTGAATATTCAAAATTGTAATAAAAGGGAACACATTTTGTATTCCGTCCAAGCTTTGTGTGTGTGTGATGTAATTTACAGAATTATTGCTGGCATGCCTGTCACATGTTAACTATAATTGTTATCAGAACACTTTAGAAAAAGTTAATTTTATGTGATAAAATGGGTTTCAACATATGGGATTATAATTTGAATTTATAATTTTTCCCCCATTTAAGTCATTTCTGTCCTTTATGTAATTGGTTGATTATTAGCAGTAATGAGTTATCAGAATGTTTGAGACTTTGTGTTGCTTTTAGAAAGCGTAATTGTTCCCTATGAAAATACATTTGTAGTTTACAAGTGTTATTTCTCAACTTAAATATATTTTTAAATGACCAGAGAACACTGAACCTAAATGGGTGTTTTTTTTTTGCTTTAATGTAATATTTTCTTTTTTGTTAGTGCTCATGATCTCACAAAATGGGAACTGTTTGGAAACTGCTACAGGCTTCTGAAAAGTGGAATTGAACTGGGATCTATGCCAGAGCAGGTAAGAATTTCTTAATAAAATACTTAAAACTGTCTGCGAGTATTTTTGTTATCTGAAGTATTTTCTATTGTTTTGAAACATTTGAGTGGTTGAATACTTACCTGCTGCTTGAGTGCTTACCACGAGCATAAAAGGTGCTTAAATAGAAATGAGATACAGTGTGAGATTTAAATATGACTTATCAAGAAAATGACAAATGTTTTGTGTGTGCTCACATCTTTTAATATCGTCCTTCATTCAATATTGTATTGTGAACATTTTTCCATGTTATTGAAACTATTTTTCTCCTTGTCCACAAGGACATGAATGATCAAGTTTAATCACTGTTTTGTTTGTTTTATTGATTTAGATAGTGGTCCAGGCACTGCAGTGCTGCCACTATTCAATCCTGTGGCAGCTTGTCAAAATAGCAGATAGTTCCCCAACTAAGGTGAGGAAACAGTCTGATGGTCAACAATACTGATGATATTATTTTTGAAACCTAAATACTTTTAAAACGTATTCTTTTAAACCATGAAATTGTTCCTGAAATGGTGGTTATGTCAAATTGTTTAATATCGATGTTTCGGGATGCTTAAATGATTTTTACTTCTTTTTTTCTTTGTGCTTTTACATTGTGTGATACCTCCAGCACTTAATCCATTTTGCAGGTTGTTCAAGAAAATTAAATCTCTGTGTTAGTAAACTACTGTTCTTTCTGCTGATCTGTACAAGATAATTTTACTAAAAGAACAGCAATTTTAATCTACAATGTTGGTCATAATTACACAGGGTCTTAGCCAGATGATTTTTCAAAATGACTAAAATCAAATAGTGAATGTCAGTTATTTGCCGTCAATTACAGAATCACTGATATTCTTCGTTTAGAAGTTAAAAATCGTTGCATTCATCTGAGAATTTGACCGTAAGAGGCCAACTGAAAGATTAAGACCTCTTCAGCAAGGGTCTCAACCTGAAACATTAACTATTTCGCTTTTCACAGATGGTGACTGGCCTGCTGGGTGCAGCAATTCTGAGGGTTTTCTAGATTCCTAGTTTCTACGTTTTTTTAATTTCCATTTACTAAAAGTTTTGTTTGAGTATCAATGGGCTACATCGGCAGTGCAGCACACTATCGTTGTTGAAAATGCAATTGTATATCTGATAATAACAATTCAATCATTGAGCCTGGGCATGGAAATTTTTGAGGTGCTGGGAAAGAATAAGCAGTTCCAATATTGTTTCTTTTATTGCCTTAGTCATTCATACAATGAAAAGTGTAGATCCTGCTTTCCTGGAGTTCAATTGTGGTAAAAATTGCTCCAGTCAGTGCTTTACTGGGTTTGTCTGCATCTACTTGCACAGCTGAGAATTTTAATGGACAACATTGAAAACCCTTTCATTGCAGGATTGAAAGCTTCTCATTCTGTGTTTTACTGTTTGACTGTTTTCTAGTTAATGGCAGCAGATGTAGCCTAAGATTAAGTTGAAAGTAAGAGATTGTGTTTAAATACCACTCTGCAGAAAGACCAGAGAAGAGTGGAACAATGCAGTACAGGAGCTGGTATTTAATGCATGCTGCCTCTCCATTGCTGTAATTATTTAAATAACAATCTGCGTCTTTCAGCCTCAGCTTTTACTGCTGATTTGCAAAAGCACCATTACCCAGCACAGCAGGGAGGAGATTTGAAATCAAAATAACTAATTTAAAACCAGGAAGAATGCTGGTGTAGCAGACTGAGTGACAGCTAACAATAGTGTGTTCTGGGATGCATCTGCTTTGGAGAATAAGGGGGGAGGAGAAAACATTTTTTTGACGTCCTGAAACTGTTGATTAATGTACTTCACTAATTATTTGGTATGTCCTGTTGAGACACTCACAAGTTTATGCTGCTGATAATAGCAGGAGGGAAACAGTGGAGGACAGAAAAGCCAAGATAGTAGGATGGAGGTGCTGTAGAAGGGAAGACATCATTTAATAACATTTTGAGCTGCTATCATTTTGCATCATCTCCTTTGGTCGGGTCTTGATAGCATGCAAAATGTGCAATGTCAGTGCAATACAACTAACATAACATGCAGAGAATGGTCAAGGTTATTTTTTGCATCCTTGAGCTGTGGTAGTCATTGCAATAGGATATTGTTATATAAATTAAAATTACTATTAAATTCTCTTTCAGGAAGAACTACTTGGTTTGAGAAAAACAGTGAAAGCATTTTGTATCGTCTGTCAACATTGTTTGACAAATGTCAACCCTTCTGTCAAAGAGCAGGTAAATAAATCCATCCATTAGTTGTAACACATTTTATGGGTAATAATGATAAATTGGTGGGCCGATTACACTATTTAAAGTTACACTTATATTGAATGTTTTTACCCAAAAGGGAAATAAGGCTTTGGAAGACTGAGTTGTGCAGATTTAGTTTGCATTTATTTATTCTTCAGTAGTAATTATTTTCAACAAAATCAAATGAGCTTTGTGATAAATCTAGCTAAAGAATTGAGGATAAAAAGTGTAACTTTAACATGCATTATAAATCCTTTCTTTTTTTTTTATAGGCATTCATGTTGCTTTGTGATCTTCTGATGATATTTAGTCACCAGTTGATAACTGGTGGCAGGGATGGACTCAAACCCCTTGTTTACAACCCAGATACTGGGCTCCAGTCAGAATTGCTCAGCTTTGTAATGGATCATGTATTTATTGATCAAGATGAGGAGAACCAGAGCATGGGTAAGAATGTCTGTGTGGAAGTAAAGTTAGACACTCAATTAAAATAAACAAATGAAGGAGTGTAGGAAAGAACTGCAGATACTGGTTTACACCGAAGACAGACACAAATAGCTTGAGTAACTCAGCAGATCAGGCAGCATCTCTGGAGAAAAAGAGAAGGTGACGTTCCGGGTCGAGACCCTCCTTCAGACTAGAAGTTTTGGGTGGAGACCTTTCTGGACATCGCAGTCAGAAGAAGGGTCTCGACCCCGAAACATCACCTATTCCTTTTCTCCAAACAAATCGCTGCTATATGTGAGCTCTTAACATTTTAGACATTCAGTAACATAACAACATAAGTGATAAATAAGTTACAACTGGTTTCAAGTAAGTTGAGGTTTTAATCTGGAAATGGCTGTACTGTTGGCTCTTTTCCCCCTAGTGGGTGTGGGGCAGTAGTACCTGTAATGCAACCATTGAAATATGCACAGATGAGAATAAAATGTAAATTTTAAGCATTCTTTACGCATTTGTGTTCAGAAGGAGATGAGGAGGATGAAGCAAACAAGATTGAGGCTCTTCACAAAAGAAGAAACCTCCTGGCAGGATTTTGCAAGCTAATAATCTATGATGTTGTGGATATGAATGCTGGTGCAGACATTTTCAAGCACTATATGAAGGTAATTTTAGGGATTTTTTTCTTCTTGAAATTAAATACCATTTAGTTAAAGTTATTACCTTTTATTATTAAATTTTTGGTAGGATTTACTGGAATAGGAATGTGACATCTTCCCCTCTAATTACTGCCACAATTGAGCACAACTGTTTCATAATAGACTCCGTAAAGGCTGTGCTTTTACTCGTTTGACTTGAGGGTCGCACTGCGATTTTAGCCACAGTTTCTGCCTAAATGCAAATTATATAAACGATATTGAATTAATGACTGCCCCTTGGAATTATATACTATGTGCTAAGGTGGAATTAATTGGTGGTTTATTGGAATTTTTCTCACGGAGTAGTATTTGGAAAAATAAAAGAACCTCGTCAAAGTAACCAGCATGCCCTCATGTTTGTGTATCTCTTTAAAACAGTACTACAATGATTATGGAGACATCATAAAAGAGACACTAAGTAAAACCAGACAAATCGACAAAATCCAATGTGCCAAGACACTTATTCTCAGCTTACAGCAGGTGAGGATTTTCTTATGTTCAATAACAATTTTTGAAATGACTTCAATGAAATGCTAACTTTCACTCGTTATATTTTAGCTCTTCAATGAGCTTGTCCAGGAGCAAGGCCCTAACCTCGACAGATCATCAGCCCACGTCAGTGGTATTAAAGAGCTTGCACGACGGTTTGCTCTTACGTTTGGACTGGACCAGATCAAGACCAGGGAAGCTGTTGCCACCTTACACAAGTGAGTAGCAGCTGAGTGTTACAACTCCTACCTCTACTATATTGTAGTTGACTAAAACACTGTCAGTTAATATTTTAATGCTATTTGTAGCAGCTTTATATTTTATGAATCATTTGGAGTCTTTGTCTCGTTTAGTCTGACTTGGTAGTAGAAACGGTTAGCACAATGCAAAGAAATTGGGTTTATACTTGGTGTTGATTTTTTGAGTTTTTCCTTGTTACTAACACCCTTTAATTCCCGATGAGCCCTTCCTGTTCCAGTTTAACAGTATATCTTATTTGATGCATATATGCCATAGTTTGTAAAAGAAAAATATCCTTGTATTAATCTCTACTGCTTTCAAAAATTAAGATCCAATTTAATTTCCATTTCTACCCACACTATTGTGAATTTTACTTTTTTAAGTGTCTCCCCCCCCCGCCCCAAACTATACTGAGGATATTTTGGCAAATGGCCATTGGTTGATAAGCAGAAATGTCCCTCAACAGTTTATCATGAAGAATTGTTTTAGTTCATTTCTTAGTTATTCCAAAACTGATCACGCAAACGTCTCTAAAAAACATTTATCTGATTTTGCAACAGGGATGGTATAGAATTTGCTTTTAAGTATCCAAGTCCAAATGGACCAGACTACCCTCCATCAAATCTTGCGTTCCTTGAAATTCTGAGTGAATTCTCATCTAAGCTTCTGCGACAAGACAAAAAAACTGTGTAAGTAAAATATTGTTAACTAATTTTCTGAACTCCCAATGTATTTGGTTCAATAGTCTTGTTTTAAGGATGATGAGGCACAGATACATTATTACAAATAGAATTATGTTTTAATTTAAGGAATATCTGGGCCATATGATGAAACATGTTGCACAGTATTTCTGTGGCAAATAGATATGTAATATTGTCAAAAACAATTTAGTTGTCTGTTCAGTTAATACAGTTATGTATTTGGTTTCTGCAGGCATGCATACCTGGAGAAATTCATGTCTGAACAAATGATGGAGAGAAGAGAGGATATTTGGTTGCCCCTAATCTCCTATCGCAATTCATTGCTTACTGGAGGTGACGATGACAGGATGTCAGTGATTAGTGCAGGTAGCAGCAGTAAAACTTCATCAATACGTAGTAAGAAAGGGCGTCCTCCTCACAGCAAGAGGCGAACTGAAGGTAAGTAACAAAAGCATTTAGTATTACCACCCTTAAATTATGGAGAAACTTCACTTATTCACGATTGAAAGTGATCCCATTTGTAGTTTTTATTGTAGTGTCTAAATAACATAAATAATTAACTTCCCAGTTTTTGTAAATTATGTACACAATGCACCATTGACAAGCACAGCCCTAAAACTTTGAAACATCAATGAGCATTAATTTTACATGCAACAAATATTGTACTTATTTGCTTATTGTAAAACAGAGACAATATTTGCTTAGAAGTATCCAAACTGAGATAGGCCAGCGTTCCTTCTGAAGAAGGGTCTCAACCCGAAACATCACCTATTTCGGCTCTCCAGAGATGCTGCCTGTCCCGCTGTGTTACTCCAGCATTTTGTGTCCATCTTCGTTGTAAACCAGCATCTGCATTTCCTTCCCACATATACCTTCAATCTAGTCTTGCTTTCCCTGAAATTCTGAGAGATTTTAATCTAAGCAATATTTAAAAATTAAAATTCTCAACCAGCCTCGATGTGAATTGTGTTTGAGAAATTTACAAAAGAAAATGAATACATGCTCAAAAAATGTTGAATGACATCCTAAACAGGGATTTTTGTTTAAAATAGTAGTAGGCAGACATTGATATGTTAGCATTGAATTGGAACGTGGCTGAAGGATGGAAAGTTAGAGAGCGGTAACTAGTGAACACTTTTTCTAGCTCTCTGCAAAGATCAGTTGAAATCATTCATCTCAATATTTACAAATTAAAATGGATGCAGAGAATGCTGCAAATATGCAGCAAGTCAGGTAGTATCCATAGTGAATGAGACAAAATTACAAGAACAGATCAGAACTTGGGAATCCTGTGGTGAGTAACTCAGATTCTCACTTCCCAAGGTCTACAAGGCTCAAGTTAGGAATGTGATGGAATCATCTCCATTTGCCTGGATGTGTGGAGTATCAGCAACACTTGAAGTTTTACACCATATAAGACATTGCAGCCCATTGCATAGGCATGCTTACCCACAACCATTCAATCACTTCACCATCGACGCACAGTAACAGCAGTATGTACCATCTGCAGGATACAGTGCAGCAACTCATCAAAACTCCTTCGATGGCACCTTCCAGACCCGCAACTTCTACCAGTTGGAAGGACATGGGTAGTGAAAGCATGGATAAACCACCCGAATGTTGCCCTCCAAGCCACACTTGGAAATATATTGCCATGTCTTCACCATTGCTGTAAAATCCTAGAAGTCCCTAAGAGCATTGGTATATCCATATGTCCAGGACTGCAGTGGTTTAGGAAAGCAGCTGTCATCCCTTGAATGAATAAAGAAAAAAGTATTTGGAGCCATCTGTAAAATTCCGGGTCAACTTTCAATGGGTTGATAATGTACAGAGCAAACAGAACATTTCAAGAACCATAAATATTTTTTAATTATGCCTTCTCAGTAAATACCTCTTGAATTAATACATAATTAGTTCCTATGATGATGTATTCGGTTTCTCAGTGTTAGTTCAGAATAGGATTAATCAGAAACAGAATACAGCAGTAATAATGGCCATATTATGTATTTTGTGTGTTTTTATAGAAGAGAATGTGGATAGCACATGGTTGAACAGGAATGATACCATACAAACTCCAGCAGTTCTGCACACTCCACAACTAACTTCCACAGTTATGCGGGAAAACCCTCGGCAAGCAGCAGAACACAATATGGAGGATCAGGAATCTGAACGTGGCTCGGAATCGGATTTTGTACAGAAGTGAGTGAATTTCTGGTGGAATTTTATTGGCACTAAAGTGCTATTGTGCACATATTGAGTACCTGAATTTTGTTTTCAGCCATCCGTGGGTTCTTTTATCATTGTAGAATCTTAGAGATTCAGCATAGAATGTCAGATTTTTTTTTTAAATGAAACCTTTTCTTTAGTCCTCAGATGCAAATGACCTGGTTGGGCCAGCACAAGCTGGAGGAGGCACACCGGAAAGACAGAGTGGCCATGAACTACATGAAGGCACGAGGTGGTGTAAGGCAACCAGTGTAAGTTTATAAACTGCTTTCTGGCAGCATAGTTGTCAGGATGAGATTATTCATATGTCAAATTAATTGTGCTACTATGTTACAATAACCATGGAAGCATTTTCCTTACCAAAATTCTGATCTGACATAAAATAAATATTTTTAGATTGTGCGTTTGCATCAGCAAACATTAATTTAATATGTTCAATGTAGATTTTCTAAAGACAAATGACATCTTAATAAAGCAGCCATTTACCATTGCTGGCAATTGTGCCTTGATAAGACAATAGGTGCAGGAGCAGGCCATTCGGCCCTTTGAGACAGCACCGCCATTCAATGTGATCATGGCTGATCATCCCCAATCAGTATCTCGTTCCTGCCTTCTCCCCATATCCCCTATCTTTAAGAGCCCTATCTAGCTCTCTCTTGAAAGTATCCAGAGAACCTGCCTCCACCGCCCTCTGAGGCAGAGAATTCCACAGACTCACAACTCTCTGTGTGAAAAAGTGTTTCCTCATCTCCGTTCTAAATGGCTTACTCCTTATTCTTAAACTGTGGTCCGTGGTTCTGGACTCCCCCAACATCGGGAACATGTTTCCTGCCTCTAGCGTGTCCAAACCCTTAATAATCATATGTGCTTCAATAAGATTTCCTCTCATCCTTCTAAATTCCAGAGTATACAAACCCAACCGCTCCATTCTCTCAGCATATGACAGTCCAGCCATCCTAGGAATTAACCTTGTAAACCTACACTGCACTCCCTCAATATCAAGAATGTCCTTCCTCAAATTAGGGGACTAAAACTGCACACAATACTCCAGGTGTGGTCTCACTAGGGCCATGTACAACTGCAGAAAGGACCTCTTTGCTCCTATACTCCTCCTCTTGTTATGAAGGCCAATATGCCATTCGCTTTCTTCACTGCTTGCTGTACCTGCGTGCTTACTTTCATTGAACAAGGACCCCCAGATCCTGTTGTACTTCCCCTTTTCCCAACTTGACACCATTTAGATAATAATCTGCCTTCCTGTTTTTGCTACCAAAGTGGATAACCTCTCATTTATCCACATTAAACTGCATCTGCCATGCATCTGCCCACTTACCCAACTTGTCCAAGTCACCCTGCATTCTCATAGCATCCTCCTCACAGTTCACACTGCCACCCAGCTTTGTGTCATCTGCAAATTTGCTAATGTTACTTTGAATCCATTCATCTAAATCATTGATGTATATTGTAAATAGCTGCGGTCCCAGCACAGAGCCTTGCTGTACCCCACTAGTCACTGCCTGCCATTCTGAAAGAGAGCCGTTAATCCCTACTCTTTGTTTCCTGTCTGCCAATCAATTTTCTATCCATTTCAGCACTCTACCCCCAATACCATGTGCCCTAATTTTGCCCACTAATCTCCTATGTGGGGCCTTATCAAATGCTTTCCGAAAATCCAGGTACACTACATCCACTGGCTCTCCCTTGTCCATTTTCCTAGTTACATCCTCAAAAAATTAGTCAAGCATGATTTGCCCTTCATAAATCCATGCTGACTCAGACCAACCCTGTTACTGCTAGCCAAATGTGCCGCTATTTCATCTTTTATGATTGACTCCAATATCATCCCCACCACCGATGTCAGGCTAACTGGTCTATAATTCCCTGTTTTCTCTCTCCCGCCTTTTTTTAAAAATGGGATAACATTAGCTACCCTGCAATCCACAGGAACTGATCCTGAATCTATAGAACATTGGAAAATGATCACCAATGTGTCCACGTTTTTTAGAGCCACTTCCTTAAGTACCCTGGGATGCAGCCCATCAGGCCCTGGGGATTAATCAGCCATCAATCTACCCAACACCATTTCCTTCAGTTCCTCCATCACCAGAGATCCTCTGGCCACTAGTATATCAGGAAGATTGTTTGTGTCCTCCTTAATGAAGATGGATCCAAAGTACCTGTTCAACTCATCTGCCATTTCCTTGTTCCCCATAATAAATTCACCTTTTTCAGTCTTCAAGGGTCCAACTGCGGCCTTAACTAATTTTTTCCTCTTCACATACCTAAGGAAGCTTTTACCTTTATATTCTTGGCTAGCTTACCTTCGTACCTCATCTTTTCTCCCCGTATTGCCTTTTTAGTTATCTTCTGTTGCTCTTTAAAGATTACCCAATCCTCTTGCTTCCCGCTTATCTTTGCTACGTTGTACTACTCTTTTATTTTTATACTATCTCTGACTTCCCTTGTCAGCCTTACTCCCCTTGGAATCTTTCTTCCTCTTTGGAATGAACTGATCCTGCACCTTCTGTATTATTCCCAGAAATACCTGCCATTGTTCATGTGCACGACTGCACTATAAAACAAGTGGCTGATAAAGTCAGAGGTTACCTGTTAGCTTAAAAGAGGAACCACCTTAAAAGAGGACGTTTCTTTCCCAGCAAAATTTTTCATACTGTTGAAAATGTATTGAAAAACAAATAATTCAACCCTATTGAATATTTTAATTTTCTTTTGTGTTTTTTTGTACAGCCGCAGCCACAGTTTAATGGAAGATGATGCAGAACCAATTTTTGAAGATGTAATGATGTCATCAAGGGGACAGTTGGAAGATATGAATGAAGAATTTGAAGACACTATGGTTATTGATCTGGTCAGTGGTCATTTATATATATATATCTAAAATTGATCTCCAGTAATAGGGGAAGACACCATAGTGACTTTGGAGGATTTTGATGAGTGTAAACAAAAACAGGTGTTTATAATTTGCTTTTGACATATGAAGACATAACAGTGATGTTTGATTTACCAAGCATTTTATTGACTGCTTATGATAACTCTATATAAATAACTATGCCAACTATGCTTATGCCAACTAATGAAAGTCTCAATTGATTCATTGTCTAATAGAAATTACAACAGTTAGCGGGCACTGTCATTTGAAATGGAAGCGCAGAATACTGAATATATGCAACAGGCCAGCCAACATTTATGAAGAAGAAAACAATTAACATTTCTGATCCATGATTGAAATAATGCTATTTCTCTCACTTTAGATGGTGCCTGACCTGAGTATTTTCACCCTGTTCTAACTTTATTACACATTTTACCATCTTTTATTTATCATCTTTTCATCATGGGATGGTTTAGTTTCAAAATTCATTAGAATTAGGCAGTTTGAGAGGTTTGTACTTGTAATTAATGTTGCCAGTGATACGATGCCACACATCGGGAATAAAGGAAATTTTATTTACAACTAAATAAATGTTTGATTTCAAAACATTCCCATTGCTAAAAAAGTGTTAATTGTTCTTGGAAAAGGAAATATGTTTAAATAGGACAACACTTTTGTCTTTTTTTAGCCAGTCTTGGTTATAAAACATTGGGATTGCATAAACTATTTCAAATGGATTAAGAAATTTCAGTACCTGACTAAATAATTAAATGGAATCACTTCCTTATTCTAATTTAATACAATCTACAGGATGTAGAAAATCAGATATTAAATAAATTAATCTTCACTTTGGGGGGTCTGTAATTCAGGCCTATTACACATCATTACTTTTCCCAAATAAATTGAATATGTTTATATCTTATTGTAGCTGAATCAATGTATTTCATTGCTTTTTTTGATCTCAGATCCTCGACTATACTCAGACTTTGACACTAAAGCTATTCAACAGTAATCACAATAACTGAACTATTTTTACAGCCTCCATCACGAAACAGACGAGAGCGAGCTGAACTCAGACCGGATTTCTTTGACTCCACTGCCATAATGGAAGACGATTCGGTGGGTATCAAAGAATAATGCCATCTATCATAGCTGCTAAAACCCAGGATGAATTATTTTGAGGAGTTATGCCCGTGTATCAATACATTTCTTACAGCAACAGTAAAACACGAATGAATTAAGAAAAAAACTGGAATTTGGAATTTATTTGTTCTTCAAACAAGTGCTCAACCAAACATCTTTAATTTTTTTGATTTGGGAGTGAAATGTACTTGCAGTTTCAAAGAATAGTAGTTTACTTAACAGTAAATTGTTGAAGTATTGTTTTCTAGTTAGGCTTAATTTATCATTTCTTATCACTATTAAAATGGTTACTTCTGAGGTGTTTTTTTTTTACTAATACCATACTTTTATAAAAGTATATTGTAATTATTTGAAGTGGCAACACTACGAGAATTCTGATTTGAGCTTCCTCCCTTGGATTATTGACACGGTCAATTTCCTAAACCATGCATCTTTTTAATGCTTTATATTTATGTATGACACAAGTCAGAATTATTCTCCTTAATGTCTATTACATTTTGAATTATGTATATGATTTACATTAATATTTTAGACTTGGCAACGATTTTTAAAGTCAGAATTATAACTATTATTTCCTCTTTATCACCATGATTATTTTTTATTGGGTGTTAAAAAATAATTTTAAGCTTGAAACTATACACCTTGGAGACTATTGAATGTCAAGCATGTTTGGTGGATAACCTGCCAACTTGACATGCTTAATTCACTTTGCACCAGCAAAGAAGATAACATTTAGTTGGTACACAAAAAAGCTGGAGAAACTCAGCGGGTGCAGCAGCATCTATGGAGCGAAGGAAATAGGCAACGTTTCGGCCCGAAACATTGCCTATTTCCTTCGCTCCATAGATGCTGCTAGCACCCGCTGAGTTTCTCCAGCTTTTTTGTGTACCTTCGATTTTCCAGCGTCTTAAACAAAGGACATTTAGTTGTCCTGATTTGGAAGTTTAATATTGTTTTGTTCTTGTATGTTGTGAATTTATAAATGTACATTAGTAAATTTAGTTTTTGTACTACTACCCGTTTTATTTTAACATAGTTTTACGTAAAGTGTTTTTATTTAAATATTTCAAAATTTCCTATACTTTGAGTTATCTCGACTGTCAAATCTGAAGTTTTTTTTTTTCTTTTCCCTTAGGGCTTTGGAATGCCTATGTTCTGAAAGACTGCTGGAAGTTTTATATTTTTAAGAACTCCATCGTCTAGAGAGAA
Source organism: Amblyraja radiata (assembly GCF_010909765.2). Taxonomy (NCBI): domain Eukaryota; kingdom Metazoa; phylum Chordata; class Chondrichthyes; order Rajiformes; family Rajidae; genus Amblyraja; species Amblyraja radiata. The sequence goes on from NC_045968.1 coordinate 19,328,605, forward strand.
TCCGCGATCTAAATACTGTGACGGCAACTTTTAAACTAAATTTTACATATTCAAGATCTGATTTATTTTTTATCAAAGGATAAACTTGATGAAGATTTGATTATGATAAATGGGGAAGCATGAAGAAGGAAGCACTAATTGTCTGTTTCTGAGACATTATTCTTATGGACTGAAAAATGTGGCAACTTCTTCAAGGAATTACCCTCCCCCCCCCCCCCCCCCCCCCCCATCCCCCCCAAAATTGATCTGATTCACAGACTGTGCCACTGCTGAAGAGTGCTGACAGTAGGATTAAAAGAAATTATTATATATATCAACCAGGAATAAATTGTATTGAAATCATGAAGGCATATTTAAAAAGATAGGGTGGAACATACAGCAGATGACACCAAAAGTACAGAGATCCCTATGAGTTTTTGTAATTTTTTTCTGCTGTACAGTTTAATATAAAGAACTTTTGAGATCAGCAGTTTATGTTATGTTTTTTAATTCTAGCTTATAAATTTTTCAGATGGCAGCAATGCTGAAAAACTAGGTTAGGAGCAACGCAATTTTCTCACACTGGAGTTTGGTTTCTTTGTGGTATGCATTTATTTTATTGAGGGGGTGGGAAGGGTAACTGGAAATCAATTGCAAGAACTATATACAATACATGTATAAATGGGTAGTAGTTTCTGCGGGGGCTTTTTAGATATGTGAAGTATTGCTGCCGCAAAACAGGTAACAGAATAATCCAGAGATTTCCTTCCTTTTTATTACCAAGGTCTTATGTGTATGTCTCAAGCAAGCTACTTCTTTTCATAATAAAAGCTGCCTTATTTACTGTGAAAACTACTCATTAGCTGCTTTGAGTTTGACTTCAGAAAGTTGAGATGTGCACTCTTATCATAGTCCTGTGCATTTTGCTTTTGGTTTTAATGTTCGGAACACAACAGGTGAAGTTTAGAGGCTTTGGAAAGCTTCTTTAAAGTTCTGTTGATTGTGAAATGTTTGTATTTAGACAACAGTTAACAATCTGTTTTATTTACAGAAAGGTTGTATAAATCAATGCTGTACACTTCCAGAAGTGTAAAAAAATTAGGTTAAGAGCACATTTATTAGTTAAATTTTGATGCCCCTTTGCCCTTGATTCTCGATTTACTGTAAACAGTAGTAAGGAACACCCCATTTTTTGACTTTCACAATTGTCTAAATGTACTTTTACAGATAATGTTAATTTTATACAGAAGAATTCAGTAATTGACTTTATGGAGGATTAACCCAATGTGCTAGAATGTTCCATCTGTCTTGCTTCTGATTACTTACCTGCAGAATCGAAATGTTTTAATGTCATTTTTCACTGTCTAATCATAATATTTAAAATGTCATAATTAATTTCATCAATCACAGTTTTAACATTTTTTTTTCATAATTTGGATCAATTGGCATTTCCAATGTAGAAATTGACAATTGAAGTTACACCTAATCAAAAAATCTTGTATGAAATGGTAGCAGAAAATATTGGAAGGCTACTGCAGTAAATGGGCAGAATAATGCATTAACATTTTAACCTGTTCACATCTAAAAAGTAGATAAAACTGTAGATTTTAAATTCAATGATCACGCTTCATTTATTAATCTACCAACCATTAACTTGGATGAACAGAGTTTAAAGGTCTTGACTTTTTGGTAGTACTGGTAAGCAGTTGTGGAAATATGCAATTTTGGTTAATTTTGTACAGTTTTCAAACTAAATTGTCAATGATCTCAAAATAGTTCTGTGGATTGAGTGGCGCGACGATAGGTACTGTGTGGTTGAAACCATCACTGCATCAACTTAGGCTGTGCAGTCATATATTTAAATCTGAATTCTTCAGCAGTATTGTAGCAGAATGTGAAACAATGGTTTCATGTCTGGGTACCTCCTTGTTGGGCTTGAAATTGAGTTTGAAGTTAATAAGTTTTATATTTTGAGTGTTACCTTGATCGGTTTTATTAGTAATACTGTAAATTGTACATTTTCAGTATAAAATTTCTTTTTGTACATTTTAAAGCTGATGCTTCACCTTTCCTTTAATAAACTGTTTGAAAGAATTGTTTGCAGACTTTGAGTTCTTTGAAACTTAAATGTCTTTATGTTTAATTTTTTGCTTTTGGTAATAGATTCTGGATGGTCCTATAAGCTACGTGCATATAAGCTTATGTGCTTCTACCTCATTGTGGACATTTGTCTATGGAACTGGCACTCAATGTTGAGAAACATATTCGGCACTCTATCTTTCCCTTTGCTCGATCTATTGTACTTTAGTTTGACTGTTGTATTTTTGTATTATTTGTCTGATCTATATAGATAGCATGCAAAACAAAACTTTCCACTGCGGTACACAGTAATAAACCTAACCTAGATTCTTTAACTTGCTCATTTGATTTATCATTTTAAAAGCAGTTAAAGCCCTAGCTGCTGCGTACTACAAAAAGCACCCTTTAATAATGATAGAGGAAATTATCCAAGAATATCCAACATTTTTGTTGTGAAATAGCTGAATATACATTAATGGAGGAAAGAGTATTGGTAAAAGGGCTTTCAGTTTTAAAATAGTTCTCATTACAAGGTTATGAAGAACACTGAATATATAATTAATGGTGGTTTCACTTTCCACTCGTGCACCATTAACTTAGCATTTCCTCCGCCTACTTAAATACACATTCCGCCATATGAACCACATCCCAGAAACACATCAAGTTCCACAACTATACTGACACCACCCAGTTCTATCTCACTACTGTTTTCATTGACCCTTGAATTATCTTTAAGTTGTTCTTGGTTGACATCCAGAATTAGTTAAGCCAGAAATTCTATCGAAATTTGTTTTTTTTTGGTTTCCCTCACCTTTCTCTCCAGAAAGACTCGACCCAAAACATCACCTATTCCTTTTCTCCAGAGATGCTGCCTGACCCACTCCAACATTTTATGTCTGTCTTTGGTGTAAACCAGCATCTGCAGTTTATTCCTACACATCTTACCTGACTGTCCTTGCAGTGCTTTGCAGGCTGTTCACATGCTTTCAATTTATTTTGAATTGACCACTCTTGATGCTTCTGCTCTGCATAAACCAAAGATCATACAAAACTCATCCAAATTTTCTAAATTGCTTAGGTTTAGGTTTATTCCTGTCACATGTACCAAAGTACAATGAAAATATTTGTTTTGCATGCTATCTGAATATAAATACAATCAGGTTAAACTCAGGTATAATAGATAAAGCAATGAGGTAGACACAGAGTGCGGAATATTCTCAGCATCACGTCCTGCTCATGCATTTCTCCAATGATTATCTAAACAGGTTAAAGACACAATTTTAAAATGTATATACTTGTTTTAAAGTAATCCTCCATTTTCCTGTAGCCTCTGCCAATTTTTCTACATTTCTGATCAAATTCCCCTGCATCTGATACTTGAAATGCTCCATCACTGGCAGCCTTGCCCCAGATTTCTTGAATTCCCATCCTGGTTTTCAGATCGGGGCTCTTCAGACTGCGGGATGGAAGATAGAAAGCTGGAAGAGAGGAGGGGCAGGACAAAGCCTAGTAAATAATAGGTGGATACAGGCAAGGGTAGGTATTGATAGGCAGGTGGTTGGACAAAGGCCAGAGATGAAAAAAACAAGGAGTTAGACAAAATGATTGAAGAGTTGTGAATTGTGGAGGAGGAAATGTAGGGTGGAGAAATGGGTGTGAGTCCAGGTGACAGGAGAGAAGAGGGAAAAGAAAGGGTGTGGAGCAAGAAGGGGTGTTCAGTTGCCTGAAATAGTAGAATTCAATGTTCATACTGTTGGGTTGTCAGCTATCCACATGGAATATGAGGTGCTGTGCATCCAGTTTGCATGTGATCTCACTCTGGCAACAGAGGAAGCCCAGGATAGAAAGACGGTATGGGAATGGGAAGAGGAGTTACAATGTTTAGCAACCGGGAGATCCAGTAGGCCTTGGCAAACCAAGTGCAAGTGTTCAGCGAAACGGTTGCTGAGTCCACACGGTCTCGCCAAGAGTTCTAGCCCTCAAAACTACTATGATCAAGCAAAGACACAATGTGCTGGAGTAACTTAGCGGATCAGACATCATTTCTGGAGAACGTGGATGGGTGACGTTTTGGGTCGGCACCTGTTTTCTGACTGATTGTAGTGATGGGGTGGTGAGAACGCTGGAAGAGATGAAGAGGGGGGGGGGGGGGGGGGGATTGATGGGCAGATGGTGCACAAAGGTGAAAAGAAAAGGTGTGAGATAGTGCAGTAGCCAGTGGAAGGAATATAGTTGAGGTGAGAAATGGTGTGCATTTCTCATGTGCCTCTTCTGTTTTATAGTTGAATGGATTTATGTGATCAGTTGTCAAGTAAAGGTTAAACTGGAGTTTGCCTTAAAATTGAGATGTCTGAACAGCTCCATATGTCAAGCAAGCAGGCTCATTGAGTAAAACAGGTGCTAGGGAAAATACATAGATTCACTAGTAAATCATGAGGCCTCTGATCAAGCATCTGCAAGGACACATAATAAGAAGATAAGGTGAACCTTTCTTTCTCAGTGGCATTTGAGATTAGGTTTGCACTTGATGTAATAAATAACCCGTTGTCAGTACTAAAAAGTGTTAGCCGTTTGTAGATTTGGGGGCTAATTGATTACATGGGTCCATGCTGCAAGCGAGCTCATCGAACTTCATCTGGGGATGTGGTCAAGAATGGCCCCTGGGTGCACAGGCCTTAGGATACTTTGGAAAATCTTCAGTCCAAGATGTCATGGAATTCCTGATGAGCTTTTGCAACTAAAGGACGTTTGGGATGCTGTGTTTACTTGCTGCTGCATTGTTTCAATATGTTGTTTCTCTTAATTTTATATTGTTTTAAGTGTTCTTCATCACTGATCTGAATCCACGGAACCTGCTCACATTTCATTCATCATGGCATGGAGAACTTGAGATGGCTGAGAGGAAGTAATGTTGAGAGTGAAAAGAAAATGATTTCTGTTGAGAAAAAGCGTGCAACATGGAGTGACCCAAAGGTGAACCTGCAAGTAAGTCGGATCATACATTTAAAAAAGATGTTCACAAAGAAGGGGTTGATTATTTTCTTATTGAAAGTGAGGAACTGATAACCATGGATATGGAAAATGAAAAAGTACCAGAATGTGAGTGCCAACCTTTGTAAAGCTGTCCTAAGTATCTATACATAACTAAAACTCTGATCTTGTGCTCTTCCGATTTGCGTGGTTTTTCTATTTGCGGAAAAGCGGTAGATGATAGCACTACGATTTTTCGCCACCTTACTTGCCATTCTCCTCTGCTCAATTGCAACAAGTTTTGTTCCGATCGATGGTATAGTTTAATAGTTATTAAGGTTTAAAAATCTTTAAAAACGCACATGCAGATTGGTCCTCTCTTGCCGCACTGATTGGCCGGGTCGGCTAGTCAGTCACGGGCGGCGCACGCCTCGCCCGACATTGCATGGCCACAGCCATTCGGCCGGAAGGGACGGCCGCAGCCGCCAAAGGCTGCTACCCAAAGTCCGCAACCTGAAACCCGCGGCACGAGGCAGTCGCTGCTCCGGCACGCAAGAAGGGAAGAGGAGTTATGGAGGGAGTGACTGAGGGTAGGGGAGGTGAGGAGGGAGAGTAGGGGAATAGAGGGGGGAGATAGGGAGTGGGGAATAGAGGGAGAGGAGGGCAGTGGGAGAGGTGAGGGATGGTGGGGGGGGGGGGGGGAGAGATAGGGGAGGTGAGTGGGGGATAGAGGGATAGGAGTTATGGAGGGAGGGACTGAGGATAGGGGAAACAAGAGGTGAGGGAGAGATGGGGGGTGGGGAGGAGGAGAGGGGAAAGAAGAGGGAGGGTGAAGAGGAGGGGGAGATAGTGCTGGGGATGAGGCAAAATAAACTGCGACTGCAGTTGGGGGCTATGGGTGAGTGGTGGAATATTGCGTTGGGGGACCAGGCCTCCCGTGTGATAGGAACCCAACGGCTCCCACTTTGTCTAGTCAGACTTAAATAGAAACTTTTTTTTGGTCTGGTTGAAAGACTTCATTTATAATGTTTTTGATCATTAGATATAGTTCTCAGGGTTTAAATGTTAACAATGCACAGCTGGTGGACTGCTGCCTCACAGGGCCAGAGCTTCAGGTTTGATCTTGACCCCGGGTGCTGTCTTGTGTGGAGTTTGCAAGTTCTTCCTGTGATCGCATGGGTTCCCTCTGGGTGCTCCAGTTCACTCCACATCCAAAAGATGTACGTTTGTAGGTTCATTGGTCTCTAGAAATTGCCCCTAGTGTGTAAGGAGTGGATGCAAATGTGGGATAGCATAGAACTAGTGTGAACGGGTGATCAATGGTCGGCGTGAACTCGGTCGGCTGAAGGACCTGTTCCATGCTGTATCTTAAAAAATAATTAAATTGCAAGGCTTAAATGTGGCCTAAAATATGTTCCACAGCTTTCAATGCTCAGATATTTATTCCTGTGCTCTAATAAATGTAGATTTTAGTTGGAAACATATTCTCTGGCTAAATTGTTCAAAATTTTGCACTTTGTTCTTTAGCAACTGCAAACTGGGTGTTAAATATAAATGTTTATCAGTGAAACAGCATCTAAATCTCAACCTAAATATAAATCATATCATAGTCAGAAAGAACCAGCACAGAATCAGGCTCATCAGCCCACTGAGTCGGTGCCAGTAACCAACACCTATTTACATTCCATGTTCTACCATTTATCTAGACATTAGGGCCGATTTACAGTTGTCAATTAACCTACCAACCTGCATGTCACCAGATGTGAGAAGAAACCCATGCAATGAGTGGGTGAGCATGCAAACTCTATACAGACAGCATCCAAGGACAGAATTGATCCTGGGTCACTGATGCTCAGAGCCAGCTGCAATACTTCCTCTGGCAGCTTGTTCCACATACCTACCTCTCTGTGTAAGTGTTGCTCCTCCAGTTATTATTATTAAATATTTCCCTCCTTTTCCTCCAGTGATGCTGCCTGACCCCGAGTTACTCCAGTACATTGTATTTATCTTCGGTATAAACCAGCATCTCCAGTTCCTTTCTACACAGTGTTGTGACCACCTCTCTGAAGCACCTATCTACGACACTTTGTCTTCTCTGCTCCTCTGAGTCCAACTACTACTCCATTCGATACATGTGGTCTCAGGAACTGTAGCTGGACACACTTCCTGCAAACTGTAAAAAGTCTTGGTATTGCACATTGATCCTGTAAAGGCCATTTAAATTGTTTTAAGTATATTCAAGGCTCTGTGTAAACTTGCTGGAGATGTTATTTTTCCGAATTTGTAAAGAAAGGTAAGATGCTCTATTCCAGCTGTGCACCTGCTATTAATGAGAAACCGATTCATTCATCTTCACAATGAATCACTGAACAAGATAAAGGTACTTGCACTATTTCACTAATCTGATGTCACACAGTACTGCTAATTTACAATCAGATAGTGTTTTAGATGTGTCTGGGGATAAATATTGACTACAACAACAGAAAACAATTGTCTTTACACAGTCCGTTGAGAATCTCCCATTTCCACAAGGGGAAAGAGGTCATGATTTGATGTTTTAAATTTAGAAGCCACTTCTGACATGCAGCATTTCCTTTAAGTGTCAGGCTGGATTAGATGCTCCAGTATACGTGATTTAAACTACAAAGCTCAGAACATATTCAAATTTGAATCCGAAGAATGAACATACAAATTGAGAAACAGGAAAGTGGATAGTTGGCCCTCTCCAGCTTGCTCCACAGTTTGTTATGGCGGATCTGACTGCTTTAATTCCCTATTCGTGTCTACCCACAATAACCTAACATTCTCTTCTCTGTAAATTGTGAAAATTCTGCACCACCCTTTGAGGATCACCTCAACTGAGGAAACAAATGCACTCCATCTCAGTTTAAACAACCTCTAAAGTTTTAGGGTTTTTTTTCTCCACAAGGAACCATCCTATCAAATCTGAGCTCACTTCAAACACCAGTTGAACAGGAACAGGCTAAACTAATCCAAGTACTGATCCAGACTGTTAATTTGCTTTACACATGGTTCATTTGCTTTACCCATGATAAAATAATCACACCAGACCATACATTTTTTTATCATATTCCTTAATCACTCACTGTCTGACCTTCCTTTGAGACTTACTGGTCATTCATCCTTCCATTTGCTGACCTTTTACTCTGGTCCCCACCTCCTCCTTATTCTAGTTTAAACATTCCCAAGTAGCACTAGCACTCCCTCCAGTTCAGGTACAAGCTTTCCCACTCCCAGGTCACCTCTGCCCCTGAAGAAATGCCAATGGTCAAAAAATCAGAACTACTGCCTCTTGCACCACCAACACTGCCACACATTCACCTGCCCTACCCGCACTAGCACAGGTCACTGGGACTAATCCAGATATTATCACCCTCAATGTCCTGCTTTGACCTTTTGCCTAACTATCTCTACTCTGCAGGACCTCATCCCTTTTCCTACCCGTGTCATTTGTGCCAACATCTGGGGAATTTCTGCACTCTGCGTGTTCCCTTTCCTGGTGGACACCCATTCACTTTCTGCCGGCACCTTGGGTGTGACCACCTCACTATAAATCCTCTCTATGATGCTCCCATTCCCACAGACAATCCTGAGGTCGTCCACTTCCTCACATGGTCAGTCGGGAGCTCCAGCTTAGCGGATTTCCCACAGGTGTAGTCCTCAGGCACCAAAGGTGCCCTACTTCCAACATCAAGCAGGAGGAGCGTCCAAGTGCCCTAGCTACCATTTTCAGCTTACCTGCTGCTGCATGATTCACTTTGCCTCCACTCTTGAAATTGTGACCTTCTACTGCCCTGACATACGAAAATCTGACTTGACACAAGCTCTCCTCTCCTGTGCGCTCTATTTTTAAAATGCCATTGCCTCCTGCAAACGCTTTTTCAGGTAAGACAAATTATTACGACTCCAAATCACCTCTCATTCATGCACTGTTGATTATTGAACTGCTGTTAGTTCTCTCACTGATCAGCTCCTCGGCACTGCATTCAGAAACATCTGTCACAGTACCGTAGCTGGTAGCACCTATCATCCACGCTGATCTTCCCCAGTCTACGCTTTACATGTCAGGCGCCAAAGCCTATCAAGCTTAAAGATTTCACATTACGATTTTGAGTTTAAAAAAAAAATTCTGATTTGGAGAAAATTCACAGAATATATGCAGAAAAATAATCCAGGGACCCCCCGTGTTGAACATGAAACAAATGTATATGATCCAAAGCTATCTGGTTCCAGTCAGGTGGCTAAATCAAAATTGGGATTCAAGTTGCGTTTACTGTTGTGTTGTCTATTACTCTAACAAATGTATTCTACTTTTCAACCTAAAACTGTTGCTATTTTTTTTAAATATCTTAACCAATGAAGACAAGGAGAATAGAACAAGAACAATTTATTCTGTTAATTTGTTATACCCAAAAGAAGTTCCTGCTACCAAATGAAGATTTATTTGATTTTAAATAATCGAGTTTTCCTGAAATGAATTTTTTTCTGTGCTATCTGCATATAATCCTAAAAGTTTTGTTACAAAGGGATGTTGCCATGTTTTTTCCAAGGATTGGTCTGTTTCTTGTTTGCCAGCATCTCTAGGTCTCGACAAATGCGCATTCGAGTGGTTGCTGGTTGAATTATATCATCGACAAAACCTGCATGGACACAAGTAGGTGGTCAGTCTTGAAAATAATATCTACTTAATTCATGTATAACAAAACATCTTTTTGATGCGTTTGGCAGTTTCCCCTTTCCCAGATTTAGGAATGTTTGATTCCCTCTTCAAAAATCAGTAATTATCATTAACAGTGCAAAGATGAGTCAATGATGAGTGTTTCTTATGACAAGATGTTCAATCTTTCTTGTTTATAACAGCTCTGATTTCTCTGGAACACATGCCCATTACCTCCCTGCTAACTCAAACCCAGGTAATGTACAGTAGACATTTAATTTACTGGCATGCTGTGGAGAAATAGGCTCTATTGAGAATGTGTATATACAGAATGTGTAGCCTACGATCAAGGGCGAATAGGTATTTGTTCTGTTCTGTAGAAAAAGTTAAGGCCACCAAATCATGATGCATCGTGAACTATATTACTCCTTGCTATCTGTGTTTAACATCCTTGTTACAAATGGAAAGTTCTGTAAATTAATCTTAATTATATGCTCTGAAGTATCTTTTAAATTAGAGGTACTTTCCAATTGCCGATTCTAGCATGATAGCACTGGTTTTGAAATGCTTTTTCCCCCCACTTTCCAAACATATGTGTATCATAGACAATGACTATGGGGAGCTTTAAAATTGTAATTTAATGTACTTAAATGGTAACTTGGTGGACTAATTTGAACATACACATAAAAGTGCATTTCGTTGTCTCTACTGTACACTGACAATGACAATTAAAATTGAATCTGAATCTGAAGTCAATGAGAAAACAATTAGTCAATCCACCCAGGAGACACTTTTAAAAAACAATATCGACAAAATGTCTTTATTTAAAAGTTTCATGTATAATATCTGCCTGCAAGCTTGCTAATGTATTCAATTAGTAGCACAAATTTAAATGGTGATTTCACTCCCTTGAGAATCAAGGGCTACACTTTGGGTGGGACGAATAAAGTTTTTTTTTTTTTTTAAACGCTCAAGTTTCTGCAAACAGCATACAAATTGCACAATTCTTGTCAATTTAGGTAAATTGCATTTAAGGAAAAAAGGAAGCAGGAATGTTAGGTTAGGAAATGCACAACATCCTCTCTGGTACTTGCCTCTCACTGCTACTGGGAATGGGTTTGCAAAGGTGTCCACATACTGTGCCTCTGCTTGCTCCTTGTTGACCTTCCCCTTGAAGATAATCTGCACAGCACCCTTTGAAAGAAGAATACAAAATGGCGATTTGCTTTTTTTTGCTTTTGGTGGGAGCCATCCAGTTTTTATTTAACAACCTCCTACTCAAAACGTTCAACTCAATCAACTCATTTCAGATAAATATTAACTTCCCACACACAATGTACCAGATAACTATTTCTGTGAAAGCTGCAGAGCAATTTCTAACTTTCTGGGATAACAATTGTAGATTAAGCTAATTAGTTATACAATATATCTAACCAATTCATTCTTTGTTCTACTACTTATATAGACACCATTCCCCAACAAATGCATTGAAGGTCACTATCTTGGTGGGTACAGTAGAAAGTACAGAAGTCAATTACATTTTAATTTAAACTGCATTACAAAATTGAAATAGACAACCATATTGGATCAGAGAGATTGCAGATGCTGGGATCCGGAGCAGAAAGGCAAGCTTTCTCCATTGGCTTATTTTTTTGTTTCACATTGGATTAAATGTGGAATTGTAACAACATTACTATATTATTTCAAAAGATGAACAAGCAATCCAAGCAGTGAAGTCTGCAGATGCACTTTTACTGCATTTTCAGCACAATTTAAAGCAGTTTAGATTGCAACAGAATTGCAAACATCTGTTGGAGCTTTGAACGGTCAAATTTTGATTTATTCAAAGAGGAAATTGACCATTTACTACTGGCATGATCTATTGAATATGATCGTCTCAGCTAAACATTTAAAATTTGCAGCATCAACGTTTAAAAATTAGATCTCAAACTCCACAACATTTGTGTTTACTACACAAGGCCTGGAATAGTATATCCAGAATATTAATCGATTTATAGCCATAAGCACCATTATGCAGTGCTGTCACTTGCCTTAGCGCCCATAACTGCAACCTCAGCTGTTGGCCAAGCATAGTTCAAGTCTCCTCTCAAGTGTTTGGAGCTCATCACATCATAAGCACCACCATATGCCTGTATAGGAAAGCACATGAATGTAATTTGAAAATATAAAGAAGAACAAACAATGGAAAGTCAAATTAACTTCAAATAACTGGAACAATAAAGTGAATCATCAAAAAAAAAGCAGAGCTGTGCTAATTTAATACATCTATGCTAAGCTTAAAATGACTAGTAAAAAAGTCGTTATCTTGATGAATATTGTTTAGGGATTAGAATAATTTCCAACGGCAATAGCAGGCAATGATGATCATTGGCCTAGGTTTTTATTATTACTTCTAACGAGGTACAGTGAAAAGCTTTATTTTGCATGATATCCGATCAGATACTATATACATAAATACAATCAAGTCAAACTCGTGCAATGGGTGGAACAAAGGTCAGTATTTGTTACATCAGTAGTATTTCTATACATTTTCTCTCATTCCCCCAGTCAAAAGTCACTCATGTTAAATGCAAATTGTAAAGTAGAAATACATCTATTCTACCTCAGGATCTTCAAGGACATGCATATGCCCAGTTTAAGTGAAGCATCCTCAATCAGAAATCCAGATTTCTGGAGAAATGAACATTCAATGGAATGGTGCATTTAAATTTAAATGCAAGTCTGCCCCCAACACAATGTTCCAACTAAACTGGGTCATGAACAGTGACATTCTGAGCACCATAAAGGAGTTTGCAATTTCCTAAAACAAGTCAAAGTGACTTTGCTGCAGAAGACTTCATCACCAGAGCTTTAACCCAGCTTCAAATTGCTTGATTAGGACAATGGCCCACCCAACAGATCCTTCTTGTGCAGGCAGTGCCAATTTCACAGTACACTGCACATAAAACTATGTGGTGGTTGTTGTCATGGTTCCTTCCTGTAAAACTCTGGTCTACAAACTAGTCAAACAGAAGCAAAGACCAATCAGTACTGCATGATCACTGCAAACACTAATCATTTCATTTGTCCAAAACTAGGGTTTCCCATCTGTAAACTAGGCAAAAGCAAATGTTCCAGACTGACATCAAGATTTAGACCACATATTGAGGAATGCATAGATGCTATCTGTGACAATGCAAGTGTGTGGCAGGTGTATATGTTGGGTATAATTTTCTCTGCATCAATGATTTTTTGAATACACCACGTTACATAATTGCAACATTCATTACTAATACACAGTTGTAATATTTGGTTTGGCTAAATTCAAACTCTAACATCATGTTGATTAAACAATTTTAAAGCAAAACATTTCAGTTCTGGGAGGAATATTTACATGCAGTGGTTAGGTCACATATTGTAGTATTTTGTGCACTCAGCAATGCTCAAGACATCCTTTGTCTACATTGTGTTTACAATCCAAAATTATTATATGGTTATATGGAGTTAGTTTCTCCAGCACTCCTCATCCACTCATGGACCAATTTTTTCTTCAGACTTTCAACGGTGCAATCTTACCTTTCGAGTGATCACCGTAATTTTGGGAACTGTTGCTTCAGCGAAGGCATAAAGCAACTTTGCACCATGTCTGATTATTCCTCCATATTCCTGATTGGTTCCTGCATGTAAAAGCAATATACTGTTGGAAACTACAAAGGTTTCAAAGGTCTTTTATTGTCACATGTACCAATTAAGGTAATATTCGAATTACCATACAGCCATACGAGAAAATAAAAAGCAACAAGACGCACACAACTACATAAAAGTTAACATAAACATCCACCACAGCAGATTCCCCACGTTCCTCACTGTGACGGAAGACAAAAAAGCCTAAGCTTCTTCGTGGTCGGGGCAGTCAAAGCCCCCGCAGCTTGGAGTTCCCGAAGCCGGTCTCTGACCAGACACCGCTAGCTCCGTGATCTTAAGTCCGCAAGCACCCACGGTTGAGGCTCCGAGGTCCCCCCCCCCCCCCACCACGTAAAGCAAGCTAAAGAACACTAAAAACATCCATTGAACACATAATATTTAAACACAAAGGGACAGGCAGACTGTTGGCGAAGCTGGCGCCACCCGATGGACTACATTTGCAATAAATCAAAAACACACATAAATAAAGAGAACCTTTTATTGAAGCATCATGCTGCAGGTTTAGGTATCAGTGGAGAATAGGCAGCACTTGCAAATTTTGTCATGGGGTTAGCACAGCAGAAGGTGGTGATTAGAAATCCATTTTGGCATGGTGCCCTTTATAGGAGAGTACAGACATTCCCCGCGTTACATAATGGTTCTTCTGCCGAGAATGGTTTGTAAGCAGATTTCTCTGCAAGTCAAATGTCCATTTTCTATTGTAACCTGTATCACATTATTCTGTGTACACTTGATCCCATTCCTTCATTTCATTGATTATGGGTACTGTTGGGGTGATTATTTACATTGTATCCAGTAGAACTGCATATACTGCTGTTAATACACAAAGAATGAAAAAAGCTGCAGAGACTCAGCAGCTCAAGCAGCATCCGTGGAGAATATGGATCGGTGACGTTTCGAGTCGAGACCCTACAGTATTCAGTCATTAATGAATACAATGAAACATTTCCCTTGGGCAGCTTACACCCCAGCGATATGAATATTGACTTCTCTAACTTTAAGTGACCCTTGCTTTCCCTCTCTCTCTCCATCCCTCCCCCTTCCCAGTTCTCCAACCAGTCTGACTGTCCTCAGATTACATTTTATCTTTGCTTTGTTGTCACCGTCTCCTGGCTAACAATGACCTACTCTACATTTTCCTTGATCCTCATTTCTTTTGATGTCTCATTTTCACACCTTATTGGCCTGTCCCTTAGGCGACTGTCATAGTCGTAGCAGTACGCCGAAAATCCGGCGACTGAACCTCTCTATGCCAATGTCTACGACAAGCTACAACAACCTACCACCTAGTCGACATCAAGCAACCGACAACCGGTGACCCATTAAGACGACCACACCCACAGATAATAGGTCAACATCGGTGCGAGACAGGCTTGAAAAGTTACGCTTTGTAAATCCAGAGGGAGGAAATTGGCAGGTGGGGCGGGGGAGGTAAGGGTGAGGGTGAGTGGAGGGGAGAAATAGGTGAGAGTCCACCTGGGGCAAGTACAAACATGCTGTTCTAACTCACCTTTATAAACGGATCCAAAAATGTGACTTTAAATAGTGTGGCACAGTGCTCTGCTTGGCAGTAATAGTGGAAGTGTGATTAATACGAATCATCGTTGAACACAAGAATGGAATACAAACTCAACTGGTTTATGATAAGCTATTTTTAGTTTTTTACCTGGCAAGAATCCAGGCACATCTACAAATGTAATGATAGGGATGTTAAATGCATCACAGAATCTGACAAAACGAGCTCCTTTCACCGAAGAGTTAATGTCCAGACAACCTAAAAAAAAATGACAACTTAGTCACAAAGAGTAGGGATTAACGGGTCCCTTTCAGAATGACAGGCAGTGACTAGTGGGGTACCGCAAGGCTCCGTGCTGGGACCGCAGCTATTTACAATATATATTAATGATTTAGATGAAGGGATTACAAGTAACATTAGCAAATTTGCAGATGACACAAAGCTGGGTGGCAGTGTGAACTGCGAGGAGGATGCTATGAGAATGCAGGGTGACTTGGACAGGTTGGGTGAGTGGGCAGATGCGGATAAATGTGAGTTTATCCACTGGTAGCAAAAAGAGGAAGGAAGTTTATTATCTAAATAGTGTCAAGTTGGGAAAAGGGGAAGTACAACGGGATCTGGGGGTCTTTGTTCATCAGTCAATGAAAGTAAGCCTGTAGGTAGAGCAGGCAGTGAAGAAAGCGAATGGCATGTTGGCCTTCATAACACGAGGATTTGAGTATTGGAGCAAAGAGGTCCTTCTGCAGTTGTATAGGGCTCTGGTGAGAGCACACCTGGAGTATTGTGTGCAGTTTTGGTCTCCAAATTTGGGGAAAGACATTCTTGCTATTGAGGGAGTGCAGCATGGGTTCACAAAGTTAATTCACGGGGGCGGGACTGTCTTATGCTGAGAGAATGGAGCAGCTGGGCTTGTATACTCTGGAATTTAGAAGGATAAGAGGGGACCTTATTGAAACATATAAGATTATTAAGGGTTTGGACACGCTAGAGGCAGGAAACATGTTCCCGATGTTGGGGGAGTCCAGAACCAGGGGCCACAGTTTAAGAATAAGGGGTAAGCCAATGAGAACAGAGATGAGGAAAGACTTTTCACACAGAGAGTTGTGAGTCTGTGGAATTCTCTGCCTCAGAGGGCAGTTCTCTGGATACTTTCAAGAGAGAGCTAGAAAGGGCTCTTGAAGATTGCGGAATAAGGGGATATGAGGAGAAGCCAGAGACGGGGTACTGATTGTGGATAATCAGCCATGATCATATTGAATGGCATTGCTGGCTTGAAGGGCTGAATGGCCTACTCCTGCACCTATTGTCAAATGAACATTCGTTATTCCTGCTATTTTTTAAATTAACAATTATTTAATCGACAATTCCCAGTGCAGAGGACATCAATAAGTGGGGGGGGGGAAATTTGAGAGCTGAAAATCTATGCTCTCCCAGTGGAATACAAGATTTCCATGGGGACCACAGGGCAGCCACGGTGATGGAAGATGGGCAATGTTCCAAGAGCTGCATAGAGAATTTCATTGGAGCAGTCAAAATGTGGAGGAAGGAACTGCAGATGCTGGTATACACCGAAGATAGACACAAATTTCTGGAGTAACTCAGCGGGACAGGCAGCATCTCTGGAGAGAAGGAATGTGTGATGCTTTGGGTCAAGACCCTTCTTCGGACTCAAGTCTTCAGTTCGAATCAAAGGTAAATGTAAATGTAAAAATTGTCCCTAGTGGATGTAGGATAGTGTTAATATGCGGGGATCACTAGTCGGCACTGACCCAGTGGGCTGAAGGGCCTGTTTCCGTGCTGTATCTCTAAACTAAACTAAACCAAACAGTGCTAGATGCCAAAGGCAGAGGTGGGAGTGGAATGCAAAAATGAACTGACAAACTAATCAAATCTCGGTCATCTTTGTGCACTGACTGGAGTCTACACTTCATCTGCATTTAGTTTCTCTGATCTCAAGATGAGATTGTTACAACAGAGTGCAGTACAGCAAACGGTACATAAATTGCTGCTACACACCAAGGTGTATGTGGATTCATGGACAAGAGGGTGGGAGATAAACAAAAGTGTGGCAATGTAATTAAACAATGCATTCTCTGCATCATACACGGCGCACTCACCTGATGCCACTTTAGGCTGATTGCCCACAATTCCCACTGTGCATCCATTCATTCTGGAAAATCCAATAATAATATTCTTTGCATAATTGGGCATGAGCTCAAAAAATTCCCTTTCGTCCACAATCTAAAACAGAATTTCAAAAGAGGTTTTCTTGAACTGTGGTGAATGTTAAAATTAATTCCCATCTCCCCAACACTTTGAACTTCAAACTATGGCCAAATCCAAACAAGGCTTTGCATTGAACAATATGGCTCTTACACGCTCTTACACGCCAGAGTTCTGTGCTAGCAACTGCCAGGATTATGCGAGGGATAGATAGGATAGACTGTCAGAACCCTTTTCCCCAGGATGGAAAAATCAAATACTAAAAGGGACAGCTTTAAGGTGAGAGGAACAAAGTTTAAAGTACACTCTGCCCCTTTTCTTGCAAATACAGGATTACAAGAATATGAGTTAAAACTAAACAGTTCCTTACCGCATGGACAATATCCAACATATCATATGCTTTTGTAGACTCAAGAGGAACCAATGTATCCAAGCCCGGCACCAACCTGTCACTTTGAGCAGAAATGGGCAAAAGTAAACACTTTACTTCTTCATTAAGTGTCAATCATTTATGTATATGGTGGTAAATTCATGCTTCAATCATATGAAAATTGTGCTGAATACGTTTTACACAGGTGTTCCATGTGGGGTATTTATGTTTTGCACAATCTACTCATGCCTTTGATCCCAAATGTGATACACAACTCAATATAGTTTAGTTTGAGGTAAATTGAGCTTAACCAATCTGGACTTGTTCTTTCAGAGAATCATGTCCATGAACCCTAAATTTCTGATAATTGCATAGAGTCAGAGTCATAGAGTTGTACAGCACCGAAAAAGTTCCTTTGGCCCACCTTGTCTAGGATGACTAAGTTGGGTTAGTGGGCTGGTCCCATTTGCTTGTAATTAGCCCAGAGCCCTCTAAACCTTTCACACACAATACACAATACAATTTATTTGTCACTTGAACCTCATAGAGGCTCAAATGAAATGTTGTTTCTGCAGTCATACACACAAGAAAAAAAAAGACCCAAGACACAATACAATTTACACAGACATCCATCACAGCGCATCTCCTCCTCGCTGTGATGGAAGGCAAAAAAAAACATATCTCTCCCCTGCACTCCCCATTCCCCTCCCGATGTCAGCATCAAAGCCCCCGGCGGGCAATGGCAATTGTCCCGCGGCCATTAACGCCGCGCTGCAAGGCCGCGCTCCGGGTCTTGTTGTTGGAGCCTATCCATGTCTGTACAAATGCCTTTTAAAAGTCATATTTGTATCTACTTCTATAGCTCATTACAGAGATTGACTGCTCATTGAGAGAAAAAGTTGCCTCTGAACTCTCGCTTAACCTCTCCTGTCTCACATAAGCCTCTACCATCTAGTTTTAGAATTGTCTACCTGGGTTAAAGACAGAGTGTACAATGTATCTGTTTCCTCAACCTTTTGCACCTCAATGAGGTTACCCCACACCCTCCTGCATTTCTAATATATATTCCTTTGTCTTTTAAAGTGTGTAACTTCCCACTTACATGTATCACATTGAATTGCACATTTACAAAATAATCCCTTTACATCTTTCAGATTGTTTCTAATGTTCTCATGGTTATTCATCCAGCTTCCTATCTTTGTTGGAAAAGCAAAATACTGAAGATGCTGAAAATAATAAGTAGACATGGACATGATTCTCTGAAAGAACACGTTTTCTTAGAGATGCTGCTTGACCCGCTGAGTTATTCCAGGACTTTGTCTATCTTAAGTAATAAAGGATTTTGTGTTCTTTAACTTAACATTGGTATTATACTTTTAAGGCAAAATCTCAATATTTCAGAGACATGTGAAACTAATGCATAGGCTCATGATATTGTCAAAAAATTATTTATTCACCTGAATAAAAATGTAACCACTATTATATAAACGAAATTTACAGTGAAATTATTTATTCAATTGAATAATCACACATCAATTAAAAAAAATATTCTTCATGTTTGAAATTGTCAATTAAAATGGGTTCTCCACAAAGTGTCAACACAAAGAGCTGGAGTAACTCAGCGGGGGATAAGCAGCATCTCTGGAGAGAAGGAATGGGTGACGTTTCGGGTCGAGACCCTTCTTCAGACAGGGTGTCTACAAAGTGTCTTGTCCTCTGGCATAGATGTACAATTCAATATGGCCACTAGATGGCAGACTTTCCCTGGTGAAAAGAGCACCGTAACATCACTTGCTGGAGAAATGTTCAATGCAGCCACACGAGGGCAGACTTGCACTTCAAGAGTTAATCAGTGTATTCAACATACAAGCTCATGCCACATTGAAACTTTCTGATCTAAACCGTTATTATACAATTTTAAATCCACAGTGTATCATGGTATTTCTATTCAGACAATATTTAAATTATGATGGTACACAAAATTGCTGGGGAAACTCAGCGGGTGCAGCAGCATCTATGGAGCGAAGGAAATAGGCGACGTTTCGGGCCGAAACCCTTCAGACTTTAAATTATGATGACCTATACTTAACACCTCAATACCAGCACATGTATGCACTATCAGCAAAGTAATCGAAGCAAAGTAGTTCAGTAAGCCTACAGGTTGTCTCTGCTCTGCTAGCAGATCCTGGCTGACTAATAGCAAAGCTACATTTACTAGTGTTTCCTCCATTTCCCATAAAAAGTATTGATCTCTTTCAATACAGCACAATAGTGTAATTCCCAATGTAAAGATGTGTTCTTGCATATAACAGTAGCATTTTGAAGACGTGTTCAAGAAGGAACTGCAGATGCTGGAAAATCGAAGGTACACAAAAATGCTGGAGAAACTCAGCGGGTGCAGCAGCATCTATGGAGCGAAGGAGATAGGCAACGTTTCGGGCCGAAACCCTTCTTCAGACTAAGTTTAGATTCAGACTGAGTTTAGCCCAACTCAGTCTGAAAAAGGGTTTCGGCCCGAAACGTTGCCTATCTCCTTCACTCCATAGATGCTGCTGCATCCGCTGAGTTTCTCCAGCATTTTTGTGTACCTAGCATTTTGAAGACCATGGTTTTGATGATGAGTTTACATTTTTATTTTCAGTACCTTTTTAAAAATTCATTTTCTCTACATGGTCTGTCATGTATTTATTCCTGGACAAAACCACAAATATAGTTAATTTAAGAAGGGTCTCGACCCGAAACATTGCCTATTTCCTTCGCTCAATAGATGCTGCCTCACCCGCTGAGTTTCTCCAGCATTTTTGTCTACCCCAAATATAGTAATGAGCTGGGCCACTCGAGTGCTGCTCTTATTCTAATCTCACCGTATGAACCATCTCAAATATCTCTCAATGTTGGTAAACAATATCAATGAAGTGGAAAATCTCCTCAGGGTATTGATTCTTGTACAATATCTTAACAGCAGATGTTTAACTATTTTGCTGCTAAGGCTAAGTGCTGTTTATTTGATACATAACAGTGGCAAATGGAATATTTGTGAACACCGCCCAGTCCATCGAAGGGATCTAATGAAGTTGTTGCCTCAAAAAGCCAGCCAACACCATCAAAGACCCACACCACCCTGGCCACACACTCATTTCACCACTGCCATTGGGAAGAAAGTGGAGGAGCCTGAAAACTGTAACGTCCAGGTTCAGGAACAGCTACTTCCCCACAGCCATCAGGCTATTAAACACGACAACAAATAAGCTCTGAACTACAACAGACTATTATTATTATTATCGCACTACATTTGTTTATTTAATGAGTATGTGTGCATGTGTATGTATACACACTGAACTTTTTTTCTCCTGTTATGTACTATGTTTACATATTCTGTTGTGCTGCAGCAAGCAAGAATTTCATTGTCCTGTCTGGGACATATGACAATAAAACACTCTTGACTTCTATGATCTGTTGCAGATCATTTCAATTTTCAAAATGTCAATTTTCAAAATTGAGTGAAGCATTAAGTCAGTCATGAAGCTCAGAAACAGACCCTTTAGCCCAACTCGTCTGTGCAAAAGAGGTGCCTACCTGAGCTCATCCTGTTTGCCTGGGTTTGCACCATATCCCTCTAAACCGTTCCTACCCATGTTCCTCTCTTTTAAAGCACAAATTGTGCCAGCTCCACCACTTACTCTAGCAGCTCATGTATCCCACACACTCTTGCAGAAACTGGACTTTTTTTCTCTGGAACTGTTAACTGTAACTGAAATGTTAAGAAATGATATTCTGCATTTTGGTATTTTTATTCTTAACTCCACCTGTTTGGCTTGGTTGTATTATCTGATTTGATTGGATAGCACACAAACAAAAGCTTTTCCCTATATCTCAGTATGTGACAATAATAAAGATAAACCAAAACCTATGTTGAAAAACTTGCTTCTTGGGCCTGCCTCCCTTAAATCTAACCCCGTTCACATTAAACCATCTGTTTTTAGATTGTCCTGGGAAAAAGACATGACATTCATCACCTCATCTATAGATGATCAATGTCAATGGACTGATGTAACTAGAATAATGGAAATTCAGTTTTACAAACCAAAGCTAGTGCAGATGGAGTGCAAAGCAGACTTTTACTTACCATGGATCCTGACATTCTGTTATTGGAGCTGGATCTTTGTTATTCAGAGGTATATAATTGAAGAACTCTCTTAAGTTCAGTAAGGCATCAATATCATTTTCAAAAGCCCTATGTGCAACACCTGCAATATAAAAAAAGTGAATCTTGAGACAAAGCAATTACCTGTTATATTGTTACAATTAACATGTAAATTAAGTGCAGAATGTAGTAATGTCATGTGATCTAGATAGTGAGAACAGTTGCAGAACAGGCTATTAAATTAGAAAAAGAAAAAAAGAAAATTAGAGCACATGGTATTGGTTGTTGACGTGGATAGAAAATTGGTTGGCAGACAGGAAGCAAAGTGTAGGAGTGAACGGGCCCTTTCCAGAATGGCAGGCAGTGGCGAGTGGAGTGCTGCAAGGCTCGGTGTTGGGGCCGCAACTGTTTACCATATATATTAATGATTTGGAAGAGGGAGTTAGGAGCAACACTAGCAAGTTTGGGGATGACACAAAGCTAGGTGGCAGTGTGAACTGTGATGAGGTTGTTAGGAGGTTGCAGGGTGACCTGGACAGGTTGAGTGAGTGGGCAGATGCGTGGCAGATGCAGTATAATATAGATAAATGTGAGGTTATCGCTTTGGCGGCAAAAACAAGGGGGCAGATTATTATCTCAAAAGGGTTAGATTAGGTAAGGGGGAGGTGCAGCGAGACTTGGGTGTCCTTGTACACCAGTCACTGGAAGTTGGCGTGCAGGTACAGCAGGCAAGTGAAGAAAGCTAATGGAATGTTGGCCTTCATAACAAGAGGATTTCAGTATAGGAGTAAAGAGGTTCTTCTGCAGTTGTATATGGCTCTGGTAAGACCACATCTGGAGTATTGTGTAGTTTTGGTCTCCTAATTTGACGAAGGACATCCTTGTGATTGAGGCAGTGCAGCATTGGTACACGAGATTGATCCCTGTGATGACGGGACTGTCATATGAGGAAAGATTGAAAAGACTAGGCTTGTATTCACTGGAGTTTAGAAGGATGAGGGGGATCTTATAGAAACATATAAAATTATAAAAGGACTGGACAAGCTAGATGCAGGAAAAATGGTCCCTGAAAATGAGTCTGAAGAAGAGTTTCGGCCCGAAATGTTGCCTATTTCCTTCGCGCCATAGATGCTGCCGCACCCGCTGAGTTTCTCCAGCATTTTTGTCTACCTTCAACTTTCCAGCATCTGCAGTTCCTTCTTAAACAAAATGTTCCCAATGTTGGGCGAGTCCAGAACCAGGGGCCACACTCTTAGAATAAAGGGGAGGCCATTTAAGACTGAGGTGAGAAAAAACCTTTTCACCCAGAGTTGTTAATTTGTGGACTTCTCTGCCACAGAGGGCAGTGGAGGCCAAATCACTGGATGGATTTAAGAGAGAGTTAGATAGAGCTCTAGGGGCTAGTGGAATCAAGGGATTATAGGGAGAAGGCAGGCACAGGTTATTGATTGGGGACGATCAGCCATGATCACAATGAATGGCTGGCTCGAAGGGCCGAATGGCCTCCTCCTGCACCTATTTTCTATGTTTCTAATGAGAAGCCTGTAGAACCCTGTACAGGTGCACAACCTTTTATCCGAAGATCCAAATAACGAAAACCTCCGAATAGCGGCCATTTTTTCGGTCCTTGAAGAAAGGTCCTTGAAAACGTTCACCGAGGGCGGCCCGCAGAGGTGACAGCGGAACCTCCAGTCGGTCCTCGAAGAAAGGGGAACTAAATCCCCATTCATAAAAGAGAAGGTGAGGGTATATTGCGCGGGAGGGTTAATAATTGACAATATGCTGCTGCCTGCCCGCCGAGTTAAAAAGTTCCCACGGTAGACTCACGATACACAGTGTTTCGTGAGTCTTGCGTGGGAACTTTTTAACTCAGCGGGGCAGGCAGCAGCAGATTGTCGCTCCCTTCAGTTTCACCCCACCTACACCCCTCTGCTTCCCGGCCATGTGTGTGACCCCTTCCCTCCCCTCTCCAGCTCCCCGCCCATTGCACCGGCGCGGGGGCTTTGCACTGTCACCGGAGACGTCAGGACCAACGGGACACCGACCCCCAGGCCCACCGCAAGCACGGAGATCCCAGAGACCCACAGCCAGCAGCAGCCCAGCCCCGTTCCAACTCCAGAGGAAAACTGCAAACTGGCCGGAGACGTCAGGACCACCAGAAGCCGTTCCCCGAGCTGCGCCCCCTCATCGGGACACCGACCCCCAGGCCCACTGCAAGCACGGAGATCCCACAGACCCGCAGCCAACAGCAGCCCAGCCCAGCCCCGCTCCAACTACAGAGGAACCTGGGTTGCGGATGACGGGGCGCAGCTCGGGGCGTCGTAGGAGCCCATCGGGGAGCGGGTTCCTGTTGGTCTTGACGTCTCCGGCCACCTGCCATCCTCCGGGAACCGTACCGCCCTTGCAGGAGAGTGGGGTTGTTTGCAGTTGCAGAGGGAGGGGGCAAGGGCGGTACAGTTTCCAGTCTCAGCTCCAGTCCAGGGGGGTGGCCGGAGACGTCAGGAGCAACGGGACACCGACCCCCAGGCCCACTGCAAGCACGGAGATCCCAGAGACCCACAGCCAGCAGCAACTCCAGCCCAGCCCCGCTCCAACTCCAGAGGAACACGTAGGGGCAGAAGCTGATGGTGTGCAAGGTACGTCTTGTTCTTGGGGTGGCTGATGAGGGGGCGCAGCTCGGGCTGTGGGCAAACTGCCACTTGTCGCCGTAGCGGCCCATTGGGGAGCGGATTCCTCTGTAGTTGGAGGGGGAGGGGGGTATTGTGCTGTTTGATCGCCCCCTGCTATCCCAGGGACAGGGAGACACAGCGGCTTTTTAGACTGGTGGGCAATCACTTCCAAAGTTCTGCCCACACAGTCAGTACACCTCTCCTACACTGCATTTCATACAAACATTTATTCTGCAAGAAAAGACGTTGAAGACTCAAACTCGCGACCGAGTTTACTGCCGGGATCAAGGCGCAAACTCGCGACCTTGCGGATATGAGCCGAGCACTCTACCACTGAGCCAGCCATTAAAATCTACGCTAAAAAAATTCCATTCCGAAGACCGACAAATTCTGAATTACGAAAAGTGTCTGGTCCCAAGGCTTTCGGATAAAAGGTTGTGCACCTGTACTAGTAAAAGAGAACTACGACACAAATTGCTGTCTCCGTTCTTTATCTTGAAGATAGACCACAAGGCAACACAAAACATAACATTACCTTTGGTCAAAGAAAGTACAACACAGAATCTATAATATTTCATAAGGATTATTTTTGGAAATTATATCATGTTGCTGAAGTTTTATTGTAGTGCAATATTATTCTAATCTAATCAATTACAACAAAGCGGAAAGAAAGTTGATCCAGCAATCTTCGTGTACAAGCATCTTTAAAATTACCAGCTGATGAGAGGCATGTTGTACATTCTCGGTCATAGACAATTCTTACGAATGACCTGTAACAATACTTTCATCTCAATTTATTAGGTCACTGCATCTTCTAGCCAAGTTTGAATGAAATCCTTTGTGCATATGGGCGGCTACGGTGGCACAGCGGTAGAGTTGCTGCCTTACAGCACTTGCTGTGCCAGAGACTACTGGTGCAGTCTGTACTGAGTTTGTACATTCTCCCCGTGACCGCGTGGGTTTTCTCCGAGAACTTCGGTTTCCCCCCACACTCCAAAGACATAGGGGTATGTAGGTTAATTGGCTTGGTGTATGCGTACATTGTTCCTAGTGTGAGTAGGATAGTGTTAATGTAAGGGATCGTTGGTCGGTGCGGACTCGGTGGGCCGAAGGGCCTGTTTCTGCGCTGTATCTCCAAACTAAAAAATACTGGAGTTGTCCTTCTGGCCAACATAATAAATCACAGCAGCCACGTAGCAGTTTCTATATTTGAAGGAGGACTATCTTAAAATGAAGTGATGAAGCATCAAAGGTTGGTCAGCAATGGAAAATGTCAGCTTCAAAATATTTATTAACAACATACAGTGGAATTTTAACTATATTCTCTATTATTAATTGAAAAACTGACCAGAGAGAGTTTACTATTGATAAACTAAACCTTCTGCACCAGCATTGACACCAATTACAGGGTAGTGACAGTGAAATTGTTCAGTCTTTATAATGCCATTTTTATTTCAGCTCCAACTTAAAGGCTTTGTGTCACCACATCAAGTTTTAAAAACTCTAGCTCAATTTTCTCCTTCTCATTAGATTTTTGAAGTTTGTTATAATTGTTGGCTAACTGGGAGCCCAGCTTACAAGTGGAGTTGTAACACGCTGAATATGCACAGAAATTCACAATATAAACAAGGAGTCAGAACTTGATCAAGCCAAACCAACCATTTCCCAGCCAAATTGAAACATTGCAACACCTTGTGACTGTAACAGAGCACAGACGTGCTGCAATAAGAACGCTGGAGCAGAAGTAGGTCATTTGGGGTGTCGGATCATGGCTTCAGTTGCTCTTCTCTGATAAGCTTCCCATTACCCTCCCCCGATCTTGCAAAAACAATTTTACTTCCTCTTTAAATGGTCCCTAATAATCTAGTCTCCACAACCTCATGCACAGACAATTTGCGAGATCACCACCCTCAGAAGAAATCCCCGTGCATCTGTTTTTAGATTTTGTCCTAATCTAGTAATTATGTCCCTTTATTCAAGATTCTCTCACCCATGAAAACAATGACATCCACGCTGCCAAACCATGTCAGGTCCTAGCATGTTTCAATAATGGTACAAATGTTAATATTAAAATAAACAAGTGTTATACAGACTACAGGCCCAAATGGTACTAACCTAAAGATCATTGAGCATGTACTATGCAAGTCTCTTCTTCTTTTGCTTATTAGTGTATTGGCTGCTTCCCAATACAACTCAATTAGTTTTATCTTAAGTAATAATTAAGATAAATTATTATTAGAAAACCACTGTGCTCACTTAGAGAGTGCATCTTCAGGAGCACTGTCAAGACAGAAAATGCTGGAAATATTCAGGTCAGGCAGCATCTGTGGAGAGAGAAGCAGGATTAGCATTTCAGGTCAATGACCTGTCATTATGTTTCTCTCTCCACAGATACTATTGACATGCAGAGTTTGTACAGCATTTTGTGTTTATGTTTCAGCTGTCGAGCATCTGCAGTTTCTTGCTTCTAGTAAAGGCCAGGCCATGCTTTACTAATTAAAATATTTTTCTTTTTTAAACAAGCTATTAATTGATGAAGGTTACCTATGAAGCACATTCCATCTGATCATTCACAATCCTTGATAAGGTGTTTCAAATTAGTTATACTGCATGACAAAACACAGATTTAACTGCTACACTGCAATAAGAACTGACTTAATGTCCCCAGGCAATAAATTGTCAATTAAATGTAATCTGCTTGGAGAAAAGTTACCAACATCATGGTTTTTCCCTTTTACTGTCTTCATTACTGGTCTAAATGTAGGTTTTGGGAGAGAGAATATACAAGCTTGCATGTGATAAATCTACCAATCAAGCTGCACTGCTGCAACTACAGCTGATGTCCCACGGGATCACAACTACTTGCTAAGTGGATTTTTTAAACTTAAAAAAAACATAGTTGTAGATTTGGATAGATCTAAGAGAATCCATGAGGGAACTATTGAAGTTTAATCGTGAAAAATAATCTTAGAAAATGATAACAAAATGGAAGGCCGCTGTGTTTGTGTTGACCCAATCTGAATTTTGGGTGTAATTTTATTAGTTACTGTATATCACAGGCATATCAAAGATCTTTTTAAAGGCAAATTTCCTATGTACACCATATTTTCAGAGAACGAGTTCAAGGCCTCCAATATACAGCGAGTCTAAAACCTTTTCAACTTTATTCTTGATATTCTAACAATTATTTTAAATCTATGCTCCTGATAACTAACATTTATGCCAATAGAAATAATCCCTTCCTATTAACCACTATCATGTGGAAACTTGCCAAAAGTATTTTTGAAGTAGACGTGGAACTACATTATATTTATCACCCTCATCGTCCCTTTTTGAAAGTCTCCTGAAGCAATTCTATCACATTTGTCGTATTGTTTTACCAAATGATCTACCATTAATAATTATTTCCTGGTTCTTGTGCAAATCCTACTTTTCTAGATGATTAATACTTTACTCAGAATTTAATTTACCCCCCTTCCTGAAATTAAGTGATAAAACATAATTTAACCAGTCCTAATACCATCCTCCTGCAAATCCCAGAACATGTTATTTGCGTAGGCACAGGAAACCTCAGATGCTAGAATCTGTCACAAAAGGTGGGCAGCTGAAGGAAGTCAGTGGACTAGGCAGCATCTGAGGAAGGAAATAGCCAGTCGACATTTCAATCATCTCAAAGGGATTTGTGCAAATATTTACAACAGTAAATATTTACATTCCTCAATTTAATGAATATGAATTAATTCATAATCTGTACTTAAATCCAGGTGAATAGCTTCTTCATACACAAATATCGCTTTGAAATGAGCAGCACCCAAAGATGGGAAAACAAAAATAACAACAATACACGTGAAATAAATGGCAACCATTAATCCAGCACACTTAAAAAGTAGAAATACTGATACTGATCACTAGAGCCAGGATGTCTAGGCACTAAAAATCGCTGAAATAGGCAGGCAAAAAGGCATAATAAAATTACAAAAAAGGCACAAAAGGCGTTCATAGACAAAAAAGGCATTTATTTCCACCACCAAACTAGGGTTAAAAATGATAATTATAAAGGTATGCTACATTAAATGACCAAAGTTGCCTGGTTGCACATAACTACCAGCATTTTTTCAAATTATCTGGTGTTAAACTATGCTGTCTGTCAGACAGAATATGCTACAGTTGTTTTCTACCCCAGCTAAGGTCACTGGTGCATACCTGAAACAAGCTACAAACTCTACATTCATGTTCATATCTTGTGCATTACAACTACCTTTGAGAACTTTAGCTGTGTTTTGTATTTCTTCAAGATCTTTGTTAGCTAAAATCACCCTCTCACATTTTCCTTGAATGTCTTCACCTACATCGCCAGGAACTTTAAGTACAAAGTACAGCAAGTGAAGATGTAAACAACTGAGCAATAGTTTAGCTCTTTGACTTCTGCAATACTTTCGATGTCAAGAAATACTCCTTTGATGGTTGACCTGCCTCCAGTGTACCAATGACCACACTGGCAACAAATCTCCCCACAGCATCAGTTATCTCGTCTATTGAGATCCATATTTTGTTGCATGCAACTTCATCTCTAATTTTCTGCACAATGTTGAAGTTGCTGTCAACATAATTTTTCCGTAATGATGACTCGCTTGGTATATGCTCCTCTGTGTACTTCCCTAAAAAACCTCTGGGAGATTTGTTTTCCAATTTCCACAGTGGAATTCCAGAATCAATGAATGCGTTGCACAGATCACTTGAAAACTCAGATTTGCGATTGGAGCCAGCAGTAAATGTTGGGAGGAGACAAGCTTGCGTATTTCCTACCTTCTGTTTCTCTGCCACCAACTTGTGTTTAGCTGTCTGTACATGCATGGAGATGAAATATTTCTTCTCATGATTCACTGCTTTCTCACATGCGTTGCAAAACAGCGCACAGTTGTCTGTAGAGAATATATCACTCCCGTACCCTCTCACCAAATCGTTCAGTTTTTTTACAAGGCGTTGACTTGACTTTAGGCATTTTGACACTTGCAAGGGTAGATCCTACAGGAGTGGGGATGCAGACCTCGACAGGCAGGCCAAGTACAAGCTAAGAGGAGGAATCAGAGCTGCCAAGGAAAGGTACTCTGAGAAGTTGAGGAGCAAGTTCTCAGCAAATGACTCGTCTTCAGTGTGGAAGGGCTTGCAAGAAATCACAAGCTACAAGAGGAAAACCCCCCCGCTCCTTGGACAATCGTCAGCTGACCAACGACCTGAACGAGTGCTACTGCAGTTCGAATAAACAGAAACTTAACCCTGGTAACCCCAACCAACACTTCACACCTACTTAAAGCATGACTCCAGTTTGCAAAGACTGGACCCTTTCCCACGCACCCCTCTCCAATCACCACTTAACACCCACTTACAGCCGGGTTTCGCCCCGGTGGTGTAAATTTTCTTGTAAGTTACGTTAAAACGGCAAAAAAGTCTGATTTAGGCACTCAATCGTGAAAAAGGCATTATCTTCCTGAAATAATCAAAAAAAGGCACATGGCATTTATGGCAAAATCCTGGCTCTACTGATCACTCAATAACATTCTCACTCTCTAAAAGTCATGTCACCTGAAACTGCAGTGTGGGTTTTTGCACCACCAAGGTCTTCCTGAGTCACATCCTCATTGGTAACAGATTTCACCACATCTGGGCCAGTAATGAATAAGTAAGAAGTACCCTGCAAACCACAACATTGATCTAATCAGAATCAAATCAAAGCAGCACAAATAAATGAGCATTTTTTGAAAAAGACCGTTACTAACTACAAAGATCATAGTATATTTTGCTTTGTTTTAAACCAAATGCTTATTTAGCAATATGACAAAACTGAAAAACAAAAAAACTCAAAACAGCATGCTAGCATTTGTGGAAATCAGTACTGTAAAAATTAGGAGCCTCTAAGTAAAGAGCTGAATGGACTACTTCATTAATGCTGATCAGAGCCAGAAATAATCTCAGATTCTGTTTCTGCTTCAAAACAAATAACAAACCAAAACCCAAAACATGCATTTTCACAAAGTGCTTCTGATTTCCTAAATGCTACTTGTCTTTAAAATTCATGAGACCGTGGTAGGCACAAGCAAGCAAGATGTCAAAACTTCAGAAACATATGCAAAAATTCTTCAATACAGGTTTGATGTCTGTAGGGCACGAAAGACACACATTACAAGATGATCTTCCAGTCACGCCTATGCCATGCATTTCTTTTTTCCAGAAGCTGCATAGGGAGCTCTGACTTGCAGGCCAATGGAGAAAAATGTCTCGACGATGTTTTTATAATCCAACATGGTGAGGATCTACATCTTGGATTTTTTTTTAGAAGTCAGTAAGTGGCAGAGTAAATATCAATCAGTGACTTTAGCCAAGCTGACAAAGGCCATCCAGTGGTTTTGAGAAGGGAATTAGTCCCAGAAGCATTGGCTTACTCATGAATTTGTACCCTGCCCTTGAGAGACTGAATAGGCCCAGATCTTAAAAAAAGTTTGAAGACACACTTCTGGCAAGCAGCATGTCAGCCTGCAAAGGTCTCAACATCCTCTTCTACAGAGAGAAAAAGGAAAAAGAACAAATATCAGAAAGTATACCCATGTTCTTGCTAAAAATCAACCAGATGTTGGTGGAGCAATTGCTTCCAATCAACAACTGGGGATCCAATTCAACTAAATCAGGAAGAGCTGCCCTCTCTCTCCAATCTTAGTCATCTGCTCCATCGAGTCTATTATCATTCCCATTAGGAATAATATCGATATCCAATGGACTACCTCGAGCAGTGCAGACACATAGGTGGGGATTTCCCCATGCATGGATAATGTCACAGACTTTTGTTCTAACAGACTTTTGTTCTAACCATCATAAGGTCAAAAGGAATAAGAGTAGGATTAGGCCATTCGGCTCATCAAGTCTACTCCACCATTCAATCATGGGTGATCCATCACTCCTTCCTAACCCCATTCTCCTACTTTCTCCCCATAACCTCGGACACCTGTACTATCTGACAGTCCATAGGCTCGTGGGTAGCTGTGACTGTGGAGGCAAGATCGAACTGGAGCAAAGTGAGAACACATTATTTTTGATCTAATCCTTTGGTATCTGAAGATAATCAGAATCTGGCTTGGGGCACTAAAAACTATGAAGGTTGAGATAGCTGGTAGCACATTTATAGGATCGGTGATAAATTATAAGATATTGTGGTATTGGTCAATGCCATGCTCTACACCAGTGGTCATTCTATTGCATGGTGCACCAGAAGCTAAATAGCTTTCTGGTAAGCAAACAAAAAGGTTCCATGTGTGATCCACTTTGAGCAGGGTGGGTTTGACCAGACACAACATGCCCGCAAGTTTGATCACACCCTCTAACTTCTCTCAGCTGGTGAAGTATCTGAAGGGGAATCCCTTCAGTCACAATGTAGTTGGAGAATTTGGCAGCATACAACTTGCTTACAGTCCTCAAGGCAGCAAATCCAATTAGACATTTCACTCAATCAGACTGACGGCACCATTTTGCAAAATGCCTCATCATCAGTATGCTGTAGATAGAAACAGGATTGCCCTCCAAATAGACTTGGAACTTCATATCCATTGTTAGTCCTCAAAACTGAAGGTTGTATGAAATCATAACCAACCTCTATCTGGCATACAAAGTGTTGGGAGAGGACATGTTTGTGTCTCTTCCACTACAGATTGGTGACAGTGACACATATCAGTACCTCTTCAGGGATCCTATCTGATGGTTATTGTTGGAGTGAGAGGTTACAGTGCAATACCTACCATCTAAACCTGTTTTGCACACAATGTGCAAGAGGATATAGTGAATGTGGCATGTTAAGTAAAAGGATTGCTGTATGTACAATACTAATCATAAGGAATAGGAGTAGAATTAGGCCATCTGGCCCAACAAGTCTACTCTGCCGTTCAATCATGGCTGACCTATCTCTCCCTCCTAACCCCATTCTCCTGTCTTCTCCCCATAACCTGAACCTGTGCTAATCAAGAATCTATCTATCTCTGCCTTAAAAATACCCACTGACTTGACCTCCACAGCCTTCTGTGGCAAAGAATTACACAGATTCACCACCCTTTGACTAAATACATTTCTCCTCATCTCCTTCCTAAAAGAACACCCTTTGATTTTGAGTCCTAGATTCTCCAACTAGTGGAAACATCCACTCCATCCAAGCCTTTCACTATTCTGTATGTTTCAACGAGAACCCCCTCATTCTTCTAAACTCCAGCGAGTACAGGCCCAGTGCCGATAAACGCTCATCATAAGTTAACCTACTCATTCCTAGGATAATTCTTGTAAACCTCATCTGGACCCTCTCCAGAGCCAGCACATCCTTCCTCAGATATGGTGCCCATAATTGCTCACAATATTCCAAATGCGGCCTTATAGAGCCTCAACATTACATCCCTGTTTTTGTATATAGCCCTCTTGAAATAAATGCTAGCATTGAGTTTGCTTTCTTTACTACCAATTCGACTTACAGATTAACTTTTTGGGAATCCTGCACCAGCACTCCCAAGTCCCTTTGCACTTCCGATTTCTGGATTCTCGCCCCATTTAGAAAATAGTCTACGCCTTTATTCCTACTACCAAAATGCATTACTCCACACTTTGCGACACTATATTCCATCTGCCACTTCTCTGCAAACTCTCCCAACCTGTACCTCCACGTATTTTCGTATCATAGAAAATAGGTGCAGGAGTAGGCCATTCGGCCCTTCGAGCCTGATCATGGTTCAATATGCTGGCTGATCATCCAACTCAGTATCCTGTACCTCCATACCCCCTGATCCCTTTAGCCATAAAGGCCACATCTAACTCCCTCTTAAATATAGCCAATGAACTGGCCTCCACTACCTTCTGTGGCAGAGAATTCCAGATATTCACCACTCTCTGTGTGAAAAATGTATTTCTCATCTCGGTCCTAAAAAATTTCCCCCTTATCCTTAGACTGTGACCCCTTGTTCTGGACTTCCCCAACATCGGGAACAATCTTCCTGCATCTAGCCTGTCCAACCCCTTAAGAATTTTGTAAGTTTCTATAAGATCCCCCCTCAATCTTCTAAA
Organism: Amblyraja radiata; assembly: GCF_010909765.2. Lineage (NCBI taxonomy): Eukaryota > Metazoa > Chordata > Chondrichthyes > Rajiformes > Rajidae > Amblyraja > Amblyraja radiata. Next base: position 19,362,025 of record NC_045968.1, read on the forward strand.
TTCTAGCGAGTACAAGCCGAGTCTATCCAGTCTTTCTTCATATGAAAGTCCTGACATCCCAGGAAACAGTCTGGTGAACCTTCTCTGTACTCCCTCTATGGCAAGAATGTCTTTCCTCAGATTTGGAGACCAAACCTGTACGCAATACTCCAGGTGTGGTCTCATCAAGACCCTGTACAACTGCAGTAGAACCTCCCTGCTCCTATACTCAAATGCTTTTGCTATGAATGCTAACATACCATTCGCTTTCTTCACTGCCTGCTGCACCTGCATGCCTACTTTCAATGACTGGTGTACCATGACACCCAGGTCTCGTTGCATCTCCCCTTTTCCTAATCGGCCACCTAATCATCTGCAAACTTTGTCACAAAGCCTTCAATCCCCTCGTCCAAATCATTAATAGACAATGTGAAGAGTAGTGGCCCCAGCACTGACCCTAGCGAAACTCCACTCGTCATTGGCAGCCCCTCCTTTATTGCCATCCAGCCAACCTGCTTTCCAGTTTCTGCCCTTTGATACCATGGGCTCTCATCTTCCTAAGCAGCCTAACGTGTGGCATCTTTTCAAAGGCTCTCTGAAAATCTAAGTAAACATCATGTACTGACTGTGCTTTGTCTATCCTATTATTTACTTCTTCAAAGAATTCCAGCAAATTTGTCTAGCAAGACCTCCCCTTCACAAAGCCATGCTGACTTTGGCCTATTTTATCATGAACTTCTAAGTACTCCGTAACCTCATCCTTTATAATGGACTCTTAAATCTTACCAACCACCGAAGTCAGACTAACCGGCCTTTAGTTCCCACTATTCTGCCTTGCTCTCTTTATGTGCAGCGGGGTAACATTGGCAATTTTCCAATCATCTGGGACCACTCCTGACTCGTGATTCATGAAATACCACTATCAATAACTCCACAATCTCTCAAGCCACCTCTTTCAGAACTCTAGGGTGCAGTCCATCCGGTCCAGGTGACTTATCCACCTTCATCCCTTTCAGTTTCCCAAGCACCTTCTCCCTAGTAATAACCACTAACTTCTATCCCCAGACTCTCTTGAATTTCAAGCACATTGTTGGTGCCTTCCACTGTGAAGACTGATGCAAAAAATGTTAATCAACTCCTCTGCCATTTCTTTATTCCCCATTATCACAGCGTCCACTATTGCCTCTTTTTTGCTCTTTATACAACTGAAGAAACACTTGCTATCCTCTTTTATATTATTGGCCAGCTTACCTTCGTATTTCATCTTTTCTCCCCATAAGGAAGGAACTGCAGATGCTAGTTTAAACCAAAGATAGACACAAAAGGCTGGAGTAACTCAGCGAGACAGGCAGCATCTCTGGAGAGAAGGAATACCAGCTCCTCGTTTTCACTCAACAAACAACTAACAATGGCCTGTTTCCTATATCATTATATTTTTGCATATCTTTCATTCATTGTTCTATATCTCTCCACATCATCATTTATATCTCTCGTATCCCTTTCCCGTGACTTTCAGTTTGAAGAAGGGTCTCGACCCAAAATGTCACCCATTCCTTCTCTCCAGAAATACTACCTGTGTCGTTGAGTTACTCCAGCTTTGTGTGTCTATTTTCACTTCATTCATTCCCGCATCTCACCTCTTCAGTTGGACATAAGATACCAGACGATTCAGGAACTGCTCCTTCCCCACTGTTATCAGACGACTGAACAGTTCTCTCATAAGCTAGGGTGCAGTCCCAATCTTCCAACCTACCTCCCTGTAGCCCTTTGACTTCTTTCTAACTATTGCTCTAATACTGTAATTTTATATTCGGCACTCTGGTATATTTCTCTTTGCACTACTTGTGTATGATTTGATTGTATAGCATGCAGACAAAACTTTTCAATGTACCTTGGTTGAATTGACAATAATAAACCACTAAGGTTCATCTCACATTCATTATCAATTGATTTTCTTTTAAGGTACATTTTTCTTGTTACTTAATGAATTTCTACCTTTATAAACTAATAATAGGTATTCATTATCTAGACTATGAACAAGTCTACCTCTCAAAAGGAAATGCCGATGTTTTTAAGACATATACATCATAAAAAATATTCAACACTCTAAATATTTTCTTGAATTAAACGATTTTCTAATCACTTGCCACGTTCAGGCACAGAAAGGAGCCCAAGTGGAGAAACAACAAGTCAAATAGCAAGTTATGAAACATCAGCAATTCAGACTGATGAATTGCACATCCAATATAATGTAATCCTTTGTTGTACATAATTTGTCAGGCAAAACAAATGTTTGTTACATCTCTCAGAATAACTTTTGTGTTCATTTAGCTTGCCTGGAACACATATTGCAACAATGGCCCAATTCCAAATAGGATTTCTTGGTTACAAAGGCAGAACATAAAACAAGGGACTTCTGTAATCGAATCATTAATTAATGTACCTTACCTTTACCATAAATGTAAAGTCAGTTAAGGCAGGTGAATAGACAGCACCACCAGCACAAGGACCCATGATGAGGGAGATCTGGGGAATGACTCCGGAGGTCAATACATTTCTCTGCAAAATATCAAATTCAAATTGTTATTGCAATACAGTAGGAATCTAATGCATAAAGCAAGTTGTTCATCAAAGCAAGATGATAAATCAGCTAACATTCATTAAAACAGCCATCAATATTTGTGGCATGTTTCACCGTTAAAGTTGATCCTTTGTTGATTCTACATCAATCTATAATCTTTATTTTAAATGTACCCAGCAACATACGAAAGGAAGCATATTAGGATGACTGTCTTAATACTACTAAAAGTTTGCATGAAAAGTTCATACTTTTTGATTTATGCAATTTATAAAATTTCAGAGACATAAATGATTGTAGGTCAAAATTCATTAAAATGTAACTGCAATCTAAACATTATTCCAGATACAAGGAACTGCAGAAGCTGATTTACAAAAAGACTGCTGGAGTAACTCAGTGGGTCACACGGCATCGCAGGAAGTGATATTTTGGATTGGGACCTTTCTTCAGATATTGTTCCATGTGGTTGGGTTCCAATTGCCAGCACTGACTTTGTTAAGGGAAACCCTCCTTGCACAAACCTTCACTGACAAACAATATCAGATACAGGCTTTGGCATTCCATCACTTCAAGCTTTTCCCTCTTAACAATTGGATGAGAGTGGCAGGCTAACATTATAAATAAGAATTCAATGTAACTACATTTACATCAGCATAGATAGGCATTGTACTGTGTTGAAAGCAAACTATCTTATAAAGGGTTGATGCTTCTCGCCTAGATCACAAAAGTGGCATACACATTCAGATGAGCAAAGTTCCTTGCTCAAACAAAAATGACACTGTATGACCCAAGGCTCTATGTTGAAACTTGCAAAATATCCTTACTGAACAAAGCTTGTGCTTTGTACTTAATTGCAACATAAGAAATATAAACTCTAGATTACATTATGAAATGCCTGATGTTACTGGGATCATCATCTGGGAGCAAGTAATCCATGGGTCTGAATAAAAGGCTACTATTTTATTATTGATAGGGCAGACAAAACATCATCTGACTGTGGAAATGTCAAATATGTGACGGCACAGCCTCAAGGCGAGAGGGACGAAGTTTAAAGGAGATGCGCGGGGCATGTTTTTTTTATGTAGAGGATGGTGGGGGCAATTCGATAATAGCATTTAAGAGGTTTTTGGACAGACACATGAACATGCTAGGATTGGAGGCATATGGAAGCAAATAAGAGTTGTTTATTTCGGCATCATGTTCAGCACAACCACTGTGGGCCGAAGGGCATGTTCATGTACTGAGCTGTTTTATGTTCTAATTACTCTTTGGTATTTACAACTGATTTAAGTTTTCATTTGCAGGTAAATAAAGTTGTTGTGCATGGAAAAACAGTAAATAAATCACACGGCATTGAAAAGGTTAACAATGTCATATTTTTTCACCCTACCCCATCAGCTTCAAGCAAAACCTGATTAAAAACGCAAAAACTGCATGAAAATTAATGTTCTTGTGTTTGTTTAATTTTACATATTGCAAATCTCACCAGGAAAATATCAGCATAACCAGCCAAGGACTCCACACCTTCCTGAATACGTGCCCCTCCAGAGTCATTCAGACCTATTACTGGGGCTCCCACCAAGAGAGCCTGATCCATTATCTAGAAAATAAATTATATTTGATAAATTAATATCCTTAAAATTGATGTTCCAATGATTACATTTTATTTCATCTGGATTTATGTAATCTAGGTAGCAGGCCATTTCTGTATATCTTTACTGGTTCAATTTTGTATAGTTTGGGAAACCCCAAGTACATAAAACCTTTCAAAACCCACACAGGAGCTGTAACCATGTGGAACCCATGCTGCAATAGCTGTAACCCATGTAACATGCAGCCGCCATTTGCAGCAAATGAATCAAGGTGGTGGTTAGGACAGGAAGGAATGGCAAAACGGGTATCTAAAGAATGAGACCGAAACAATCATACTCTGCCTTAATTTAACTAAAATGTTAGACCATAGAGCAGTTGCATGTTTTGCTTCAAGTGTTAGTGCTCAGTTTAAAAGATAATGATTTGCATAGCACATGTCGCCTGTAGTCTTCTTCTTTCGTGTCCTTATGCTATATAGTGGCTCGCCACTGCTGTACACATCGTTGCGCTATTGGAAAAGCCTTCGATGTTCACAGATATGACAGTCAGTGCCGGTCTTGAAAAAGACCCGTGATGGTGACACTGACTAATATTGCGATCTTGAATCTTTGTGAGTCTTTACAGCTAAGGTGTGAGGGCGCTAATAGCACTAAGATGGTGGTAGAATTAGCAAGTTACATGGAGCATACATGGAACTTGACAGGGGTCGTGATGTGAACGCTTCTACTAAGTAGTTACATGTAGCTTTAGAACATACAGAGTCCTTTCTTGATTAAATGGACTCATTGCAGAATACAACGTCTGGTTGCTTATTGTTTTACCTTACAGATTTTCTGTGCATGAGCTCCTGACAAACTTCCCCCAAAGACTGTAAAGTCCTGCCAAAAAGGAAATAAAATTATTGCATTGTAAATATAAAGTGGAATATACATCAGTTTCTCATAAAACTGGAGTTACATAGCTTTTAAATTTTAATATATCTTGAGGAGCTTTTAAAAGAACTATAGAGAGCCAGAGATGTATGATGGTGGCAGGAATAATGAAGCCAAGAGCCTTGGTAGCTGAATCCCCAGCGGCCGGTAGCAAGCAATTAAACTTGGAAGTGTGCAATAAGATGGAATTAAAAGAACGCATATTTCCAAATTGTGGGACTGGAACAGGTTAGAGAATGGGAAGGAAAAATCGATAGCAAATTTAAAAAAAAAAAAAAAGGGTAAATGTATATCCTTGGGTAGAAACCACAGAAACACGAAGACGACAAGCTAGGAATCAGAATCAAGGGAGAGTATTACCTCAGGCCAATAGGGTACAATACAAAAGACTGTCCAGAGGTACTTTGGAATAGTTGTGTCTGGAGGTGACAACAGCAAAGGTGTGAGAATCAGCAAGTGAACCTAGGCATGGAAATGTTTCAAAGGGACGGTGGGGGGAGAGGGAAATATGATTTTTGCTGATGGCACAGTCAAGGTCTAAAACTCACCCGAGTACTGGAGTGACCCAGTGGGCCCCTTCTTTGGACTTGTTTGGGGAGAGGGGGAAGGAAAGCTGAAAGCGAGGAGGGACAGGGAAGTAATGGCAAGTAATAGGTGGTTATAGCTTGGGAGGAGGGGGGAGGGGGAAGGGAGATATAGGTAGGAGGAAAGTTGGAGGAAAATATTTGGTGGTTACCTACAATTGGAGAATGTAGTGTTCATACTGTTGGGTTGTAAGCTATCCAAGCAGATTACGAGGGGCACTGGTCGTTATATTATATAACCTTGGCAGAAAATAATTCTCTCTCTCTCTCCCTAATAAGCAAAAGAGGCACAAATGCCATTGAAACCCTTGGATTAGGGTCAGGTTGGAGGTATTCCACAAAATATATTTTTGATACTCTCACTTGCAACACCATTTGGCTATATTTGAATGCAAGGTAAAAAGGCAAGATAATGAGTTCAACATCGCAATGTTCCCAGAAAGGGTAATCGCTTTTATTGCATTTCAAATGCAACTAACATTGATTTTAGTTCTCTTCATTATTATTCTTCAGATCAGGTTTCATGCCTCATTCACTCAAATCAAAAAAGGATAACTTTATCATCATGGTTTGAGTTAATGAAAAGTTTGGCAAACTTCTCCATCTTGGAGATCTGAAAAGTATGGGATGAGAACAATTACACTTTCTTCATGACGTTCAGATAAATTACCAGAAAGGAAGCACCCAAAGAGCTTACCACCAGATTACCAGAAGAGAAGAAATGCATTTATTTAGTTTCACAGCCCATTAGCCCACAGCAAATATGCTAGTTTTCCAAAATACACCAAATTATCTGACAGCTAGCCCATGCATACTGCCAGCCTATTTCTAGCATTCGGAACTTGAGGGGAACCAGATCAAATCTACCCTCAAGTGTTTTAGCAAGGTGTAGTAGTAGTTCCAAACACTCTTAATCCTTCCAAGAAAAAGATTTAATGTAGATATATATTATTACCTGGCTGAAGACATAAACAAGTCGCCCATTAATTTGGCCCTGACCAGTCACAACGCTGTCACCAGGAAACTGAAAGAGCCATAAATAAGAATGAACCAATAAGTTAGTGAAAAATCTTTTCAAATACTGTAATAACAGGAATGAAGTTAGGAGTAGAAACAAAAAACTGCAGATGCTGGTTAAGGCACAAAAGGACACAAAGTGCTGGAGTAACTCAGCAGGTCAGGCAGCATCTCTGGACAACATGGTTAGGTGATGTTTTGGGTCGAGATACTTCTTCAGATTCTTGGTCCGGAACTGGGCCTGGAATCTAGGTGAGTTGACGGCCCCAGCCCACGGGCAGCAGGAGTGCATTAAAAGTCGATGGTGGCTGCGGTAGGCAAGGCCTGGAAGAGGTCATAGTAGCTGTGGGGACCGGGGTGGCGTTGGTAGCCCAGCCTGGTGGTGAATGTTGGTAGGTCCAGATTGGGGGTGTCTGGGGTAGGGGTGCGGGCCGAAGGTGATGTTGGTAGCCCGGCCTTCAAGCGGCCAAGAGTTGGTGTCAGCAGCCCGGCCTGCACGCGTCCAGGGTGGCAGTACGGGCCGGGGGTGGCATCAGCAGACCAGCCATAGAGGTCGTGCGATGTCAGCTGCCCGGCTTGGAAGCAGCTGGGAAGGCGGTGTGGGCAGGGGATGGCATTGGCAGCCGAGCCTGGCAGTGAAGGTTACCAGGTCCGGCCTGGAAGTGGCTGGCGTGGTGATCCAGGCCGGAGGGTAGTGTCGGCAGCCTTGCTTGGTGGTGAAGGTAGGTAGGCCTCATCTAGGTGGCTAGGCAGGTGCCAGAATCGATGGTCCCAGCCTCAGAGAGACCGTGGGGCAGTGATTGTTGGTGGTGCATCTCCTGGTGACCCAGAAAGTAACCGATCTATGCTCTCCAGAGGTGCTGCCAGACCTGCTCAGTTACTTCAGCACTTTGTGAGCTTCGTCATTGCACAAGTTTTGATCAAAGACATTGCTTATCATTTTCAATACCTGTCAATTTCAATAACCAGCAGCCTGTGTTTTTAAAGAGACAGTGGTGTTTGATTACTGTGGGGATGCTCCGTCCACTATAATTGAAATTGGTTATGAAGAGGTCTGAAATAACGAGGATTTACTGTACAATACAACCCCCCCCCTCCCACTCAAAGGAAATGCATGTCCGTGTCAGAAAGAGTTAGGCATTACGAACATTTGAACATGATCAAGTTCCTTTATTGCTGTCCTTTCAGAAATAATCAGCATGTTAATCATGATTATTCATAATTCAAGATGTTTACCCAATTCAGTGAATACACAGATCCATAAACATTCTGATTAGATGGTTGAGTTACAATTTCCTCTCAAGAACATTGCATCATATGGCAGTTGTGATTCACAGAAAGATTTCTTCTGCTTATTTGCTAGCACAACACTTTATAGGGACTATTGTAACACTAAATTCATAAATGCAATTCCATCCTGCACTCAAAAGATGTTACGAAATAATTCTTTACGTTACACCAGGTCAAAATCAAGAAAGTACATTAAAAAAATTAAGATGGAAGTAAAACAATTGTGAGTGAAGGTTAGTTTTTCTTCTTCAAATTCCAAGCTTTTACTGGATTATACTCATGCTACGAAAGTCATTTAATCCCACCCCCCCCCCCCCCCCATCTCCATTTGTTTTAAGGTTGAGGAGAATACCTTTTCTACATTTGGCCATTTCAATGTCAACCAGACAGGGAGTACTTCAAACTGACCAGAATATTTGTTCAGAAGTTAACTGGCTCCAAAGAATTCTGGTTAATTTGAAGGACTCTCTATCTGCGAGACATTGGAATCACCAAATGTTGTAAAGGTATGCTACTCAACCTCAAAACAAAAATGTAATGATGGATCGTTGCTCTTGTAAGGACAACCATTACAAAAATATAACTCATGCCATTTCTACACATCGTACCATACCTTATTGTCTTCTGTGCCCATACCAAAATCTGAGCATCTGTGTTCAACAAACTTGTCATATTCTACAAAGGTGTCAGGGTCCAGGAGCAGCTGGATACGTTCCCTGGCAGTCAGCTTCCCCTAAGTAGAGAGTAAACCACAATTAATGTCATTCGTACAGATTAAATTATATTTTCCTCCCCAGAAACATGAATGGGAAGTGGTAAACGGAAACAAAGAATGAATGCATCCAGTGTATTTTCATAAGAACAGCCAAAGTTTCATGTACACTGTGTACACGCTGTCAAGAATTTGGCACCTATTTCAAAGCAGAAATAAAAAAGTTTATTTATTCTGTGGTGTAGCTGGTAACCATATTTACTTTTTGGTTTTAGATACAGCGCGGAAACAGGCCCTTCGACTTACAGAGTCCGTACCGACCAGTGATCCCCGCACACTAACACTATTTTACACATACTAGGGACAATTTCCATTTACACCAAGCCAATTAACCTCCATACCTGTACTCCTTGAGTGTGGGAGGAAACCGAAGATCTCGGGATAAACCCACGCGGTCACGGGGAGAACGAATAAACTCTGTAAGGACTGTACCCATAGTCTGGATTGAACCTGGGTCTCTGGCCCTTTGGCCCACCGAGTCTGCACTGACCAGCGATCCCCGCACACTAACACTATCCTACACACACCGGGGACAATAGTCGAACCCAGATCTCTGGGGCTGTAAAGCAGCAATTCTACCACTGCACCACCATGCCACCCCTGTAGTAACCTTTATTGCATAATCTTTATGGGCTCAATCCTGACCTCAGGTGGTGTCTGTGTAATGTTTGCATATTCCGCTTGTAAGCCCCATGGTTTTCTGCTGGCTTGCTTCCAATTTCCTCCCACATCCTGAAGAGATGCTGGTGGTTTTACGGATAATTGTAAATTACCGCACGATGCAGGTAAGAGGCAAAAAAAAAAACAAGTTTCAGTGGTAGGCATGTGAGAGAGAATGGATTACAGGAAAGCAAGGAATGATGGGATTGCACTGCTGGAACCAGCATGAATCAGATGAGCCAAATGGCCTCTTGATTGTAATTATCACAGCACAGAAGTAGTATTTTACACCCATGCTTAATTGGAATACAATGTTGGTTATACGAGACTTTTGCCCAAACAGTCTGTGACCCATAGCGCTGTGGCCATAGCGCTATGTTTAAACCCCATAGCGCTGCAGCCGACAGGTTTGTTTAAATTTCCATGCGCTAAGCCGACAGCACTCTGTTTAAACCTTTGCACGCTAAACCGGCAGCGCTGTGTGTATCGCTTTGCGTGGCAAGTCTGTAGCGCGGTGTACTGCTTTACACGTCAGTCTATGTCTGATAGCGCTTTGTTCCCAAAGAGGGTGGGGCCTCACTCGGATGCAGTCCCTTGCCATAGGTTATAGTTTGAATTTGGGAGCAGCGCTATTGGCCAGGACTTACCGGAGGCAGAGAGAGGTGTGCTGCTGTAAACCGGACCCCACGCATAACAAAACAAGTATTGTTTTTGTTCTCTCGGCCAATAAAACAGATTTGCCTTTTCCTGTTCTTTTTTTTTTTTTTTCTTTAATTTTTTATTAGAAGTAGACATATTATAAAGTATAGTTGCATATTATAGTAAAAAAACTTTTCATATACATCAGTCATACATTATTAAAATTTTCAATTGTTGATTACTTCTACTTCTAGTGGTTTTTTTTAAAATATAGAAAAAGAGAGAAAGAGAGAGAAAAGTTTTCAAGTTCTACTAGTCAAATCCTTGAACCTGTTCCCTTGTAACAATGTCACATCGATGAAATAAATTAATGAGACAAGAAGACATTATTTTTACCTAGAAAGTGGTGAATCAGAGTTCATGAGGGCTGTAGAGGCTCAATTAGATTATACTCAGGAACCAGCTCATGAGCCACCTCTCTGAACTTCCTGTGGGAATCAGTGAGCGTCTCATGACCATCCTTCTAGTTCTTGCCAGCAACCAGATGGCAACAGTTGTGAGTGCCTATGCCCCTCTGAAGAGGAAGTAAAAGAGACCTTCTACGCCTACTTGGACGAGGCACTGTTTAAAATGTATAGGGTGATTTCACGAAAGGTCACTGGAGCGTAAATCCCCACTCACGTGACCGAAAATTTTAACTGGGGGACAAGCGTCACTTCCGGTACATGTTAGTGGATGGGAAAACACGCACTTTCACACCCGTTAAAAACATCGAAAACGGCCAGGTTTTGAGCTGCAATTTACGGAGCCAGTCGGGGTGACCGTGAGGAACAGCTACCTAAATTTACAGTCCAAAAAAAAAGATAGAAACTAAGGTAAATACAAGAGCAAGCTGAAGGTGTAAAAAAGGCGGAAGTGCTAGCGGACTTTTTTCTTGGAGATTTAAAGATCCAAAATATCGGGAATTATCGCGTTTACTCGCTGCATTTCATCAAAAGTGGCATTATTGACTTTTTTATCTTTATTCATTTGTTATATGAAAAGTATTAAAAGTTAGAAACCCGTCAGTAAAATTGCAAAATCGCCCATGGTTCTCGGGTGGGTTTTAACATGCAAAATAAACACGCTTCTGAAGCTCCATTCACCATTTAAATAATCGTAAACTCTCAATGCGTTTGGAAATCAATTTTACTGAGATGCAAGCTTACGATTATTTAAATGGTAAATGGAGCTTCAGAAGCGTATTCATTTTGCATGTTAAAACCCACCCGAGAACCATGGGCGATTTTGCAATTTTACTGACGGGTTTCTAACTTTTAATACTTTTCATATAACAAATGAATAAAGATAAAAAGTCAATAATGCCACTTTTGATGAAATGCAGCGAGTAAACGCGATAATTCCCGATATTTTGGATCTTTAAAGAAAAAAGTCCGCTAGCACTTCCGCCTTTTTTACACCTTCAGCTCGCTCTTGTATTTACCTTAGTTTCTATCTTTTTTTTGGACTGTAAATTTAGGTAGCTGTTCCTCACGGTCACCCCGACTGGCTCCGTAAATTGCAGCTCAAAACCTGGCCGTTTTCGATGTTTTTAACGGGTGTGAAAGTGCGTGTTTTCCCATCCACTAACATGTACCGGAAGTGACGCTTGTCCCCCAGTTAAAATTTTCGGTCACGTGAGTGGGGATTTACGCTCCAGTGACCTTTCGTGAAATCACCCTATTATTCTTAAAATGCGATCACAACAATGGCAAACAGCATTTGTTGCTATTAGAATCAAGGATTTTTAAATACAAGACCATATCCATGGTCAGGTCTTGGTTCCATTCCAGAGAACTATTCATACTGTAACTCAAACAGTTTGCACAATTGTTGCCTGACCCACGGAGTTCCTCCAACACTGTGTTATACAATGGATATGCATACTCGGGTGTTTGCAGCATACGGGATCTTTCAAAGTGACTGCAGCAGATCTCTCGAATTTTTCTCAATTTGCTGCTTACCACTGCATCAGAAGAGGTGATCCATGAACTGTATATTTCAGCTACGAAACGGGTGTCACCCCTTGCCATTAAGATTACCCACTATTTCTGTCTTCGAACATGTGCAGAAAGCTACAAATTGTATTTGTATGCCACTGAAGGAATCCCATTAATGATCCAGTTCTTTTCATCAACAAGAAACATTTCCAATATCTTTATTATTAGGTGGGCATGGATCATGAACGTCACCTTCACCCTCAAGTGGACTGAACTGCTAGACATATTCAGTAACCAAGCCAGCCTCAACAGATACATGCTGGGGGACTGTGGTTACTCTGGACTACCTTGGTTACTCAGGACTACCTTGGTTACTCACTTTAGTGCAACTTGGAATCATAATAATCGAGCAGATATAATGAGAAACACACAATGACCAGAATTGTTGTTGAAAACAAAAACACCATTGGTCTTCCAAAATGAGAAGCTGCTGCTTACATCAGTTCCAGGATACCCTGCAGAATTATCCAGAGCCAAAGGTCATGATACAGAGCCTAATGAAAAGCAAGAGAAAGACCAGTAATTAGGACTTTCAGTATGTCCCCATTGCCTTGTTTCCCAGATCACATGATAATGCATGTATGAGATGAGACTTCTCAGTTTATTTCTAACAACGAACCCACAACATTATAGCCCGTAGTGCAGCTCCAATGATCGTCTGCATAAATCATGGATTACATCAGAGCACACCAATGATCAGGCAGAGGTACCCAAACAACACATCGCACTCTCACACACTGCTTTGTATGCTACCTGCATGTTCAGTTCAGTTTAGTTTATTATCACGTGTACCAAGCTACAGTGAAAAGCTTTTGTTGTGTGCTAACCAGTCAGCGGAAAGTTAATACATGGTTACAATCAAGCCGTTCACAAAGAGTCGCCTGGGTTGGGCACCATCCAGCCCGCCAACAGGACATTAATAAATTAATTTATCATCCAAATTTCTGAAGAGTAGAGTACAGACTTTTGAATGCATTACAAGCCCAGAGAGGAAATAAGAAATTGTCAGATAATTGCAAGAGGAATACATTGATACAGCAATCAAGAACCAAGAAAATAATAAATAAATCCCCCTAAAGCAGAGGGAGTGATGAGTTCTTGGTCCTGGAGTTTGAAGATTATGGAATTACGGTGTTGAACATGGAGCTATAGTCAATAAATAGCAGTCTGAGTAAGGGTTTCGACCCGTAACATCACCTATTCCTTCTCTCCAGAGATGCTGCCTGTCCCGCTGAGTTACTCCAGCATTTTGTGTCCATCTTAAGAAAAAGCTGTCAGCTTTTTTGAAAAAATGCAATTAAAAAAAAAATCTCATTTGTAAGATGTCAAGTCCTGAAATTGTGAATTTTTTAATCCTTCTGTTAGTTGTGAGTGGTTCACAGCTAAAGAACTTTGAGCCACAAGGATATGCACAAGGTGAACTAATTAACCCTTGAATTATTGCATTTGCATCAAAAGTTTACTTGCCCAATCATAAATGAGTGAACTTAACATGTTTTTGCTTTATTGATTCTTTTAGGCCAATGGTTATTACATTACACATTAAAATTGATTTGCAGCCAATAATAATAAGGAAGCTAATTCATTTTGACAAAACCAAAGCAAGCAATTTAAATGATAAAAAGCAGGAAGTACTCATCTGTTATGAGTGTAAAAGAGTGGATGTTTCAAATCCATGGCCTTTTAGAAGCGCATCTGACCTTTAGATGAAAGGTCAGCAACCTGGAACATCAACTGTTCCACTCTTCACATAACGTGCCGAGCACTTCCAGAGTTTTCTGCTTTTATTTGAGGATTTCTAGCATTAGTAGATGTTTCCCCGTTGTAGAAACAATCTAAAGGAAACAGTATTTCAAAAAATAAACCATGTGTTGAATTAGAGACCATGCTATGGAAACAATGGAAGTAAGGAGCTATATTTTGTTTCTATTTAATGATTGCGGTAATGCTAATACCTACTTTATCTCAGACATACAAATTGTTGATACCAGAACATAGTTTTTCTGAATTTATGATAAGATGGGTGATAGCTCATATGAATATGACAGGAGAGACTGCAGAATTGGAATCATGTGGAAAAAACAAGGTGCTGGCAGATTTCAATAGGTCAAACAACACCTGTGGAGGGAGTAGACAGACGACATTTCAGGTCAGTATCCATCTTCAGAGTAGGGAGGGAGCATTCTGAAAATTACGAATGGGTTCACCATTGTCCTAATAATGTTACTGACAGAAATCCAGAACTGAGAAAATAAATTTTTTTAAAGAGCAAATTCCTCTACAGCATGGTAACAAATGTGTGCACTTCTAGTTATTACCCATCAGTTTTTTACATCACAAAATAATGAAAAAAGATGAGTAAATGCTATCTAGTTTATCAAAACATTTCTCCAGTGAGGCATTGACATTTACTTTTCACTAGTTAAGACTCAATAGTTATTTGTTTTTTTCCCCCTCAAACAACTGGCCATTAAACATCCATCAAAAAAATAGTATCTAAAACCAGTTATCTGGCATAATACTAAGAAAAATGCTATTTTTACACCGGAACCTTGTAAATACCATCTGGAAATTTGAACTCCTTCGCGTTATCATCGGTTTCATGCCCGTCCTTAAGAAACAATGTTTTACACTTTTTAAAACATGTAAATCTTATACATAAAATGAGTCTCCAATAAATTGTCAGAGTCTCCAATGAATACGTAACGATCGCCTAATGACCCAATGTTGACGAAATTCGCAAATTCAAGATATATTTTAACGCTAATGAGAATAAACACAGGAACGTTAATAAAATCTGGCAATACACCATTATGTGTTCGTCATTAACGTGCTGAGAAATTAAATTATGTGTTTAAAAGTGAAGAGGTCGCAAAATTCCGATGAAGGTTGATCGGCAGGAAGCGTACAAGGACACAAAGTGCTGGAATAACTCAGCAGGTCAGGCGGCATCCCCGGAGAACAAGAGTAGGTGACGTTTCGGGTGGAGTCACGGTCATCAAACGTTATATTTTCGTGCTCCACAGATGCTGCCTGACTTGCTGACTATTTCTGGCGTTATTTTTGTTATTTGGAAGTCTCACATAATTGTTACAAAGATGCCTTTAAGCAGCACCACCACCAAATATCACCCCAGGAAAATGTAAGCGATCGTCGCACTACCCAGCAAATGACACTGATAACATAAGTGACAAATGTCATCAATTAATGCCTCCCAGTCTGGCACCAGAAGGGGTACCTACTAGACCAAGGACATAATCGAAAATAAACAGAACGTTTAGAAAAGGAAGGTAATAATTAAACATATGCCAGAGTCGCCGTAAAGGCTTTTTGTAAATACAGACGATGTCTCAAACATACCCTCTTGTGTTGGGCATCTATCCTGTGTTGACCTCCTCCTAGCATCGCCCTTTGAGACTTCCTCTCGATTCTCTCCTGCACGGTCAAGTTGCCGACTGAGTACCATTGCTTCGGCTCCTTGGCAACTCTACGGGTCGCAGAAAGAGACGTGTATTTGCTCACCCGCAGCACACGGGTGAGCGAGCGGGAACAACACAACACTGACAGTCCAGCCGCCATGATCCCGAATGCGGGGGTTCGAGCTTTGCGCGAACCAGGCGGCTCAGCCCGCGGTCCACCCTGGATGATCGACGGCCGGAGTAACCAATCGGCTTCGGGAGATGCTACGCCGGCGCAGCTTTCGACCAATCATGTAGGAGGGGACGGGTTCGATCACGTCGACATGGTTGGCGGATCGAGCAGACGCAATGGAAACGGCTAAAATTAATGCGGTGTGACTGCTGGGAGTTGTAGTTCGCAGTAAACAGGCGCGATGATGTCGTCCGCCATGATGGGGCTAGTGTAGAACTACAAATCCCAGCCGAACTCGCGGGGAGCCCCAGCCCCGTTCACGAAGGACCTCCACCGACGCTATTGTCATTGGCTAAAGGACGGTGCGCAGCCACCCAACCCCCCCTATAAAAAGGAAGTCACCCGCCCGTCTGCTCAGACACGCACCACGCAAAAAGCAATGCGAACGCAGACAAGGAGAAATGCTTTCAAATCAAGGGTTTCACGAGGGCCAAAGCTGGCAAATAAAAAAAACTTCAATCGATGATATTTATTTTGCATGCGTCTTCATAAAAAGAAAGGATATTAATGTCATGGGGGGCGGGGGAAAATCAACGTCTGTTTTTTTTCGCAAGGATGAAACGGATCAGGCATTGGGAAAGGCGCTTCGTTACCTTCTTTTTTCTTCCAGTCACGTGACCGGCGTTCGAGCTCTTTCCGTTTTTTTTCTCCTCTCTTTTTAAAACCGAACGTTTCCACCATTTGAAACAAAAATCTGGTCGCCCCTCGCGCTCCTCCTCCGAACCCGGGCAGCGTTTAAACAGGGGGCGGGCTGTTACCGTCAGCGGGCAGTCCGCGGTGGGAAGGAAGGCAGGAGAGCCGCCGCGGGGTGAGGGTAATGGTGGCCATGTCGGGGCGGGTTGCGAGGGACTGAGCTTTCCTTCGGTTCGCACGCTCGTTCCTTCCTTCCTTCCTTCCCCCACCCCCTCCCCCTCCTCTTCTCTTTCCCTCCCTCCCTCCCTCTCCTTCCTTCTCCCCATCCTTTCCCTCCCGCGGATAGAGAAGGCAGCGGCCGCCACCGCCGCTCGGAGGAGGGGGCCGAGCGGGAGGCGAGTCCTCGCGAATGGCGAGAGGCGGGCGCCGGAGGCTCGAGCCCAGCGGATCGCCAGAGGGACGGAGCGGCTCGGATGGAGGCGCCGTTCGCGGCTAGTCGGCTCCAACTCACAACCACAGCCGCCGCGGCCGCCGTGTAGTGATGGCTCTGGGAGAGGAGCCGAGCCGCCGGAGACCAGGTCGCGGCAGCGGCATCGTCCGCTGACACCCAGCTCTGTTATAAATGGACATTGGCGACGCCGCGGTAACCGGGCATCGGAGTAAAAGCGATCGGAAAGGCGCTCGGCGGCGGAGGCGGCGGCAGCAGCAACAACAACAACGCAGCGGCCTCCCCGGCCGCTGCTCGGACGCCGCCATGAATCCGGTGAACGCCACCAGCCTGTACGTTTCGACATGCCGCTACATCATGCAGTGCGAGCCGCAGGATCCCGGCTCGTTTCCCGAGCTTTACAAACTGCTGCCTTACCTGCGCCAGTCCCTTTCCTGCTGTGTCTGCGGTGAGTGCTCAACGATGCAAAAAAATACAGGCAAAAAAAATCGCAACGGCAAGGGCCTTTTTATTTCTTGCTGAAGGAACAGAGAGGTGAAGACAGATCAGTACAATTCTATTCCGAACATTGTGCTTTCTCTGTTATTTCCCCTCCTATCTCTATTGAACTCTACAAGGAAGGGGTTGTGCATTGCACCAGATGCCTACACTGTTTGCCACTAACTACAGCAGAATTCAATTATTTAATATCTTGGCGATGCAGATGGTGCAAGTTCAGTAGTAAATGTGTGCGTGTGTTTGTTTTGACTTTGGTCGAGTGCAAGTGGCGTTGTTTCCACCTCTCCCCCCCCCCAACGTTCGTACTCATATATTGCCTTTACAGTGCAGCCACCGTTTGCTGTATTATGGGAGAAAAGCTCCACTCAGCATGCTTTTTTTTTGTGTAAACGTGACTGAGAAATCTTAAAGAGCAACAGTTAGAGCAGAGTTGTGTAGTTGGCTGTTGATGTTTGGGGTAAACATGTTTTTTCCTTCTCGAGGTAGGGAAGATTTAACTTAGTGCTACAGAGGCCTGCACTGGTACACCAACCATGTGTTTTTATCTCTATGAAAGTGTCCTGTTTGAGCGATTTTGTTTTTGGTCATTACAGCATTGGTCTGATACTTTACAACAGTGATCTGATACATTACAGCAGTGATCTGATAAAACGACAAGTGGGTTGTATTTATTAATTGTCCGATTATGCAATGTGTTTTCTCAATTCCCAGCAAAGGCATGTCGTGTCAAAGTTGGGAGTTTTTCACCCATAGTTTGCCCATATTAAATAGTTTTTTTAAATGAGAAAGCTTCAGTACGGCTGAAATAACGACGGTACTGATTTATTACTACGACTGGTCTGTCCTTTTTATAGTATCGATCAAAATGTGTAATTTTCCTACAAGCATGTAAGCACAAATATAACATCATTTGAATGTCCTTTTGTCACCGAACGCCCATTTTTAAAAATGTAATTTGGGATCTCGAGAAATCAGGTTGTAGGCTTGTACCCTGCCATTCTGGTTTGAAAACAAAAGTCACCACGTGTTTGGGGAGAGTAGTGGTTTCATCGCCGTGTATTATTGTCTCTGCAATTCATTCAATTCAGCTTTTTAAAACGTGGAGCTACATTTATTGAGCAAATCTGAACGCGATGAACATAATATAGTAAGATAATTTCCCTCTTTTGTATTGACCAACTATTGTTGCATATAAATAGTTTAATATGACAGCATATTGCGTTGGTGAGAGGAAGCACTTCATAATCAGGTTCCAGTATAAAATGAGAATCGTAATTGACTGCATTTGTTATCATTTCCTGAGCTTGTTCGCTGAAAGTTGCATTTTCGCATTAGGTGACCACCACACCCGGTCGCTGGCGTATTCTGCCCAAAAGTAAACACACACACACGTGCTTCTTTAGAAGCGTCGGCCTGGAAACGAAGCATGTTCAGCCAGTGAGCAACTCGATTCCAATTACTTTCGGTCACCGTTCACTTCAGATTTTTAAACTTTTAATATGTCCGAAGAGATATTAACTGCACCTGAACGACATTATATGGAATGTTAGATGCTTTTTTGAACAGATTGATAAGCTGCAATCATTGGTGTATTAACGGTAGCCTTATAGCTATGGCTGTTTTTAATTGTTTTTGCTTAGATGGTCCTGTATTATGACTGATAGTTAAAGATAAAGATTTAGTCATATTTTAATACTGTTTAAGGTCAGATGTTTAGACTATTCCGTATGTAAGATTTTAAGTCATTTCTCTGGAATATTTGCAGTGTACTTAAAAAATTGAAATGCTTTTCACAAACATTTGTATTCATTTATGATTAATACTTCCAAGTATTTCAATTGTTTATCTAGCTTTGGAAAACAGAAGGCATGTCACTCCAGTCTTTGGAGAATAAGTATTATTGTAATATTGTTACAGTTAGCATTGATAAATGTCCAGGAATCCAGCCTGGAACTTGCATATCCATTGAGATACTTGGCCTTACCTCTGATCGCAGGGTTTGTAACTGATATAACATTTCATACATTGCAATTTTTCACCATAATTTGCTGGTTTTGTAGCAGCATCAATTTTTGGTGGTTTTCATATAGGTTGTGAATGTTTCAAGCCCCTGTCCAACTTTGTGACAGATAAAGTTAGTTTGGCGGGATTTGTCATCACTTTAAATGTACAGGAGCAGGAGAATGGCTTTCCCATTTATGAGATATTTGACGAGGTAGCATGCAAGGATGACTGCCGCTTAATATAGGTCGAGGAAAGAGACAAAGTTGAACTCGGAGAACTAAACCACACTTGTGATTTGAGGGATGAGATGAGCTGATTGTATCCTAAAGGGAAGAAGACCAATGTGATTTATCCTTCATAGCTAAATGTGGTGGTTCATTTTGGGGGGAAATTTTAGTTTTTCTTTAGTATTAAATTGGGTTAATAAACATCTCTGTGGTGCAGTACCTTTTTTAAGGTAAGGAAGTATAAACTTGTGTTTGGGAATATCCCTTTTTTTATAAACCTAGGGGAGCATTCCCACCTTTACTCATGTTGGATAAGCTGCTTTGTAAATGATGGCTAGTTGGTTGGTGCCTGATTATGGTTTGTGCGTCTGCTTCATTGTTTGGGTGTCGAGCTCTGGGCAGAGTGCCAACAGTCAGGTCATTTAGTATGCATTAGGGAAAAAAAGCAAGGATAATCTGAAAAATGTGTATGCAATTAGACTAAATCTAAAATGGAAAAAGGGAACATGTATCCAGCTTTACATTCTGTGGTTATGTATTTTTTAAAGAAACAAGTTTATTACATTTTTTAGTATTCCAATTGGATAGATCTTTCAAAGAGCTACCACAGATATAAAGAGCCAAATAGTCTCCTTTGACAAACTTTCTGATTTGCCCAATGAGTTTTGTGTTCACTTTAATTTGAGTTTTGTAGATAGATTTAATATGTCATGTAAATAAATGAGTTTATATTGAGGTCTTCATACCATTTTAAGATTTTGTTTACAACTAATCAACAAACCTTAATGCACTTGATGTAATTTCATGAGCAGAGCATCAAATGTATAATCAAGCCTTTTAATTCTAATACCAGCAAATATTTACAGGCTGTTCCCCGTAATGATCTTAAGGTGCCCATAAGTTGCTTTGCCATAAATTGGAAAATATACACTTGATATAAGAGCCGTACATCCACAGTATTGTAACGGATGACATCAAAAGCTCTCTAAAGTAATAATTCATAAAAGTGGAGAGAGAGAGGAAACTCAATGGTTGCATTTGCACAGTGCAGTAGTGTAATATCTTCAGTTGTGAGCAAGTTAAGTTTTTGACTTTTTTGCGCATGTTTAACTTGCTTTTGTATGGGGTTTATACTGATGGAACGAGGTATACCAGGTTTCAGAAGGTGCTCATTGTTGAGAGGTTAGTGATGTTAGGTTTAAAAAATTAGTGTATGTGGGTTTTTATATATAAGAAAATAGGTTACATATAATGATTTGTTTACAAACACATGTCCTACTCTAGGCTTCCCTAGAAGACTACTGTAGTGCAAAATGTTACTGTTGTAAGTCTGTTTTCTGTTTAAAATATACCATCTATGCCTTAGCTTTTCATCGGTTGAATATATGACATTTATGTAAGTGAAACGCATTCATTTCAGAAGACAAATGACAAACGGTTCTGTTATTTTTAACAAGAAATACATTTGTAAATTTCTTCATTTTTAATCTGTTATGTCCAGCCACAAGAATTTGTTACATTAGTTTCAGTTTGTCAGCTTCCAAATTTATTTTTAAATTATAAGGATAACTTTTTTACTTGTACTATGACCACGCAGTGATTAATGAATCTCGAGTGAGTTTACTCAAGCAACTGATATGTTTACAAATACACAGGACAAGATGTTAAAAGTCCAAAGTGCCAAATATCAACTTACTCCCGATGGTGATGGGAGCCTTCTGCACTCACCTATGCTATTCCGATGTTGAGAAAGGCTAGGCAGACACGTCATTGGGGTTATAAAGTGGGCACCTACTTTCATCGACGTTTCGCTGATTGAACCCACGACGTCTCCAGTAGGCTCAGCGGTGCATTCTGGCGTCCCAGAACTCTGCATCTGTCTAGTCAGTTGTTTGGGGGACCAAATGGGGTCTTTCCTCTTCAGCCAGAGCCACTGGCTACGGCGCTCTGCCACCCGTGATGTTTCTTTGATGGCCTGGCGTAAGACTTGTCCGCTGATCCCCAGGTCCTTCATCAGTCTTAAGGTAGATGTTGCCACACAAAAATCCCATGGTCTGTTTATTTCTGTCCCTCAAGAAACATTGCATTTTGAAGATTTTTGTTTCAAATCTGATATGTGTATTCTATTGTAATGCTGCAGTCACCGTGTATTTATTTTGCACCTCAAATTTGTGCAAGTTTTTTGCAATGTTGAAAACTTGAAGGTGAGGTGTGAACGATTTAGAGCAGTCCTGACCATTTTGAAAATAGCAATGATAGACACAGTACTAAACAACAAATTTGTATCTCCTTTTAAGCACTGGTGTTTTTTTTTAGTATATATAAAGAAATCAACAGGTCCAGATCATGCTCATGCTGGTAACTCAATAAAGATCCAATAAGAGCTTCATTCCAGATGCCAGTACTTGTGTACAGAATGTGCTGGAGGTCAAAGGCATCTATCTGACTTTTTCATCAAGCAGAGTCCTATAACTCGCTGAGCATGGGGCCGGATACCTTTGGTATCAGGCCCCAAAGCGACATGCCAGCCGCACTTGGTGTATCTAGTATACCCTTATTCATTTGAATAGGGTGACTGGTTTACATTTTTTATTTAAACTTTGTGTTCCTAGTTGAACTTATATTTGAATTCTATATAGATCACTTCTGGGAAAAGCAAGAAGACTTTCTAATAGCTTGTGGTGACCAAAGGTTATTGGGATAATCTAGACATAGTCTTGGGTTCCACTGCCTGTGGCCTAGTTGTCACTCACAAAGCAGTTCACTTTGTGGGGTGGCCTTGCCATCTATTCTGGCCATATACACAAAAGTATGCAGCAGCACAAGGTGAGTGCATTAACAAAGCTCATACTGCAGTGCAAACCTACCATTTCATTTTACTGAAGTGGTTGGGGAATATCTTTTCAAATGTACAAGATCATAATTTTACTGTGAACAAAGAAATGTTAACATGGAGACACAAACTGCAGATGATGGAAGGTTGAGCAAAACACAAAGCGCTGGAGCTACTCAGTGGGTCAGGTAGCATTTGGGGAGGGAATGTGCAGGCAACACTTCGGGTTGTAGCTCTTTTATTTGCCGTAAAGTGCTTTATACACCAATGGAAGTGTAAGCATTTCAGGTACAAAATGACTTGTTTGTGATATCTCGAACTAATAGATCTCAATTCATAATCATGGACGAAATATGACTGAAATATTAAAGAGCATGTTGTTGGATAGGGCAAGCTTTGTGAAGGCTTGACAGCCTGTTATGGAGGAATCCCATTTTACAATATAATTGTAGCTGCAAAATCACATTTAAGACATCTACTGAATTTTATTACAAAAACTACTGACCAGGGTAACATATTCTCTAGTCTGTTCTACCAATGCCACATATTACTTACTAACAAATAATAGACTATGGTCATTGAATTTGTGTGATTTTTATTTACACTTGTCCCTAATTTGGAAATGAGCATGAAGTAACTGGATCCTAATTTTTTTTTCTCCTTTTCCTATATTGGAACTAATATATTTGTAATGACATAGAAGTACATTACTTCTCAAAGAATTCCTAGATCAGTAATTTATTAAAGTAAAATTGAAAGGGTTTTCCAGAAAATAGATGGGAAACAATTTTTCTAACTTTTATCAACTACTTTGCACAATAATAATAATATTTTCTTTTACAGGAAACCTACTGAAAGATCCAATTGCACCTACAAACTCCACTTGCCAGCATTACGTCTGCAAACTGTGTAAAGGCAAAAAGATGATGATGAAGCCCTCCTGTAGTTGGTGCAAAGATTATGAACAGTTTGAGGAAAATATACAGCTGAACATACTGGTGCGTTGCTACAAAAAACTATGTGAATATGTAGCTGAATCCCCAATTTCACAGCACCTCACTACAGTAATGGATGGTGCGCCTGACATTTTAAACCTGCTGCAAGAGGGGCTCTTATTGGATGAAGAGAGACAAGGGGCTGCTGCTTCGGCAAGTGCTTTAAATTTATCAAATTCCCCGACCCCGTCGACCTCGGAATGCACCAGTGACCTAGAAATGGCGGCTACACCACAAATCATTGAAAATATTCAAGACTGTGAGCAAGTTTCAAGTAATACTGAATTAACCTGCTCTAGTTTCAATGGGTTGCCTGGTTGCAACGGACTTTCTGTAGGCGAATTTACTGTAAATATTTTTTCTTCTGAAAATTCAGAAAGGCTCAATACATCCTGCATGGCAGAGGACTTCAAAAGTAGGGACATTTCTGACAGTTTGCAGGCAGTCAGCGAAGTAGTTTCTTGTAGTAATGTTGATGTAGTGGGTGTTGACATTTGCAGTTATGGTGAAGACATAAAGCCTAATGGCTCTTTGTTACTTACTGGTGGACATGTATATCAAGACCTAGAAACAGTTTCAAATGATCTAGATGCCTGTAGCAATTATTCACAACCGATTTCTGAGGCAATTACACCCAATGGACCTCTCTTAGATGCCAAACCTATCTCCTTGCCTTCTATAAACAGTATTTTTGTTTCTAGCAACGCACCCCCTCATGGTATTCCCTGTGTAGCAGCAACACCCAAAATAGTACGGATGAATCGGAAGCGATCTCGATCGGAGAGCGACAGTGAAAAGATTCAGCCCCTACCTATTTCCAGAATTATACATGGCCCACCGTTAGGGGCTGCTGCTCCTGTTCCTGCCAAACGCGAGACTAAGTTGTCCACTGAAACTGTCGTCACTGTGCCAAACGGGGGCACACTAAAAGTGGGCAAACCTTTGCTTGCGACCAGTAAAAATGTTAAAAAGCACGCAGAACATGGAGCAAAGAAATCGCACTCAAAAGTAAAGCAGGGAACAACCAAATCTAAAACCAAGGAGAAGGTTCATAGCAGTACTATAATGCCTGGTAGCCCATCAAAAATAGCATACAAAAAACCCCCAGAGAAGAAGGGGTGCAAGTGTGGACGTGCAACACAAAACCCAAGTGTTCTTACTTGTCGTGGGCAACGTTGCCCTTGTTATTCAAATCGCAAGGCCTGTTTGGACTGCATTTGTCGTGGATGCCAGAACTCGTACATGGCCAATGGTGAGAAAAAGTTGGAGGCTTTTGCCGTGCCAGAGAAGGCCTTGGAGCAGACCAGGCTTACAGTGGGCATCAGTCTAACCAGTATCAGCAATGCGGTGCGGAATGCAAGCACGAGCGCAAGTGTCATCAATGTGACAACTGGGTCGCCAATACCTACTTTCCTAGCTGCCAGTCCACATGACGACAAAAACTTGGATGAAACTATTGACTATAGATATGACTGTTAGATTGGAATCGATCTGGTGGACCTTAGGCATGTCCCTGTTAATGGGATGACTACAACTTTAAGGCAGCTATAGTTCTATATTTGGGGGGAAAAAACTTAGTTGAACTTGCCGTAGTGCTTTGGGTATAGATCACTTGAAGTAAATGTAAATCATCAGGTTTGACTCCGGAGGAGAGGAATAGGTTAATTAGATGTAATTATGAACTTTTACAAGTGGTTTATACTGAATGATCTTTGGCAAGAGAAATTTGACCTCATTGTTGCTGCTTATGCATTGTGCATAATCGCAGAAGGTTAAGGTGTAATTTAAAAAAGAATGGTGAACTACAGTACGAACAGTTTAAAAAAAAAACCATGTAGAATATAATGTCACTTTTTATATGCAGATTATTTTTGTGTTCTCTAAATCAAAAAAAACATTGGTTTTGTTTTATTTTGGTAATGTCATTAGATGACCCAAGAATATATTTAAAACAAAATGCCTCATTATTTTCTAGTGTCTGCATTAGCATGAATCAGTTGCACAAAGCAAAACACTCCCATAACACCTGTGTAGTTAGTTTCAAGTAGAAATGAGGATGATATTTTAGGCGCACATGGTATATATTTTCTTCCCTCAGGGTTGCTTGCCATTTTATTAGAACCATGTGGTGCTCAATGTGTAATTTTGTCATGAATGGTGGTTGCTGGAAGACCCCACCCCACTCTGCACATGCACTTAGATGCCTACAATTGGAGACAGTGTCGGAGCCATGTTAACAAAAGTGTGTACAGATGAAGGTTATTGAGTCAGTTAAGTTGTGCACAAGTGTTTATGCAGGTGTTTCTCTAACGTATCTGAGGGGCTTGATCTTTTACAAACTTGGGGATGTACAATAATTTGATACTGTGCTGGATTTGTGCTACAACTCACCACTGTCTCCTTTTGATGATACAGGAAGCAAAGTGGTGATGAATTGACATTGAACCCAAACGTGCATATTACAGCAGTGCCTCTGCATTACTTGTTATCTGCCATTGGGTAGCATAGCACTTACTGTATCGTCCTGCATTTACCTTCTAGTGCCAGATAGTACTGCAGGTGGTAGTTAATTGTCAGCATGTCTAACTAAAATGAACAATAATACATTTTAGCCACATTGGCAAATTCAGGTTTTACATTGGTATAAATACAGTTGAGTAACAAAACAATTGGCCCTTGTGTCTTTATGTGCAATTTGACCAATATCATCACATAAAGTTGGAATGAATAAGTACAATAACTTTCACTAAGGCAGTTCAACAATGGGGACTAGTGCATGTGCTCCTCTCCCTCTCGTGTCCCTTGCATTGAAAGCAAATCCCAATATTTTGTCATTAATAATATCTCATAATCCCATTACTTCTGTCAATGTGGCTGAACTGCTTGTACCACTGTCCACCATTGTAATGTATATGAAATTACTCCTCAGCCTCACTTATGGTTTGGCACATAGCATGCACAACAATGGTTATTCACATAGTGTAAATGTGCAGGAAATTTTTCACATGCAGAAAGAGATCGGATGGCACCTTTTTGTTTTTATAGTGTAGCTGGTGTCATTTCCTGTGAATGTGGTCAAGTAGCGTTTTGAAGCCATAGGAATAATGTGATGTTTGTGTCCAGTCTGTATTTTTTTTGTTGTTTTTTTCTTTTTTTGTTTTGCAAGAAGAATTGAAACTATTTTTGATAATGAGAGTAAATGGTGGAAAATACTTCTTCAGTTTTCTTGTCTTTTTTGGCACCTAAGGCACCTACATTTTAATTTTTTTTACATCCGTGGTAAATTAATGTCATAGCAAAGCTATGTTTTTGTATTTGTGTATTGTGATTTCTGTATGCTGACCAAAAAAATCCATTAATTGAGTAGGTGGTTGATCCTAACTCTCGCATGAACTTTACGCTTGCTGTTCAAGCATTTAAAACAGATACTGGTATGTAGCCACAAGAAGTCCGTGGAACCATTTCATGACATTTTTGCAAAGCTGTGAAGCTGTATTAACACTGTTGTTTTCCTGTTACCCGTGGTAAAAGTTGGTCCAGATTCCATTGAGGAACCTAGAGAAAACATCCTTAATTTTTTTTCTAAATGCTGGTATATTCATGCCGTTTTTCGGAACATGTATGAGAAAGTAATGAATAAATGCATTAGTTTTATACTACTCTGGTTTAGCTATATTCAGGTGTAATATTGACGGCTCAACATAGTTTTTCATGATTTTTGACAAGGGTATGTATGCTATGAACATATTGTGTTTTGGATTGGTGGGAAACATTTATTTTGATGAAGAACTAGTAAAGCAGAACCAAATTTTTTTTTAAATTATTTTTTAATGGATTCAGAAGTGTTACTTAGCATTCAGAAATGTTTCTTAAAATTATGAACACCAGGAATAACGCCATCAAGATGTGCTCAGCATTTGTTAAAGGTAGGATTAGTATCAATTTAAATATTTATTTGAGGATATTTTATTCATTGCAGTTACATCCATTCATTTGGCTTGTGATGTCAAATTAAATAGATCCTCGCAACAATATTTTTGTGATCTCGAGAGTAAGGCCCAATTCAAGATGCGTACAAGGGCACTCTGGATTGATAGGCTGCTGCATCAAGGTATTGGGAGAGTGGATTAACTGTTTTATCTTCCATCTGCGTACCAGGTTTTTTTAATTTCAAGAATACTGCTTCGGAACCTTGCTGTTTCCAATAGGCTCCTGTAGCTTTTTGTGATTACCAGCGCATTGAACTTATTCCTTTACTCTTCATTGTTAACTCCTGGAATACAATATTTTACCCAAGATGCACTGTGACCATATCAGGCATTGTCGTTGATTCTAATGAGTAGTCTTTCCTTATTTCTAGAAGGTGTCTTGGTGAATGATAGGAATACTTTTCATTCTTCTGTTTCTGAGGAGAGAAATGGTTAGTTCTGTCTTTCCAACTACTCTCTCAGCTTAAGTGCCTTGTGTGTGCACTAGGTTTTATAGTCCTTTTTGTTCAGAAGAACTTGAAGTCCCTAAACTTTACTCATTTGGCAAATGGTAGAATGAGCTCCCAACACCTTCCCACTCCCCCAACCAAAATGAAATGTCAAGGTTGAGATATCTGTTAAATTAATTGAGTGGGTAGATCCAAAACAATTACCTTGAAGTTCAGGACAATACTCAACTATTTTAACATAGCCAAGTAAGTTGAATTTTCTGTGGTATTTTGAAAGGTTACCGATACATTGTGAGCTCGGAATCCATTAAAGGATTTGATTTTAAAGCAGGTAAACTGCATTCAGCTCACAGCAAAACCATAAGTAAGTTTATTGGCCAAGTATTCACATACAAGGAATTTGCCTTGGTGCTCCGCCCACAAGTACCAACATGACACACAGTGACAGTTACGAATAACTCAGTAAACATTAATAATAATAAAACATTAATGATAAAACACCATTGTTCAAGCATGTGAACCAACTAAATACCAGATCAAAGGGTGGCTACAGAATTTTGGCTGTTGAGTAGAGCAACTACTCGTGGATAAAAACTGTTTTTATGTCTGGCTGTGGCAGCTTTGACAATCCGGAGTCGCCTTCCAGAGGGAAGTGATTCAAAGAGTTTGTGGCCAGGGTGAGAGGGGTCAGAGATGATCATGCCCGCTCGCTTCCTGGCCCTTGCAGTGTACAGTTCATCAATGGGGGGAAGGTTGCAGCCTATAACCTTCTCTGCTGATCGGACGATTCGCTGCAGCCTCCAGGTGTCGTGCTTGGTGGCTGAGCCAAACCAGACCATGATGGAGAAGGTGAGAACAGACCCTACGATGGCCGTGTAGAATTGGACCGTCATTGCCTGTGGCAGATTGTGCTTCCTCAGCTGCTGTAGGAAGTACATCCTCTGTTGTGCCTTTTTGATGGTAGCCCCCCACTTAAGGTCCTTGGAGATGATGGTTCCCAGGAACTTAAAATACTGCACAGATGTGACTGGTATTGCTGATGGTGAGTGGGATGAGGGGAGGGGGAGCTCTCCTAAAGTCTACAATCAATTCCACTGTGTTAAAAGCATTGAGCTCCAGGTTGTTGTGATGGCACCAGGACGCCATCTGTGACACTTCCTGTCTAGGCAGATTCCTCCCCATCCTGGATCAGTCCAATCAGGGTTGTGTCGTCCGCAAACTTGAGAAGCTTGACAGAGGTGTTTCTGGAGGTGCAGTCGAGTAGTGGAGAGGAGAGAGTACGCAGCCTTGCGGTGCTTCTATGCTGAGTGCGGGTCCGAGATGTGCTTTCCCAGCCTCACATGCTGCTTCCTGTCTGTCAGGAAGCTGGTGATCCACCGACGGGTTCAGGCACAGTAAACTCGGAAAGTTTGGAGTGTAGTAGCTCTGGCACAATGGTGTTGAATGCAGAGTTAAAATCAACAAACAGGATCCTCGCATAGGTCCCTTGGCGGTCTAGGGTGCTGTAGGATGAAGTGCAGGACCAGGTTGACTGCATCATCCACACATCTATTGGTCAATATGCAAACTGCATAGGATCCAGCAGGGGGATTGTGATATTTTTCAGCTTGGCCAGCACAAGCCTTTCGAGTGTCTTCATGACTACAGAGGTCAGCGTGACAGCCTGTAGTCATTAAGACAAGTAAACCTTGCCTTTTTGGGTACAGGGACAATAGTGGAGACTTTGAAGCAGGCAGGGACAGTACATGTTTGCAGGGACTGGTTGAAAATGTCTGTATAGACCGATGCCAGCTGTTTGGCACAGAGCTTAAAGATAGAGGGGGAAACATTGTCAGGTCCTGGAGATTTCTGGCTTTTTTGTCTTGTGAAAAGCCTCTCCACCACCTCTATTTTTATTGTTGATATTGGATAAGTGATGTTGTGCAGCACTGTGGATGTGGGTGATTGGGTGTGAAGTGGTGATTGGAGGGTGGGTGTAGAAGGGCCCAGTCTTTGCAGACTGAGGTCAGGCTGTGAGTGGGTGTGAAGTGTTGGTTGGGGTGGGAAATGGTCAAGTCTTTTCGTACTGGAGTCATGCCTTAAGTGGGTATGAAGTGTTGAATGGTAAGGATAGGGTGCAGGGTCCATTCTTTGTAGACTGGGGTCTACAAACACTATGCCTTTATAGGATTGTTGCATTTTAGGATAGAAGGAACGGGTAAAGAATAGGACAGAATCCTACAATGTCACTTTCCCCAGCTTGTGGGGAGCTGTGTCTACCTGTTCACATTATCTGCATTTTACCTACTTGTTTCCACTTGAACAATTTTGCCTCCTCCATTTTCAAACGTGCTTTATTTACAAAATGTTATAATTGGTAAAAGCCTACCGTATGCCAATTCATTACAGGACTTTGCTATTGTTCTGGACTATTGTAAGCCTAATATACATTGTCAGATGCAACTTTACCCATTGTAAGTTTTTTTTTTTTTAAACTGCGGTATACTATTTTAATTTCTTGCTTTGTTGAATTTTAAAGTCCTACATTTAATGAATTCGTACTTTCGATAACACTATAAATTATTCCAGACTTCAAAAGGTAACTGTTAAGATTGTTAAATATAATTAACTGCGATGGTCTGGAAAGTTCAGAATTTATTTCAATCATTCTATTTTATAAAGGAAACTGCTTATAAAGGAAATTCCAGAACCTTGGAACATACTATTACTTAGAGCCTGCTTCACCTCCCAGGATATCTCTTGAGTGGAGAGGTTCAGATCTTCTTGATTTCTACATTTGGAAAAAGTGGAACACAATGCAACGCAACATTTCACCAAATATTGTAAATGATTACAATTTTGTGCCTTATTATATCTTCTCCCTCCCCCCCCCCCCCCATCATTTCCAGTAATGTGTATTTTATGACAAAAAGGAAACAATATTGGACATGCATAAGTCTGAAAAATAGAACAAAGCATTAGGACACTATTTATTGACCTTTCATCGAGCCAAACGATTTCCCCCTTTCCAGACAATATCTGGCATACAGAGTATTTTCAATGTTTTCTGTTTCGCATCAATACAAGGGTACAAGCATCATATGAATGGTAGACTCTGTTCCTTGGATTCTTAAGCAAAGCCATTGGAATTTGTCTGCCATTGGGATAATGTCCATTACCAACAATGGTCTAGGTCTAGGAGATAAAACAATTGAATCAGAACTATATTGCAACTAAATATAAAATAGTAAAGCTGGTAGCTTTTTGACGTTTATATGGCATTTTACTATGTAAAATCTCTGCTTTAGGGCTTTCACTTGACGCAAAATGTTAGTTTTAAACAGGATTGTGAACTTTCCATTCTGTGTTTTTCAAAAAACTATTTAAAGTGGACAAATAAACAAAGATTTGATATGTATGCAAACTAACAATTCACAACATTTGCATTTTGAATAATGCAGAAATTATAAATATGAAATGAAACATATGACTCATGATTTTATAAACAGCGCAGTGATGTTAAGATAATATAACCCATTATTTAGACTAGCTTGTTTATTATGTTAAGCTGTGAGCCACACACTTTGGAAGGTTGTTAATGCACACATAATGGAGAGAAAACTAGAATAGTAGCAGGAAAGTGAGGTTTAATTATGTTGAAACCAGGGAAACTGACGTTTTTCTCCTTGGAACCTGACGTGAGGAGAATGGGTGAGGAAGTGTTTCAGCAAGAATCTCTGGATCATGAAATGCACCTTGAGAACAATTTGGGTGAATCGTTAGAATTTTATATTCTGTTGACCAAGTTATTTAAAGACATTCCTGGCAATTGAAAATCTTTGACTTGGATTTCATTTCCCACAACATCTGGAAACATGTATGGTTATCCTCGGAAAGTGATCTAAAATCTCTGTTGCAACTGGCTTGCAGTTGTGACTTGCCAATGATATTACATTTCTGGAAGTACTCTTTCTAGAATTACTTGTTTAAATGTTAACAATAAAGTTGAGGGAATGCCATGATTGGACCTTGAGCCACACAATAAGAAGACTGTTGGCAACTTAGGCAAAGGTGGGAGATTTGGTCTGGTGTGTATAATAATTACAAGAAAATACTGCATGTGGAGTATGATTTCTGTTTAATGATTGTCATTTCTAATGTGCATTTTAGATATTTCAATATATTGCCTACTATACATGGCAGTGAATTATTTCATATTTACTATTTATGATTTAAATCTTCAGTGTGCATGAGCAGAATATTTTACATCTATATTAAAATATTTCATAAAGTTTATTTAAGAGAATAAATGACTCTGTCTACCTTCGATTTTCCAGCATCTGCAGTTCCCTCTTAAACACTTTGTCTACTCCACTGCGAAATCTCCTCAAGGTATGCATACTTTGAAGAAGTTCTCCTCCTCCCTCCGAAGTTTTACAACCTCCTCACTGACTGCTCCCCCCTCTGTGCCCTGCCTCCCCCACCCTATGTCAGTCTGAAGGATTTCGGCCCGAAACGTTGCCTATTTCCTTCGCTCCATAGATGCTGCTACACCCGCTGAGTTTCTCCAGCACTTTTGTCTACAAATGAAACTCTAGCACTGGTTTAATATAAATTAAGAATCCGAGTCTGCCACGTGATTCCTTAAACCTGTTGTGCTGCCATTTAAGATCATGTCCCATCTGATTGTAACATCAGCTTTGCTCTGCATTCCCATTTACTCAAGCTAAACTTTCATTCCCTGGATAAAGAGAGATTCTTAATTAAATCTGGTGCCAACCAGACAAGATCTACTTATGCCTAATCTTTCCTATAAAGTAGCCATTCTTCTATCTATGCCAATGTTATCTCTAACATCGTGAGCTTTTATTTTCCATAACAACATATGATGTGGCATCTTGTCAAATACCTTCAGGCAATCTTGGTATGTCCACTCGGCCGTTTTTCCACAACATAATGCAAAAGATTGGAATTGGTCAGAAAATATTTCCCTTTCACAAAATCATGCTGACTTTGCCTGATTGCCTTGCGAAAATGTTTGTAGTATACCTCTTAACACTTTCTCTTTGACACGTTTGGTAAACAAGTTTGAATCTGATCCTTGTCTTGTTAACTTTGCCAGAAATTGCATTAATTCATCTTGAACTTTGTCTTACATTTGCAATTGTAAACCTATTGTGCTATATTTATAGATACTGAGAGAAAACAGACCCTGCGGATATGCTTGAAATGCCACAGTGCTTCAGCTGAGAAGAGGGGGGGATACTGTTCTGTCCTAATTGCTATCTACAGTCTTCTGGTTTGATGGTAAGATTGACTTTATCTACAGCTGAATGCAAATACTTGTGTGATTAAACTGGAAAATTTGGGGGGGAAAATGCATTCAATTCAATGAGAAACTCGTAACCTCTTTAAAATTCTTTATTTAATTTCAAAATCTCAAAAAAGTCTGCACTGTAAAGCCATGCTAACACAAGCAACCAGCAATATTTCACACCATTTTCAGCAACCAAAAAGCATATAACACAGCTTTTATTTTGAATCATTTCCATAGTTTTTAAACCATTAACAGTTACAACTTTTTTGAAAAAGTTGTACTGTTTGAGTTGTTTTACAGTAGCTCACATTTTCAGAGATGGCGCCATTGAGTTTGCATAGAGCAAGAATGATTGTGAAAAAGAAATGGCAACTTTTCATCAAATCAGTTATTTTGTACAGATTGTGTTGCATCTGAATAATACACATGTTTCGACCATTTAAAAAAACAAAACAAAGACTCTACTGCTATAAATAATAACATTGGAAAGTATTGCATGAAGATGCTGGAGCTTCTCATGTTTAATGTATAAATCTGTCCAGTTCATCAAGAATAATTGAATTTTTATTTCAATCACAAACTCTGAAGTTACTTTCCTTTGCATTTTATATATATATATATATATGTATATATATATATATATATATAACCCTATATGGTAGTTTATGAATTTACAAAGAATCTAATGCTGAGGTTTCTATATTTGCAAACCACACTGAATGAACAAACAAATTTCACACGTTTTGTAGTGAGTTTTTTTTTATATTACATTACTTACAGTGATAATGAAATTCTACATGTGTGTACATTAATTGTCTAGAACAGTAAAGGCTATAAATAAGGCACATATTCAAAACAAAATCTTAAAAAAAGTAAATGGCAGTTGCAGAAATGTACTGTGTTGGTACATTATATCAAGCTTCACAAACAGGAAGAACAAATGTAAGTGTTCAAATTAGTTTTCACCATTGCTCAGATGATGCAATGTGTTGGAAGGGTAGAAATGGCCGACATGCGTCCAAGGACCTGTGAACCCACCATGTTGACTAATTTTCTTTGTCTGATATCTTTACTGCTTTCTTCAGAAATAGACTTCCATTGTAAGTGTGGTATTGAATGTTACAATTGAGATTTAGTCTGGTCTGGTATAAATTAGTGGGACCATTGTAGAACCAAGGGTTGTCTGGAAAATGGGTGAAAATGCTTTATCTTAAAATATTATGAATTATGATGATTCTCATGTTTCGCTATGTAGCTTTCCTCTAAGTAAAAGTCCCATATGATTTGATCATCCTGGTTGTAGTCTGATAAAAGAATGAAGCCTATGGAACTAAGTTTAAATTGTCTGCAGTTCTAAACAACATTTCTGAGAATTTTCATAAGCCCCCACAAAAAACATGTGACAAATTAACAATTTCAAGCATGCAGTCTTATTCTAGCTACTCCGAACAACCCCATGGCACTAACTGTGATAATATATTCAAAACTTCAAGATGTAACTGATTTCTAAATTATAATCCACGCCACAATTCAAACAATGCCATGTCAAAGTTCTACATGGTTGGTACTCAAAAGGAACATAAACCTTCCTTTGTTATTCACCTTTAGCTTTACTGGCCAAATACCACAATTGCTGCTTCTGGCTCTTGCAAACAGCGGAGGTTTAACACAATGCCCAGAGCAAAGGTTTCAAAACAAACAAGTCACAGTGATGCAGATTTCAGAGGGTAAGGATTCAGAAGAAACCATTTTTGTAAAGGACACATGATATATCAGAAATAAAATACGTGTTTAATTGTGTTGATGTTTATGCTATAACCAATCCCATTCAGGATCTTGAACCAAACATAATCTACAAACAGACTATTAGGCCAATTGGCACACAGTATGCTCAATATGTATGTCTGTGGTCTTATTTGCATAGGCTGATAGCTGAGAATTTAAAAAAAAAGCAAAATTCAATTTTGTTAATTTTGAGTGCACAAAACATCTTATTTTCTTTATATTAAATCGTAGAAACACATCAGCACATCCCATCTGTGATCTGCCTTTCAACCACTGATGAAAATTTAAGAAAACGATTAACATATTATTTTCTGATCATTTAACAAGTGCATGATCTTGTAATAGTTGAGGTTTTCACTGCTTGCAAGTCATATCAAACAGACAAGTCTTTATATTGGTGGCACTGGCAGGAAAGGTGAATCAAAATGGCACCCTATTAGGACTAATCTGACTCATTCACATTTCAGACAAGGGGTTCAAATAATTGTTTCCATAGTCTACATAAAATAAAACAAATCGTTCCCCATGTCCAGTAATTCATCTTATTTTACAACTTTAGGCATCTATCATTCTCGTCCTGAGGATTTTTGAAAACTTAAAGCAAATAAAATATCAAAGAATTCTTATTGTCATGAAAGGCAATGAAATTATGGTGAGTAATCGATTCCCTGCGAGAAGCGATTTAAGGTTAGCAAAATTGTAAATCGCTTAAGATTTTACCAGCAGCACATGGAGAAAGTATTATTTCTTTACCAAGGTAGTTTGACTTGATAAAACCAAGCCAATGGAGTACCACAGCAATAATTTTGTGTTCATGTCACATATATAAATTAGGTTGACAATATAATATTAATCATTTTTATAAACTGAGTTTTGGGATCCTGAACAAAAGACCCCTCTGCACTAGAGAATGTTTTACTCTATGTCCAAGTACACCGTGGTTGTTTCTGACGTCCTAACAATGTGCCTTCAGCACCAACCGTTAATTGGAAACACTATTACGACCAGTATTGCCATTTCATTTAGACTTTGTGCTGTATTTACTAACCCATTGGAAACTTCCCAAAATAATTTAACTTCATACCACCTTTTGATATTTCTGAGAGTTTTTTATTCCATCACTTTGAGTTCCATTCTCCTCCTCAATAAACCTGCTGTTATAAATGCCATTGTTTGAATCTACAATCTACAATCTTATCTGTATGTCATGGAATGGTTACTGGCTTCTCTATTGTCACCTGCTCCTGTTCAAAATTGATCATTTAACAAATAAACAAATCTATAATGTTCACACTATTGCAAAAGATACAGAACCCCCTACATTTATTTTAAAGCAGAAGTCACATTTTGTGATTTGGACAATGTATAAAGCATTACTTTGGGTGCTTCTATTCATCATCATTCTTTTATCAAATTGCTATAGCGTTGTAACTCCCATGAATTCATAATTATTTAGGTAAAAATAAAAACATCACCTGAATTATCTAGTATTAATGCTGTTGTCTGAATTCCCTGCTATTTGATTTAGTTAAAGCAATAACCTGTCTATTTGTTAAAATGATCAGTTAGAGGAAATGAAGTAATTCTCTCTCCAGCATTACATTTTGGTGCACAGTATTCTAAACAATTAATCCAGGACCAGGAAGTCAAATTCTTACACCTTTTGGCACCTCCAAATACAATTCTGGAATACACATCAAATGTTGAATTTTTAGTGCAATGTACACATTTTATGCTACACCTGTGAGAAAATTATAAAAGTTTGCTCTCAGATATTTTTATCCATATGTTGAACGTTGGTAATAAAATCTGGAGTAACAAAGAGCATGCAAAAATAAAGTGACTATCAGTCTTTCATCCACTCCTACCACTGAGCATATAAAATCTGTTATGTTTACCTCTCCTAATTAATCTCCAAAGGAAGCATCTAAAATATGCCATAATCGCTACACAAGCAATTATGTCATGAGGTGCCACCAAATGTTATGAAATCCAGAAAGTGAAACCCATTAATTGCATACTTTCCATAGTAAGATAGAAAACATCTCCAGTTCTTGGCACCTGTTTTTTGCACTGACTTATTGGGCTAAATTTGCTTGATTGGGAATTTGTTCGGCAAATGAGATAATTAAAGATTTCTTACCTGGATATATCTTTTTCTAAATGTGAGAATGGAATTTTCTAACAAAGACATTTTTGACTTTAAAACATCCAATGTGTAGATATATACACACGTAAAATCATTTGAAATATACCTTACTGAAATAAGTGGAATTGAAATATTACTGGAACATTTGTGATATTTGACTAAAATTGAATGTGTAACCTCAGTCAAATAATGCTCAATATGGAAATCATATCATGGAAATATTGTGAGTTAATAAATGCAAACAATTCCCCAAATTTTGTAATAATGTTTTGTCATCTACTTGTATTATCAGTGTTAAAATTCTACTTCCCAATTAATTTTGATCCCTTGCTAATAATTTGACACCATGAATACCAAAAGGATTATATGCTTCCCTGTTTCTTCCAATAGAACCAATCTGCCAAATCAATAATGAACTATGTTTCTTAAATACTTTCTGTGTGTACTGGATAAACATTTACATTTAATTCTTAGGTAACCACCTTTTTCCTGCATCCTAGGTTAAAACTTAACCTATCAGTTGCTGTGAGCTTGCCTTAGTAATTTCGCAATGAACTTTCAATGGGTTGAATACCTGCAATAATGGCCTGTTAGGAATTCCATCATAATCTGCTTGCCAGTTGGCTTCAGATATTACAACTGCTTCAACACTATGTTCTACATAATATATATATAGCAGACGCAGCAAACATAGCCTACTCTTTATCCAAAAGGGACCTACAAGAGACGCATGCCAGACCCTTTCATAAAATGCCTTTCTCAATTACAGAATGCTCTGCTTATGCAATGTGTATAGGCAACACAAATAAATGACCCAACTTGAAAGCTCCCATCTGAGAATAAGTTTTAGTGCATGATGTATGCTTTTCTCCACAACTGTTAAATACTTCACATAACATCACTATGGAAAAATACATAGGCAATTAACGTTAGCATCATGTAGTTGCACTGATGTTGAGTCTACTAACAGGCCAAGCAGAACAAAGTATGGAGTAAATATCACTCAATTTCCTTTGAGATACTGATGCGGTTCTAAAACTTCAGGTGGAGAGAGGAAAAAAGTAATTTTCAATAACAGTACTTTTTGATGAAAGAGGAAGTGCATTGTTTTGTTACTAATTTTTAAAATGTTGTTTTACCTACTGTTACATAATACCACATTAATCACCATATTCAATACATCAATTTTTGGAATTTACTCATGTAATAATGAGGGAGCTTTTTAAACAAAAAAGGTTAGTAATTTAGAGGGCATGATAGTAAAATGATTAAATTACTGAATTGGTCTCCAAAGACCTATATCATTGACCTGGAATCTTGAATTCAAAACTGCCTGGCACCTCACAATTTCAATAAATCTGGAATTAAAATATTAACATTAATGAGACCATTAAACAATGTGGTTGTTGTAAAACACCCTCTGATGCACTAATGTTATTTCATCAAGTGTCTACCATCTATCCGAGTCTAAACCCATTGAAAACAACTGCAGGTCAATTTGATCTTAATTAGGGATGAGTAATAAATAGGTCTTGGTAGTGAATCCTCATCCGTGGTATCTAGCTTGCAGATTTGTCACCATTTATAAAATCCATGTGTGGCTCATTGCTCGTGATGTTATGGGAAAGCTGCATCTATAAATTGTAAATATAGTCATCTTTGTTTGCTTTAGTTTAGAGCTACGGCATGGAAACAGGCTCTTTGGCCCACTGAGTCATCGCTGACCAACATTCACTCGTACACTAGTTCTACGTTTTGAGGTCACAGAGAGAACGTAAAAACCCCATACAGACAGCACCCGCATTCAGGATCAAACTTATGCTGTAAGGCAAACCTGCTCAACAATTGTTTAGAAAGAAAAAAAGGTTGGTTCAATCACAGTTGGGACATGCATGGTTGAATGGCAGGTAAACTGCTGCATAACTTGATGTTTAAAATAAAATTATAAACAATAGCTGAAATCTATCAAAAGTATTCAACTTTTTCTTTTTACAGATTTTTACGGACCTGCCATTTACCCACTGCATTTTCAGTTCTCCTTTTATTGACAATATCAAAAGCCAGGCAAAGCAACCCAGAAATATTACATGCAAAATAAAGGCTGTAGGATGTTGCAGAGAACAAGATGTGTGTACAAAAATATATTAGATAAAAATCACTCGTTTTAACAGGCTTTCTAGTTGTCAGACTATTTTTTTAAAAGGTTTTGCTGAAACTATTTGTCTAATATTTTTAAATTGCCTTTTTATATGCTTCCCTCCATACTGTTAAAATACCATTCAAAAACAGAGAACAAAGTCCTGTAGTTGCAGGATATCTGAAATAAAACATAAAAGGCTGTAAATACTGAACAGGTCAGGCAGCATGTGATGAAATGAACAGATTGCCTTTCATGAAAACCAAAATATCATCAACCTGGAACTCTAACTCTTGTGTCTCTCTCCATACGTTGTATTATGTTCTAGATATTTCCATCGTCTCCTGTTCTTTTTGCAAAATATTTTTCTCTATTGAACACTGCGATGTCAAGTTCCTTCTTTGTAATTTATTGAAACAAGTAGTTGGCCCATGCTGGAGGAAATCATGGGCTACAAATAAAGTTTGACCTCCACTGTGCAGAGTCAAGAAATTTTGAAATGGCAATTGAATTGTGTTCACTTTTGAAATAAACTAACCTCCACAACAGAGGCAACTGGAGTACATTAAAATTGCAAAATCAGACAGCTTGGTATTGGGCCAATGGAAAGCGTGGGGAGAAATAATCATACTGGTAAAATTGACTCGACATTATGCAACATTTCTAACTAAGGCTGCAAAGCAGCTTTAGTTTACAATATCAAAACAAAATAAAAATAAAAGTAAATTACATTTAATGACAAAGTAAATGCTTCTGCATTATATATTTTGTAGTAGTTACATAACTTGATTCAATTTACAGACTCTTCACTGTGTTAACAGTTTCTTATTAGGAACACAGAATCTGCTTTCTTTACAATTCTTCTATTAATATTCAGAAATAGAAAGTACCATGTTGTTTTCATATGGGTCCTAAATTAAATTTCTACTTGTGGCCACAATTCTTTTGAGATTTTGACTTCTGTAGGACTGAAATTTACTATCCTATTTTCATTGGAGTAGAATTTCAAATAATTATTTTACGATCAATTTTTTGACACTGTTCACTGAGATTTGAGGTTGGTTGCTTATATAAAGTACTTGTAAATTTATCCTGCAATTTGCACCCTCAGCATGAAGTTTTGTGTTTGGCCTTGAGCTGTTATGTGGTTGGAAGAAAGGGACTACTTGGACATTGAATGTTTAATCCACATTCAAAACTACATCAATCGCCTATTGAATGAAATACTGGACCATTGCATTAGCATGAATTGAGCACAAAATTGTAGATTCCAAAAAAGCAGATGGATGTTAGATGGAAGTCAGAACAAGAGCCCAAGATTTAGGCTCAAATGATCACTTAAAAAACGTGAGCAGAACTGACTGAAAGCCTTATAGTTGCTGTGTGGTGGTGATCGTGA
The DNA here is from genome assembly GCF_010909765.2 of Amblyraja radiata. NCBI lineage: Eukaryota > Metazoa > Chordata > Chondrichthyes > Rajiformes > Rajidae > Amblyraja > Amblyraja radiata. Next base: position 19,402,601 of record NC_045968.1, read on the forward strand.
CTGTGTGGCCTTTTCATGAAAGCCGATTTCCAATTTATAGAGGCTCCGATAAACTTGCAAATACAATGCATGCAAGGAAATTGGAAAGCAGGGAGTTTCCTTTAATCAGTTTTCTTATATCTCTGGCTGGTTTGATTTTGTGGGTAATACTGTGCATTTCATCAGACATTCATACAGTGAAAGTACCTGGGGTGTTTTTCTACAATTGAAACATTATATAAAGGCAGGTTTGCAGTGGTGTTTCTGACTTGTGCAGATAATCAGCCTATTCAGCTATTGCTGTCAATTGACAATGAGAGCAAAACAAAATCAGTGCTTGAGACTGCTAATAGGAAGAAAGGAACTTTATGAAGCCTTGATAAGGCACAGATTAAAGGGTGGTTTGCACTGCAAAGAAGTCAACCCTGAAAGGTGAACAAGAGGGTGAAAAAATGGAAAGAACAAGCAAAACTAAACGGCGTCAAACGCAGCAATGGCAGCTAATAAAAATCCACAAACATAACACTGCATTTTAAGACATATTGCACAAACAGACAATATTTTAAAATTTTGAATAAAGTCCATTGCACACAGTAAGCATGTACTTCGTTCTGATATAAAATCTAGCATATTCTCTTCAACAAAAAAGCCGACAAAAAAAAGTATTGACAATTTCTTTACACGACACACCTGACTGGGTGGCAGTCAGTCTTCAAGGTTAATGTGCACTGGTCACCCTGACTGTCCAGCAGCTGAGCTAGCTTTACATTTATGTTGGCAGGTCGGAAATGACAAGCTTGTCTATCTTGCTGTTGAGTTCTGGGGCAGTAGATAGTTCATCTGATTCATAGTCTTCTTCAAATGAGCTGTGGGGAAAAAACAAATGATTGTACGATAATGCAACCACAGGATACGTTTATGTGTACTATGGTTGTAAAAGTAGATAATAACCGATTTCTAATCCGAGCTGCCAACTGGCGGAAACTTGTGGTTAGGCACTTACAATTACAACCACAGAGTGATAGCAAGGATGAGGGGGAGTTAATTTCCTCAACTATTTTAACCTGCTCTTTTCAGCGAAGGATTATTTCACCAGACATAAGTTAGAGTAAAGGAATAGGTGACTTTTCGTGTTGAGACCCTTCTGGACCTATTCCTTTTCTCCAGAGATGCTGCCAAAGGACCTATTCCTTTTCTCCAGAGATGCTGCCTGACCCGCTGAGCTACTCCAGCTTTTTGTGTCTATCTTCAGTTTAAACCAGCATCTGCAGTTTCTTCCTACACGTAAGACAGTTCTTTACTAATGCATCAAGTTTTGATCCATGCTGATCACATTTTGATTCCATCAATTTTAAGCTGCTAACCTTATTGTTAAAGCTAAAACATTGTAAAATGAATTTTAAAAAGGTTACCAGAAAGTGTTGTTTTGCATTTATTCCTTGCAATCAAGAAAAGCAACCTAAGATTCATAAGGAAAGAATTAAGAAGATTTTCTCTGCTCTGCTGTGACGCATTGAAAAATTGATGAACATTATTTGAAGGGAGACAAAAATGCTGGAGAAACTCAGCGGGTGAGGCAGCATCTATGGAGCGAAGGAAATAGGCGACGTTTCGGGTCAAGACCCTTCTTCAGACTGCTAAATATTATTTGAAGACTCCTACCCTTCCTGTAACTGTTCATTGGCCGATTCCTCAGCAACTAAAATTTCATATTCTTCAGCTGCGTATTTATCCCAGTCGGAAGGTTCTGGACCATCACTGTCGACATCCTGAAAGAAACAAAATACAATCGTCAATGACCACCCAGGGGATTAATGCTGCAATTTTTTAATGTATAAGTACATAAGAACAATTAATTATGCTTTAAAGTTCAATCAACCTTATTTTGGAAACATTCAGTTAGACAAAAAAAACTATGCATAATTTAATCAGGAAGCTAATGGTTTCGTTTTAGTTTAGCTTAGAGATACAGCGCGGAAGTGGGCCCTTTGGCCCACCGGGTCCGTGCCGACCAGCGATCCTCGTACAGTAGCACTATCCTGCAACACAATAGGGACAATTTACAATTTTTACTGAAGTCAATTAACCTACAAATCTGTACGTCTGGAGTGTGGGAGGAAATTGAAGTACCCGGAGAAAACCCACCCACGGAGAGAAGGTACAAACTCTGTACAGACAGCACAGACAGTATATATTATATATATAATATACACTAGGTACTCAAGGGTAAAACTTTATACTGGGCTATAATATAAATTGAATGGACATTATTCCATTTTTTCCCCCTCTATGATCAATATCAACAAAAGTGAATAATAAGGCATGAAGTGGCATGCCTACTTGCTGCTATTGCTCAAGGCAAATTTATAGTCTACAATATTAAAGCTGAGATTGATTATGCTCCACATGTGCCTTCAATAAGGCTCTCTCTTATCCATTGCTGTCAAGTGTTGATAACCCCATAGACAATATTACAGTTATCCAAATTGCAGAACATTTTTTAGAAGAACAAAATCAGAACTGTATAAACAGAGAGAGTATATTACAGGTTCCCTGGTATCTCACTTTGAGCTAGATTGCATAGCCTATAGAGACTGCCTATGAAGGCTCATAGATTGATAGACATTGTTGCCTCCCTCTCTGTTTTGGTTGCGCACGGTCAAAGGGCAGCTATAACTATTGCTCTTTTTATCATGGAGCAATCTCCAGGCTTGGACGAGCTGTGCAGCCAAACAAAGCGAGGGGAGGGCACTAGCTTCCATCAATTCCCACACCAAGTGGTAAAAAAGGCTGCGGGATCCAGGAATCTGATCACTTGAAATGACCAGGGTGCACCTCTAAGGCCATATCCCAATGCAGAGCAGTGGCACCACTTGACCAGCCTGCCCAACATCACTCGCAGGCAACCTCTCCACGTCAAGCCGTGGGCTATTCTTATCTGCAGGTGCATCAACTAGGGGTTGAAGCAGGTTTCCAGCATGGTTCATGCAGACACTTTCTTTTAAAAATTACAGGTAAGTTCTTACCTGTGCATGTTTGGACTGGAGGACCAAGAGTACAACAACCAATTAGGGCTCTGCAAGATACGCTATATGATAAGGTAGTTATACTTAATCGTGATTAAAATCCCAATATTCTCAGTATACTTCTCTACTCACTCTTTCAGTTTTCTCTTACTTTCTCGTTCACTGATCAGTGTATGATTCCGAGGCATAAATTGCTTGTGTCAGAAATTATTCTTTATAGATGAGTCTCGATACTGATGACCAGTAGGTTTTGAGGGAATTCTCTTGCATACCGAGCCATATTATGAATATTCTTGTATTATAAAACTTACCACCTTGCAGCATGATGCGAAATTATCACATCCTCTCAAATGAAGTAAATAGGTTCAGATCAGATATAGCTCTGTTGCTCAAAACACATCCCCTGCCTTAAGCTTGAAACAAATGCATTTTGCTTCATTGGGGACAATTCACACTGCTTGGTTGCCCCATATACAGTTACCTTTTGCACAGCAAATGGATCTCTCTGCTCATGGTCCAGATACTTTTCCAAGTTGAAGCAGGTATCATAAAAGATATGAGCCATTCGGCACCTCTTTAGATCTCGCATGGTTATTTTACCTGGATAGAAGAAGAAGAATGAAGATAAAACTGGGAAAACACTAGTAAAACTACAAGTATCTTTACATTGACAAATTACTTGCAGCCATGTCTCCATCTAAGTGCTGCATTTTCTTTACGTATCTATAAAGCTGTCAACAAACTTCCTCTTTTGAAAGCTACAGAGAGGAACCTTGCACAAATGGAAGGTGTCACCAATGGAGAAGAATTACACATATTGCATCCACACTAATTTCATAATTGGAGGAAACAACAAAATATTAAGGCATGTGTGAGCAATGACCTGGATGTTCAGATGACAATTCATAAAGCAATAGATCTACTACAGCAGGAAATTCAGCCATTCACATTTAACATGGTTTTATGAAATACTTAAGTAAAGTACCAGGTGCTAACTGTTATATGGACCAATAGTTGTGGTTGACCCAAGAGGTTGGTAGGCTGCTCTGGAAAGTTAGATCACATGGGATCCAGGGAGAGCTAGCCAAACTGGATAGAAAATTGGCTTCATGGAAGGATGCAGAGGATGATGGTGAAAGGCTATGATTACTTAAACCATGCAGGAATGTTGTCACATCAAATTTGAAAGCCAGGAGAAGCATTTGCATCATGCACTTTAAACAGAAGCAAATGGAATTATGCTCAGACAGCAAAATAAGGGCTATTGAATGTAGGTCTGCACCCATTTCAAAACAGAAGATTATAATTATTCACTGATCGAGGATGTCTGAAGAGGGGAACATATTCATCTGAGATCTTAGATAAATTACACACTGCACATACTGGCAGGAGTACAAATGACAGCTGTAGCCAAATCTTGTATTTGGGTCAGATATTGATAAAGCCACATAAATGTCACCATGCACAGTCTCCCAATAGTACAGAACAAGTGCCAATCCTACAGATAAAGAAGTGAACCACATTCATAGAATTCACATTGATTCTTTGACAGAAAGGCATCAATAATTTTCGTGTTCAAATGGATTGAAGTTAGTCATGGGGGATCAAGTATGCTAGCAGAGCATATAATTAAGAGGCTGAGATCGATCTTTGCAACCCCAAGGTATGCCTGAAGAATTGGTGTCATGTCAATTTTGTCTCATGTGTTTCAAATTCTTCATGAGGAACAAGCATATCAAGCATTCATTAATTCCCTCATAACATCCAGCTTCTAGTAGTGTAACTGAAAACTGTCTCTATTCTTTGGAAGTATCGAGGAAACAAGGCTTCCAATATTGTTAAGTCTAGTTAACTTTGTGTTCAGATATCATCCTGTGTCGCACTCAATCACAGGATGCACCCCAGCAGGGCACTTCATGCGCCACAAACGTTAAAACCACTAATAGACTTGTTATGGCGAAGGAAGTCGAGAAACTGTAGTGTACCCAACATTTTGAATGACATCAACAACACAATGGAAAAATAATTCCGGTAACCCGGGAAAGTATTAAAACCAATAAAACAAGTACATCCTGCAAGAGAAAAATGCCGTATCATAGAAATATGTCATGACAAATGTGTTCCAGAAGTGCATACAGAAGAGCTTACACATGTCAACAGCGAGATGAATCAATTTGTAATATGTTCAATGGCACAAAAAGTAAAAATGCCAGCAATAAAAACATAGTTAAGGAGATTTAAGTGTCTGAGAAAACCAGTTGATGGACACAACCTATAATCACTGTGTATATGTGAAACACTTTTCCAAAGAGGGAAAACAGTTTACTGTGTTTGCACGTAAATATGATAGGAAGTCATGTGGGTATGTAATGTGATGGCATCATGAGCTTGCCATTACCACACAGTACTGTGGTCAGGACGCATTGCAGCAGGTACCCACCGATGTCTCCCGTAGATTATTACAACAGACAGCACCAAACCCTGGCTCACAGACCATCTCCAAATACAATACAAACACATTGCTAAAACTTTGGTTTGAAAACAATCTTGCTATACCAGGATAGACACAAAGTGCTGTAGTCACTCAACAGGTCAGGCAGCATCTGGAGCCTGATCCTCTGAGTGCCTGATCCTCTGAGTTACTCCAGCACGTTGTGTCTATCTTTGGTATAAGCCAGTCTCTGTAGTTCCTTTCTATTTGCTATACCAGAAACTGTAGGGTTTCAATAATTCCCTGAAACAGTAATATAGCTTTCTATAGAGCAAGACACTTTTATGTATGAAAAACTAAAACATTCTAACCTATCCTAGAAGTTTTTATTGATAAATTTGCCTTAAAATAACATACTGAAAATTCACATTATTTAGTCACATTTGCATATCTCAAATCCAAATTATTTAATGTTTAGTATAGCTTCATTATTTTTGTCTAATTTCCATTTCCCCTACTGATTTAAGTCAATGTGTCACAAACCCGAGAGACATACATGTGATACAAGAATGCACTGTTAAGTAAGCTCAAGATGCCCTTTATACAGAGAATGATGATAATTCATAGCTACTTTCACACTAGATACTGCCTGTTTACCAAACCAGCATTCCAGGGAGTAAAAAACATTGATGTGAAATTGTATATATAATCAGTCTATAATGTTTGATTATACCCCTCCCACTCCGTATCCGACCTCTCTGTCCTAGGTCTCCTCCATGGCCAGAGCGAGCAACACCGGAAATTGGAGGAACAGCACCTCATATTCCGCTTGGGGAGTCTGCATCCTGGGGGCATGAACATTGAATTCTCCCAATTTTGTTAGTCCTTGCTGTCTCCTCCCCTTCCTCAGCTCTCCTGCTGTCTCCTCCCATCCCCCAGCCTTCGGGCTCCTCCTCCTTTTTCCTTTCTTCTCCCCGCCCCCCCACCCCCATCAGTCTGAAGAAGGATTTTGGTCCGAAACTTTGCCTATTTCCTTCGCTCCATAGATGCTGCTGCACCTGCTGATTTTCTCCAGCTTTTTTGTGAACCTTCGATTTTCCAGTATCTGCAGTTCCTTCTTAAACAAATATAATGTTTGATTATTCATTTTCTGAAAATAATGTTGTTCTCTGCTAAAAGATAAAAATTGTAGAAACATCTGGGTGATATATTTGTACAGTTATTTACCTTCACATTCTGGCTTCACAAGATCCAGCATCTGACAGAGGAGATCATGGAATGGCAATGGCTCAATGCCCATTCCCTCCATCCGTTCACATTGCTCTTCATAGAAGTATTCTAGCTCATACATGGACAGCACCCCGTCCCCATCAATGTCCATGGCCCGAAACCAGTATTCCATGCTAAAAGACAATGAAAACAACTTAATACGTATTACTCCTTACTCCTCGGATTGTTTTATCTAGAGCATTGGAGGCTGAGGGGTGACCTGAGAAGTAAATAAAATACTGAGAGGCATAGGCAGGAATCTTTTTGTCAGGATCAACATGTCACACACTAGAGGACGTAGATTTATGGTGATAGGAGGGAAAGTTTAAAGTTCTACCTACAGGTAACCACAACATGTTACAATGAGCGGGTCCTGGAAAACAGTCCATATCACAAATGTCCATAACATGAAGCTTCATCATCTGTGCAGGTGCCAAGAAATACAAGTTAAAAAAATTAATTGGTATTTATTTTTTAACTTTAGACTAGAGATACAGCATGGAAACAGTCCCTTCGGCCCACTGGGTCAGCGCCGACAGGTGATCACCCCTTACACTAGCACAATCCTACACACTAGGATTACACACATCCTACACACTAACTTACAAACCTGTTAAGTCTTTGGAATGTGGGAGGAAACCGGAGCACCTGGAGAAAACCCACGCAGCCACAGGGAGAACGTACACTGTGCCACCCAGAAATTTCAGAAGAGCACATTTTAATTCCGTATCCCAGGTGGTTGGTATTAGTGATTTGTGAATTCAACAAGGGTGAATTTCCATTACCCGAACTGTTGTAAGGAGGGGTCATCTGTTCTTTACCTCATATTCTGAGACTATGATCCAAGATTCTAGACTATCCAGCTAAGAAAACATCCGCAGAGTACCATGCCTGTCCAGTCCTTTCAAATGTTTTTCACATGCCTATGAGACTGCCTCACATTCTTCTAAACTTTTCTGAATCCAGGCCTTGTTAACCCAACTGCTTCTCGTAAAACCATTCCACCATTCAGCCTGGTGGTTCTTCATTACACTATCTCTATGATTATTTCCATTCTCAGGTAAGGAAACCAAAACCATACACAATACTGCAAACATCACCAAGGTCCTATATAAAATCCTTGCCCCTGTACTCAAGATCTTTTGCAATGAGGGTCAACATCCATCTGTCTTTTTATCTGCCTGCTTTGCCTTCAACTTAATTTTTAGCAATTGGGGTATAAAACATCCTTTGACTGAATATTTCCCAACCTGTCACCATCTAAATAATGCTCTTACTATCTGTTTCTTACCAAAGTGGGTTGTTTCTCATTTATCCACGTCATATTGCATCTGGCATGTATTTGTCCACTATTTTAACTCGTCAAAATTGCCTTGATGTCTCTTCCAGATGATGCTGCAGAAACAGGTCTATTCACTGCCACCTTCTTAAAGTTAAATAAGGATGGGCAATAAATGTTGAACTTGACAATGTCCATATTGTAGGAATGAATAATAAACACAGAAATGTACAGATACCAAGAGTTGGAAATGTTCATTCACAACCTTGTTATAAAAACTACCTTGTGGAATTCTTCTTATCTTCTTCTGAAAGGAGAAACCATACAAAATCAGCATAGCTCATTCGTCCATCCCGCTGCACACAGTTTCCCCTGAAAACCAAAGACAGAGGTGTTGTATTTACCAATTCAAAACTAAATCTTCCTAAACCCTAAATCTCTTTTCAAAAAGACAAATGCAAAATGTTCTTTAAAAAAAATAGTAAAATCTCCAACCCACACCCATAACCGAGGGCAGATAAAGCTCATTGCTACTTTTATTGGCGAGCTCACTTGCAATCCACCTCTGGAAGACAAATATTAATTCTCTGATCCCCTTTAAACTCTTACTTCCCACCTTAAACTTATTGCTTTGAGTCTTTGACATGAGGCAAAGTATCTTACCATCTACTCTATCTATATCAGAGTCCCTCTCTGCTTCCTCCATTCCAGTCACATATCTTTATCAATCAACTGCTCAAAAAAAACAATGCAATTCCAAAATGACATCCCCAGTTTTGAATTAGCTCAATGTAAAAAAAAAAAATAATTATGCAAAATTGAAGATGTTATACTCACCTTGTAACTGCACCGGAGAATATTCGTTCAATAATTCTATTAGAGATAGCTGTGGAGAAAAAGAAAAATAGCAATAATTCTTGGGTTGAAAATGATGCTGCAGGTAGCAATGGGGTTAATATTGAGACTTTGAACAAGGAGGGAGCTGCTGCTGAAGCAACTTCTGATCATCACAGCCGCTGCTAAAGCAGGAAACCCTGTCGTGGTCAATGCTGGAACTCTGGAGGAGAAAACAACCTGAATTCCTTTTATACGTCTTGTCTTTATGCAAGTAAAAAGGACACTGGTGAATGCTCTTTCCTCGTTTTAATGCATTTAAAATTTAACAAGTAGCATTTAATCAAGGAATCACTGATAAAGACTGGATCTAATTAATTTTGACGGCAAGAGCTGTCTCAAATAAATCCTCACAATTAATCTTTCTAGCAGAGCATTAAGGCTGACATATTGGACTCACTTCTTGACTTTAATCAAAGCATTCTACCAAGGCTTTCTGCAAACATTTTAAGCATTGGCCATGGATTGCAATTTTTTCCCAACTGATCCATGATACTGATATGTGATCGGTTAAGAGGTTTTATTATTTACAAAGGTTTTCTGTTTTCTGGGAATCTTTCAGAGTCAAATATAATGGCTAGAATGATTATGCAAGAGCAGTCCATCAGCAGGGATTCTGGAAAAAAACCAGAAAGACACCGTTTAATCTGTCAGGTCTAATCAGGTTTTACCTGATAGCATATAAAGCAGAAGAAATATAAAGAGAATTAAGGCCAGCACTCGCAGTATTTCCTCAGAGATTTAGCAGAGAGCTTTGATGAAAGCCAAAATGAAGTGAGTTCAAAATGTCAGCAATGATGCTGCTTCGTAAAGATTAAACTTGAGGATTCATGCGAGGCATCCTGTGCAGTCAAAATCAATGAGATTCAGAGTCGTTATCACCGATTTCTCCATGTTAAAATTACTTGTTAAAATTAGAACGCATTAAAACAGGGAAAGAATAACTAGTGAAAAACAATTTTTGCTTAAATTATTCTGTTAGCATTTTCCATGCACAATGTTCTATCTTTAATGTATTTTATGCTCCTTTATTAAAATATTTTGGATATGTGTTTGTATTTTGCCTTCCAAGAACAGTTGCCTACTAATTCATGTGCAGTCAGTTGCATTAATTGAAATTTGGGAGGAAGAGGACAATGCACAGTCAATTGATTTGACACCTATAAAGCCATTTACTGGGCTTGAATGATCAGACAATTTTTCTCTTGTAGGAGAATTCAATTCAAAGTGAGTGTGGAGGAAATGTTGTCTTAAGGGCCTGTCCAACTTGGCGATTATTTTGGTGACTGCCGGCATCATTGACTGACGTATCAGGTCACCGAAAAAGTCGCAGCGTGATGACGTATTGACGAGCGGTGTTTTTTCAAGTGTCGCAACATTTTTTTTGTCGCCACTGGATTTTGAAATGTTCAAAATCTTTCGGCGACCCCTGATACATCAGTCAATGACGCCGGCAGTCGCCAAAAAAATCGCCAAGTGGGACAGGACCTTTATTCCTTCGCTATTATTCTGTTTTACTCATTTTGGAATGTGGTGCTCAATACATAAAGTCGTTTTCTACCAATGCAACAAGCTGTAGCCTTGCTTTTCACACGCCTATTCTCATGACAGGGCAAAGATACGATACACTTTCTATCATAGGGTGAAAATGTCAAAGATTGGAGGGCATAGCCTTAAGGAGGTGCAAGTCTTTGTACATAGAGAGTGGTGGGTGGCTGGAACATACTGTCAGGGGTGGTGGTAGAAAAATAGAGGCTGTGAAGAGGCTTTTAGATGGGCACAAGGATATGCAGAGAATGGAGCGATATAAATCGAGATGAGAAGAACTTTTTTCACACAGAGAGTGGTGAATCTCTGGAACTCTCTGCCACAGAGGGTAGTCGAGGCCAGTTCATTGGCTATATTTAAGAGGGAGTTAGATGTGGCCCTTGTGGCTAAGGGGATCAGAGGGTATGGAGAGAAGGCAGGTACGGGATACTGAGTTGGATGATCAGCCATGATCATATTGAATGGCGGTGCAGGCTCGAAGGGCCGAATGGCCTACTCCTGCACCTAATTTCTATGTTTCTATGTCTATGTTTCTAAATCACATGTGGGCAAAAGTGATTAGTTTGAATTATCATCATGTTCAGCAGATATTGTGGGCTGTAGGGCCTGTTCCTGTGCTGTTCTGTTCTGTGTTCTATGATATTACCTGAGACTTACAAATAAGACAGAGCAAAGGCCATTTAGCCCATGAACCCATTTCACTCAGCCCAAGTTTGCTAATCGTGCAAGGGACCCGTGCTTAATATAACTTCACCACTAACAATAACAGTGTGATTCAAAAAATTGAATCTAAGACAATGATCCGAACCATCCTGATTTTGTTCCAACTGTCTCACAAGATTGTATTGCAGATGTGGGTGGGGCTTGCCAGGGAAGGCTGCTCCACAGGGAAGGAACCCTAAATCAAGGTTTTAGGCTTGCAAAGACCAACTCTTAGTTTCCTTGTGAGTTTGCGTTATCAGAAATGAACCTTAAAATCCCTCCCCCTCCCCCTGCCTCTCAAAAGTAAATTCCAATCATCCTTCTACACCCTCCTATTCCCCTTTCCTGACTGCAATCGCTATTAGTCTCCATCCTGCCTGCTGGATATCCATTCAAAGATAGACACAAAATGCTGGAGGAACTCAGCGGGACAGGCAGCATCTCTGGTGAGAAGGAATTGATAGTCATTCAATCCCCTTTGTTCATGGATCTGATACCAGGTTCAGACTGGGTATGAAGCCTGGACTACTTAAATAATCCACTTCACGTATAACATCTCAGTAAAAGTGAGTTAGGAGAAAATTGATGCTGATCTCTTCCGGCTCAAGCATGCCATGGGTTAAAATTGGAGTAACTATTTCTGTAACTCAAACGTAAAGCAAAAGCCCCACATGTTACAACTAATAACTGTCCAATATGCTGCTTAATATATAATAAATGCTATTGAAGAAGTTTTGATTACTCCCACACTGTCAGGAGGTGAACACAAAGTGTTTGTGCTAGTTCTGATGAGCAGTTGCAGTGTCTGTGTGTGAGTGAGAGAGAAAGAGGAGAGAGAAAGCGAGAGACAGAAAGAGCGAGGGAAAAAAAGAGAGAAAGAGAAAACGCTAATGAGAGAGGGAGAGGAGAGAGGGAAAGGGAGAGAAAGAAGAAAACTCATTGAGCAAGACTCATTATCACCAGACCCAGAAGAAAAAATGAGTTTCAAAATTGGCAATCAAATAGAGAATGCAACACTTCTTGAACTAGTTAACATTTTCTCAGTGAGATTTAAAAGATATATGACAACCTTAAGTTATTACACAAATATTATTAGATAACATTTAAGACGCATTGCTATGCCAGTTACAGAATTACTTACCATGGTCATTGTGTCTGGCCAAGTCCTTCTGGTCAACAAAGAGGTCATGGTCAGTGTCAAGTTCCCAGAATTTACAGTAAATAACATAGAAATGCTCATAAGAGAAGTAGTCTGTAATTTGGTTGATGTCATCCTCTTCCTCCAGGAGGGCGAGAGTCTAAAGGCAAAAGGCAAATGTTATTAAATAGCAGGAACATTGGTGGTAATAAATTGATTCTCTTGCATCATTGCACTCTGGATTTCATCAGTAAAAGCATGGAAATGGTAACAAAGGCCCCAACCTTCTGCTGATAAAGATTCACCAACAAGAAGCTCTTTGTGTGGCAAGTAATCTCTGATGTCCACACCTGAGCATTTGTACATGGAAGCCAGAGATGAGCTTGAGTTCAATGCCCTGACTTCCATTTCATCTGTGGGGTGCAATCCCAACATGCTGAGCCATGAAGCCAGATGCACTGCACGTGAATGGCATCATCCAGCTTCTTTGTAAAGGTAAGTGCAGCCAAATATTCTTGGATATTTTCTTCATTTCCTCTTAATATTAATGTTTTTTATTGATAGGTTTACATCACTTTCATTCTTAATTATTTTTCTGCCCAGTTTCCCTTCCTCAATCCAGACCTTTAGCTTCCTCTTTTTATATTAGATCTGAAATTGAAGTTGCCCACTCTAATTCATCTTCACACTCTCATCTTTTCTCCATCTTTCAGTTATAATTTTTAATCTTTTTAACAACATTTTAAATTATCTTTAATTATTTTATATGTCTTGGAGCTGTTTTTTATGCGTCTCCCGTCGTAAAAAGACAACTTGTTGAAGGGCTATTGGCAGTCTATGGTCAGGACCTCAGGGTCTGCTCTACTTCATGGATCAGCTGTGGCAGGAAGTACTAGAGCTCCAGAGAAATGCAAGAGCAGGCAAACGTGATGGTGGGAATAATGCAGTGGTTCCGAGTAGAGGTCAGGACTGGATGAAATATCATCTCCCTTAGTGGCAAGGTTGGATTGCAACCTTGTCGTGGTCGGGGAGCTTGTGTGTCTCAGTGACCTCTAGAGCTATGCCAGCGGGAGATTCGTCTCCTGTTAGGGTCTCCCATGCTGGACAGGTCGAAGGGTAGAGGTGAGACGAAGAGCGATCCACTGGTCCTCCAGGTTGGAGGTTGAGCACTGGGCTAACAATCCTGTCTCGGAAAGCAAATATGTACGGAAACAGCAACTGAAGGAATCAACAGGAGTGGAGGACCTCCGTTGCTACCCTACATGCCAGGAGGCAATAATAGGCAGTAAGTAAGTAAGTTAGTGGCAAGGCAGATCTGGTTGGTTTTAGCTGGATAATCACTCCACAACTATAATGCAGTCCAGGACAACTTTTCTTCCTTTGGTTTGTAGCTTTTAAAAATGACATGATTATAAGCCAGCCTCCGCTTATAATTGAGACGTTGATGCTCCTAAAATGTAGATACCAATTACAGAAAGTAAATGCTATTCCCAATTACAATTACCCGTTATTTCATACAACATTGAAGACTATGCAACCCACTGGATCCAGGGAGATCATTCAGCCCATTGAATCTAGGCCTGCTCTTCAAATGATAATCCAATCAATCCATGCCATTACTTATTTGTTGGTAATCTATTCTCTCACATGCCCAGCAACTCCTCCCTTGTTCTCCTACCACCCATGTGTACGGTGTAATTTATACTGACCAATTAACCCACCCAACTGGCACATTTTGGGAATGTGGGAGAAAATTAGAGTACCCAGGTGTAATCCATGCGCTCACAGTGAGAAAGTGCTGGATGTTCAGCCCACCCTGGCCCTACTTGCCCTGTCTAGCTCCCCCTACCACTTTGCTCACATTACTAACTACTTTAGGGACAACATCATTTAACATCTAAATGAACGCAGGCATATGTCAAAGGGAAAACTACAAAACTTGGGCCAACATGCTTTCAAATAAAATTTGAGCTATTAGTTAACATCAAAATCTTCAAATGATAATTCAATTCTCACACAGACAACAAAGATATCTGTTAGAATAAACACAATACCAGATAATATTTTCAGCTGTGCAAATTAACAAAAAAAAGATCCTCATTACCTATTAATGAAGTGCCAAAGATCAAAGGAACATGTTAGATACATGGTGCATATCAGCCTATATGCTATAGGAATCACTTATCTCAGTAAAGCAAACCTGGATATGCTATAAAACGTTCCTGAATGAGTTTACCATTCGAAGTACTGAATATTTTCCTTTATTTATCCACTTGTTGTGAAGGTAGATATGCAAGTGTTCAAATTGGGCGGCTGAGATGGTAAACGGCCTCTTCTTGGTGAATTTAAGCAACGTGCTAAGTTTGAAGAAGGGTCCTTAACCAGAAATGTCCCTTGTCCATGTTCCCCAGAGATGTTGCCTGATTTGTTGAGTTACTCCAGCAATTATATCCTCTTGTGTGAACCAGCATCTGCAGTTCCTTGTTTCTACAACTTGCTAAGCTTGTTGGAGGTATCCAGTGTTTTAGTTTTTAGGTTTTAGGGATACACAGTGCGGAAACAGGCTCGTCGGCTCGCCGAGTCCGTGCCGACCAGTGATCCCTGCACATTAACACTATCCTACACACACTAGGGACAATTTATATATATACCAAGTCAATTAACCTACAAACCTGTAAGTCTTTTGAGTGTGGAAGGAAACTGAAGATCTTGGAGAAAACCCACCCAGTCATGGGAAGAACGTACAAACTCCAGACAGAGAGCACCCGTAGTCGGGATCGAACCGGGGTCTCTGGCGCTGCAAGCGCGTTAAGGCAGCAACTCTACAGCTGCACCAACGTGCCGCCCAAAATGGAAGAACTGCTGTGACAATATAAGCAGACTTGCCCATTTTTAAATTATGATTTTAAGTTCTCAGCCGTGTTGCTGATAACATACTGCTCTGTCTGACAAATTGTAAGAAATCTGGACCTTTACGTACTTGCAGGAAGTTGCTCTTCCTCAGTTCCGTCAGTGTTATCTTGCCAGACCAGGATCTGTTGACTGTGTAGAATATTCTTTGTATAACCTACGGTGAAAGAAAATAAACAAACCATAAATAACTCTCAGCGGTAGAGCCCTGCAGAAATCAAACTGCGCTGATTCCCAGGAGAGAAGGGCAAACAGACAGCAGTTCCATGCTGCAGTTTAGACAGCCATCCAATAACAATGACTGTAGGGTCTTGCCAACCTCAATCTCCTTGGCGATCAGTCTATGTGTCTGATCGCCAAGGAGAAATTAGCATTCTATTTTAAATCACTTCACCATGACTTGTTAATAAACCAAAGGATTAACATTATTCACGCATCAAGAAAACCAATGACAAGCTATCAACCTAATATGGAGAGTCCTATGATAGAGGTTACCTTTGAGCACTCACTCTTTCCATGACATGAGGACTTTGAAATCCTTCGCACTTACTCATGCACACAGAAGTGGCTGCTGTTGTTAACCCTTTGCTTTTTTTTTGTGAGGTAATCACACAAACCGGACTATTTTCTAACACCAGGATCTCAAAATCCTTTCCTTCTCCAATCACTGAAGGGGATTTCATTTCTGGACACTAGCTGCTGAGAACCATGCACAGCAGTTGAGGGAGATGAAGAAGTGGATAAAGCAGCAGTTTTGACCACAATGGAGACCACAAATAGAAGAGATTATCAGATCATGGAATATCCAGAATGGGTCCTTTCCCAATGGTAAATTTGTTTTGGTCATGGCAATAATAAAATGTATCTGCAGCACAACAGGTGAGATGAGAAACTTTATATGGTTTCTTTTTTTCATTTTTCTCTAGCTACATTTTCAGGGGGACTTCCGGGGTGGGGGGGGGGGGGGGGGGGGGGGATTTCAAGTACGCTCTCGTAATGTTGACAGGATTAAAGGAGGTGCCAGACCACCAGTTGCCAGTGGTATTTTGAAGTGGCAGCATTATAATGATACCTCAGAATGCAGGAATATCACAATACTAATTGTTTCAGAAGGTAGATTCTAATATATTAGTTCTCAAACCTCTCTGTATGGAATAACCCTTTGCAAATGTCACCACACACTTTGGGAATAATGTCCAATAGGCAAAGTTGAGGGAGATGAAGAAGTTGAGGGAGATGACGTATTGTCACTGCAGAAAATTATTGATATTTGACAGATGGTAATTAAAAAAAAATCATAAACAGTAAACATTCATCAGAGTGAGGTGTCCAGTGACCTTGGGGATTCCAGATTCCCCCCCGACATTCCCTCAGGAACTTCAGATTCCCGGAGGAATTTCCTCAGGGACTTCCTTTGGGACACCCATTGTGAAACCCGTGATTTGCAAGTGCAGCATTTCCAACCTGATATTACCGTGGTAATGTATCGTGAATGGAATTCTGGTGCATCCTTCAAAAACGTGAGCCCCGGATGAGTATCCACAATATCCTGGAGGAGACATTTAAAAATATAATTAGTCTTTGAATCTGGATCATTCTACCTGGCAAAATTAACACAACTCGTCAATACATAATGTAGATAAAGACCATGTACCAAGGCTTTATGGCTCAGGGGCATTAGCATTAGCAATAGTTGTTGACCGTCGCCCCTCAAGCTCGCTCTGCCATTGGGTTATATCAAGGCTCTTCTGCAATTCAACATCATTTTACATGTAGGGCCAGGCAGCATCCCTGGAGAAAAGGATCCTTCCAAAAGGATGCTGCCTGACCCGCTGAGTTGCTCCAGCTTTTTGTGTCTATCTTCGGTTTAAATCTGCAGTTCCTTCCTACACATCATTTTACATGCCTTTTTTTCATTTCCTTGGTTATCTCACCTAACAAAATGCTTTTCTCAATCTTAAGAGTTCTGACTACTCCCAAATCTGCAGATTTCCGCATGGCGAATCCCAGATTTCAATTGCCTTCAGTGATAAAGTGCAGTTTCATTTCATTCCCGAATGACCTAAGTTGGCTCTGACATGTAGTTCTTGAACATTCCCAACAAAGGATAGGCTTAAAAGCACCTTAAACAGGGCTAATCTCACATTCAAGCTGTGAAAGAGGATAATATTTCCTTTGCTGAGGAAGTGACAATGTTTCTTTACACTTCTGCAAAGTTCATTACAAGTAGTAAAATGACTTTGAGGTTTTATTGCCAAACTGGAACATACGAAATGCAAGCAAGTGTAAGAAACAGGAGCAGGCAACATGTCCTTTCATTCTATTCCCTTATTAGATTGTATCTTTATTCTTACCCATTTTCCTAAATGCCTAAATTCCCCTGGTTTTCAAAAACATATCAATCTCAGTCTTCAACAATGACTGAGTGATCTCTGGAATTCTTTGAACTGCAACATTCTCATCGTCAGAATGTCTTGACTTCAACTTAAATATTGTCTTCACAAACCCAATTATAAATGTAACATTAGTTTATAGATCGGACATTGGTTTTCCCACAGGCAAGGCTTCTGGTTGGCCTGCCTGGTGTCAGTAGGTAGAGAACTACATCAAAGTTCTCTCATGTGGAATAAAGAAAATGGCATTGCATTTCAGTAGTGCTGAAGCCTTGGATGTTAATGAAAGTTGAAGTAACTCATCCACATCGTAAACCCACATGAGCTTGGCAATGTATTGTTTATGATACGGCAATTTCTTTCTTATTGCACAATTAACGAACAGGCCGTTGTACATTAGCTTTCTGGTGCTGCAGCACAAGCTTTTAAGATTACAGCCAGTATTATAAAGATTCCTTGTAGATGTTTTGAGCACAGTACATAATACCTGGTCGGACAGCAATTTTGGTTATATTAATAACCAGACACTTTTGCTAGTATAACTGGGGACGATAAAGATTACTGGCTCTGTCCATTTACCTATCAGGCCTCTCCGATGCTGACACCAGCATGCTCACACTACATCTCAAGCTCAGCACTTCAAACTTTTGCAATGGTTATGCAATGTTAGTGCTTGCAATATTTAGACTACATAATGCTGGTATTTTTTTACCACTGGAAATAAGTTGGTCATTGTTCTTCAGTTACAAATAGGACAAACTTCCCTTGGGCAAATTCTCATGACTAACTCAGTCGCTGCGTTATTTTAAATATAGTCATTTATAATCGCTGATGTTATCGGGGCACAGCTTCAGTTTGCAATACATAACGCAAGGCTTAACACCATGCAAGGTAATTGCAGAAACATTAGGAATGAGATTCTGATCAAGGATAATCCTATTTAAATAATTTACAGTATGTTTATTTACAAATGATAAGAGATTCTTATGAACCAAAATTATAGAATTTAATTTCGCAAGGAAAAGGTGATAGGTTTGTATGTATTTAATTGTGTTAATCTCATTAAATGCTCGAGGAATTAATGAATTTCTAGGTTAATTGCAATTCCTAAGCTAATTTCTGATAAATCGAAGAAGCCCTATAAAAATTATTTTATTCCTCTCATGGGAGGAGAACATTGCTGGCAAGGACAGCACTAAATACCCATGCCTAATTCCCCGAAAGTGTCTAAGCAGAAGTAGACATCAGTCCATAGCAAATGGACTTGCTAGTCCATTTCTGAGGCATTCAACAACTGCATGCTCTGGGCCTGGAATCGAACATAGGCCAAATCAACTGAGGACAGCGGATTTCCAGAGATCATTCTCTGAAAGACATCAGTCAATTAGACGGGTGTTTATTGCAATCTCATGTTTAATGCTTAACACTGTTAATACAAGCTATTTTTAAACAAATATAGACACAAAAAACTGGAGTGACTCAGTGACAGGCAGCATCTCTGGAGAGAAGGAATGGGTGATGTTTCGGCTCGAGAAACGTCAACCATTCATTCTCTCCGGAGATGCTGCCTGTCCCGCTGAGTTACTCCAGCTTTTTGTGTCTATCATCAGTTTAAACCAGCATCTGCAGTTCCTTCCTACACATTTTTAAACAAATTCCTGATTGTCTCATGGAATTTAAAATCCTCAGCTGGAATTGAGCTGATACTTTGAACATAGAACAGTCCAGCAAAAGCACAGGCCCTTCAACCCATAATGTCTGTGCCAAACATGAGGCCAAGACCATCTCTTATCTACCTGAGCACATCCCTCCATATCCATTTGCTTTTCCAAAAGCCTCAAGTGCCACTAACATATGTACCTCAGTGCCCTTGGTAAAAAACAGTCGCCCCGCACCTTTACATTTTGATGCCCCTCACCTTAAAGCTGTGTCCTCTAACATTTGAATTTTCCATCCTGGAAAAAAGGATCTGACCGTCTACCCTATCTATGCCTCATAATTTTATATACTTCTATCAGGTCTCCCCGCAACCTCCAGCACTCCAGATGAAACAATCCAAGTCTGTCCGTCCTCTCCCTGTAGCTAATATCCCCTAATCCAGGCAACATTCTGGTAAAATTCCTCTGCCCCCTTTCCAAAGCCTCCAAATCCTTCTTGCAATGGGGTGATCAGAACTTGTACTTATGACTATGGAACTTTACTCCAGGTCTCTAGATTGCTAATTACTAAATAGAAACAGAAAATACTGGATATACTCAGTGCAGAGAGAGACAGCATTAATGTTTCATATAAGTAAGCGTTCATTCAGATGCCATCAGGAATGGTCCCTTCACTAACTTCAATAGTTAACTTTCTCTCTCGCTCTCCACTTTTGCTGTCGGTTTTGCTGACTATTTCCAGCATTATCACTTTTTATTTCAGATTTCAGCCTCGATTTTGAATTTAACACTGCTAAACTGATGTCATGTGAAGGCCAGTGGGGGATGTAAACAATGATGATGATAAGATTATTCACGACTATGATCTTGTCAGTGGTGTGTGTGCATGCGTTTGTTTTTAATCTGCTGCTTTCTTCAGGTTTACACTCTCCATGTACCACCCATTAGTTAAGCATGATCACTAGCAATATTCCAGCACCTAACTCGGATGGCCATGTGGATTTATCATGGGTGGCATCACTTCAAAGCCTCATGTTTTGTCGGTCCAGGTCTGATGTCAGGTCCTAGAAGGGCAGCTTTTTGCATTTACTTTCTTCCTCCAAACTGTTTGATACTAATTTGTTGATAATCTTGTGTGTGGGCTCAACTCAGGTGTTTGTGTCAGATGCCGTTTCCTCACGATCAACTTTTTTATTAATAAAATGAAAAGATCGTAGGAAAGGACTTTTTGAAGCATAAAAATCATTTTGATCAAAATATCCAATCTCTGCAAGATTATTGTAACAAAATAATCTTGATGGTGTTTCACTGGGAGCTTTCTGGAAGAACAGCTTCGGTGTGTGGAGCCAACAGGGATATCTCCTGCAACAAGCTCCAGGGAGTAACTTCATAGTTCATTTGCTTTTGAGGTCAAATGATGTCTCACAAATACTCAAGATTGCACTTACCCGAGCTCAACTGTAGGACAGTTGACTGTTAACTATTTTGTCAGTTGAAGAAAAGATTTCCTAGTCATTTTGATGATTTTAAATTACATTAATTATCTTGTAGAAATAACTTCAAATCACTCACAAGCCAATTATAGCTGAAGGCTATAATGTTACCATATTTTTTTGCCTAATTTGTATCTCAGATGAACTCCTGCTGTGGTTGGCATGCTAATCACTAGCGTTTGGCTCCTAGCGATCTCTACAGTTTCCCCTGTGTAAACGTACCATTTTGGACATTACATTTAATTTGGGTCCCAGCGGTATGTTGTTCCTCCAGAGACACGAGAGTATGAATCAATTTGTGTACTAGGATGAGAGCTATTAAATGGCTTTCCTAACATGCATGCCAATTTTTTTTTATAGCTATATTTAATATGAGGAAGGGTCTCGACCCGAAACGTCACCGACTCCTTCTCTCCAGGGATGCTGCATGGCCTGCTGAGTTACTCCAGCATTTTGTGTCTATCTTTATTATGATGCTGTCACTGCAAAATGCCAAATGTCTAAAGATAGACACAAATGCTCTCAGAAATAGCGACTCCATTTAAAGTTGAAAGGCGATTTAAAAATAAATAATAAGCAGGAAGACACAAAATGCTGAAGTAACTCAGCAGGTCAGGCAACATCTCTGGAGTACATGGATAAGTAACGTTTCGGGTCTGGACCCTTCTTCAGACTCACTCATTTTCAACACGTGGTTCTCTTCAATGCTGTTGTAAACTTAATCAGGGCCCAATGGAGAGATATACGAGAAATAATAATAAATGAGTAAAACATTAGCTTTAACTTATCAGTGGTATCAACTTTTTAGGTGTTCAAGAAAGTGGTTGTCATTATAAGTGGTTGGTTGGCATTATATATTTGTTGCAGGATGTGATGACGATATCCATGATTGGCCTTGAACTAAGTGGCTTGCTTGGTCATTTCAGAGGGCAATTGAAAATCTGCCACGTCATTGCGTCTGGTGTCATTTCGGCCAGATTGGTTATGGGTAGCAGATGGATGTAACTGTACACGATCAGAGACTTTGCTTCCCACCCATGTCTGACAGGATTCAACATCACATGAGGGCTGTGTTGGGCATCAACAAACGTCACAACCCTGTGTGCTCAGATAGCATTTTTCAGTGGAACAGTGGAGAAATAAAATCTGTTAGCATATGGAATAATATGAGGAGTAAGGTAAGTGACAAATCCATTTAGAAAGGGGTTGACAATCATATGTTAAGACTACACATAAGAGGTACTGAATACAGAGTTAAGGGAGGAACGTGCGGGAGGTGGCGGAAGCTTAGGCCCAGGCCTCGTCTCCATATCACTAAAGTGGGAGTGGAAGAGTACTTATAGCTCACCCTGTTAACCTGCTTCCTGGTAAATCATTTTCAGGTCTTGGAATTAACACACCTTGATTATTTTTTGGAATCGCGATCCTGACTCACAAGCCCAGGTCAATTCACATTAGGGCGACAGAATGGCCAATCTACAAAATGTTGTGCCCGAACGGATCTCTAAACCAGATGAGTTTTTTCCCCCCAATAATTTGGTTGTAATTTCTTTGGTCACTGCATCTTTAAAAAGAAAAATTCCAGTTGGTTAAATTGTGGAGTACTGGAGATAGACACAAAACGCTGGAGTAACTCAGTGGGTCAGGCGGCATCTCTGGAAAAAGGAATAGGTGAGGTTTCAGTTCTTCAGACTCCACCTGGAGTACTGGTCCAGGTTTCTATGCAATGCAGCAGTAATTTAAAAGCTATTCTGTCATATCTCTGTCAAACTGAGGTGATATTCACATAAACAGTTATTGCTGGATAAATTAAGAACAAACAAGAATATCCAGAGAATATCGAGCTCTACAAATGGCAGTACTATAAAACTTACACTTAGCGGACAAAATATCCAGTATATGAAATGCAAACTATCAAAATTAGCGCTATTTAAAAAAATCAGAATTATCACCAATTATTGTGCTTTCCTTTGTATGAAAGGGAGTGGGCATTTTTTTGTACACATTTACCTCTTATTTGGAGGGGTGCTGCTACTTGTAGGATCTTCTAGCAGCTGTTTTTAATTTAAATAGCCAGTGAAACAAACACAAGGCTAAACTTTAAACATGCTGCATGCTTTAATAGGATTCATAACTAAAAAATCAACATGATTTTTTTTTAAAGTGATGAAAAATAATTTAAGACTCTTTTGGATTATGGGTCACAACTCATTCACAAATGCTTCTTGGGTACTGGAGATGCGTGATGGTACCATTAGATATAGTTACGATAAATTATCAGGAAGAATTGTTCTTAACACCATCCTTCAATATGGATTATATGGCCCAGAGGCATTAGAAATGCTCTTGGTTATCCACAATATTATTGTAATTTGCCTCACCCAAAACATCAAGGAACAAGAGGGTTGTTTGGTGCAAAAGCCTGTTCTAGCTACCAATCCAGTGGTTCTCCTACTGGATCAGGAAATGATCGCATCATAGCCTAATTTCCAACTTCTGTAATTAAAAATAACGTATGTTGAATCTTCTTATGGATAAGTACAATTAAAATGTTGGTGCATTCCTTAGCTGTACTTAATGATAGATTTGTTGCACCCTCCCACTCTCAAAAGATATTACCGTAGTATATAGTAGAGCCTAAAATTTGTGTTTGTGCCAATAGATGGTATAATTTTACAGTGTAACAGTTTCATTGTGAAGATCTAGATTCCTACAATAGCACCATCTGCTGTACAAATGAACAATGACCTCTACTTAGATCAGTAATGAATATTGGAGCCAGTGAGTGATAACTGGGACATAAACTGACCCTGATTGGAAATGTGGGATTATTCCTAGGAAAGTAGATAATGCTCTGGCAGCCCAAGGGATGCCAAGAACTTGCAACATTTTTATATTGCGTAGAAGCCCTTCTTATTTGTGTAACCAAGTGTTGAGAATTTCAGAAATAAAAATCTAATTTTAAGAGCATCATGAAAATTTATAGGAGGAAGGGTGGCAGGACCCAGTGATGTTAATACTGAGGTTCCCTGTTGGAGGGGAGGAGCAGTAGAACCCAGGAGAGACATTAGGGGAGTCATTCCACATGATGTTGTCTGAAGAAGGGTCCCAAACTGAAGCATCACTTATTCATATTCCCCAGAGATGCTCCCTGACCCGCTGAGTTACTCCAGTACTTTTGATCAGAAATGTTGTTCTGCGTGATTGTGTGACATTCATCTCATGCTACAATCATGCAGCATATTCAAACCCTTCTTAAGCAAAGGTAAGCATTAGCCATTTTCCTGTCTTCTGGTAGCTCATCACTCAAGGCTGAGGAAGATACAAAAATCTCTGCCAGGCCATTGCAATGTCTACCTCTGCTTCCCATAACGTCCAAGGATGCACTTGGTCACGCCTCAGGGATTTATCCACCTTCATGACCCTCGCACACAGCCAGCACCCCATCTTTTGTAATGTTAATATGTTTCAGAACATCACTGTTCTCTTTTCTGAATCCCCTACCTTCCCTGACCTTCTCCACAATCAATACTGATGAGAAATATTCATTTATTTAAGACCTCGCTCATCTTCTGTGGTTCCACACATAGATGACCATACTGATCCTTAAGGAAGTTTATTCACTCCCTAGTTACCCTTAATATACTTAGTTTCTTGGAATTCTCCTTTACCTTATCTGCCAAGATATCTCATGTCCCCTTTTTGCCTTCCTAATTTCCTTCTGAAGTGTACTCCCACATCCCTCTTACTCAAGAGATTCACTTTATCCCAGTTGATACTTGATATACGTCTACACCTGACATAAAGCTTCTGTATCCTGACCAGAGCCTCAATATCCTTCCAGCCAAGATTCTCTTATCCTGCCAGCCTTGCTTTTAACTAATTAGTTTTACTATTGAAAGTTTGGAAGTGTATTCTGTAGATCCTCAATTGTGGTTAGCAGTCACAAGGTTAACTATGATTCTGTATTGAGCATTTAATATGTGTGGGGGCAGAGAACTTTTAATTTTACACAGAAAGATACATCAAAGAACTTTCGCTCCTGTGCTAAAGTTTATGCGGTTTGTTGTGTCTGTTTTCTAATTCACAGGGCTGGTCTACATCCAACTATCCGAGAACCATGACTGCCTGAAGGGAGTAGTTATTTTCTGAACCTCGCTTGCCAACGCTGGTTGATAGCTACGGTTTATTTGTATACATGTACAATTATGTGGGCGATTATGATCCACGAAGTTTTACAGAGAAACAGTTTGTATTGTAAGCAGCATAAAGGAAAAAGTTAAACAGAATGGATCTGAAAACTATGAAGATAAGGAGAAGAAATTACTTCCGTGCCTTTCTTATGAAATATTATCCCAGACAATAACAGAAGTAGAATACGAAAAAACTCTGTCCCTAAAGTAATTATGTCTATCCAGCAGTTTGGAGCATTAGAATTTGGACCTATGATTCCCAGAATTTGAACCCAAGATTCCTAAAATTTTCCACTACTGACGTTTTCCTCAATGTTGTAGACTAATTGATATGGTGTGATTACCATGAATAGTCAATAACATCATTACTTTGTACCATGCAACAAACAGAAGACTGAAGGCAAGCCAGATGGAGCCTAGTCTTTGATGGTCCCTTCAATGCTCCTATAAATAGTGCAGATACTGTGGAATCTCTTCCCGAAACAGTTTCACATGCGAAACAGAGAAAACTATCATGAGATCATTTAAACATTTAGACAGGTACATGGATAGGATAGGTTTAGCGGGATATGGGCCAAACGCAGGTGGGACTAGTGTAGATGGGATAGGTTGGTCAGTGTGGGCAAGGTGGGGTGATGGGCCTGTTTCCACATTGTATCTTCAGGTTTTAATTTTGATCATTCCATAAACTTAACACAATAACATATGAAGATCTTTCTGCAATAGTACCAACAACTTAAATGTTTGGGATACAGTTAATTTATTTTTTGTTTCCAGATACTGAGGCCAGGCAGAAAACAATGTTAAGGTTTAACTTTGATGAGTATTAATGTGAATTACTTATAGTGGAAAGTCATTGCCCCGTAATCAGAATGGTTTGTCTCTTCATTAATGCCGGTTAGCTGAGTTTACCAATGTTAACTGATGTTATTTCAGAATGCCCAAATCCACTAATTATTTACTCACAATTAATGCATTATGTGGAATTTGAATAATTAACACATCACTAACAAATCTGGGGAGATAGTAGTTGAGCATTCATTTATTTGAGCTTGTTCTAACATCCAATGAGACCATGGCTGAACCTGTGATCTAATTTCATAACCTCTTAATAACTTTCATAAAGTCTCATCCAGCAATGGTAAGATGAGGAGCGACATTTGATCTAGCATTAATGACCATTTAAAGGGTCTCAAAATACGACCAAGCTTTGAAGTGTTTCCTAACTTCAGTCCCGATAGGCTGGCTCTATAACTTTTTTAACTACATCTATTAATGCTATATTTTCCCAACCAGTAATCTCCAGACACACAGTAATTTTCTAAATTCAGGGAATACAACCATTGTTTGTGAACAACACCCATGTCATTCTAATAAATTTTGCTCCCTTCTAGACTAATGAAATATTTCTAAAGTACAGTACCTAGAACTGAAAAGAATACTTCTGACATGGTGGCTTAGCACTTTGCAATAATTATGATCCTTTGTATTTTGGCTCTCCAAATATAAACTTTAGCAGTGTTAGGTTGTTTGATTGTTCTTTTTCAATTGTCTTCGATAACGATTCTAAGATTCGTACAAGTTAATTTCCAAGTTTCTCTGGATATCCACACTAGTTTCTGTTTTTTCAATATTAAAAAGTTGCACTGTTGCTTTAAGACTGAAAAGGATGAGGTTACATTTGTTTATATTGAAATACACTTGCTTAAGTTTTAATGTGGCTCAGTTCCTTTGATATCACTTACACGGTATATATATTAGGAAACTTTCCCTAGAATGAATGGCAACGATTCCAACATAGTAAGTTAAACACCTATTATTTCTAACTTTCCACTCCACCCATGCTGCACATAATTAACAATCCGATCTGTGGTTTCACTCTGCTTTTACTCTGAACGTCTGCAGGCTGCCATTCCAAGTACTTGTTTCTAAACTCAATAAACCAAATTAAAGGAACGGCTCACCCATCTCAGAAAATAGTTAAGGATTTGACTTTGTGAAATGGAGTATTGCATTTTAAATATTCCAAAGATGGAAGGTGCAGACCTGTAGCAGTGGGATGAAGTCTTCCTGTTCTAGGTAGTTACAGCCTGGCTTAGCAAGAAGAAAGACAAACTTAGATGCATCATCGTGACAGCTCTGCAGTACTCTGAAAGATACAACCATTTCAGTTATTATTCAAGGATAATAAAGATCCTGCTCCAAGTGCAATGATGAACAAAATATCCTTGCCTAAATCCTATATTTTCAATTATGTACATTATATATATATATTTCTGTCCTGATGCTGCATCGCTCAACAACAAGAAACATTCTATTTCAATTTATTGTATTCTACAAATAATCTGTAGACCAAAACAAAAGAGCAGTGGACTGGCGCTAATTGATTAGTTCCATCACATCAATTCATAGTTGTGACAATTGGAGTTCTAATGAAGACATCCCTTCGTTTTCCTTTGTACATTTTTGTCACATCCAAGTGATTTACACTGTACTATTTCAACTATCTGTAATAATAATGTTATGTAAATTCAAGTTTGTTTGTAAAATCAAATAGTGTATCGTAATGATGCTTATCGTAAAAATAACTTCCCCACTGATGACTTTCAGGGAAAATATACTGCAATTTAAAGTCAAATCTTGAAAAAATGAACTATGCACTGCTATGATCTTTATCCCACTTCTCAACCTTGCATCTTCTGAGCCAAACTGACTTGGCAAAAGGAGACAGAGGGCGAGGGTATAGGGTGATTAGATTCCTGTGATTAGTGGTATTCCACAGGTTGATGTTGGGACCATCATGTTCGTAATATACATGAATGACCTGAATAGCTGACAAGATCAGTAAATTCACAGATGACACCAAGATAGTGGAGTTGGAGATAGTGGAGGTTAGTCTTAGGCTACTGGGTGACACTGATGCAATGGTGAAATGGCAGACAGTGTTTCATCCTGATAAAGGTCAGGTGAAGTATTTTAGGAGTACGAATGAAGATGGGACATATACTATAAATGGTAAAGTCTCAGGTGTATAAGTCCAAGATCATTGAAGGTGTCAGCAAAAGTAACATGTTTAAAAGGCATATCGGATGCTGGCTTTCACGAGTTATGGCATTGAATACAAGAGCAGAAAGGTTATAACTTTATAAAACATTGTTCAGAGTTCAGCTGTAGTGCTGCATGAATTTCTAATCACCATATTACAGAAAAGATCTGATAGTGTGGAGAGGACGCAGAGACGATTTGCCAGGATATTACCTAGGATGGAGCATTTTAGTTGAGGAGTGACTGGAGAGGCAAGGGAAAATCCCTCGATTCCTTTAGCCCTAAAAGCTAAATCTTATGCCCCTGTCCCACTTAGGAAACCTGAACGGAAACCTCTGGAGACTTTGTGCCCCACCCAAGGTTTCCGTGTGGTTCCCGGAGGTTGCAGGTGGTTGCCGGAGGTTGCAGGTAGTGGAAGCAGGTAGGGAGACTGACAAAAACCTCCTGGAACCGCACGGAAACCTTGGGTGGGGCACAAAGTCTCCAGAGGTTTCCTTTCAGGTTTCCTAAGTGGGACAGGGGCATAAGTCTCTCTTGAAAACATTCAATGAATTGGCCTCCACTGTCTGCTGTGTCAGAGAATACCATAGATTCACAACTCTGGGTGAAAAAAAAAATCCTCATCTCAGTCCTAAATGGCCTACCCCTTATTCTTAAACTGTGACCCCTGGTTCTGGACTCCCCAACATCGGGAACATTTTTCCTGCATCTAGCCTGTCCAATCCTTTAAGAATTTTATATGTTTCTAAAAGGTGTCCTCTCATCCTTCTAAATTTCAGTGAATACAAGCCCAGTCAACCCATTCTTTCATCATATGTCAGTCCCACCATCCCGGGAAATAACATGGCGAACCTACACTGCACTCCCTCAATAGCAATAATATCTTTCCTCAAATTAGGAGATCAAAATTGCACACAATACTCCAGGGTGTGGTCTCACCTGGGCCCTGAACAACTGCAGTAGAACCTCCTTGCTTCTAAACTCAAATCCTCTCGCAATGAAGGCCAACATGCCATTAGCTTTCTTCACTGCCTGCTGTACCTGCATGCTTACTTTCAGCAACTGATGCACAAGCACACCCAGGTCTCACTGCACCCCTTTTCCTAATCTGACACCATTCAGATAATAATCTGCCTTCCTGTTCTTGCCACCAAAGTGGATAACCTTACGTTTATCCACTTTATACTGAATCTGCCATGCATCTGCCCACTCACCCAACCTATGCAAGTCACCCTGCAGCCTCATAGCATCCTCCTCGCAGCCCACACTGCCACCCAGCTTTGTTTCATCCGCACACTTGGAGATGTCACATTTAATTCCCTTGTCTAAATCGTTAATATATATTGTAAATAATTGGGGTCTCAGCACCGAGCCTTGCAGCACCCCACTAGTCACTGCCTGCCATTCTGAAAAAGACCCATTAATTCCTACTCTTTGCTTCCTGCCTGCCAACCAATTCTCTATCCATGTCCAGTCACTCTACACCTCCACCCCCCACCAGGAAGGTCTTGAAGCCCTCCGTTTTTTTCTCGACCGCAGAACCAACCAATCCCCGTCTACTGATACTCTCCTCCGCCAAGCGGAGATGGTCCTTACCATCAACAACTTTTCCTTTGACTCCTCCCATTTCCTCCAAATCCAAGGTGTAGCTATGGGCACGCGCATGGGCCCCAGCTATGCCTGCCTCTTTGTAGGTTAAGTCAAACCATCCTTGTTCGAGGCACACTGTGGCTCAATCCCCGAACTCTATCTCCGCTACATTGACGACTGCATTGGTGATACCTCCTGCACCCATGCAGAACTCACTGACTTCATCCATTTCACCATTAACTTCCATCCGGCACTCAAATTCACCGGAACCTTTTCCGACATCTCCTTACCGTTTCTAGACCTCACCATCTCCATTGCAGGTAACAGACTACTGACCGACATCTACTACAAACCCACTGACTACTAGGGCTATCTGTATTACACTTCTTCCCACCCTGCTTCCTGTGAGGACTCTATCCCCTCCTCCCAATTCCTCCGTCCACGCCGCATCTGCGCTCAGGATGAGGTGTTCCAGACCAGGGCATCGGAGATGTCCTCATTCTTTAGGGAACGGGGGTTCCCCTCTTCTATTATAGATGAGGCTCTCACCAGGGTCTCCTCTATATCCCGCAGCTCCGCTCTCACTCCCCATCCTCCCACTCGTAACAAGGACAGAGTCCCCCTTGTCCTCACCTTCCACGCTATCAGCTGTCGCATACAACATATAATCCTTCAACATTTTCGCCATCAACGGGATCCCACCACTGGCCACATCTTCCCATCTCCTCCCGTTTCTACTTTCCACCGAGACCATTCCCTCCGTAACGCCCCGGAAGTGGCGGCGCTGGGAACGGCTGCGGCTCGCCTGCAGTCCGTTTGTCTTTACTTTTTTGTGTTGTTCTTTTTCGTTTTGTGTAGTTACGTTTTTGGTTTTTAAGTTGTGTTTATGTGGGGGGTGGGGGTGGGGGGTTGAAACGGGGCTTGCTGTCTCTCCCTTCGGGGGAATATGACTTTTTGTCGTATCCCCCTTCTCTGCCTCCGTCTGCACTGAGGCCTAATGGCGGAGCTGGCGACCTCGAGGCTCCGGAGGCAGAGCCAGTCAGGACTTGCCCTGGGCTCGCTCCCGTGAGGGCGGCCCAGCTCGGTGCTGGAACTGCGCTCTCGTGAGGACGTCCTGGCGAGGGGCTGAGACTCTCCCGTGAGTGGCTGTGGCACTCCCGTCGGAGTGGTCCAGCCCGAGGGTGGAACGGCACTCCCGTCGGAGTGGCCCAGCCCGAGGGAGGAACGGCACTCCCGTCGGAGTGGCCCAGCCCGAGGGAGGAACGGCACTCCCGTCGGAGTGGCCCAGCCCGAGGGAGGAACGGCACTCCCGTCGGAGTGGCCCAGCCCGAGGGAGGAACGGCACTCCCGTCAGAGTGGCCCAGCCCGAGGGAGGAACGGCACTCCCGTCGGAGTGGCCCAGCTCGAGGGAGGAACGGCACTCACGTGAGGGCGATCCGGCTCGGGGCTGGAACGGTGCTCCGGTGGCTGGGACGGCGTTCTGGCGGCGGTGACCTGAGTCCGGGGTTGAGCCGCGGGCCAGCGGCTGCGTCCGCTGGACTGGAGGGCGGCAGCTTCGACCACCCCGGGCCGCGGTGTTTGAGCCGGCCCGTTGCAGGGTTCGGTGAACCGCGGGACTGTTTGTTACATCGCCCGGTGGGGTATCGCCTCAGCGCAGAGGGAGAAGAGGAGGGAAGAGACTGCAGCCCTAAGATTTTTGCCTCCACCACAGTGAGGTGCTTGGAGGACTCACTGTGGTGGTGTTAATTTGTGTTTATTGTTGTTATTATTGTATGATTGTATGTATGACTGCAGGCACGAAATTTCGTTCAGACCGTAAGGTCTGAATGACAATAAAGGCATTCAATTCAATTCAATTCAATTCAACTCGCCCCTTCCCAGCCAAACCACCCACTCCCCGGGTACTTTCCCCTTCCAACCACAGGAAATGCTGCACATGTCACTTTACCTCCCCCCTCGACTCCATCCAAGGACCCAAGCAGTCTTTCCAGGTGTGGCAGAGGTTCACCTGCACCTCCTCCAACCTTATGTACTGCATCCGCTGTTCCAGGTGTCAACTTCTCTACATCGGTGACACCAAGCGCAGGCTTGGCAATTGCTTTGCACAACACCTCCGCTCAGTTCACAATAACCAACCCAGTGGCTCAGCACTTCAACTCCCCCTCCCATTCTGTCCTGGGCCTCCTCCATTGCCAGAGTGAGGCCCAGCGCAAATTGGAGGAACAGCACCTCATAATTAGCTTGGGTAGCTTACACCCCAGCGGTATGAACATTGACTTCTCAAATTTCAGGCAGTCCTTGCTTTCTTCCTCCTTTCCCACCCCTTCCCAATTCTCCCACAAGCCTACTGTCTCTGCCTCTACCTTTCTTTTTCCCGCCCCCCCGGCATCAGTCTGAAGAAGGTTCTCGACCTGAAACGTCGCCTATTCCTTCTCTCCATAGATGCTGCCTCACCCGCTGAGTTTCTCCAGCACTTTTGTCTACCCTCTATCCATGTCAATATCCTACCCCCAATACTATGTGCTCGAATCTTGCACACTAATCTCTTGTGTGGAACCTTGTTCATCCATGCGGTCTTTAAATCTTCGCCATTGCATCTCCACCATCAACCCCTTCAGTATAATTTGCCAGTCTATCCTAGCCTATTTCCCTCTCATACCTTCAAAGTCTCTTTTCTTTAAGTTCAGGACCTTAGTCTCTAAATTAACTGTGTTGAACCATGTTAAGCATTTATTGATCGTAAAACACTGTGGGTTCTGCGAGATCATGAAATGTACCACGTAAATACAAAGGCATTTTCCATTTGAAGTGTGGCTTGTGTATCCGTGCATTTCAGCTACTGACAAGTGCAACAACTAAGTTTAGAGCAGAAATAATATTCACCTTCTCCACATGGCTACGAATGAGTGCACCGACACAAATTCTGTTCGTTCTCCACCAGCAGAAATGAACAAAGGGGCTTTCCAGTATAAAGGACAACCACATGCCTGGAGAAACAAAAATATAATTTGCTTTATATAAAGGCCTACGGGGAAATAAAGAATATCACAGCTGGAACCCAGCTGATATTAGAGATATTACCGTCATACTACATGGAAACAGGCCCTTACATTCACCGAGTTCACGTGGACCACCGAGCACTTGGCTGACACAAATCCTATTTTAGTCTCTCCACATTTCCATCAGCTCTTTCCAGGTTCTATAACATGCGTACACACCAGGGTCAATTTACAAAGGCCAATTAACCAAGCACCTTGTATGTCTTTGGGAAGTGGCAAGTAGGAGGAAACTCACACAGTCATAGGGAGAATGTATAATCTCCACAGATAGCAATGAAAATCAGGCTTGAACCCTGGCAGCTATGATTATGAGGCTGTCTGTCTGTCTGACGGTGCCTTTTTCCTTCCAAGCACCACTAAAAACGAGCACCATTAATGCTGGAGAGATTGGGATGAGAGAGGATATCGACATTGTTTCGCACGTCCTGCCAATAGATTTCAATTATTTGAAGTGGTATCACTCCATGGCTTCAAGGCCTGATGTAGGCAGTCTAAGTCTCAGAAGCGTAGAGAGCAGGGATCATTGACCAACAACGAGGAGTTTTTTTTAGCCAGAGTTAAGGTCTTCACCCCCAAATACTCTTTTTCTCAAATGGACAGTGCTGAAGGCAGTGGTAATTTTCCTTATTAACGTCTGCCTTTGTTGAGAGGTGGTTCCCAAAGCATGTAAGCAACCCAAGTTTCTTCACCTTATTGTGGACTTTCAATGTTAGAGATCAGTGTTGTTCAATGGGGAGAGACTGACAGAAGGACTTTGCAGTTCATGAGTCATTGGAGCAGAAGAGGGCCATACGGACCATCGAGTCTACTCCGCCTTTCAATCATGGCTGATCTATCTATCCTCTCAACCCCATTCTCCTGCTTTCTCCCCATAACCCATGACACGCTTACCAATTAAGTATCTGTCAATCTCTTGCCTTAAAAATACCCAACGACTTGGCTTCCACAGCCATCTGTGGCAATTAAGTCAACAATCAGCACCCTCTGACTGAAGTAGTTCTTACATGCAAGACACCTTCTCTCATGTGCTTTGGTGGCCCAGTGATGAATGAAGAGGCTGACTTTGGTTCTGCTATGGAGGTGACACAGATTAAACAGTTCCCTATTTATTCTTTAAATTAGCTCCTCTGCAGTGGAATGTTAGGAGTTGTGGTGCAGCTTTGTGGTGAGAAATTTGGATCAATATTTGTACCCACGTTTGACACAGTGATTGGGTTTGTTGTGGTACCAGTCATTAGGTTTATGGTTGGCAATATTCTCAAGTGGACAAAAAATTGGGATAAGTTCCTGTGAGCAGCAAATTGGAGGACACTCCCAGGATTTTATTGTTTAAAGGCTTCTGCAAGGACAAAAAAAGCCCAGGTATAGTGCGACTCTGTTCCCTATATTTCTCTTGGAGTTGTCAAGCAGTGAAGATCATACATATTGTGCTTCCAAATGGTTGGAATCCACAAAACGATTTATGGAGCAGCTCTTCAGTCACAGAGTAGACAGGGTCAAGAAAGATTCTGATGATGTTCATTGCAGGCAGGCAGCAAGTAGACCCTCTGTAGTCGTTGCACTTGAATTTGTCTTGAAGATGGTCATAACTACAGGTTCAAATATCCCTTGGCATGTCTTCCACTTCCTGGACATGGCAAAAAAGGTTGTGAACTTGTGACTGAAGCATTTGTCTATCAGGTTTTAGAAACTCGGCAGGAACACCACCTGCTCCCGAAGCTGCCTCGTTTTTTCACCCGTCGCACAGCCTTCGGTGTCACCTCAGTCCATGAAGGCAGCAAGGTTGATCAACGAAGTAAATTACTGGGCATGTCAATCACAAGTCGCGTGTGCAACACCAACACTATACTCCTTTGTCAATAACTAACAGTGCAAATATGGTGCAATGCCAACCTTGAGGCTAATTTAGACTTTAGAGATACAGCGCAGAAACAAGCCCTTCGGCCAACCGACCAGAGTCCGTGCCGACCAGTGATTGCCCTGTACACTAACATGCTCGGGCTATTTTACCTAAGCCAATTAACCTACAAACCTGCATGTTTTTGGAGAGTGGGAGGAAACCAGAGTACCCGGAGCAAACCCACACAGTCACTGGAGAAATGAATTTGGGTCTGCCAGAGAGATAAGGGTATCCAAGGAACAATGGACACTATAATCTCATCATCTTTCCTCAGAGCATGCTATATATTGATCTACCTGATTGTGAAAGTACATTTGAAGGAGAGATAAACAGATGGCCTGTGAAGGAACACTTCATAAATTGACAACTGGGTGACAAATTAAATTTTTTAGCTCAAGCGAGCACAGAAAATTCTGTAAAGACCCAGCAGGTCAGCCAGAACTGCTCATCAATCTGTAACACTGACTAATGAAACAATTCTCCACAGATACTGCCTACTTGTTAAGAATTTGCAGAACTTTCTGTATCCATTTCAGATTATCATGAATTGCACTAGTTTGCCTCTTGACTTCCAAGTGCCTGAATAATTCCATTTTGAGGTTAGTGACAGTGTTCACATTGTAGAAATCCCACCAATGCCTACGAAGAGTGGTCAAGCAATCAAACAAATAACAGTATAGTCTAGGGGGAAAACTGTACACCGGATAACAAAATAAATGTGCTTGTTACTCCTTACCTTTGCAATTTTGCCCATTTCATAAATATCGCCCTTTTCATCCTCAAACTCAGCAAAGGCAACTTCAACCTTGGCAATGGTCTCTTCATGGTTATTGCTGACACTTGGAAGTCCCTTAGGGAAGTAGAAGCGTGGAATGTTTACAGGTGCCGGAGTGCTGACAACAACTTTGTTTACAGTGGGAGGACTGGGAGTCACGGTCGTTACAGTGGGAGGAGGAGTTCCAGGTTTCTTTTCTTTAATGCTTTGGACCTGTAAAAGAAACAATGGAACATGTAGTTTAAATTCTGCAATGGCTCCTTGTAAATGGTGCTGTAAAAATTGTTTCATGTTTCATCCAAGTTGACTTGTTTCCTTCCTGAATAAGTGGGCTATTCAGGAAGGAAACAAGAAGAATAAGGGGTAGGCCATTTAGGACTGAGATGAGGAAAATCTTTTTCACCCAGAGAGTTGTGAATCTGTGGAATTCTCTGCCACAGAAGGCAATGGAGATCATTCATTGGATGTTTTCAAGAGAGAGTTAGATATAGCTCTTGGGGCTAATGGGATATGGGGAGAAATCAGGAACGGGGTACTGATTTTGGATGATCAGCCATGATCATATTGACTGGCGGTGCTGGCTCGAAGAGCCGAATGGACCTACTCCTGCACCTATTTCCTATGTTTCTATTCTGGATAGGAGTTGCACAAATTTCCATTTTGTGGTTACATTGCAGAAATCCCCAAAATGCTCCAAGTCAAGTCAAGTCAAGTCAAGTCACTCCAATGGTAGATGTCATTACATCTGCACAGTGAAAGGGTCAATACAAAAAATATTCAGAGGTAATGTCCTGGAGTTTAAGGCAGCCCATTTGAAACTAAGCACCCACCCAAACAACTTTCTATCGATGGATCATCACTCAAGCTGTTTGGGGCTCTGAGTAAAGTTGCTAAGTAATATTTTCAGTAGTGGAGTACTTTCTGGCACAAGTGAGCAAGTGCACCTTTCATTTTTCAATAATAGTAAAAATACTAACAATATCCTCCAACTAACCAAGACAAAAGGAGATTCAAACATCTTAGAGATTAGAGGACATTTGCCAAATGATATTGCAACACCATTTTTACACATATATAGTTCATAAATACCAGTTAGATCTCACAGCAATTTACTATATCTAAATTTATTTTTTGAAACATGTATATGTTTAACCCTAAAACAGAGAACACAATTCCTTCATTGAAACTGCCATATAAATTCAGCAATATATTAATTAGATGGAAGGAATGCAATAGTTTTGCACTGATAAATATTTGCAGCCACTGTTACTTATGTAATGGTATATAATTCAAATCAATAATATTAAACATTTGAATGGTCTAAGAATGTATAATTTTGATTCTGGTAACTCCCCACAGTAAGTTCGTAAAACTGAACAGTTGGTTTAAGGTAAAACTGAACAGCTCTTTGATAAGCAAAAGGAGGAAATGATCTTTAGATTTGGGTTAAATACAAAGATTATTTATCCATTTATGACCAAGTCCTAAACTAAACAGCACAAACATACATCGCAGTCATTAATGCATCCAAAAGATCAGGGGAAATTTATTTAAGAGTTCAAGACATAGAAGTAGGAAAAGGCCATCATGTTTACTCTGCCATTCAATAAGATCATGGCTAATCTTTTACCTCAGCACCACTTTCCTTCAATACAGCTCTTTGGAGGGAATCTTCCAACCCATTCTAATGTTTCTAGTCTGGTTTACTATGTTCCTGCTTTTTATATAGAGATTTCCCCATAGTTCTACATTCTAATCAAAGAACTATATTTGGAGAAAACTAACTGAGTATGGAGTAGAAAGATGAAATGAAAAAAAGGTTAGAAACTGGTGCACATCTAGTTTTTACAAACCTGTTGGGTTAAACAGCAAATTTGTGTGGTTAATGTCGTGTAACACTGTTTGCCTTTACCCTGCGGAATGGTTTAGGGATGGTAACTTTTGTGTGACAATCCATTATATAATGGAACATAGACAATGCAATGAAATGCATTATATTTAAATAAATCTTATTACACGAGTTAATACCACAAATTTATCCCTCAAATTTTGCCACCTCTAAAGGACATACCCTTTTAATGACATTTGTAATGTTTATTTGCATGATCTCAATTCCTAACTGGGCTCCAATTAGAAAGGAAAACAACCCAGAAGATTCTTGAAACACATTGACCCGATGCATTAACCCAATCCTCTTTCCACAATCTTCCTTTCAACTTTAGCAAAGCAAAGGAGCTGATTGTTGACTTCTGAAGGGGAAGCCAGGGATCCAGGAACCTATTAACATCGATGGCACAGGGGTGGAGAGCCACAGCTTCAGGTTCCTGGATGTGCATATTCTGTAAAGATTTATCCTGGGCCCAGCACATTGATACAATCACATATAACTCCCATCAACACCTCTACTTATTTAAAAGATTAAGGAGATTCGGGATGTTGCCGAATGCTCTATCGAACTTCTACAGGTGTAGAGAACATACCGACTGGTTGCATCACGCCATGTTTCGATAACTTCAATGAATGAAAGAGGCTGCACAAAGTGGTAGACATTGCCCAGTCCATCATGAGTATTCCTTCCCCACCAAAGTCATTTACATGAAGCACTCCCTCAAAAAGGCAACTAACATCAAAGGCCCACACCTACCAGGCTACAATTTTATCTCATGGTACCATCGGGAAGGTATAGGAGCCCGAGAACCACGATCTCCTGAGAAGGATCAAGAACAACTTCTTCCTTTCAACCATAAAGTTCTTGAAACACCCTGCATAACCCGACCTCTGCTAAGATCTACCTTGGACTTTGTTTTCGTTAGACTCAGAAATTTAGTTTGCACTATTATGGTCCAGGTACTTAGTATTACTGATAATTTGTCGTGTTGATTAATATATATTGATTTGTTGTGTTATTGCATTAGTGAGCCAGTTAGGCTGCTGCAAATAAGAATTTTAAAATATATTTTAATCCAAGTTAGAGTTTAGATGCAAAAATAAAGAAAGTCTGAAGGATAGTCTTGACTTATCTCTTGACTTATCTCTTGTCTTGACAGAGGATACTCAAATTTGTTGAGTGTTTCTAAAAAAAAAATGTGTATTTCCAGCTGAAATTCCAGTATTTTTGTTCACATCTCTGTGCTTACTTAGAACACATATCGACAGTGGCAGAAAGTATTTCAAGACCTCGGGAACTTGTTGATGATGGGATTCGAGAGGACGTGGCAATGGGAGTGGGTGGCTTTGAGGAGGATCCGTCTTCAAGCACACGAGTTGGAACAGAAAGCGAGAAACCAACTCCAGAGAAACAGCACACAAGTTACTGGGGTCAGCCTGCGCTGCGGATAAATAAAAAAGCAGCATGACCCATAGCAAGGAACCGCCTGCAATCCATCGCCCTCGCCACAAGCACAGATGCAATCTATTTCCCCAGAGGCTAACGTTCTCCGGTGTCTCCTTAAGTGCAGGCTTTCACGGGGAAACAAAAAGGGATCCACTCGTGGGTGGAAAAGAGATACAAATCCGTAGAAGAAAAGGACTCTGCTCATTTGTACCCATGCAAACAATTAAACCCATATTTAAAAGTGAAAGTTGCCACAATCCACGATTAAAAACAAAAGACACAATGATAAATCACAACAGAAGAATTTATCTGGGATCCCAAATGACTCCTGAATAGAAGAAATGGGGCAGTCCCGCACGCTTTTAACCCTTTGAGAACTTGCAAAACACTCTCCACGCACCTTCTTTCTTTCATATAGCATCTGCAGAAGCGGCTCTCGGTAATAAATTTCGACCGGGAGACATCATGAAGAATCAGAAGACAAATGCAGAGACAGCTTCGAGTTTTCGTGGTGGGGCGAGTCGCCACTCCTGCAGTTTGCTGAGCTCTGCCAGGGTTGCTGGTGCCCTCCCTCCCTCAGTGGGTTAAGCAGTAATGATCATGCACCCATCCAGGTTCAACGCCACTCCAGGATGCGCTGAGTTTGCACAAGTCTTGCATCCAGCCCTTCTTCCCACCACAATACTCTTTACTCCATTCATTGCCTGGGCAAGATTGAACAAAGAAGCTACAAGACCCCCCTCCCTCCACCTCTCAGGACCCCAGTGTACTACAGAGATGCCTGAATTGAAATTAGCTCTGACTGGCCTTGAAGCAGTTAATTGCAGGGAAGATGTGAATTACACGTCTCAACGTTTACCAGATGAAAAATTGCAACTATAAAGAAAGTGTCAGACATTTTTATGTTGCTCCAATTATACTCTACATGGGAACATCATTTTTTCTCCCAGCCTTTTAAAATACCAGCTTGGCAAACCTTAACCTGGACGGCTTAATTTAACTCGTCTCTTTTTGATGGTAT
Organism: Amblyraja radiata; assembly: GCF_010909765.2. Taxonomy (NCBI): domain Eukaryota; kingdom Metazoa; phylum Chordata; class Chondrichthyes; order Rajiformes; family Rajidae; genus Amblyraja; species Amblyraja radiata. The sequence continues at coordinate 19,442,238 of NC_045968.1, forward strand.
CCAGAAAGGTGACTATACTTCTTCAACTGTTATATGCACAGGCGATTCTTTGAGCATACGCGGGTATACTTCACTGTTATATCCTCAGGCGATTCATTGAGTATATGCGGCTATATACCTCTTCAACTGTTATGCACAGGCTATTCGTTGAGTATATGTGATTTTGCATTTGAAATGGGAAATTTAAAATACTTAGTATTTAAATTCAACATAGAATTGTCATGGCAATGGAGGAGGCCAGGTCATTCCAGATAGCAAAAACCATCTAATCCATTTATGAAGATGCAGATTGAATCTGTTTCCCCTAGGGTTGCCCGTATCTGGAATGAGCTGCAGAGGAAGCTATAGAAGGGATATAATCACGACTTTCAAAATATATTTGAGCAGATATATGGTTAGGAGGGGTATGGGCCAAACACAAGCAAATGGGACTAGCCCATAATGCTAACTTAGTTGGCATAGCCAGTTTGGGCCAAAGTGCCTGTTTCCATTCCTTGTGTAGCTCTATGACTCTTACAGGCAGTGAACTCCAGACTCTAATTACACATTTTCCCACTCCCACTGGTTCTTACAATCCACCTGACACACCAGGGCAATCTCCACCATTCAGTAGGATCACAGCCAACCTTTTACTTCAGCTCCACCTTCCTGCCCTTAGCCCACCCCCTTGATTAGCGAGGATGTCAGGGGTATAGGGACAAGGCAGGACCATGTGGTTGAAAGGGAAAGATAGATCAGCCATGATTGAATGGTGGAGTAGACTTGATTGGCCAAATGGCCTAATTCTGCTCCTACAACTTATGATTCCATTAATATTCCCCCAAAACTATCTGTCCCTGTCCTGAATATACTCTGTAGCTGAGGCTTCACAGCTCTCTTAAGTATGTATTTCCAAGTAATCCCTCTAATCTGACTGAGGATATTTCTTCTAATTTTGAGCCTTATTTTCAGGCTACACCCTTGCAACATTGCCACAGACAGCTGTGGAGGCCAAGTCCTTGTCTTCTCCTTATCCTTAAGGGGTTGGACAGGCTAGATGCAGGAACATTGTTCCCGATGTTGGGGAAGGCCAGAACAAGAGGTCACAGTTTAAGGATAAGGGGGAAATCTTTTAGGACTGAGATGAGAAAAACATTTTTCACACAGTGAGTGGTGAATCTCTGGAATTCTCTGCCACAGAAGGTAGTTGAGGCCAGTTCATTGGCTATATTTAAGAGGGAGTTAGATGTGGCCCTTGTGGTTAAAGGCACCAGGAGGTATGGAGAGAAGGCAGGTACAAGATACCGAGTTGGATGATCACATTGAATGGTGGTGCAGGGCCGAATGGCCTACTCCTGCACCTATTTTCTATGTTTCTAAGACATTGGGTATTTCTAAGGTGGAGTTTGATAGGTTCTTGTTCAGGAAGGGCATCAAAGGTTACAGGGACAATGTGGTTGAGAGGAAAATAAATCAGCCGTCATTGAATGGTGGAGAAGACTCAATGGGCTGAATGGCATAATTCTACTACTATGTCCTATGGTCTTATCCACTGGTTCTAGATATTCTAGTCAGGGAAACATCCTCACCCCACATCCAACCTAGGAGCTGTTAGAACAAGGTAGATACAAAATGCTGGAGTAATTCAGCGGGAGAGGCAGCATCTCTAGAGAGAAGGAATGGGTGACGTTTTGGGTCAAGACCCTTCTTCAGACTGATGTCAGGGGAGTGGGAGGTACAGAGATAAAATATAGTCGGAGTCAGTAAGACTGGTGGGATAACTGGGGAAGGGATGGAGAGAGCGGGAAAACAAGGGCTACTTGAAGTTAGAGTAGTCAATATTCATACCGCTGGGGTGTAAGCTGCCCAAGCAAAATATGAGGTGCAGTTCCTCCAATTTGCACTGGGCCTCACTCTGACAATGGAGGAGGCCCAGGACAGAAAGGTCAGAATGGGAGGGGGAGTTAAAGTGCTGAGCAACCGGGAGATCAGGTTAGTTTTGGCGGACTGAGCGGAGGTGTTCAGCCAAACGATTGCCGAGCTTGGGCTCGCCAATATACAGGAGTCGACACCTGGAACAGCTGTTAGAACAATTTATCTTTGGATCATCTTTCATTTTTCTAAATTAAAGAAAGCACAGTCTGCATAATCTCTCCTCAAGGGTCTATTCCACTATCCCAGAAATCAATCTGGTGAACCTTTGTTGTACTCCTTTCTTAGGTCGTAGGACAAGTCCTACATGCAATATTCCAGGTGCAATCTCACATGGGCCCTTTATTTATCTAGTAAGATATATTTACTCTTGACTCAAACTTTCTATCAATAAACGTATCATTACAATTAACTTCCTACTAGCTTAATGTACATGCAGATCAATTTTCAGACCTCCATGTCTTTATGAACACCAATGCTATTGGATGATTAACCATTTAAACAAAGATGTGTGCCCTCAAAGTGAATCATCACAGAATGTTTCACCTTATATTTAGCCCTGATGGTTCAGCATCTGATTCATCAGTTGATGATCCTCAAGCTCCCTTGAACACACTATCTTTCTTGTGTTCCCTGACGCACCAAGGCCCTGCTTCCTGTCTTTCCTTGAAACTCACCTGCTTTTGTTTCTCATTCTTCCTTTAAATTCTTGAGGGCCTGTTGCCCATGCTCCCTTTAAATTTAGTGAGTTAAATTGAAAATGCATTATACTATATTTTAAAAAAAACTGAATTTAAAATGTTAGAGGTATGCTGGAGCGTTAATAGGAACAGTTTCTAGGCTGGCATCTGGAAAAGCTGGACCACCAAAGTCCTTTGTTGACAATTTAACAGAGTTTTACTTATAACCATTTTTTCTTTGGCAATATGTTTCACTTCACACTTCTCAGTATTAAATATCATCTGCAACATCTGCCCATTGAGCCAACCCATCTATGCCATCATGCAGTCTATTCCTGTCCTCGTTGCTAACCACACTACCAATCTTAGTGTCATCCACAAATTTGAAAATGTTACCCTGACCCTATGTCCAAATCATTAATATTTATCCAAAGGTGTACCAACAAATGACTACTGGCGTACATCACGTCTTCCATTCCAACTATTTCTCTCCTGCTATTGAAAGGTTGAATTGCACTAGAGAGGTTTGCAACCGCACACTTTTGTTCTGAATCCTCTATTGATGTGTGTGTTGTAATAGAAAATAGGTGCAGGAGTAGGCCATTCGGCCCTTCGAGCCAGCACCGCCATTCAATATGATCATGGCTGAACATCCAAAATCAGAGCCCCGCTCCTGCTTTTTCCCCAATATTCATTGATTCCTTTAGCCCTAATAGCTAAATCTAACTCTTGAAAATATTCAGTGAATTGGCCTCCACTGCCTTCCGTGGCAGAGAATTCAACAGCTTCACAACTCTCTGGGTGAAACAGTTGGGTTCCCATATGCAGTCCCATATGGACGTCTGGGTGAGGTATCAGAGATAAGTACTATTTTGAGATAATTTCTATCATAAGGATTATATCACACTATTGTTTGGAGGACCTTGCTGTGTATAAGAATGATTTTCCCATTTCCCACAATATCACATTTCCAAAATATTTCATTGGTTTTAAAGTGATTTAAGATAATCTGGGGTCATAAAGACAGGGATCTTGAACTGTATTTGCAAATGGAAATTATTTCCTTCTTTATATTTAAAAAAGATTTCCTAAAATATATGAGAATCTCATTCTAACTCAATATAAGGTTAGTATTAATTAATTAAAAATAAAGATATTTCTATGTGTGGTTGTTCAAAATATGATGCATTTAAAATGTCTATAATTGCATAACAGTAGTCTTTACATTCATTAATCCTCCAAATTAGCTTACACTCTTTGCAAACAGTGGCAATTGCCAAATGAAAGAAAAGCCAAACAGAGAGTTTTGTTCATAACACATTTTGTGTACAATTTACATGAAAAAAAAAATCTTTGCCATTATCCTAGTTAGAAGGATTTTCATGCATTGTCAGTTTTTTTTATTAACTGACCTCATTTAGAACAGAGAAAATAGGACATAGAATAGTACAGCACAAGAACAGGCTCCTTGCCTCACACTGTCTGTGCTGAACATGATGCCAAAGCCATCTTTTATCACAGAATCCCGATCCCTCAATTCCCTGCATTTCCATATACCTATCCAAAAGTCTCATGAATATCATTATTGTAGCTGCCTCAACCACCAACCCCAGCAGCATGTTCCAGGCACTCACCACCCTCTGTGTAAAAAAATTTGTTGCATACATCTCCTTTAAACTTTGCCCCTCTTACCTTAAAGCTATGCCATTTAGTATTTGATTTTTCCATCCTGGGATAAAAGGTTCTGACTGTCTACCTATCCATACCTCTCATGATTTTATCTTCAGTCACAGCCTGCGACATTCCACAGAAAACAATTCAAGTCTATCCAACCTTGCCCTGTAGCAACTTCCCCCTAATCCACGCAACATTCTGGTAAACCTCCTCTGCATCCTTTTCAAAGCCTCTATATCCTTCCTGTAATGGGGGCACCAAAACTGCATGCAGCACTCCGAATGCGGCCTAACCAAAGTCCTATACAGCTGCATTATGACTTAATGACTCTTATTCTCAATGCCCCGATCTATGAACGCAAGCACAACATATGCTTCCTTTACCACTCTATCTACTTGTGTTTCCCCTTTTAGGGAGTGATGGACTTGGATCCCAAGATCCCTCTGTACATCAATGCTGTTAAGGGTCATGCCATTAATATGTTCTTTCTTTCCATCACTGTTTGAGTATATGCAGGCATCCTAAGGAAAAGAGATAGCTCAAACTGAACAAAAATAACACTGACTAAATGCTTTAATGCCAGAACTCAATTTCATAGAGACTGATTAATTAATTGCACATGGCCGTCTCTCAATCAGGATTGATTCTTCAAAGTTGAGAGGTATGGAAAGGCAGGAGGGAGTAAAATAAACCATATAGCTATAGTTGATAATGAAACGTTCTTTCTTTTGCTTATGGGTAGGAAGGAGCCTCCGATGCTGGTTAATTCCAAAGAGAGACACAAAATGCTGGAGTGACTCAGTGGGTCAGGCAGCATCTCTGGAGAAAGAAAAATAGGTGACGTTTCGGTTCGGAACCCTTCTTCAGAATCTGAAAAGTGCTGTTTCGGATGGTATAGTACTTTTATTCTCTGGGTTTGCTTGTGAAATAAATAAGGATTAAGGGAAGTTTTTATTGATTTGGAGAACCAAGGGCAGTCCATTAGCAGATGATCCATCCACTTCAGTTAGCATTGGACAAACTTATTGCACTCTATGGCAGCCAAGGACATGGGAACAGATGAGGAAGAGGGTTTGACCTCAAGTCACAGTGTACCCAGCAGCAATGGGCAGCATTTCATGAGCTTACATGGCAGAGTTTCCTCTTGGCCTGTTGAATCATGACGAATATTAGATGCACTCTTTAAGCTTCACATTCATGTCTGCATTTCATCATGCCTGACCTCACCACTGCCATGCAAATTAGAATTGCCGCCCCACTGTCTGGGAAAGTAAGCTCATAAATCAACCTTGCATAGTCGATGCATGATGGATATTATTTACTGAAATACATACTAGAGTTTAACTTTTTAGATTCTGCTCTAACTTTCAATGTCACAATGAGGCTTCTCTGTAAAAATGATCGGAGAGCATTTGACATGTGAAAGGACCTTCGTTTGGGGAAGAGCTTTCTATTCTAACCTGGTTGGGCATTCTGAACAGATAATGCCTAATGGACTGGGGTTCAAAGACATAAATAATCAAAATTGGATGAAGGTTTCTTGAAAGTCAAGGATATAGTGACAGCTTCCTATTATTTTTTTATTTCATCCTTCGCCAGCTGCCTCAAGTACATTTCCAGCAACTTTCCCGCCACTTATTTAGCCTTGGTAGTCTTCCGGCTTTCCACGCCAATCTCATCCCTTCTTCAACAGAGTATATTCCAGTCTAACGCCAGTTCATTTTCCATTATTCAGGATTAAACCACACTGTCACCATCCCAATTAAGCACTTCAACACATTTCTCTAACCCTATTCCAAGTAAAGCTAACATCCATATTAAGCTGCCTTTTTGATCCATGACTTTGGTGGTCCCAAACTTTGTATATCAATAGTGCACCTGGCACTTCTCTCAAGGTTCATATGTGTCAATTTAGTCTCACTAGACCCTCTGCCACCCACGTATTCAGCCCTGGATTATTTGACTCTGAACTGGCTGCCTCTGGCTGTCTTTCCATGTTTCTCTTGTGTTGCCTATTGGCATTTCCCAGCAGCAAACAGTCTTCAAACTAGCAAACAAAATTTCACTTCCTTATAAAAACCTAATTATCCACTTCCCATCCATTGCTCTTTTCCCCCCCCCTCTTTTTCTTCACTCGCTGCACAGGAGCCCAACAAATTTAAATATAATTTGCAATGCAGTATGAAAATGAACCTCCCATCATTTTTGGTGAGAAACCAGGAACCCAACTCTGAAAGGTCAGCCAGTGGGAGATATATGGAACATGATTATGATTCAATGCCAGAGTGTACCCATTGTCCCTTAATCACACAATATAATGGCCTCATGGAATAAAATGGAAACCACCATTCTCATGCATCTATGGGGCTTGTTGCCTTTGTGTCTGTTTTGGAAGTCCTGAGGTTTTACCGCTTCACATTGGCCACAAGCAGGGGTTAAAATATAGTCACTGCCCACCAGCTAGCTTCCACTGAGCTATATTTAATCTAGCACCTGCCACACACTGCTTCCCAGCTTCAGCATATTCCACAAAGATGTAATGACGTTATTTGCAAATACCGTGGTGATGTTGCATTTTGCAAGTCGCTGATATTTCAGGTTCAAATGCTGCAAATAACCAGGCACTGTGCGACTTGTTTGGTTAGTTGGGATTTAGATTTCTCCAACTTAGCTTGGGCATAAAGTGGGCCAATTTCCACGTGAGAGCTTTAGCTCGTCCTTTCAGTGCAAGATCCAGAAATAGCACGGAAGAATTAAATTGAGCACACAACACAGATATAGGCCATTCTGTCTAACTAGTCAATGTTGCCATTTATGCCCCATATAAGCATCCTTTCCTTGGCAATAGTAGGATTTTTATGTCTCTTTTGTTAAAGTTTTGAGAGAACTCCCAGTATAAATTGACCACTAACTTTTGTGTATCTGATGTAGCACACACAGTATTTTTCCCATGTTGACAAACAGATAAAGTAGGGCAGGGCAGGGCTGAAGTAAATAGCTGTTTGTTCCGTTGCTGGTGAATATTATTTCTTTAAAATGTTTTAGGACCTAACGGATCGGACTTCTACACCATCAGGCACCCAGAACAAAGTAAACCTGTTTGTAAAAGGCTACATTTTTATCCTCTGAACGCTCCATTTCCTCCCACATCCCAAGGACATACAGGTGTGTAGGTTAATTGGCCTCTGTAGCTTGCCCCTAGTGTGTAGGGAATGGATGCGAAAGTGGGATAACACAGAGCTAGTGTGAACGAGTGATCGATGGTCGGCATGGACTCAGTGAACCGAATACAGCTGTTTCCATGCTGTATCTCTAAACTAAACACAGCAATCTAAGTAGATATTTGGATGCGGCACTGAGGAATGCAGCACTGTCATAGGTGCTTTCAGATAAGATGTTAAATCAAAGCTGTGCAGTTGAATGCAAAACATTCCACACTACATCCTAAAAGTAAACTAAACAATTTCTCCCCTGTATCCTGACCAATATTTATCCTTAGCCGGGCCTTACTAAAATAGATCATCTCATTGTTGCCCCGTTGTCATTTGAGGAAGGTAGCTAGGTGCTGCATTTCCTATGTTATTGCAGTGACTACAATTCAGGCTTGCTTCACAGGTTGTAAAATAGTACAAAAGTGCAAGTCTTTCCATTTAACAAACTATTTATCATATTTCCTTTTAAAATATCTTTCAGAAGCACAATTCTGATTGCTTTAGTTTTCTGTGATCTGTGGGGAACGGAGTCAATACGCATCAAACGTGTAAAAAGGTATAACATTCTTTGTTAAAGATGAAATCTTTGTAACTTGATATGCAGATGCCATAATATATTCTAAACTTTAAAGTGTTATAACAATTGAATCTTTTCTTTTGCAAATTACCATATGAATCTCTAATGTGATCTATTGCAAGAAAATGATGATGATTTTAGTTGAGAATGGGGCCTAGATTCCGGTTTGTTTCTTATGCTGTCTAATATGAATTCTCATTGTTTAGGATCGATTCAATAACTTTTAGTTGTACAAGAGTGGGCAAGAAATGATTGTGCAATATCAAGATTGTGGAATTGTTTCAACATCTAAGTAAATAGCATAATTATCAATAGACAATAGACATTGATGAAATGCATAACTATTCATTTTGTTAAATGTGAATACATTTTTTTATTATTTAAAAAAAAATATATGCACCACAATTCTCAGCTGATGAATCAGTGCTCCTGCATGTTGAAGTTGAACAAACTTGGAAGAAACACTGAGAGAGGAACAAGGGCACAGAAAATGCTTTGCCGAGGGCTTCGATGTCTGTCACCAAAAGTGCCTTGGTGATGCTAGTATTTGTTGAGTTAGCCAAGGCTCAAAGGGTAAAGGTGCCCAACTAGATCTGAAGTAGGGAGTGAGCAACACAGGTGGTAAACCTACTTGAACTCAACATCACCAATCTATCTGTAGCAGATGCATTGGCCCATGATAGCAATGGTAGAAGTGGACACCCTGGTTCTTGTGAAGACGATGTCCTGTCTTCACACCAATGACATCCTCTGGAAAGCTGGACAGTGCTGTAGTGATAAATTTAAATAATTGTGGCTAATGTATGGGTGTTAAAAAATGAACAAAGGTATAAAGGGAGTGAGACAGATGAATGTCACCAGAAGAAGTCATACGTTTTTTTAGACTTAACCAAAGTAGGTGCAAGTACACGAAGGTCTAGGATAGGCTTACAGTACATTCTTGTCAGTACAGGAACTTACAGGAATTGATTAAGCAGATGAGTGCATACTCCACTAATTATATCAAGAGAGTCAAGAGAATGTTTATTTGTCATATGTACCAACAATGGAAACATGACATTCACATTTCAAGCAGCTTAACAGATCCAGTACACATAGTTATATATAACAATAAAAAATCAAATAAATTAATTAGCACAATGCTAATGACCTGCAGGGCAGTTGAACAGGAGGGATTATATTATTTCAGTAGCAGAGGTTTAGCTCAAAACAAAAGGCAGCAATGAGTTCTAAATATTTTTAACATGAGGTATTCACGAAGGAACGGCAGAGGGATAGCATTGATTAAGGAGAATACTACTCTGCTGGAGAGAGATGATATCTTGAAATGCTCAAGGACAGAACAAAGGTTCAATATACTTCTGCGATCTTTCAGTAGACTTCTAATTTATGGAAGAGCAAACTTGCAGAGAAACATAAGAGACTGGGCAAAGACCGGGATAGCAAGACAAAAGTGGTAAGAAGGGGAAGGGTTCCTGATGTATATTGAAGAGAGTTTTTTTGGTCAGTGTGTTTCTAGCCCAACAAAGAAGGTGACATTTTGGATGGGGCTCTGGAAGACGAGCAGGCCAATTATCAGTGGGGTAACATCCCAGGAACAATGAGCATAATACCATCACATCCAGAATAAATATTGAAAAGGATATAGATGATTCCAAGATTAAAAATGTAGTCAATTGAGGAGGTACCAATTTCAACACAACCAAGAATAGATCTGGCCCGGGTAATTTAGAATCATTGCTTGGCAGGTAAGACTGCAATGGGATGCCTTCAAAGTGGAAATGTTTCAGCTGCATTGTGGATACTTTTTGATGAGGAGAAAGGCTAGGAAAACTAAAGCCAGAGCTCCCTGGAAAATGGAAAAGGCAGAGGGTAAAATAGCCCATCCATGTGATAACCAGGTTGATTATATGAAATCTAGAAGGAAAATTAAAAAAACAAAGGAGACAAGGAGAGAGCATCCAGAAGACTGGCAGCAAGTATAAAAGGACATTGCAAGAATATTCGGTAGGCATGTGAACAGGTGAGGTTTATAAGAGGAGAATTGATTAATGTAGGTAGAATGCATGACTGAGGTGTTAATTGAGTCTCAGTAAACGAAGGTGCAACTGAGATTCTGGATGGGGCAAAAACTGACTACAGAGAAAGTGATAGATGGTTACCTGTTCAAATAGACATATCCTGGGTTGCTCGGGAAGTAAGGGAGGAAATTAAACAAGATCTGTCCATAATAGACAATAGACAATAGGTGCAGGAGTCCGCCATTCGAGCCAGCACTGCCATTCAATGTGATCATGGCTGATCATCCACAATCAGTACCCCATTGCTGCCTTCTCCCCATATCCCCTGACTCCATTATCTTTAAGTGCTCTATCTAACTCTCTCTTGCAAACATCCAGAGAACCAGCCTCCACTGCCTTCTGAGGCAGAGAATTCCACAGACTCACAACTCTCGGTGTGAAAAAGTTTTTCCTCATCTCCGTTCTAAATGGCTTACCCCTTATTCTTAAACTGTGGCCCCTGGTTCTGGACTCCCCCAACATCAGGAACATGTTTCCTGCCTCTAGCGTGTCCAACCCCTTAATAATCTTATATGTTTCAATAAGATCCCCTCTCGTCCTTCTCAATTCCAGAGTATACAAGCCCAGCCGCTCCATTCTATCAACATATGACAGTCCTGCCATCCTGGGAATCAACCTGGTGAAACTACGCTGCACTCCCTCAATAACAATAATGCCCTTCCTTAAATTTGGAGACCAAAACTGCACACACTATTCAAGGTGTGGTCTCACTAGGGCCCTGTACAACTGCAGAAGGACCTCTTTGCTCCTACACTCAACTCCTCTTGTTATGAAGGCCAACATGCTATTAAATTTATTCGCTGCCTGCTGTACCTGCATGCTTACTTTCAGTGACTGATGAACAAGGGCCCCCCAGATCCCCTTGTACTTCCCCTTTTCCAAACAACACAATTTGGATAATAATCTGCCTTCCTGTTTTTGCCACCAAAGTGGATAACCTCACATTTATCCACATTAAACTGCATCTGCCATGCATCTGCCCACTCACCCAACCTGTCCCAGTCACCCTGCATCCTCATAGCATCCTCTTCACAGTTCAGACTGCCATCCAGCTTTGTGCCATCTACAAATTTGCTAATGTTACTTTTAATCCCTTCATCATGATCATTAATATATATTGTAAATAGCTACGGCCCAGCACCGAGCCTTGCAGAGCCCCACTAGTCACTGCCTGCCATTCTGGAAGGGACCCGTTAATCGATACTCTTTGTTTCTTGTCTGCCAACCAATTTTCTATCCATGTCAGCACCTTACCCCAATACCATGTGCTCTAATTTTGCTCACTAATTTCCTATGTGGGACCTTATCAAATGCTTTCTGAAAGTTCAGGTACAATACATCCACTGGCTCTCCCTTGTCCTTTTTCCTAGTTACATCCTCAAAAATCTTCCAACATCTACAGGTTCAACGGGGATGTCCAAGGATTAGAGCACAGCAAATGTTATATCTTATTCAGAAAAAAAAAGGATAAATGGTAACTGTAGGTCAGTTAGTTTAGCCTCAGTGGGAGCAGTGTACAAGAAACAATATTCATGGACAGAACTGACAAGTCAATTGTGATAAATATGGATTGATTAGATAAGTACAGTATTGTCAAATATTGTTTAAAATATGAAAAAATATTTTTAATATTGTTTTAATATTCAGTAAATTATGTAAATTACGCCTATCTGTCGATAATGGTTTTTTTAGGATTGAAGAGCAATTTGCTGTTGAAGAGGTTTACATGGACTTTCAGAAGGTACTTGGTAAGATGCCAAATAATAGGTATGCCATCAATATCATAAGCTATGGATTAAATGAGTGTAAACATTGATGAAATAATAGGGATCTGACAATAGTAATTGAAACATGTTTTTCAGACTAAAGAAAAGTGTACAGTGGTTACTATAGTAATATGTAACCAAAATTTGAACGGATATAGAAAACACAATTTACAGATTTGCAGGTGACATTATGCTGGAGATTTAATGTAATGAAATGAGGAAGTAATCTACTTCAAAGAGAAGTATACAATGTTAGAGATTCAATTGTAGCTGTAAAAAAAGATCTGGATGCATGTCTAAATGAAAATAACACGATGATAATATCACAATACGATTATGAAAATAATAAGAATGTGAAGAGGGTGACGATACTGGGCCTAGCTGGATTGCTTATGCATGGAGAGATATGGACCTGATTGACCAAATGGCCTATTTCCATGTTGTTGTTACATCTCTGAGAATAACAATAACTGAAGATTGTGTCTGTTACAACGCTAATGCATCAGTCCTTCTTTACAGCCAACAAAGTAAATTTGGAGCACAATAGCATCCACAAATATGTTACTTGGTTAATTTTAAGTTGTGCATCTTCTCTCTATTTTTCTAACTTTAAATGTAAGTAAATTCAACTAACACTCCCCCGCCCCACCCCCACTCCGCACCTTTCCTCCACTCGAGTTGCACGATTCACCACACTGTTTCCCTCCTGAGATCACACCTTGTCTAGCCAACAATAGGACACCTCCCTGCCTGAGGTCATTTGTTGCTGGCCCTGATTGGTCCAGGTCTTCGGGGATCTGCCCAAGATTCAGGGACAGTTTCTTCCCAACTGTTATCAGGCAACTGAATCAGTCAAGTGCTGAACTACTATCTACCTCTTTGATGTCCCTTGGACTATCCTTTGCTGGCTTCACCGTGCACTAAATGTTATTCCCTTATCATGTATCTATACACTGTAAATGGATTGATTGTAATCATGTATTGTCTTTCTGCTGACTGGTTATCATGCACCAAAAAGCTTTTCACTGTACTCGGTACATGTGACAATAAACTAAACTGAACTTTCCTCGCCTCCAGCTCATCATCCCTCCATCCCTCCCCCCCCCCCCCCCCCCCCCCCCCCCCCCCCCCGTCTCCTACTTTCAACCTGACGGAGGGTCACCTATCCTTTTCTTCCACAGATGCTGCCTAACCCGTTCAGTCACTCCAGCACTTTGTGTCTATCTTCACTTTCTTCATTCTCTGCACATCATTAATGAAGAAATACAAAGAGCATATAGGATTCACACTCGTACCCTGACAATCAAGAAGGCAGAAAGCAAACACAGTATTTTATCCTTTTGTTAAATGGTTTTAGCAAAGATACTAGGGAATAGTACTGAGGAGCACAATAACTGTATGAGATTTTGGAAGAGGTCCATTCAGGGTTAACTTACTCTTACTAAGCACTGGTGTCTCTGTGGTTAGTGCAAGAGCAGCAAATGCTGCTTTTAGCTTTCCCGACAGCTTATTGGAACTGGAGAGTTTCCATGGAGGAAATTGGATCACAAAGTGTCACATTCTTGCCTTATTTGTGATTCAAATTCTACGAAAATAAAATGTAATTAAAATCGCGGACGTTCTGCATGGATGGGAGTGAACAATTTCCCTCCTGGATTCTTGATGCAGTGTTGCAGAGTTGAGATGTACAAATCCCAGATGTTAAGTCCGCAAGGTCCCGCGGTAGAGCTCTCGAAGTTGGCCTCCAGCAAAGGCCTCCAACTCCTCGATGTTAGGCTGCAGTGCGGACGGAGATACGATATGGAAAAAAATCTCCGTTGAGGTAAGAGATTAGAAAAGGATTCCCCCAACCCACACCCCCACATAAAACAAGCTAAAGAACATTAAAAACATACATTTAACACATACAAACAAACAGCAAAGAAGGAAGGGACAGACAAATTATTGGCAAGGCACTCGGTGGCGATGTATATGACGATGAATATTGTGTATCTAGATATCACTTTTGTGATTTTCATGGACGATGTACGATTCATGCCACTTGTGGGTCAGCCATGCAGAGTTACGCCTTTGCTGCAACATGGAGCTGCTTTTAGTTTAGTTTGGAGATACAGCGTGGAAACAGGTCCTTTGGCCCACACTAGCACTATCCTCGAGACAATTTACAATTTTACAGAAGCCAATTAACCTACAAACCTATACATCTTTGGAATGTGGGAGGAAATTGGAGCACCTGGAGAAAACCCACGTGGTCACGGTGAGAATGTACAAACTCCATACTGCCAGCACCCATAGTCAGAATCGAACCCGGGTCTCTGGTGGTGTAAGGTGGCAACTCTACCGCTGTGCCACTGCGCTTCATCACTCTTAAAGGGCAGGTTTTTTTTGCCACCGGGAACTAAACTTTGAGTGCCTATTGAGTAATTTACTTGTCTAGTTCCCCTGTTATCTTCAACACCCTCCTCTCTCCACCCCTCCCCAGTAGCATCACTGAGCTCCCAAATCCTCCCAAACAATCTCCACCGGGTGGCGCCAGCAATGGCTGCCTCGCCAACAGTCTGCCTGTCCCTTCCTTCTTTGTTGTATAATTGTATGTGTTGAATGCATGTTTTTAGTGTTATTTAGCTTGTTTTATGTAGGGGGTGGGGGGGAAGGAGTTGGGGGAAACCTTTTCTAATATCTTACCTCGACGGAGATGCAATTTATTTCTGGATCGTATCTCCTTCCGCACTGTGGCCTAACATCGAGGAGCTGGCAGCCTTTCCTGGAGACCGGCTTCGAGAGCTCCACCGCGACAGCCTGGGGACTTACCATCGTGGAGCACGCGATCCCTTTGCCAGGGATCGACCTCTGAGCTCCACCGGGGGAGCCTGTGGACTTAACATCACCGAGCTCGCAGTCTCTGGTCAGAGACCGACTTCGGGAACTCCAAGCCGCAAGAGCTTCGATTGCCCTGACACGGGGGCTTTGACTGCCGACTGCGGGAGCTTCGATCGCCCCGACTGTGGATGGTTCAACTGCCCCGACCGCGGGAGAATAAAAGGGCAAGAAGATTAGACTTTATTGCCTTCCATCACAGTGAGGAACATGGGGAATCCGCTGTGGTGAATGTTTATGTTGACTTTTATGTCGTTGTGTGTCTTGGTGCTTTTTGTTTAGTATGGCTGTATGGTAATTTGAATTTCACTGTACCTTAATTGGTACATGTGACAATAAACTGACCTTGAAACCTTCAATCTCAAATCTGAATTCCACGACACCACCACTCCACCGTCACTCATCAATCTTAACTGGACCATGTAGACTCTACAAAGGTAGATCGGACGCTGAGTATCCTTATGTGTGTGAGTCATCTCCTGACAACTCCAATCCTTTGCCCAGGGGCAGCACAGTGGTGCAGCAGGGGCGTATACAAATAAACTGTATTGTATTGTATTGTATTGTATTGTACTGTGGTGCAACGGTAGAGTTGTAGCCTTGCAGCGCCAGAGACCAGGTACGATCCTGACAACAGGTGCTGTCGGGAGTTTGTATGTTCTTCCTGTGACTGCATGGTTTTTCTCTGAGTGCTCCAGTTTCCTCCTACACTCCAAAGACGTACAGGTTTGCTGGTTAATTGGCTTCGGTAAGATAATTGTAAATTGCCCCCAATGTGTTGGATACTGCTAGTGTACGGGGTGATCCCTGCTCAGCGCGGACTCGGTGGGCCAAAGGGCCTGTTTCTGTGCTGTATCTGTAAAGTCTAAACTTAAGTCTAATGTTTTCTGCCTTCTACAAGATCTACAATTATCTGAATTCTCTCAATTTTTGAGGATGAGTGCAGTTCCAAAATTCCTTGAAAAATCGCAATTTTTAAGAAACATTTAGACAGGTACATGGATAGGGTAGGTTTAGAGGGATATGGGCCAAATGCAGGTAAGTGGGACTAGTGTAGATGGGCATGTTGGTCGGTGTGGGCAAGTTGGGCCAAAGGGCCTGTTTCCAAGCTGTAAGACTCTATGGCTCCAACTGCTCACCCGCTCCCTGGCTGAATAAGGAAAGACTGAGAACCAAATAATGGAAGTCAGCTCTCAACATTTCCCCCAGAAATTATTTAACAATAGGACCTGATGATATTTGGAGAATTTACCTGGAGTGAAGATTAGATTACTAGTTAATGAACCAAGATTCATCACCCTTTGTGTGAAGAACATTTTCTCCACTCAGTTTTTAATGGCTGAACTTTTATTCTGATATTGTGAACCTGGGTCTAGTCTTGACTGCAAGGGGAGCAACTTTCCCCTGATGTTCATCCTGTCGAGTCCAGTATGAACTTTGAAATGAAATGAAATACGTTTATTGTCATTGCACAACAACTGTACAACGAAATTCCATTGCATCTCCTTCGGTGTGTACATAGAAGACACAGAATAAAAGATTTAAAAAGAACAAAACACAACAGCCATTGACTCATATATACACCAGATCAGTAAAGAAAATAATAAACTGGTATTAAAAATATTTTAAAAGAATATTGCGCATTATCTTGCACCCCGAATTATATTGTGTTCTCTGTTAGAGTTAAGTTAAGTGTTAGTGTAACTTTCAATTAGATTTCCTCTCATTTTTCTAAACTCCATAGAATTCAGGCCGTGTCTACTCAACCTCTCTTCATGTGGAAAATCTATCATCCCTGGAACCAACATCGGGAATCTTCGGTGCATTCCCTCAACGGCGAGTATATTATTTTTCAGGGAAGAGATCAAAACTGTGTGGACAGTATTCTAGGTACGGAATCATCAAGGCCCCACATAATTGCAGTAAGACATTTTTCTTCTGCACTAAAAATCTTCTCATAATAAAGGCACACATATTATTTGCCATCCATCTGCTCACTCCACTTGCATATTAGCTTCCTGTGATTGGTATATAAGAGCACTGAGGTTGTTTGGAACATCAATAATAGTTTATCTCTCACCTGTTTAAAAAATACTTTACTGTTTTTTGACTGGAATAAGGGAAAAGCTGATGGGAAAATGAGTCAAATGGGAACTTGACCTGTCTCCAAACTGTTCTGTGATGTCACGTGTAACGCTCACGTGCGGTGCTCAGGTTAATTAGTCTATCCTCGCTCCAATTTGAGATAAATTCATCTTATACATCAGTTGGGGGAAAATAAGATGTATACACGCTTCTTGGATATATTATGTCCGTATATAAGATCAATTCAGTTTGAAGGGTGAGAATACATTAAGTGCTTTCTGGGGGTTTTAACCTGTTCACTCGACTAAGTGATGTGTGTGTATGTGTATGTTTTTTTTTTAGAGAGATAGAGAATGAAGGAACAGTGTTTTTCAACATGAGAGAGTGCTCGTCTGAGTGTGTGTTTTAGAGACACAGAGAGTGCAGGAACTGTGTGTTTTCCCCACACAGTGGTAGAGTTGCTGCCTCATAGCGCCAGAGACACAGGTTCGATCCTGACTACGGCCAGTGTCTGGATGGAGTTTGTACGTTTTCCCCGTGACCTGCTTGGGTTTTCCCCGATAGCTCCGGTTTCCTCCCACACTCCAAAGACATACAGGTTTGTGGGCTAATTAGGCTTTTGTAAAAATTATAAATTGTTCCTAATGTGTAATATAGAGCTAGTGTATGGGTGATCGATGGTCGGCATAGACTCGCTGAAAGGCCTGTATCCATGCTGTATCTCTCAACTAAGTAAACAAAATAATCTGTGCGTGTGTGTGTACATGTATGTGTGTGAGTACAAGAACCTGTTGTCATGCCTTGGTCACTGTATTACCAACGAACATTCATGATAAGTGGGTGGGTCGGAGACAATGAGTGTCAAACTAATTACTTAAATTATGCCCGTATAGAACAGGCAATTAGATACCCTTACGTTGGAGATGGATATTGTCTGACACTTCTATGGTGTGAATATTATTTGGTCCTTAACAGCACATGCCTGAATGTTGTCCACATCTAGACTCATTAACTACAGATGACCTTTGCTGTGATTTGCAACAACTGGATGTCATAAAACTCACTGGGTAAAGCTGCACCGTTTGAAATGTTTTATCACTGAGGACCACATATTGCAATAATTAAAGAATTGCATCTGAGTTATTTCAAACTTCAAATTTCAAACATCCTACATTATTTTATACTGTTGTTGCTAATTAATGAATAAATTGCAATTGATTTATATTTCAAGTAATGTTATGGACAATGAAATATGAATTTCCCTTTGTGAATACCACAACTGCCAGAAACAGAATCAAGTAGTTCAGATGATTCATTAAATATTTTCTTCCTAATCCAAGTTAGGAATTCTGTTTGCTGTTTTGAAGCAAGATCTATGGAGAAATTCAGATCTAAGTTTGGTCAAAATATGGTGCTGCTTTATGCAACCATAAAACTGTCACAACAATACAAACTGCTTGGATATTAGCAATTACATTCACCATTAAGGCACGTGACAGACAAACTCTATTTCACCTTTAAAGAACCATGAATGTTTCTCACGGTCGATCTCCAATTACAGATGAAGAACTTTGTCCGTCAACTTCCTGGGGTCACAACTGACCAGAGATCTGCTTCTTTATATTTACATTATCTAAACCCATCAAGATTCTCGGCCTGAAACGTCACCTATTACTTTTCTCCAGAGATGCTGTCTGACCCGCTGAGTTACTCCAACCTTTTGTGTCTATCTCTTCCAACCATCTCTGCTCCAATCTACCCCATCATTATAACTGAAATCCCTCATCCCTACATACTCCGCAAAATGCTGGTGAACTGACACTAAATAAACATTGCAAATAATGTTATTATTGTAGTATCATAGAGTGATACAGTATGGAAACAGGCATTTTGGCCCAATTTGCCCACACCGGCTAACATGTTCCAGCTACACTAGTCCCACCTGCCTGCGCTTGGTCCATATCCCTTCAAACCTGTCCTATCCATGTACCTGTCTAACTGTTTCTTAAATTATGGGATAATCCCAGCCTCAACTACCTCCTCTGGCAGCTTGTTCCATACATCCACCACCCTGTGTGTGAAAATATTACCCTTCGGATTCCGATTAAATATTTTTCTCTTCACCTTGAACCTATGTCCTTCAGTTCTCCTACTCTGGGCAAGAGACTCTGTGCATCTACACGATCTATTCCTCTCATGATTTTGTACACCTCTATAAGATCACCCCTCATCTTCCTGCGCACCAAGGTATAGAGACCCAGCCTACTCAACCTCTCCCTATAGCTCGCACCCTCTAGTCCTGGCAACATCCTCGTAAATCTTTTCTGAACCCTTTCAAGCTTGATAATATCTTTCCTATGAAGATGTTTGTGAGCTGTGAGCAAAATTGAATATTTCTGATCCAGGGCAGTCCAAAATAAAGTAAGCTTTAATCAAACCAAACTCAAAACAATGAAAGGATGATTTAACAATTAATGTCAATTACATCGAAGTTTGAATTGGTTGAGAATTATTCCACATTGAGAATGAATGGGTGTCATTATTACATTTCATTGTTTGTTTCTGGTAGAGCTTTGAGTAATTGAGTTCTTTAAACAGTAATGTTTAACTCCTGTTATAATATTTGGAACTTGGCTGATGAATAAAAAATGAGTGGAGATTTGAAATGTTTTTTGGAGCAGCAACAGCCTGATGTTCCACATTTGCTACACATGAATTGCCAGATGATGAAAGATAAAGGTTCATTTATTGTTGGATAAGTCACTTCTCATCTGTATCAGAATCCAGTTGAATTGAAATCTGGGTTAATTGAAATAGACAATAGGTGCAGGAGCAGGCCATTTGGCACCTTCGAGCCAGCACCGCCATTCAATGTGATCATGGCTGATCATCCACAATCAGAACCCCGTTCCTGCCTTCTCCCCATATCCCTTGACTCCGCTATCTTTAAGAGCTCTAATAGTGCCTTCATTTCCATGAACACAGCGCCTAGTCAAAAGTTCATGTTGTATTCAGTTCACCACATGTTTTACATTCACCAAAGCCCGTTCCAATTTCCTCCATTAGAAATTTCATTCAGACCTTCGTACACGCAAGGTGCAGTCTTGATCAGACGACAATTAGAGCCCAATCAGTTATCGAGTAGAGTCGTTGAGAAATACAGCTCAGAAACAGACCCTTCGACCAACTTGTCCATGCCAACCAAGATGTCATTATATTTCAATCTCATTTGCCTGTTACAAGCCTCAAAGCCGTTCCTATCCATGCACATGTCCACATGTCCTGCCTCAAATATTTCCTCTGGTTATTAAAAAAATTACATGGGCAACACTATGTAGTCCTTCCCATGAGTATTGCATACTGCATATTGTGTGTAGTCTGCGTTGGGTTAAGTCTGCCACATTTGAAATAGAGAATGGATCTATGGTTTCTAAATCTATAAAGAGTTAGGATATTTTGTATTTATTTAGTCACATTTTCCACATCGTGTGCCATCCATACAAGATTAATAAGCTGGAGGTTCCCTTTAGGCTACAGTCTATAATGAGGTAGAGTCATAACCAAGTTCAATTTTTTGTACATTGTATACCAATCAAGGCTCACATTATCCAGTATTACGCTGTTACTAATTAAATGGTTCTGCTGCCTCTTCTGGTACGAACAAGTTTCCACTTTATGGGGAAACAACTTCATGAAAAATCGAAGTGTTTGAATCCCCAAATCTGTAACAAACTTGCAACATTTTCACATATAAACCTGGTAAAATTCTGACAATTAGAATGGATTTGGCTATTTTTTTAATGATTTTTCTGTGATTTGCATATTCCAAATGTCATCTGTTCCATAAGTTAAAGCACAATTCTTGCTCAATTTGGGAGTGCAGAGTTCTTCTGCAGGCTGGTACTTCCATTTAGTTTTGAGTTACAGCATAGAAACAGACCCTTTGGCCCATTGAGTCCAGGCCGACCTTTGATCACTCTTTCACACTCGTTCTATGTTATCCCAATTTCTCACCCACTCTCTCCACCTGAGGGGCAATTTACAGAGGCCAATGAACTTACAAACCCACATGATTTTGGGACGTGCAAGGAATTTGGAGCACCTGGAGGAAACCCACACGTCACAGGGGAGAACATACAAACTCTACAAACACAGCGTCCGAGGTCAGGATTGAACCAGGTCTCTGCTGCTGTGAGACAACAGTTCTACCAGCTGCATCACTGTACTGCCCATTGTAAAAGAAAAATAACATGTATTGGTTTGCCTGTGCAGAGCAAAGTCTTATTGATCCGATAAGAGGCTGCATTGTGGTAACACTTTCAGCTTCCTACTTAAGCTTACAAATGTGGAGTTTTGCATTAACTTGGACTGGCTGGTAAATGAACTTCACTGACAGGCCCAGAGAACACACCTCAATGATAATCGGCAATACAGTAAGAGAGATGGTGAGGAGAATATTTTTATGCAATGCATTGTTCTGATCTGAAATGCACTGTCTGAAAGTGTGGTGAAAGTAGATTCAGCAGCAACTTTCTAAGGGGATTGCCTATATACTCAAAAAAAAATTTGAGCAAACAGTGGGAAAATGAAACTACTTAGCTCATTCAATGAGATGACGCAGGCGTAATAGACTGAACGGTCTACTTTCGCACATTATGATCGAGCAATACAAAAGGCAGCAAATTAGAGGACTGAGATCCTATTAATATTTAATAATATAATAAACAAATGTAGAATGGTGGATGATGCACAGACAGCTGGAACTAACAAACTGCTGTTCCTCGTCTGTTAGAAAGAATAGTTTGCAAGAAGGGTAAATATTTCACAGGAAATGTTCTCATGCAAGTAACTATTTCTCTAGGTTTTCTTTGAATTACACTTTCCATAAAGAAAATTAGTTTATTTCTTTGTGATTGATTTTATTTTGCCTAATTCTGGCTCCACTAAGAATAAGGTCTTTAAATGCATCAACTGTGAATAAAGGAACATAAACAAAACTTTGAGCATTCCGAATGGTATTATTTCAAGCAAATCTGCATGGAAAAGGCAGCATACCCCTTGGAAGGAAAACACAGAGCCCAACCCCCTCCCTCTACGCACAACCTAAATGATGTCTATATATGGTTAAGGTTAAAACTGGAAAAATAACTGCAAACTACTTTATAAAGGTAACACTCAAAATGCACAATTTCCCACTCTCTTTCTCTTCTCAGCCTCTTTTCAAAAGGATGAATCTGTCTTGGCGTTTTCAACCAGATCCTGCAGGTCTATTTATAAACTTGTTGGTTCAAATACGAATAGCAGTATTTAAAGGCATTCATACACTGACAAAAACTAGCAGAGACGGCACCACAGAACCGGAATAGAACCGAAAGTCAAGGCATTGAGAATTGTTTCAAACCTGTGCTTGCTGGAAAGATTTCAACCTCTTCTTGAATCGTGATGGCAAAACAAAATCACAGCCTCGGACGAGGAAAGCAAACTCCCCTCGTAGGTCAGGGTCCCTTCGCAGAGACGTTTCCTTGATCATCATATTGCTTGGCAATGCTCCTGGTGTGTGTGGGTGTGTGTGTGTATGGGTGTGTGTGTCTGTGTGTGTGTGTGCCTGTGTCCTTTTGAAACGCAGTAAATGTAGACTGAAAAGCACTCAGGGTTCCTGTTTACAGACAAAAGTGAGATTTGCCTTCTTGAAAGACCGCTCTCCTGCCTTTATTTCCACAAACTGATAACGTCCATGCATTGTATCTCATCACCGAGGTCAGAGTCCAGTCCTGACATTCAAACCATCTAGCACTCCAGACCACGTTTTTTGGAGCTTGATCGCTGTGTTGTACGCAGAAACATGACCTGCAATGAAATCCTGCCTTTCAGAGGGCTTCACCACAATTAATCTGTCCAGGACTGTGGATATGAGTGCATGGTGGGAAAGGAAGAACCCTTTAGCAGAAGAGCTAAAGTTAGCACTTGCTATAGACCTGAAAATAATCTCGCCTGCTATGACACTGTTTACACTAATAGCCTCTTAAATTAAACTGCGAGGCATGCACTTCAATAAATCACATGGGTTTTTACAGAAAGCAGCTCCACACAAAAAACAATCACAGCTTGAGAAGTCATGTGGAACTTATCACAACAAAATTACAGCCAAACACTTCTTCAAAAAAGTTAAGAAAAATTGTGATAATTGTTATTTTGCAGATATTGATCTGTTCAGGTGAGCCTATTGCTTTCAATTTTTTTTCTTTTACCGACAATTGATTCCCTGTGGGAGCCAGCGGTTCAATATCTCGCCCTTTCTTCCCCTCTCTCCCTCTACTGCTCCATTGCACCCCCAGCCCAATGTATAAATAACATCCAAACTTGCTGTTGGCACAGTGTCATGACATTTCAGTTCCACTTCATTCCCTAATTACTCCACCAATCAACAACAGCTGCTTGGTGAATATCAAACACATCAGGACTCCTAAGGAGCAATATGTTTGGCCTCAGCTATGTCCTTCCATTCCCTTCGGGCCTTTGTGAACAGCTTTGTGAAATGGACAACCACTACACATTTGTTATCAGGTTCTGGAAAGGTTCACATAAAGACCAGGTAAATTAATTTGCAAAAATGTAACTCAACTTGTGGGGACAAAGAACTCTGAGAATAAAAAAGTTCAGTTTCTACAATTAGTGACGTTACATCGCCTGTTGTTAAGCCACTGCATTGTTGAAAGTATACACCTGGATATTATCCAGACTACATTCAATAGGTACTTTTCAAACTTGACTTACTCAACCATGCTTTCCCATAAACTATTCTAGAATCCATTTGTCCTATGCTCCATTTTCAATTTGATGGTCTAAAATTCAGTGTTTCATTAGCTTATCAGAATTATTTCTTTAACTGTTCATCGGGCTCAGATTATAACCACTGCACTTGGCTGAATTTGACATGAACTCAATTCAGGATATGCTATGCTGAAGTAATGTACCCGAATCTCACAAACACTCCCACAGAATAGGAAACGCTGGAATGCCTCTGGAGTCAGAACAAGATTATTTGTTACACAAACTATCCTCAGGATGGACTTTGGCCTTGCTGACTTCTGGTAGTACTGGGAAGAACTACTTCCCCCACCCCCGCATACACTGATACAACTAAGCTGTGTAGCTGAAATGTAAATTTAGCAGTGTGGTACCAGAGACCAGAGCTTTCAGCTATGTGAGGGCCACGGCCTCTATTCTTCGAGTAGAATAAATTTAGAGCAAATTTATTGAAGGCGTTCAAAATCACAAAGTACTTTGATGGCGTAAATGAGTTTAGTTTAGTTTAGAGATACAGCACGGAAATAGGTCCTTCGGCTCACCGAATCCGCGCCAACCAACGATCACCCAGAACATTAGCACTATCCTACACACACGAGGGGCAATTTACACTTTCACCAAAGCCAGTTAACCTACAAACCTGTAGGTTTTTGGAGTGCGGGAGGAAACCAGAAAACCCACTCAGTCACAGGGAGAATGTACAAACTCCGTACAGACAGCATCCGTGGTCAGGATCGAACCCGGGACTCTGGTGCTGCAAGGCAACAGGTCTAAATCTGTAGGTCTAAATCTGCGCCACTGTGCTGCCCTCATGAGGAAAAATGCTTTTTGCTGGCAGCTAGGTTGGTCACTAGAAGGCATACATTTAAGGTGAATGAGAGAAACACCAGAGGTTGGATGAGGTTGAATACTTCACATCACATGCATTGTCACAATTTGAACCACAACACCAAAAAGAGCCATGAAACCAGATTCAACTTTAATTTTCAAAATGGAATTGGATAGACATTTTATTTATTTTTAAAAATCCAGGGCACAGAAAAAGATATGGATGTGTATTTAATTGGATGACAATTTTTGAGCTGATGGTTTAATAGGCCTTCTCTTTTAAATGATTCTGGGTAAACTCCAGCCATTATTACTTGCAGCGGTCATGTCAAAGTCCGGTGATGCATTCCCAGCACTGCCATTGGTTTATGTCACCAAATACTCAATCAGACCTTTGCAGGTGTATGTTGTCTTCTTGTGTTAATATGCTTGGAAAGCTACAGCAAGCAATGCTCTATTCTAGGTGCAGGTGACAATTAAACACTCTTACCTTGGCCCTTGACTATACAGAAGTTGCAATGGCAGGAAGGTGTGGGTGTGATTGGATGTTTTCCGAAAATGGCAGCAGAGGTGACCAGAGCAGTTAATACAGCATATATTGAATCCCTTTTAGATAAATAGTGGCATAGAAGTTGTCCTAAATTATGTTAGACACCAGCTGGATTACATGAAGGGTTAAAATAAGGTATACATATAATTCCATGAGAATTTCACCAGTATGAGGATCACCCATTAGTTCATAAGTTTTTGGAGCAGAATAAGGTCATTTGACCCATCAAGTTTACTCTGCCATTCAATCGTGGCTGATTTATCTTTCCCTCTCAACCCCATTCTCCTGCCTTTGTCCCATAATCCCTTACACCCTTACTAATAATTTTTTTTGGCAATCTCCACCTTAAAAATATCCATCGACTTGGCCTCCAGAGCTATCTGTGGCATTGTGAGGATAGTTGGTATTTACGTGCTGTATGGCTCTATGGCTGAAAACGCTGAAGAGATTTGATGCAGGTGAGTAATACTCGAAAATGAAAGAGAAACTTTCTACATGGCTGAACGTCTAATAGCCGTTTGACTCAGATATAAGGCGAATGGCAAGAGAACCAGAGATGATATATTTCTATTTATTTACAGCTTGTGATTATCGATAGGTAGCCAACATTTAGTGCCTACCTCTGATTGCCTTTGAGAAGCCAGTGCTGAGCAGCTTCCTGAACCGCTGGTGAAGCCTATGTTGCATTTGTGGACATCTGAGTTTGCTACATCAGGACAAACTACCCTGCATCTGACATTAAGCAGTAATTTTGGGGAAAGACTTCAGTCTGAACTAGATAGCAGCTGGAAATTGTTCAAAAGCAATGGGTTTTTTAAAAATGCCTGGAAATGCTTATTCATGCAGAAGCAAATGTTGAAACAATGCAGCTAAGAGGAACGAGTCCTTTCGGGAACAAGGAGCAAGCCTTTAGCTTCCAATCAAAGCTGTTTCTGTGTCAGAGGCATGCACCATTTGCAAAGAACGTTTTGCATCGTAATAAGCAGTGATGTTAATCGTGCTTTGCGTTCTAATTGACACGGTTACTGCAACCTCCATGTGGAAAAGCATCATGCTTTTAGGGGCTTTGATTTACAAGCTACATTGTTCATGCACAGAACCCCTAATCGCAGTAAAATTCGACCATATGGTACATAAAAACAGTATGCTATGTGATAAGAGTTTCATAGCTAAGTATTTTTTAATTAGTAATTAAGTACAGATGCAAGGAAATTGAACAAAAGCACCAAAAGTTTGGAAATTCCTGCTGGTAAAAGCTTTCTTTTATGGGCCAGAAACACACAGGAGTGCTAAACCACAATGGTTTCAAGGAAATAGCCTTTTATAGATGAGCTACAGATGACTGGTATAATATCTGGCACTTCTCTGCTTTACATCACCTGTTAAAGACGCACAATTTATTGTAAAATTATATTAAAATATATAAATATATATTCTGAACCCTCCAGTTCAGTTGCAATAATTCGTTATTCAGGGTGGTAATAATTCATTGACAGATTTGGCCAGTTTCCTGTATGCTTATATGACACTGGTAATGAAAACAGCCTATTGATTCTTCTAACAGATGAGAAAGCAGAGCAGGCTCTATCCAGTTTCTCCTCTGCCTTCTTGGTAATCACAAATTAAAATAATAACGGGGTTGTCAATTGATCATATGGATAACCATTAAACTGTAAAGTTTTCTGATATTGGTTGTGACCATTATAGACATAGCACAAAGATACAATATGAATTGAGGAGATATGAGGAAAAGCTTCGAAAGGTTTTATTTTGTGCTTCATCTTTTAGACTTGAGAGTTTAGGCTATAGAGATACAGTGCGGAAAAAGGCCCTTCGGCCCACCATGTCCGCGCTGACCAATGAACCCCAAGCACTATCCTACACAATTTACAATTTTACCTGAGCCAATTAACCTCCAAACCTGTACGTCTTTGGAGTGTGGGAGGAAACCTGAACACCAGGAGAAAACCCATGTGGTCCCAGGGAGAACGTACAAACTCCGTACAGACAGCACTTGTAGTCAGGATCGAACCCGGGTCTCTGGCACTGTAAGGCAGCAACTCTACCGTTGCGCCACTGTGCCATCTTCTTACTTCAACACCTTGAGCTTATTTAAATATCAATTTCTTAAAACCGTTTCATCAGATTAAATATTTTGATTAGACTAAGTTTGGTACACAGTGCTTGCAGAGAAAGCAATACATCACATGATTTGGCTGCAATATGAGTTTTAGACTGTGCCAGTTCAAGTAAATCCCTAGCAACAGGTATAATAGAATCCAGCATGCTTGTGGAGTCAGTGTAAAATTTCAACAGCACAGATTGCAATCTTAAAGTCAACCAAATGACCTACGTACCTAGCATCTGTTTCTCATATTATGCGGAAAGGCCAAAGGCCTGTCCAATGCTGATGGGCGGTTCACTTGGATATTATATAACTTAGCATGTTTTTCAATACTAACGTATTGAAAAATTCTCCCTCCACATTTTGGGGGGAATTTTTTGATCAATTCATACACATAAATGTAAAGGATTTTCATTCATGATGAGTGACTTATTTCAGTTAGCATATTAACGTTCCTTTTTAGAATTTCTTTCTGGATAATGAATGCACTCCCACCCCCTTGGTTATAAATACCAAGAGCACTTCTAACAGCTGTTGGTTAAACAGTGCGGTCTGATGCATGTTGCCTTCCCTGCATACATTCCAGAGCAAATTCTACATCACAGGAGGGGAAACACGATGCACTTCTACAGGCCGGGGATAAAATTCTTACAAAATCCCGCAAACAAACCCCAATATGAATAACCCATCCTATGCTTCAGATTTTTCAACTTTAAAATCAATTTTACTATCATGACTACATTAGCTTAGTAATGTGGTCATGCTGGTAAAATTATGTTAGCAGTTGGAGAAATGAAGGGGTTTTTAATCAGCCGTGTTCAAAATCATTAGCTGTTGTGTTTATACTTTGAACAAAGGTTGCACGTTACAAATCGACATGCGCGATCTGTTCTGCCAGCCATACTTAACCTAGGAAGTATTTAAGGAAGTTGAATGCGGCCAGCAGGCAAAGTTGACCTATGAAGGGAGGCGCAAAATTTCCTTCAGCAAAGTGACAAGGACATGCACTTTCAACACAGCAGGCTGTTGGTTGTTGCTGAAAGGAAAATGTCTTCTCTATCTACTAATGAACTTAAAAGAAGAATGTCAATACTCCCAAGACTTTGTCATGTGTCACATTTTTTAGAACTTGTTTACAGCCTCCTTCTGTCCAGCAACACCTATATTTTGACAGCTCAGTGCGTGTGGAGACACTTGCATGCACCTTTTATACTTTTGATTTTTTCTACCAAAGTGAATCACCTTACAATTCTGCACGTAATATTCCTTCTGCTTGTCTTCCCCTATTCACATAGACTGACAATATCTTCATCAATCCCCTCTGTTTTCCTCCTTCTTCCTAGTGGGAGTACATTTGTTATCTTCTCATCTGTGGAAGCAGTTGTGGAATCTGTAGCTTAAGAACCAGAACATTCATCAAGTTCAAGTTCAAGTGAGTTTATTGTCATGTGTCCCTGTATAGGACAATGAAATTCTTGCTTTGCTTAAGCACACAGAAAATAGTAGGCATTTACTACAAAACAGATAAATGTGTCCACATACCATGATATAAATATATACACACATGAATAAATAAACTGATAGTGCAAATAACAGAAAGTGGTTGGTAATAATCAGAGTTTTGTCCGAGCCAGGTTTAATAGCCTGATGGCTGAGGGGTCGTAACTATTCCTGAACCTGGTTGTTGCAGTCTTCAGGCTCCTGTACCTTCTACCTGAAGGTAGCAGGGAGATGAGTGTGTGGCCAGGATGGTGTGGGTCTTTGATGATACTACCAGCCTTTTTGAGGCAGCGACTGCGATAAATCCCCTCAATGGAAGGAAGGTCAGAGCCGATGATGGACTGGGCAGTGTTTACTACTTTTTGTAGTCCTTTCCTTTCCAGGGCGCTCAAATTGCCGAACCAAGCCACGATGCAACCGGTCAGCATGCTCTCGACTGTGCACCTGTAGAAGTTAGAGAGAGTCTTCCTTGACAATCCGACTCTCCGTAATCTTCTCAGGAAGTAGAGGCGCTGATGTGCTTTTTTGATGATTGCATTAGTGTTCTCGGACCAGGAAAGATCTTCCATAGCTATCTATTTCAAACTCTTGGGATGCGGGATATTAGGTCCGAGGAATTTATTGGCTTTCATTCCATTAATTCTCCAATCCAACTTTACAAAAAAATATATTGCTAATTTTCTTCCACTCTTTGTGTGTTTTCCACTATTTTTAGGTAGCTTTCTATGTCTTCTTCGAATTGAATGTATAATTAATGCACTCCCACCCCTTTGGTTATAAATGCCAAGAGAGTTGAGAGGCAGAGGTTAGGGGAAGCATATCCAAACCTAATGATCAAGGCAAATTAATGTACATCCACATAGAGCGGTGACAGTGGAGTCTACTAAATAGGTCAGAACTAGAGGGAAATAGTTAGCCTGTGTGGACAATAACTGGCCACATTAACTCTAAACTCCTTAAATTTCCATCAACTAATTATTACCTCAATTCCCTGCTGCAAACTATGTTCTCCAGATGCTTTCTCATCATTCTCCCTGGCAAATGTTAGAGATCAAACATGGCTATTGAAAAGGATTATAATTGACTCTTTGACCTGCCGATCACATATCTGTGCTATCACTAAGGCCACCTATTCCACCTCAGTAATGTTGTCCGATAATGGTATCAATCGAACAGCATGGAAACAGGCCCTTCGCCTCAACTTGCCCACACCGACCCAACATGTCCCATCTACGCTAGTCCCACCTGCCTGCATTTGCCCCTATAACTTTCTAAACCTGTCCTATCCATATACCTGTCTAAATGTTTCTTAAACATTGCGATGGTACATGCCTTCACTACCTCTTCCGGCAGCTCGTTCCATACACCCACCACCACTTTATGTGAAAAAGTTACCCTCTCCGGTTCCCATTAAATCTTTCCCCCCTCACCTTAAACCGATGTCCTCTGGCTCTCATCTTGGCTCTCACTCTTGTCTTGGCTCATCTGCTGCTGTGGCTTTTTCCCCTCTAGCAAATACCAATACAATGCACCCTATGCTGGCTACTCATCTTCTGGCTTCAATAAATATGAGATAATCTAAAACTCTGCTGCCAGTGTCGAAGTGGACCATCCAACTCATTGTCGCCTCTTGTGCTCGCTGACCCTCATGGGCTTTCGATTAAGCAAGCCACGATTTAAAAATTGCATTCCTGTTTTCATTCTCCTCCTGGCCTCATCACTCTGAGGTGGACAAAATTGCTGGAGAAACTCAGTGGGGGCGGCAGCATCTATGGACCGAAGGAAATAGGCAACGTTTCGGGCCGAAACCCTTCTTCAGACGGACCTTCATCAGGCTGACCCTCATGACTCTGATCTGATTATACTGGTTACACCACAACTATAGTATTGATTCCAGTTCTATACACCACATTGTCGAATACATGTTAAAAGGTGCTAAGAGGATTTACTAGTTTTAGTTTGTAGATACAGTGTGGTAACGCCCTTCGGCCCACTAGGTCCACGACGGCCATCAATCAACTGGACACTAGTTCTGTTATAGACACGTACGCATCCTACACACTAGTGGCAATTTTCACAGAACCTATTGAGACACAAACCTGCACATGTTTGGAATTTGGGAGGAAACCGTGTTTGGAATTTGGGAGGAAACCGGACGACCCGGAGAAAACATGGTCACAGGGAGTACGTACAAACTCCACACAGACAGCACCAGAGGTCAGGATCGAACCAGGGTCTCTGGCGCTGTGAGACAACAGCTCTACCCTTGCACTACTGTGCCGCCCACAGTTTGGTAGAGGTTGAGGTTTTGACAGAGTGGATAATGGGAAACTGCTCCGGCAGCATATGGTTCCGGGAAGAGAAAATGCAGAGTTAAGGAGATGTGTAAAATATACCTGCTGGGACATTTTGAACAGACTGTTATAATCTGGATCTCTGCTTGTGAGAATGCTGGAAAAATTAGGGAATTGGATGAGGACCTGAGGGGAATAACAAAATCAAAGCAGCCGATTGCATCCACATTGTAAGAAAGAATGTGTACAATCTTCATAACTGATTAAACATGTCTGGCCACTGTTACAGTCAAGTAAATGTCAAACTGAGCAAACTCCTTCAAATGCAACACACAACTAGAGAAGCTTTATTTTAATGATGTTAAAAGAGGAATAAATATTGGCCCGTTGACTGGAATGAGCTCACATGCGTTTCTTAAAAAATCTGCAGGATCTTTTATTTCCATCTTGAGAGTGGACTGAAAGACAGAAACCTACAGTGCACTGCCCTGGATATCAGTCTGGATATCAGTCTGGATGCGGTGGCTCATGGTCCTGGAGTTCTACCACTGGGATACTACTGGAGGATATGGTCCCTATGGGTAGAGGAGTTAACAGATTAGGAAAAGGAATAGGAATACTTTATTGTCACATGTGACCACATATCACATGTCAGGCTTGGTCCCAACCCCACCTCCTTTCCAGCTTTCTCTCCTCAACTACAGTCAGTATGAAGTTGGGTCCCAACCTGAAACATCGCCCTTCCATATTTCACCAAAGGTGCTGCCTGACCCGCTGAGATACTCCAGCACTTTGTCTTTTTCTTTGGCAGAAACAAATGACGTGTGAGAGGTGGCCCTCTGTGGGCCCCGAGGCTCAATATGGTGACACTCTGTGTGGATGGGTTTGGTGAATGAAGCCTGTTGTTGGTCACGGCCTCACCACACAGGAAGCTGCTACAATGGAGCACTTGCACCCCACCTGCTGCCCTGTTTAAAAACTGCATTCAACTACTGAATACCAATCATTCAATTAGCATCCGACTTAACATTGCTGGTAATTTATGAGTTAATTATATTTATTTGACTAGAGCAGGAAAATGTTGCCCATTTAGAGATATTACAACATTGCGCCAGTCATTGGACAAAATGTGTCTCTCACGTTTATTTTCTGGGTATTAGTAGCTTGTAATAGTCTTATGCACAACACAAAAGGAGATACTCAGACACATTCACATTGCTGGCTCTTCCAAAACTCACCCAACGTTCTTCTATCATGCTCGTTATGCCACATCTTTGCTAATTTTGTCCTTTGACGTTTATGTTCATGTCGACCATCAAGTACACATCTATACTAAGTGCTTAATTCTTATATATACTGAAAACGGAACAGTGAAATTCTTATGAATCACGTTTACAGCACCTGGTTGGTGGCCTCCTATGCTTTCATTCCATAGCCAATCCTGAAGGACATTGGATTGGGCAGAAGACACAAAATCAACCATTGAGAATGTACCATTGGTACGGCAGCACCACTGCCCTAGACCGCAAGTACTTGCAGAAAGTTGTGAACGCAGCCCAGTCCATCATTCAAACCAGCTTCTTACCCATCAACTCCATCTATTCTTTTCACTGCCTCGGGAAAGCAGCTAACACAATCAAGTACCACTCACATCCCAGTCATTCTCTCTTCTCTCCTCTCCCGCTCAGAAGAAATTACAATTGCTCCATAGCATGTACAACCAAATTCAAGAATAGCCTCTTCCCAGCTATTATTAGACTCTTCAAAGAACATCTCATATGTTAAGGATCCATTTCTGAACTTCCAATTTACTTCATTGCAGTCCTTGCATTTTTTTAAAAGTCGGAAATTTCTCTGTAATATTGTATTCTGCACTCTGTTTATTTTTCTTTTACATTACCTGATTGTACTCGTGTATATCTGATATGCCTGGAGAACCCGCAAAACAACGTTTTTCACTGTATCTTGGTACACGTGACAATAAAAGACCAATACAAATACCAAGACCAATTGTCCTTGCTCTCCATCATATACTATGATCCAGTGAACAAGACTGCAACCTTTACATTACATTAACTGTTTGAAAGATAAACTCTGAGCCACGGATCTGCACCATCATTATCATCAATATTTGTAGCTTTGTATCACCACCTGACCTGGAGCCATAGAGCCAGTCAGCACAGAAACAGACCCATCGACCAAACGTCTATGCCCATCAAGATGACCTGTCTAATTAGGCTAGTCCCATTTGTCCATGTTTGGCCCATATCCCATTAAACCTTCCCTATGCATACATATGTCCAAATGTGTTTTAAATATTGTTCTTGTGTCTGCCTCCACCACTCCCAATGGCTTGTTCGTCCCATATACCCGCCACCATCTGTGAGGAAAGGTTGCCATTCAGGTTCCTATTAAATCAATTCCCTCTCACTGTAAACCTATGTCTTCTAGTTCTTCATTCTCCTACGCTGGGAAAAAGACTCTATGCATTCATTCACCCTAAACTTTGCCTTGTCCTGTCTATCTGCTGCTGAGAACTCCATGCATGATTTTAAAACCTCAAGAATGATTATTCCAGTGTCCTTGGCATCCCCTCATTCCATCCTCTCCAAACCTGGCAGCATCTCTGCTGCTTCAAATCTAGCTCACTGACAGTCCCATTCACCTGCTGCCCTGTGCATATAGACATTCCCTGCTTTTTGATTGAAAAACGCATCGATTTTAATATTTTCATGCTGAGTTTCACATCCAGTCTCTGCAACTTGTTCCAGTTGTAATAACACTTTGACATATCAGGGCTACATAATGGAGTACGCCGCAGAGTTGCTGCCTCAATTGTTTCAGCAAATCAGGTTCAATCCTGATCACAGCTTGTGTCTATATAAAGGTTCTACCTTCTCCCTATGACCGAGCAGATACTCTAGTTTCCTCCCAACATTCCTACAGATATTTTGAATGGTCGGTGTATTAGCTACTGTAGAATAGCCTAGTATACTGGTGAGAGGTGGAAATGTGAGATAGATGGGAATGTGGGGAGTAAGTTATAATGAATATCAGTAAGAAATGGGAAATGAGCTGGCAAAAAAGTGATGGGCCAAATTAACCTCTTTGACATTGTAAAGAGTTTGAGTATAGTTTATTGTCACGTGTGCCGAGATGCAGTGAAAACTTGGATACACAATAATATCATGCCCCAATTCAATTGCGGCAGCATAGGCAGCAAAACTTTCAGCTGTCAAACATCTAAGCTCTGGAAAAGCCCTCAATCTGCAAACACCTCCATCTTACAATTTTTTAAAATTCTTTAACATTGCTCCCAAAGCCTACCTTTCAGATATTAATATCACTATTTCATAATGTGACTTTATGCCAAATGTTGTTTCATAATGATTCCTATGAAGTGACATGAGATGTCAAAAATGCTACATAAACATATATTGTTGACTCGATAAATATTTAGATATGAACATTATTGAGGGATATGGGCAATGAGGAAATTGACTAAGCATTAACAGGTGGGGCAAGAGAATTTCATGCAAGAACATTAAAAAAAAATTATGCTGAGCATTATTCAAAATATTTTTCCATCAGAACTTAGGACATTCAATTAACATAACTGAATTTGTTATTATCGAAAATAATTTTGCAATCAGGAGCAGAAATTGTCCTTGGGTTCCCAAAAGGAGCAATCATAAATTATAAATCATAAATATGGCTTAACCAATGGTAAATAACAATCACTTGTGGCCGAGGAGTGAGCGTGATTTAGGAAGTATACAAAACCATTCTAATGATTTATTAATGGCCAAGATCAATGTCACCTCTGTCGGCTTATTTTCCATTTACAAGGTCATCTCAACAGTACCAAGTTCCTTAATTGATATCTTGAGGAAACCTCTATAAACACTCAGAATCAAATTTAAGCACTTACTGATATTATGTGATGCTTAATATACAAATTATTATGTGTGATATGTTGGCCTGCTGCGGACTTGCTGTATCAGAGCAGGAAACAGGAGCCACTGACATTAATAGGAGTAGGCATCAAAAGTGTGGAACGGGCACCACCGTGACCTCTGCACACATTTACTAAGCTGACTGAGTAATGAGTTTTGACAGAACAATTCTCACATCTGAAGGATTCACAGTGGCCTTTTTGGGTATTGCTGACACCTCTTTCTTGATCTCTCTGCATCCATCACAGGCAACAGACTGTAGACTGACATCAACTACAGATTCCCACAGTTATCTGGACTACACTTGTTTCCACCCTGCCTCATGCAAAGATGCTATCCCCCCACTCTCAATTTCTACGTATCCGCCGTATCTGGTGCAAAGATGAGGCTTTCCGTTTTATGACTTCCGAGATGTCCTCTTTAGTCATAGTCATAGAGTCATACAGTGTGGAAACAGGCCCTTTGGCCCAACTTGCCCACACTGACCAACATGCCCCATCTACACTAGTCCCACTTGCCTGCATTTGGCCTATATATCCCTCCAAACCTGTCCAATCCATGTACCTGTCTAATTGCTTCGTAAATGTTGCAATAGTTCCTGGCTCAACAACTTTCTTCAGTAAGCTTGCTTTCCCTTCTGCTGTACAGCATTGATGGATCCCTCACCTGCAACTCCCTCTGTGTCCCATAGTTCTGCTCTCACTCTCCCTCCTTCCCAGACAGAAAGAGGATACCGTTCCCCTGTTCCTAACTTTTCACTTTACACTTAAAGAACAAACACAGGAACTGCAACCATTATACATTCCTTTCTAGCACAAACACAAAAGTAAAGGTGACCCTAAATGGCTGAGAAGTCAATGCAAGGATATTGTCAGGTTCGAAGAAGAGTCACATTAACGTCCCAGGAAAAAAGTATTAAGCCTGAAATTGGAAGCAGGTAAGAATTCAGCAGAAAAGAGATTGATTAAGAGAACACAAATAAGAGCAGTAGGATAAACTTGCATGGAACACAAAAAGATATTGTGAAAGCTTCTGCAAGTGCTTAAAATGGAAAAGATTTGTGAAGCCAAATGTAGGCCCCTTATCGACAGATGGATAACGAGGAACAAATAAATTGCTGAGCAATAAAACAAATACATTGGTCCTGTCATTACAAAAGAGCACAGATATCTTCCCAGGAATGCTGGGGGACCAAAGGATGAATAAAAGGAAATAAGTCCTTTAAAAAAATCGTTGCCAGCCGATAAATCCTCTGGGCCTGATAATCCACATCACAGGCATTCCAGAGTATTAAAAGGGGTTGCTATGGAAATAGTGCGTATATTGGTTTTAATATTGAAATTTCAATAAATTATGGAACAGTTACTGAAGTTTTAATATTTTAAAAGGGAGCAATGAGAAAATATGGTCTACAGACTGTAAAATGCTGGAATATTTTTTAAAGGATATAACAGGACACTTGGAGGTAATCTTTGGAGAAACAAAGCCCATCAATATTGTGCGCTTATACTGCTGCTGTACACTCCACACACATGATGGTGTAGATAGACTCCGATCCAACACCATCTTTAAATTTACTGATGATAACACTATTGTTGGATGAACAATGGGTAATGATGAGTCAGAGTACAGAAGGGAGATTCATAATCTGATTGAATGGTGCCAGAAGAACAATCTTACTCTTAACATGAGCAAGACCAAGGAGATGAATGGTGACTTCAGGATGGGAAAGATGAAGCTCCGTGAATCTATCTTCATTGATGGGATGGCAATGGAGTGAGTCAACAATTTTAAGTTCCTGGCCATGCATATTTCTGAAGATCTTTCCTGAGCCCAGCACATTGATGCAATCACAAGGATAGCTCATTAATATCTTAGAAGATAGAGGAGATTCGGCATGTTGCTGAACACACTATCGAACTTCTACGAAGGTGTAGGGTAGAGAGCTTGCTGACTGGTTGCATCACAGCGTGGTTTGGTAACTCGAATGCCCAGGAATGAAGGAGGCTGCAGAAAGTCGTGGACATTGCCTAGTCCATCACAGTGATTGATCTCCCCACCATCGGAGGAATCTACAGGAAGCAGTGCATCAAAAAGGAAGCAAATATCATCAAAACCCTGACCACCTTGGCCAGGCTCTCATGTCGCTCCTACCACTATGAAGATGTTACAGGAGCCTGAGAACCAGGACCTCCAAGTTAAAGAACAGCTTCTATCCATCAACCATCCTGATCTTGATCCACATTGCACAACCCTAACCATTGCCCAATGTCAGCAATAATCTATTATGGACTTTGGTTTGGTTGCACTACATACTTTGGTTTGCACAATTATGGTCTGGTTTGCTGGTATTACTGATAATTTATTTTATTATTGATCATTGTATATTTATTTGTTGTGTTATTACGCTAACGGGCTTTTAAGCTGCAGCAAGTAAGGATTTCATTGTTCCATTCCCAGTGCACATGACAATTAAACCCCTTGACTCCCTTGACTCTTCAACGAGTGGTCTGGGGAGAGAGCAAGGTTACGTTATTGATATACAGGGTCAGCCCCGATCATAATGAAAGTCGAACAGCTTTGCAGGCCCAAACGACCTATGCCAGCTCTCTGATGAAGGGTCTCGACCCGAAACGTCACCTATTCCTTTTCTCCAGAGATGCTGCCTGACCCGCTGAATTACTCCAGCCTTTTGCGTCAGACTTGTATTCTGGGTTTCGACTAAGGAAGATTTTTGATGAAGAATTTATATGCTCTGATGTTATTCAAACTATCACCACTGGATGGAGACACAGATTTAGTTTGCAGCAATCCTGGTTTTGAACACAAAGGTTAATATACCTACCTACCTGTTAATCCTTTTTGCCTAAGGTGTAGACAAGAGCTTTCAGACCCTCAAGAAAGATTTACAACCCTTGAATAATTTGGTTATGAATTGAAAAGCGAAGTTCAAATGTTAACACTGATGCAAACTCATGGTGTAAAATTTATGGTTGAAAAAATATGGCATTGAGTGGATTTGTTTATTAACTGAGAAAACGCTAACATTATTATTTCACATTATAATATAATGAGAGATAACATTACCAACATCGTTAACA
The DNA here is from genome assembly GCF_010909765.2 of Amblyraja radiata. Lineage (NCBI taxonomy): Eukaryota > Metazoa > Chordata > Chondrichthyes > Rajiformes > Rajidae > Amblyraja > Amblyraja radiata. Next base: position 19,480,262 of record NC_045968.1, read on the forward strand.
TTACAAAACAGCAATATGGCTTGGTTAGTGAATGAAAACATTTAACAAGATTAATTGCTAACTAAGAAAATGAACTAATTACATTGCCAACCAACAGTAGGAGGCTAATGTTTGAGAAGTGTGCCAAAGGAAAAGGAAATTGCCTGAGATGGAGGGGGAGAGTGAAGGGGGACTGTAAAGATTGAGATAGAGAATAGGGTTAGAGAATGGGAGGGGATGGTGTGGCTGAAAGAGGGGTGCGGGCGGGGGTTGGATTGTTAGGGAGGAAGTGTCCGGGTATGGGGGGGATGAAAGCTGCATACCTCTACATAAGAGGTCACCATTCTAAGGGAAATAGTCCCAGTCTATCCAGCCTCTCCAGCCCTTGAGTCCTGGTATCCTCCTTTGTTTTTGCAACCTTAGCAGCTCCATCATAAAAGAGGCTTACACAGGGGCAGAAAATAAATTAATGGCCAGGGATATTTTGGGAGCTGTTGGCTACTCGACAGCAGGATTGTGACAGAATGAGAAGAAACTGAGAAGTAATCAGACTGTGTGAAATACAGAGCCTGGAACTATTAATATTAGTTTTAATATTAGGTATTGGGGGATGAAGGCTGGAGAGGGTTAAGGATGAAAGCTGGGAAGATCAGTAATGTGTGGTGACTGGGACATTAGAAAGTTGCAGGGGTTACACGAGGGGCTGGGCTAATAGGGAATAGTGTTCAAGGCTAGGAACAGGGTTGGTTGGGGTAGGAGGTGGAGATGGGGTTACGGGGGAGTGTGTGGATACAGGGGTAGAGGCTGGCATGGTGGTGGAGTGTGTGCTAGGCTGCCAATGGAAGGGGATTGTGGTGATGGGTGAAGTAACTGTGTGGTGACTGGAGTATGGAGGAGGAGGGTTGCAGGTAGAGATGGGAGTTGGATCTAGAGTTTTGGAAAGGTGGGTTGATGGGAGGACTTTGGGTTTGGATTGGGTGAGGGGCAATGTGTGGAAATGGAAGGTGGGGAGTTGACCTTGGGTGGGGGGGTGTAGTTGGGTCATGGCAATGGTTGTCCTCAGGAAGGGGCAGGAGTGAGGGTGTCGGCTACACACCATGAGTAAGATTTTTATTCATGACTGCGAAGACTACAAAACTTTACACAAACCCACAAGACAAGGCTGGCGGGAATATCAACCACATATGAAGGTGTCACAACAGTTTATCTGTGCTCTGTGACTAATCTCACTGATGGATTTGTGACAACAGTCCACAGTCTCACATAACCCCTGAGTGAGAGGCAGTGCAGAGTGCTCTGACTGCCTCAAATGCCATCTCTCCTTGCCACCCCAGCTGGCAATTTAATGATAAATTGTTGGCATTTACTGCTGCAGTTTGGAGTTAATCCTTCCCATATATACGCCAAGTAAAATCCCAACAGCTGCTAAAGAAACAATAACACAATTCCATCCTCCTCCTTCGAAGATCAGGACTAAGCTGCCGGGACAAGCCTGAGGTCGGCAGCATCATTGCACGTGTGATCTGCTGGTGAGGGGCAGCGCCCCCATGTGGTCCTGGACTTTCTTACAACTGTTAATAGAATAAATCACGTGAGTTCGCCCTACTGTGAGTGTCGGTGCGGTCACTTCTGAACCCGGTGTCGTCTCCGACGCCATGCTGTCTAATTGACATTTAAACCTTGCCACTGTGCTGCCTCTGCAGCAAATCTCTGACAGGTCCTTCCATGTATGCACAACCCTCTGTGTGAAGAAATTGGCCCGGGGTCTCTTCTCAATGTTTCTCCTCTCAACTTAAACCTATGGTCTCTAGTTCTGGACTACTCAACCCTGTGAAAAAGAATGTGATCATGCAACTTATCTATGCCTTTCAAGATTTTGCATACCTTTCCATAAGAGGTCACCATTCCAAGGAAAATTATCCCAGTCTATCCAGCCTCTCCTTATAACACATGCCCTTGAGTCCTGGTATCGTCCTTTTATTTTTGCACCCTTAGCAGTTCCATCATAAAAGAGTTCACACGGGAGCAGAAAATAAATTAATGGCCATGGATATTTTGGGAGCTGTTGTCTACTCGATAGCAGGATGGTGACAGAATGAGAAGAAACTGAGAAGTAATTAGACTGTGTGAAATACAAAGCCTGGAAATATTAATATTGGTTTTAAAAATATCAGAAGACAAATGTGGGGAAGGAAAAAAGCCCTGGTGATTAAACTAGGTAAAACTAAATCTAAACCAATAAGGTTCATTGAAGTTTTCAAATATCGTTAAACCTTAAGTAAATTTCACCCTGTCAATGTATTCCTCATTCAGCAAGTAGAACCTAATCCTTAGGTACACAAAATTGCTGGAGGAACTCAGCGGGTGCAGCAGCATCTATGGAGCGAAGGAAATAGGCGACGTTTCGGGCCGAAACCCTTCTTCAGAAGTCTGAAGAAGGGTTTCGGCCCGAAACGTCGCCTATTTCCTTCGCTCCATAGATGCTGCTGCACCCGCTGAGTTCCTCCAGCAATTTTGTGTACCTTCGATATTCCAGCATCTGCAGTTCCCTTTTGAACACAGAACCTAATCCTTTTCTGATTTACGCAGATCCAATTAGAAATAGCTGTTGAGTGTTTCTAATGTATGGGAAATGACCAAAGTTTACATTAACCATTGGAGTTTCATGCTGAAAACATTCCTGCTATATCAAATACTGTAGAGTCTGGAGTCACACAGCATGGAAACAGGTTTTTCAGCCCAACTTGTCCAGGCTGATCAAGGTGCCTTCCTGAGCTAGTCCATTTAGCCTGTATTGGACCCTCTGATCCTATCCTATCCTATCCTATCCTATCCTATCCTATCCTATCCTATCCTATCCTATCCTATCCTATCCTATCCTATCCTATCCTATCCTATCCTATCCTATCCTATCCTATCCTATCCTATCCTATCCTATCCTATCCTATCCTATCCTATCCTATCTATGAACCTGTCCAAATGTCTTTTAAATGCTGACTGGCCCATTCCAGACTGCAAATGTACAAGCTGAGGGATGCACTGAAGCTGTGCAAAGCCAACGCCAAGGCTCTCTGGTGGAGGACCACAGTCCAGGGTCCTTGCGCTGCTGGACATTGAGTGGCAGCGTCTGGTGGGGCCACCACTCATACAAGGGAAGAGATACAACCACAGGGAGCGGCATGAGTGTTTTGTTTAAAGTGAGTATGACACTGCTGAATGTATAATAATAATAATAATAATAATAATAATAATAATAATAATAATAATAATAATAATAATATCTGTTATTGTCATTGCACATAGGTGCAACGAGATTTGCTATGCAGCTTCCATCCAATGTCATAACTTAAACAACTAAAAATTTAGATACCAAGATATTTAAATACTGAGCATGTATGAAGAGCTTTTGCATTTTTCATATATATTTTTTATTCTAAACAAAGAGTTTATTTTTTTAGGAAAAAAGGGTATTTTAAATGTTATAACTATACCTGCCTCCACTACTTACTCTGGCAGTTCATTCCCTGCCCTGGGGAAAAGACTTGACCATTCACCTTATCAACGCCCCTCATGATTTTACAAATCATCTCTAATGTCATGTCTCAACTACAAGGAAAACAGTCCGAGCCTACCCAGTCTCTCTTCAAAACCTAAGCACTTCAGTTCTGACATCAATCTAGTGAATCTCTTCTGCACTCTCTCTCGCTTATTCACATCCTTCCTATAGTATGGTGAACAGAACTGCACTAAATATTCCAGGTGCAGTCTCGCCAATAACACATATAACGGTAACTTGATGTCCTAACTCTTGACCTCAGTTTCCCATCCAGTCGATATTCCCACTACAGATGTAGCCTGACCCACTGACTTTCTCCAACACTTTGCGTTTCACCCGAGATTCCAGTATCTGCAACACCTTGTATCTCCTTGTGCTTCCCATATTTTTGTTGCTCTGCTCCAATACCTGCTGTGCACGTTATACCCTCGCTCACAGATGGGTGGTGCTGGAGAGTCATTTTACTGGTCTCTGTGTCCATGCTGAGGTAGTTGGTGCTCTGGTTGTTAAAATAAGTGCCTCTAATGAAAGTCATATTTTACTATGTAATACTTTATTACACCAGACAGAAAGAAGCAAATTTGGAGTGCTTCATGTCTGCAATTATTTTCATCCAGCAGAGACAAATGGTTCTGTCACTTATTGCTTCTGTTTAAATGTCTCATTTTCTCTCCCAACATTGCTCTCTCTAACCCTTTCCTCTTCCCTTCGTGATGGGTACATCAGTCTGTCTTTCCACATATCATCCTGACCAAAGCTGTGTTGATCTAGAAGTCTCTTACTTGGTCTGGTTGGATTGAAAATGGACCAGATTTCTTGTTAATAATTTTCAAGGCTAAGATTAGGGAGCTAATTAGCTAAGACTGAGAGTAGGGAAGATTCAAACAAGAGGACATGACTTGAGAATTAAGGGACAGAAGTTTAGGGGTAACATGAAGGGGAACTTCTTTACTCAGAGAGTGGTAGCTGTGTGGAATGAGCTTCCAGTGAAGATGGTGGAGGCAGGTTCGATTTTATCATTTAAAAATAAATTGGATAGTTATATGGACGGGAAAGGAATGGAGGGTTATGGTCTGAGTGCGGGTAGATGGGACTAGGGGAGAATACGTGTTCGGCACGGACTAGAAGGGCCGAGATGGCCTGTTTCCGTGCTGTGCCGTGCCGTGCTGTGCTGTAATTGTTATATGGTTATATGGTTATATATGGTTATATATGGAGAGTGGACCAGAAAGAGATCTAATGCTGATTGTCAGGGGACAATGTTCTGGAAGGAAAACATGAATCAAAGACTCTGAGCAAGAATCCCCACAACAGGGAGAATGTAGAAGCACGGAACTGCAGATTCTGGTTTACACAAAAGGACACAAAGTGCAGGAGTAACTCAGTGGGTCAGGCAGCATCTCTGGATAGGTGATGTTTCGGGTTGAGACTGAGGAAGGGTCCTGACCTGAAATGTCACCTATCCATGTTCTGCAGAGATGCTGCCCGACTTGCTGAGCTACTCCAGCATTTTGTGTCCTTTTCTCCACCAGAGGGAGTGTGTTGTAAGCTCAGCTTGATTAGATCTGGCAGCACAGGATGCAGAGGGACAGAGGGTATTACACAAGCATTCGTGGGAACTTTCTGAGATAGCTGCATGCACATCCCACCCCATATCTCTGTGCTTTCAAAGTCCCAGTATAGAGCATCTGCCTCGGCCTGTCAGAGAATGAAGTGGAGTTGGGGGTGTTCACTGGCAATGGGTGTTAGGTGGCTGGTGCAGGTGCATGTGTTGTGCCAATGAGATGTGACAATTGGTGACCCAAGCCTTGGCATGATAAAGTTATAAAGTGGTGTGGCACAGAATTGGGCCGAGCATCCCACATCATCCCTGTCCCTGTTCTGCATCAGGTAGGTATGTTACAAAACTTACCTTCAGCGGCGCTGCAATTCTGCCACTGGCCGTGTGCGCGATTTTGGCGCGTTTGAGGGGGGAGGGGAGGGGGGGGGGGCGGGGTTAAAACGGGGTTTTTTCCCGACCTGGTCCTGAATTATATTTGTTGGAGTGCAAGATGTTGCTAAAGAATAGTTCCTACGGCCGTTCTGTGTGTTTTAAAAAAAAATTCACCCGACAAGTTAATCGCTGTAGTGATTTTAAAATCAGCTTCTGAAACCGCCAATGCCAACAACGGGGACGGATTTTATGGAGGACCAGGTAAAAGAAAGTTGTTTATTTTTATGTATAAAAGTGCTTCTTAAGATGAATTTAATTCACATTTTAAGTTGCGAAACGGTGATTTTTTCCCCCGAAGAACCGGCAGTGTATTTGCTGCAGATATGGGGGTATAAATTCACCGCAACCTCAACGTTCTAAATGGTCCCGTTCCAGAAAATCCCACTCGCAAGCTGATTTAAATGGTCATTAATTTACAGGTATTAAACATTAAATTCCTTCCATTTGGCCTATAAACCCATGACAATGAGATTTAAAAATTATATTATATTCTGAATTCTTGTGTGAATGTTATTTGGACACTTAGGCTATTTAAAAATGTTAATCTATTCTTAAGAAATGGGTAGATGTTTAGATCTAGTAATTGAATTTTGTAATTAGCTACAATTAGGTAACTAACTAATTATATGCTTTAATTTCAAGTCATCTAAGTAAGATTGTTTCATATTTGTTTCAGAATGCTTCAATCTATAATAACTGAAAATTTCTTTCAGTTCTCTTAATTTTTAAGAAAGTTATCGGCTTTTATATGTTCTCGATCACAGCTTTTGTGTTAAGTCAATGAAAAAGCAATAGGGAACAAGATGCCAATTTCCGAGTATGAAAATTGCCATAACTTTTTTAATACTGTAGATATGAAAGTGAATTAGGTGTCAAATTAAACTTCTTTTTATGCCTTATCTGATGGGATAAATTGCAGACTTGATTTTTTAAATCTCAAAATTTTGTAACATTGCTACAACATTGCTACATTCCTCTATGCCTTTCCTATCCAAATGCCTGTTCAAATGCCTTTTAAATGTCAAAACTATATCTGCCTTCTCATTCCATACAACCACGACCAAATCAGAGACACTGGAGCAGTAGTTTGTATCAGCAACTAGAGCATGTTGTAATCATGACAATATCTGGTGTTTTGCAGTGATCTGAAATCGCGAGTCGAGTCCCAAGAGATCCAATAACCACAATAAATCTCAGAGGAAGATATTACAGAGTAATTTCAGCATTTGGATTGACTTTTTAAAGAGTTAAATTCCTTATTATGTGTAGATAATAGTCTACTATATGTACATTTTGGAATTTGGCCAGGTTGGAGTACAGTGGTAAGAATAAGTGGTAAGAATAAAACATTTTTGACAGATAATTGTGCAAGATTCAAAGGACATTTCTTACTCACGGGGTCAATCTGCCCTATTTCATTTCTGTGACGAATGTTTTGATGTATGTATGATTTTCCCTTCTAATATGTCCTCTTTCTGATCTATTAAGAACCTTGTTAAGTTTCAAACAAAGGATGGTTAAAAATTGCGAACTCTGGCAGTGGTAAGGATCCACTGGGTTGACTCTGCTGATGTTTGCTTGGAATTGTCAGATGAATGGTCCTGGTGGGGGATTGTAATTGTATTTCAGTTAGTTGCATGGTTTATTACATTTGATATGGGTGATACAATTAATACAACATGAACAGTATGCCACAGGATTTTTTTGGTAACATAGAATTGATCCATTCAACCACCACGTGAGCCATGGAGAGCATGAGGTTCGTAGAACAGTGGGATCTAATGGATTGAGGTTCTGAGATGTGGTTAGATGAGGGGATGCTGGTGTCTGGTTCGGATTGGTTTAAATGAGTCCATAGTAAATAATACGGCCACACCATCCATGCAAATAAGAGATTAGTAGTCAGTCTGAAGATGGGTCTCAACCTGAAACGTCACCCATTCCTTCTCACCAGAGATGCTGCCTGTCCCGCTGAGTAACTCTACCATTTTGTGTTTAGTTTAGTTCAGCTTAGAGATACAGCACGGAAACAGGCCCTTCGGCCCACTGGGTCCATGCCGACCAGCAATCCCTGCACATTAACGCTATCCTACACATACTATGGACATTTTTTTTCACATGCGCCAAGCCAATTAACCTACATACCTGTACGTCTTTGGAGTGTGGCGGGAAACCGAAGATCTCTGAGAAAACCCACGCAGGTCACTGGGAGAACGTACAAACTTCGTACAGACAGCATCTGAAGTCAGGATGGAACCCGGGTCTCTGGTGCTGCAAGCGCTGTAAGGCGGCAACTCTACCGCTGCGCCACAGTGTCTGTCATCGTATTATCTGATTTGATTGGATAGCAGGCAAAACAAAGCTTTTCACTGTACCTCAGAACACGTGACAATAATAAACCTAAGCCTAAATCTATAATAGCATAGCAGGTCCACTTCTGAAATGATATCACATTTTCTTCAGCACCACACCTCAAATTACTTTTTTTTTGTAACTGCATATTTGTTAAATACTCTGCTCAATATTTTTACTCTATATAGACATGAAAATGTTGCAACTAAGCTGATTCAGAATCACACATTATTAATTTGAAACTTGATATTAACTCCAGAACTTGGTTTCACTCCCAAGGTCATAAAAGCAATAATGTGCAGACAATCATAAGTTAAGCAGTTTGCTTACAGGCACTCTTATTTCATATATAACAGTTAAATCATCTGATTGTGCCAAATATATCATATTCTACTATCTCTGCAGCACATAATAGTATTTCTAGCTCCTTTATACGTCTGGTACTATCAGCATTGTCTGAATCACCAGCCAATGAAAATAACTTTTCAATCTTTGAACCTTTTATAAGTCCAAGCACTTGGGTTAGAGTTCGCATCAGCCTTCTGCACTCTAGTGAAAATTAACCTCGGTCTGTTAGATGTTCATAATAACTATATTATCCAAACCATAGTATCCAAACCATCCAAACCCTCTAGTGTTCTATTGTGCGCATAACCATGTCATAATCAAAGTCACACAGCAGGAAACATGCCCTTCGTCCCAACTCATTCATAGATACATAGAAACATAGAAAATAGGTGCAGGAGTAGGCCATTCGGCCCTTCAAGCCTGCACCGCCATTCAATATGATCATGGCTGATCATCCAACGCAGTATCCCGTACCTGCCTTCTCTCCATACCCCCTGATCCCTTTAGCCACAAGGGCCACATCTAACTCCCTCTTAAATATAGCCAATGAACTGGCCTCAACTACCTTCTGTGAAAGAGAGTTCCAGAGATTCACCACTCTGTGTGAAAAATGTTTTTCTCATCTCGGTCTTAAAGGATTTCCCCTCTATCCTTAAGCTGTGACCCCTTGTCCTGGACTTCCCCAACATCGGGAACAATCTTCCTGCATCTAGTCTGTCCAACCCCTTAAGAATTTTGTACGTTTCTATAAGATCCCCCCTCAATCTCCTAAATTCAAGCGAGTAATTCTAGCGAATTCATGCAGACCAAGATGCTCCTTGGGTTTCATAACTTTTCAATAATGGAGGAAGTGACAGATTTTTTTCTCTGAATTTCACTTTGCTTAGTTGGACATTATAAATATGTTCCAATGTTATTTGTACAAAGGATGCCTAAAACCACACTCAGTACTCAGTTCTAAAAGTGCATCTGACCAGTGTCTTTCACAGATTCCTCATCTCTAGGCTTTTCGAGAGCAAAACTCAGAATCTTGATGCAGAAATATTTTTCTATTTGCAAACCCCTTTTACAAGTTACTTTTCCCGTGCAGGTCATGTGCCTGCTCTTTGTGCCTTTATCTAAGATATGTCACGAGAGTAATGGCCTGGTCACAATAGATTAATCCAAGTGCAGAATCAAACCCAGACTGAAATGAAATCAGCTGAAATAAAAGTGGATCAAAATTACTGCAAATCAATTCAGTTTTTCTTAATCGTTTTGACAGGAACTGGAAAAGGTGTATCTGGCTTTGGTTTAGTTTAGTTTAGTTTATTATTATCACGTGTACTGAGGTACAATGAAAACATTTTGTTTGCGTGCTATCCAGTCAAAGAAAACTCTATACATGAACACAATCCATTCCTTGAGAATGTATCATGCTTACTAAAATGAACAAGAATAATTGATGATTATTGGCGGATCATCCGCAATCAGTACGCCGTTCCTGCCTTCTCCCCACATCCCCTGACTCTGCTATCTTTAAGAGCCCTATCTAGCTCTCTCTTGAAAGTATCCAGAAAACCAGCCTCCACTGCCCTCTGAGGCAAAGAATTCCACAGACTCACAACTCTCTGTGAGAAAAAGTGTTTCCTCGTCCCCGTTCTAAATGGCTTACCCCTTATTCTTAAACTGTGGCCCCTGGTTCTGGACTCCCCCAACATCTGGAACATGTTTCCTGCCTCTAGCGTGTCCAAACCGTTAATATTTTTATATGTTTCAATAAGATTCCCTCTCATCCTTCCAAACTACAGAGTATACAAGCCCAGCTGCTCCATTCTCTCAGCATATGACAGTCCCTCCATCCCGGGAATTAACATTGTAAACCTACGCTGCACTCCCTCAATAGCAAGAATGATTTAGAAGTACATTACAAGTGGTTGCACATTTTTGTTATTTTCCAAATATGGTTGTGTTGTCCTTACAGTATATTTAAAACAAAAATCTGATTACCTACCAGACAGTTACAGTCTCCCTTCTGAACCTAAATTGAAGTATGCTCCTTATTTAGACACAGCCAGCCTGCACAAAGTAATTTAGACAATTTCTCCCTTAGGTGCGATGGTAAAACATTATCTTGGCAATGTAACAAGAATGTTCACCAGATGTGTTTTATGACCTTAAATCAAATATGTATTATTGTGTGATTAGTTTATTTTGGTTTGCCTCTTTCATCAGATTATAATGTTTTACATTTCTTCTTCCATTTCTTTTCACCCACTTTCTGAATTTATGCCACGCGCGGACATTTGAAATACTGTATTTCTTCTCTAACTGTTAACATATACGTTCGTGATTATTTTACCTATGTTATTTCCAATTGAAAATATTATTGGGTCTTCCTAGCCTTTGGATTCTGTATTGTTATTTTCAAAGTGATTACCCTTAGGTAAAAGTTCTCTAAGTTATCAAAGGCCAGTTGATGTAATGGCAAACTTGTTATATTCTCCACCGCCTTTCTGAGATTGGAATGAGTTGGGAGATTGTTTTTAATATCTTCTCCATGTCACGAATGTCTTCTCAAAAATGTCTCATCCCCTGTGCAAAAACTTGCATTTGGATAAGACTGAATCTTACATATCTATTATGACAATTATCTTTGACTGATGATGTTTATTGCAGAGAATTTAAAGAAATTAAAATATGGTCTAGGGTCGAAACTTGGCTTCTTGATTCACTGAGAGAGCTCTAGGATTTAGCAATAATCTTTATGTCTCCTTGATTCTGAGCCTGTTGTTGGTCTGCTCAGGGTGATTAAGTAAATGAACTGAAGCATGTGGAGCAATTGCAAGGATCTAAATAGACTCAAAGTTCAGTGTCATTCCAAACAAAGCTCTAGAACTATCCAAACAAGAGACTCTATCTGCTGAGTAAAATGAATTTTTAAATATTTACCTAGAAGAAAAGATGTAGAAAAGGAACCCATGGTTTAGCTGTTGTGGTAATGTATTTTAATACACAATTTGTGACACCATTTTTTTTAACGATATGTCGCATTAAGAGCAAAACAACAATTCAACCTCTTTGCCCAATCATTTTGGTCATCTATGGCAATGATTCAAGATTTGTTGCCAGTGACAAGCTGCTCACTTTTACCACAAATCCATGAGACAAGCCTGCAGTTGATACACACAGATCACTTGAAGGCAACTTGCTGAAAAGCATTGGCTCTAACCTCAGCCCTGACTTGATCCTATGCTCATCAATCCTGCCAAATGTGTGGGGTGAGATGAGGGCAGGGTGGGAGGCAGAGCAAGGCCCGACAATGAAAATGCTGAAAGAACTGACTGTGGTTGTCCATGCAGTCAGTACACAAAGATACTAAAACATTCTAAAACAGTGGTGCAGCTGGTGGAGTTGCTGCCTCACAGTGCCAGAGACCCAGATTCGATCCTGACCTTGGTTGCTGACTGTGTGGTGTTTGCATGATCTCCATGGGTTTTCTGCGGCTGCACCTTAAGTGGAATAACATAGAACTAGTGTGAACAAGTTATCTACAGTCAGCATGGACTCAAGTGGGCCAAATGGCCTGCTTCCATGCTGCATCATTCAATTCAATTCTGAATATCCCTGAGCGGCGGAAGCACTCATTAACATTGGAAAACTCTCACTAAGACTTACCTTCATCCCTAGCAGCTATTCCCCTCCATTGAAACCTGTGTAGGACAACGGCCTGTTCCAGATATAACCTGGAGCAAGTCCTTCCAGTGATGTCCCCAGCTAGTGTGATGGGAATCGCAGTAACTGTACACTATGACAACAGTCTTGAAACCCCTGGTGTGTGCCTGCCGAGAAGTTCAGGACTTTGCCTTTATGCACTCAGGCATGGCAATCCCAAATACGTGATGCATGTGATGATTCATTTATTAACGCTTCGTTGAAACCTCTTGCGACATTTTGAAATGCTGTAGGTAAATTGCAATTTATATCATGCTCACAATGTCACTTATTAATTTTCAGGACCAAGTCCTCGGGGATGCTAACTTGTTAGTTTTGATCAAGAGAGGCTTGGAACTAAAGCTGATAGTACGGGAAAATGTGAGTTCGAGCTGCCGTACACGATTAACCTTTCAACCTCGTGCAGACCGACCACAGTACATGTGCTGCTTGATTGTTATCTTGACTTAACATCTAATGAGTGTTCATTACCTTACTGTTTTATCACAGGCCCAATTTCCTGAGCCCCAGTTCAAGATAATGTTTACTGATTAAAGTCAGCCTGGTTCTCTTAAAGGGAACTTGCATTGCATCTGCTAATGTGGTGGATGTCATTCCACAGGACAATGAAGCTAGCTGGTAGAGATGGCGACACAAGCAGGGCTGGATTTAGATGAAGAGAGGCCCTAAGCTGTTCCACTTGTGAGGCCCCCTCCGCGTTGGTTTTCAGCGCTGGCGGCGAGGCAGCGACCGGACAGCCATGGCGGCCAAATCTCCCACAATTCAAAGCGAGGGAGAAAGTGCCCAGCGCGGACCAGTTGCTGTTGCAGTGCGCATGCGCAGGGCGGCCGATGATGTGCTGGCCGTGGTTGTGCACATGTGCAGGGGGGAAGGACGTGCAGGCCGCAGCAATGCGCATGTGCAAGATGGCCTGCTGTGCCGGCGGATGAGGAGTGAGCGGAGCCCAGCGGCCCGGACACGGATAGCGGGGTGAGATGGAGAGAGAGAGAGAGATAGAGAGGGGGGCCCGCCCAGAGTTGAATGGTAGGTGTTCTGCCTTGGCCGGAGGCTCCCCTAGACCTCGAGGCCCTAAGCTTAAGTTTGTCTAGCTTATAGGTAAACCCGGCCCTGGACACAAGGAACTGCAGATGCTGGTTTACAAAAAAAAGGCACAGAGTGCTGGAGTAACTCAGTGGGTCAGGCAGCATCTCTGGAGAACATGGATATGTGACGTTTCGGGTCGGGACCCTTCTTCAGTCTGATTGTGGTGAGCTGGTAGAGATGGCAGAACATACCAAATATTACTTGCATGTTACAGAATGACAAACCTGTCTCCAATCTGGTACCTTAATCCAGTGTTATAGAATGACATGCTGGTGCTCACCACAATTACAACAGCGCGATATGGTGACACATTTCAATCCATAATACTGCACCTGAGTACTTTGGAGTGACAGACTTGTGTCTATCAGTATACTACATGAAAGTTATACAATAACAGACCAGTGTTTTTCAGCACAGACTTATGCCCACCTGCCCTTCACTATAATGTTACATGGTCATAAAGTCATAGTCATACAGCACAGAATTAGGCCCTTCGGCTCAAATTGCTCATGCTGACCAAGATGCCCCATCAACGCAAGTTTGGCCCACATCCCTTTAAATCTTTCCCATCCATGTACCTGTCCAAATCATATACTTATTAAAACTCTGTGTGTGTGTGTATGTGTATGTGTGTGTATGTGTGTGTGATTTCGCCTTTGATACACATCTCCTCGAAAACCCGACGCCAAAACGGTGAAGTTTTTACATATTCCAGTAGAGATTTACCACATGATTTAAAAAAATCCTCATCTGTAAATTTGGCTAATAATTTCCTGAGTTTTTCACTAAAATTGTTCACAAATCTTACTTTTTTTTCCAAATCTAACCGCTGGCTAGCTGATGACGTCACAATGCCTTTGCTCGTGGTCCACCCGGCTCGTGGCCCAGACCCCCCCCCTCCAACTCTGGATTAAAGCAGCTGCTGACAACGCACAGGCGCACTGTTTTCCATGAGTTACGTCACCACCCCCCCCCATTCTTCAAAAGGCGCAGAAAGAACGAGCATGTTCTGCAGATCCCGAGGTCACCGGAGGTCACCGGCACTCACAAGCTTTTGAAGAACTTTCTCCTCGCGGCCTGCGCAGCGAGTGGTCATGCCCCTCCCCCGCCCCCTCCCTCCCGCTACTAACCGCTCCTATCCTGCTCCTCCCCCCCGCTGGTACCCGCTCCAGGTTTCCAGATTGTCGGGCCCTCTACTCTCTCTCTCTTTCTCTCTCTCTCTCCCCGGGCTATCTCCGCTTTTCGCAGCCCACTCACTCGCCCAGCTCCCCTCCACCTCTCCCCCCCCTCCTCTTCTCACCCCCTCCTCTCTCCACCCCTCCTCACTCCCCACCTCCTCTCTCCCCACATCCTCTCTCCCCAACTCCTCTTTCTCCCCAACTCCTCTTTCTCCCCACTCCTCTCTCCCCATCTCTCTCCCCCTTCCCCCCTCACCCCCTCCTCTCCCCCCTCCACTCTTTTCCCCTTTCCCTCCTCTTCCCCCTCCTCTCCCACCCTCCTCTCTCCCCCTCCCCCCCTTCCCCCCCTCCAGCCCTACCCCACTCCCCCTTCTAATCCCCCTCCCCCTCTCCCACCCGTCCACCCCCCCCCCCATCTCACCCTCCCCCCCTGTGTGTTTAGGGGGTGGTTAGTGTGTGTGTGAGACGCCGCAGGCCCCCCACCCCCGCAACCGCGTGTTGAGGGACGGGACCCAACGGGTCCCCCTTGGTCTAGTGTCTTTTAAATGTTTTTATATAACCTGCTTTAAATGTTGTTTTACTACCTGCATTTTCATGGTGATGGACCTGTATCCATTAATTCTCTATCCAAGCATTATGCAATAAAGTTCTGTGCGGCATCCAAATGTTATATAACGATAGACCTGTATCCATCAGTTCTGTATTCCACTATTACACAGTAGCAGTGTCATTGTCCACAGTACTCTATGCAAACCTGCATAATTTGCAAAGACAGTTGCTTGCAGTTATCACAGTTTGGGGGAGGGCGCGATGTGATGGATGCAAAGACAAACAGTAACGGACCAAGCTTGGCGGTGGCCCTCAGTCTGATGAAGGGTCTTGACCTGAAACGTCACCCATTCCTTCTATCCAGATGTGCTGCATGCCTCGATGAGTCACTCCAGCATTTTGTGTCTACAGTTACTGACCACACTTTCCTTCCCCTAATTCCCCCAATCCTACCCACACATTTATTTCCATGTCTCTGGCCCAAGCCACTGTCAGGCATGATGTTGTAGCAGTCAATGAAAAGTAATTGAGCAGATCAGTGATCAGGCAGGCAAACATATAAGGGAACCAAACAGCTATGAAGTTATAGAGAGACCTTAAATCATACACGGTCACCGTATTACTGTGGGCTTTGGTCTTAGTAAGTGAAATTCACATGCAGCAAGTGGCATATTTTTTTACCAGTTTCACTCATTAGTAAGGAATGAAACATTGCACATGCTGATGATGCTATCAAAGGCATGAATGGTATAGGGTGAATAATCATGAGCTTGGTTTTAACATATATCAACAAGGCTATCTGGGTAATCCTTCCCACACATTCCCATTAATAGTATATGATTCCAATTAAATGAATCAGCAAAGTATAGATTTTAAAATGATAAAAAATATTCTGAAGCAAGTCCTTAAATCTGTAAATATTTGAGACTAATAACGTTGGCAATTTCATGAATGACCTTTTGTTTTTCATGGCACACTTGGTTTTGCTCGTCAATGCCCTGTTACTTTGTTCGTAATGATTTTGCATTTTTCAGAATTCTGGCTGGTCGACCTCTTTGAGTGTTGTATCTGGTCAACGATTAAGACATTAACTGATAAAATATACAACTAGCCCCATAACTAAGTTTTCTTTACGCCAGCCAAAAACAAAAGCATTGAAAATAAGTGGGGTTTTTTAATTAAAGGGATTCTGTGAAATAGGAGAACTGTTCAGCCTCCAGATGTTCGGTGTCTCTGACCTTTTCAACCGAAACGTGTCATTGTACTTGTTTTTATGTTTTCAGGCTCAAGGGACTGAAAATTATAGGTGGTCAGCCCAAGAGAAGGTTGCGCTATGAATCATATTGTAAATGCAGCTACACGTGCATCGATTACTCTGCAGTTGTGGAAAACTGCTTCACATAATCCATCAGGTGTTACTGTTCACATAATCTTGTTGAATGGGCCCAAAATAGTCTGCATTTTTCATGGTAATGGATCTGAATCTATTAGTACTCTATCCCAACGTTGTGCTATATAGATCTGTGGCCACTTGTACCATATCCAAATGTTATATAGCCAGAAATGCCATTCCTGTTCTGCTTTCTTCGACTAAAAGAAGGAAGCGATTGGATTCTTGCTGATTCTAAATAATTTAAATAATTCTGACCCTCTCCCCCCCATCTTCTCTCCCTCCCCCCCCTCCTCAGTCCTGACTGACCTTGCACTTCTCTCCCCTCCCCTCCCCTCCCCTCCCTCTCCCCCTACTTTCCTAAATAATGTTCTTACCTCGTTAATCCTCCTGCTACACAATTTGCAACTCTGTAATCCTTTTGTCTCACACCGCGTGTGTCCATCTCTGGCCTTTGTCCAACCATCTGCCTATCAACGCCCCCCCTCTCCTGTGTTCATCTCTGACCTGTCACATTTTGTCCTGCCTCTCCACTTTCTTTCATTCTTCCCACCCCTGCAATCAGTCTGAAGGCGTTCTCCACAGATGCTGCCTGACCCGCTGAGTTACACCAGTAATGTCTGACTTTCCTCAATAATTGAACATTGTGGTCTAAAGGCAGGTTGGTGATTGAACAGGTGAGCTAACCTGTTGCTGAACAGCAGGTCTATTTATGGGCCTGTTTCTGGCAAGTTCAGACCAAGCCACTGAATGTGCCTTGAACTGGGAATGTCTTTTTTTGGTTTGAATTGATGGAATGATACAACTTCGGCCCACCTAGTCCACGCTGACCATCGATCACCCATTCACACTTGTTCTATGTTATCCCACTTTAGTGGCCACTCTCTATACACTAGAAGCAATTTACAGAGGCTAGTTGATCTACAAAGCCACACGTCTTTGGGATGTGGGAGGAAACCGGAGCAAAATACTTTTCCTTTGTGTTCTCCGCTGGTGTGGAGCTCACAGTGACACGAGTTATCTGAAGCCAGAGCCAGGTCTGGCTTGTTGTGGGAGAGGGGGAGTTGGAATGTCGGGGAGAGTCAGAGTCTGGTAAGCAGCAAACAGCAGGAAGTGAGGTTGGGATGACATCTGGTTGAGGATAAGGGCTAAAATCAACGGCTGAGGATCATGGTGGGGTGCAGGTGCAGGGACATGGTAGATACGTTGTGAAGTCCAAACTAAAGTAAGGACGAGTAGTCACATCAGGGGTTGGCATTGTGGGAAGCGTCTGGGAGTGAGTTCAGTTTTTGCGTTGACGTGGTTAAGATCGTGGGTGTGAACAGCAGACAGGGGAAGGTAAATTGTATACGGGGTACGACTAGCAGACAGGGTCGGGTAAGCGGGTTGAATGGTGAAAGTGACATTGCAAGGATGTTCGTTGTATACAGTGGGGAGGCAGTGGTGGGAAGAGAGAGGTGTTTGGGCTGGTTTGGAGGATAATAGATTCAGTTGGGTGGGATGTAGGGGAAAGACATGGAGCTTGGAAGAAAGAGTAGAGGGAAAAGTCGGGTAAATAGCAGGCACCCATTTGTCAGATTCCCAGTAGTATCCGGGACACACACACTTAAAAAATTAGGGAGGTGTCATCTGGAAATGGTTGTAAGGTTTTGTTTTGGTGTTTATCAGGGTTCTTCTGTGTATTAGCACATCAATCAAACAGATGACCCAAAGTGAAAATATTGTAGATTTTATAATCCATGTAGTGAGTCTAGGATTTTCAATTCTATTTTATTTTAAATTGAATTTTAATGAACAAAACCATGGTGCTGTTGAGTCTAACCATTGTTTCCTTTTATTGTAATGTAATCCTCTGAGGCATTTCATAGCACCTGCGACCTTACTTTCATAAGCCAGATTGTTCATACTTACCAGAAAATGTACTTTCTGACAGTTTAGCAGCAGGAATGTTTGATTTATAGCTGCCCCTTTACTATTCATGTAGGGAGCCCCTGTCACCATGGTCATTAATGAGCTGCTTTGACAGGCGCAAAAAGCGTACAAATACCTTGTCAGCATAGTCACGCTCCCTCAGGATGCTGCCGGGGCTGGGTGGATGGATGCCTGTGTGCTTAGGATGATACATACAAAATAGGTGCAGGAGTAGCCCATTCGGCCCTTCGAGCCCATTCAATATGATCATGGCTGATCATCCAAAATCAGTACCCTGTTCCTGCTTTCTCCCCATACCCCTTGATTCTGTTAGCCCTAAGAGCTACATCTAACTCTCTCTTGAAAACATCTTGAAACTCCTGAGTTTCTCCTTACCCCTAAAAAGACTCAATTGCCCTAACAATCGCACTTTGTGATGCTGCCTGTGATGAGCTCATGAACACTGATTGCTTTGCGGTAATTTTTTATTTGATGTTGCATTGTCGGCTGTCGTCTATTCAACTGGTAATTGGAGCATTGGTTTAACATCTGTGAGGGAATGCGTCTGAACAATACAGCAACCCCTCCACACTGCCAGAGCAATGACCTAGGTTACTTGCTCAATTCCTAGACGTGCTCCGACCCGACAGTCCCCTCAACCCGAGTAGTAGCAGTCAAATACGGGACAAGGGCGGACCCGTATGGGACAAACCAATTTAGCCCAATATACGGGATGTCCCGACTAATACGGGACAGTTGGCAACCCTAATGTTGCCTGACCCTTTGAGTTATTCCAGCACTTTGTGTCTTTCTTTGGTATAAACAAGCATCTGCAGTTACTTGTTATTTCGTATCGACAACTTGCTATGCACTGATTAGCCCCATGAAGACATACTTCCCTTGCCAGAGTGAAACCATTAACATGTTGAACAGCCCACAGAGGAGAGGTCAGCTGTAGGGGAAGAGGGAGCGAGCTTCTAGATTTAATGAAAGAGTTCCAGACATTCCTTTCAGTCTGAGAGGTATTGGGAGTGAAGTAAAACACAAAATGTTGGGGATATGAAGCATCTGTGGATGAAGAAACAGAGGTAACCTTTAAGCAGCACAGGAACACTGAATCAAAATGCTCATTGACCAGACCCGGTGGACGGGAACATCGGGAGCTCGCAGGTCCCTGGTGGGAGACCGCTTTTCCGAGCTCCGCAACGGCGACTTCTCCTGCTGGAATCGCGGGTTTAAGGACATGGAGCCGGGGCCTGACATCACCCGGCGTGGCTTAAACGGCCTCAGGACTTACCATCGCCCGCCGGGAGTTTTAACATTGGAACCCCAGTTCGCCTCGACATTGCAGTTGGACTGCTGGACCACGGGAGAAGGAACAAAGGGAAGAGATAAAGACTTTGCCTTCCATCACAGTGAGGAGATGTTGGAGACTCACTGTGATGGATGTTTATGTAAACTGTGTTAAGTGTGGGTCTTGGATTGTTTTGTAATGTAAAAAACTGTAGAAATGATATTTCGTTCAAACCTAGGTTTGAATGTCAATAAATTGCATTCTATTCTATTCTATTCTAGGGGTGAGGAGCTAGAAGACTCACCAAGCAGAACGTAAAAAAGTCTAGGAAGGAATTGCAGATGATGGTTTACACTGAAGATGGACACAAAATGCTGGAATAATTTATTGGGTCAGGCAGCATCTCTATAGAAAAGGAATAGGTGATTTGGGTCGATTCATAAAAAGGGCCTGGCAGGAGCTGGTCACAGTAGTTTCTTCCTGGATTGAGAAAGGCTGGCATCCACAGAGAAAGCAGTTCAGGTATGAGAGTTTGAAGAAGTCTGAAGAAGGGTCTCGACCCGAAACGACACCCATCCCTTCTCTCCAGAGATGCTGCTTGTTCCACATGAGTTACTCCAGCATTTTGTGTCTACCTTCGATTTAAACCAGCATCTGCAGTTCTTTCCTACACATGAGAGTTTAAGTGAAGGTTTTACTGCACAACGACCCCTTATCTTGGTGATGATCTGACCGTGCGTGTACATTGTTCAGCGGAGAGGTCTGTGTATAGCGATGGCGACCCTGATCACCCTTGGCAGTGGGCTCTTTACTAATTGGCTTGTTGTTCCCATCTGTCCTGAGGTCTCTGAGTGGACTGATTTAACCATAATAATAGAAATGCTGCCAATATTGTCACTATTGACGCCCCGATTGAATGAGAATCTAAGTGCTGTCAGAAACACACCCCCATTAGTTTAAACACACTAATGTGTTTGGAGCATTTGCGCAGTTTGGAGCCAGTTTTGTACCTGTCCTGTCAGGTCTCGATGTTAGCGATGTCTCTCTTTAAGTCTTGGGAAAGCACCTGACCCAAGCAATGTATCCCTCATTGGGCAACAAATGTTTCTCTGCTGCCAAAGGGTGATCCTTTGAGGTCTAATTTATGTCAGGAAGGATCTGGGTGAACGGGGATGTCATCATTTGTATCTCTAATGCAAGGAAAATGGATTGCGCACAGAAATGCCCTGAGCAAATTGGCAATGGCTGCTATTCAGACTGGAAGTAATTGCTAGTGCACTCGACTCTGGATAAAACCTACTGTTTGCAAATTTAGCATCTGAAGAAACAACTGCTAGTGGATCTAAGTTAGATATTTTTTGTGTTTTATCGTACTAATTTACACACGGATGTTATTTTAGTAACATATAATAAGTAACAATTCCGCAATCTTCTGTCAACATTGAAGAATCTGCACACATGGGGACATGGGGCAGTGTGAAATAATCAAGCACATTGTTCTCTCCACTCACCAGGGTTATGAATCTCTCACATTCCCCAGCTTTGCTGGCAGTGTGAGGAAGGGGCATAAGCACATAATAAAAAGGAGCAGAATCAAACCTTTCAGCTCCTTGTGTCTGCACAACTCAGTGAGATCATGGCTGATCTCTTTGTTCAGTGTAACTTTCCCACACACTCCACATCACCCTAATTCCCTGATATTGATAAATCTATTGATCTCTTTCTTGAACATTCGCAATAACCGATCTGCTACGACCCTCTTTGGTAAAGAATTCCAAACCTTTACTTTCCTCTGGATGTTCTTCTCATCTTTTCCCTACTCCCCTCCCTAACTGGAGAAACACTGCCTCCAGATACATTTTGTCAAGTGTCTAAGAATTTTACATGTTTCAATGAGATCACCTCTCATTCTTCTAAACGTGGGAGAACAAACACCTAATCTGCTTAATCTCTCCTCATGTGATAGACCTTGAATGAAGAACCATCAGGATCTTCATCAAACGGGGAGATAGAGTTACCTCTGATATTTCTCATTTATTTATGACTTGTTTCCTAGTTTATCCCTTTATATGAGTTGCCAAGGAGACAGGAGTAAGATTCCTACTTTCAAATATTGAAACAATATACTTTGTCGTCTTGCTATCTCAGCACAAAATGTATAAGCATATTACAGAGTACACTGGAATTTTAATAAGGGCTCAAAGTGTCATAGATTAGCAGCAGTTTTACAAATCAATCGCTCCTGGTTATTATGATCTGAACGGAAATTTAATTTAGTTATTAAATCTATCGTAGGCTTTAGCAACATTTTTCATGGCTTTATCAAAGAGTGATGTCGAGCAACATAAATCAGAGTAAATGGGGTTGGGCACTAGCCGCAGAGGAAATAACAATGTTGATGTCTAGGATAGTTCCTCTCAAGTTGCAATTGGTCCTGTATCAAATGGTGCCACAATGAAAACCCGGTAACATAAGAGCAAGCTGTTGCATGTTACATGTTATGTTGTAAAAGTCTCATAGATTTCAAACACATAAAATCATGTTCCCACCCACTAGGACCACAATGCAAAACTAGCATCACACTTTACAAAAAAAAAGAACTTCATGCAATCTGACCAGAGCTGCAATTGCCGTTTAATAGCTTAGTGAATAGGAAGTGTGGCTCATTGGCTCCCGCAACTATATTTTACCAATAGCTTTGGGAATGCTTGATTCAATTCAAAACCTGCAATTTGTGATAGTGTGAAGATTTGTCTCGTTGCATGCAAACAGATGCTCATTGTTCATTCACATTACTATCCAGGATAACAGGATGCCTCCCCCCCCCCCCCCTCCCCACCTACTCCACAAAACATGTTGGTCAGTCATTATGTTGACATTTGAAGTTACCTTCCTTACACACTGCGATAAATGACTGCGACCAAGAAGAATTCCACATATAACCATATAACCATATAACAATTACAGCACGGAAACAGGCCATCTCGGCCCTTCTAGTCCGTGCCGAACACTTATTCTCCCCTAGTCCCATCTACCTGCACTCAGACCATAACCCTCCATTCCTTTCCCGTTCACATACTTATCCAATTTATTTTTAAATGATAAAATCGAACCTTCCTCCACCACTTCCACTGGAAGCTCATTCCACACAACTGAACCAAAAATAAACCAGGTCCACAGATTCATAACTAAAAAAATTCATTCTCATCTCCTCCCTAAAGGAACGTCCTTTAATTCTGAGACTATCACCTCTAGTTCTAGTCTCTCCCACTAGTGAAAACATCCTCTCCACATCCACTATATCCAAGCCTTTCAATATTCGGTACGTTTCAATGAGGTTCCTCATCTTTCTTCTAAACTCCAGTGAGTACCGTCAAATGCTCATCATAAATTAACCCACTCATTCCTGGGATAATTCTTGTAAACCGCCCCTGGACCCACTCCAGGGCCAGCACATTTTTCCTCAGATATGGTGCCCAAAATTGCTCACAATACGTCAAATGCTGCAACCACAACTGATTTTTTTGATGTTATTATGTATCTGAGACTAATGTGCTGACTTTATTGTGCTGTCCAGACTTTAATACTATGTGATTGACATTCAGTAGTGGGAAGGCATTAGAATCCAGGGTTGGAAGACTGGAGGGGTCATGGAAAGTTGTAGACTGGAAAGATAAAGATAAGAAAGAATTTAATAAATGGGTGGGAATTTTAAAGTTAAGGTATCGATGGATTGAGACAATTATTGTCAGCGTGCAGAAAGGTAAATGTGGCACGGTGGCATAGTTCAGTATGGACAAGTCACATTTTGGAGATTGGTGCCAGTGGGAAAGCATTGGGATAGTTACACCTGGAGCAAACAAATGCATGAAGATTTCAGCAAGATATACTCTAAGGTGGGGCAAAGAAATGAGCGGTATCTGGATTGGAAATTATTTGTTGAAGTAATTCAACAATGTAACATTTCCAAATATTGCCATTTACTTTTATTAATTCATGTTGATTCATCTTAGCTGCCAGGGTCAAGGCTAGAGCGTTCACGTCGTGGCCCTGTTTCCACCAATCTTTCCACCACTACACACAAGAAGTGCAGGACACCATTGTATGCAGATGCCAAGACGTGTGTTCAGCTCTGGCTGAACAATTTCTAAACTTGTGATGTGGACGCAATAAGAAGATCTTAGCTGCCAAACCCCAATTCTGTAAATATTGACCATTGCAGCACCATTAGGCTTTAAGAAGTCTTTTGTCAATAATCCTGAATTCTACCAGAATGAACTGTAATGATACTAATCTTGTAGAGTAATTTAATTTAAAGGAATCTTTCAAAATATCCATTCAATAATGAGTTTGGTTCTGAATGACTAATCAAAGGAGTTGACCGAAAGGTATAAAACAGCATGATTATGTCATGGATAAAGGTATGACAAGTCAGGAGGGCAGAATCCTGCTGATTATTCTGCACGCATCTAGCTGTGTGTTAACCACTATGATTTATGCATCCTCTTTAATCACTGGCTTTAGACATTGGAAGAAGGTGCCAGTGTGAATTTTCACACCTTGTTCATGCCAGAAACAGATCACATTCTCGGAAGGCATTTCAACCCCGGGAATGACCCCGAGATTGGTACGTTTTGATTTTCACAGTGGCGACAGTGCGTCCCCAGTGGGATTCCGTACTGTACAGGCTACATTTTTTAACCCCTTCATGAAGAGCTTATCTATCTTAGAGTTCAAGCTAGAGAAGCTAATGGAATGGCTTGGAGGTCCTTAATGATCGATGTTTATTATTAGAAAGGCCCATCTGCCTACGTTTGGCCCATATCCCTCTAAAGCTATCCATGTACCTGTCAAAATGTTTCTTCAATGTTGCGATAGTGCCTGCCTCAGCTACCTCGTCCGTCAGCTTGTTGCATACACCCACCACCCTTGTTCTAAGAGTTACCCCGCAGGTTCCTATTACATCTTTCCCTGGTGGATTGTCATGTCATTGTCCACTCTGTCACCTGTCAGGTCATGCTGCAGTCTTAAGGCACTAATGTTTCTCCCTTCAGAAGGTTAACAAGTCAGCTCCCATTGTTGCCTCTCGGGGAATACTCTTACCCATCTCCCTCAGCCAGCTATGCTGTACTGCACCTTCTATTGCCCCTGGTTAGCAGCCCAAAGTCTGTTCATCAGGGGCAAGAGGTTGTCTTTGGTCAGCAAGGACCACAGTGTGGACTCAGTGAAAAATAATAACTTTTCTTTAGCTAAACTGGAGCCACATTTGAAAACGTTATGATGCAAGGGCGGCACAGTGGTGCAGTGGTACAGTTACTGCCTTACAACCTCAGAGACTCGGGTTCGACCTTGACTATGGGTGCTGTCCGTATGGAGTTTGTACGTGGGTTGTCCCCAGTTTCCTCTCTCGCTCCAAAGACGTACAAGTTTGTAGGTTAATTGACTTATTTCCATTTGCAACTTGTCCCTCTTGTGTGCAGGATAGTGCCAGTGTGCGGGGTGATTGATAGTCGGTGCAGAATCAATGGGCCAAAGGGCCTGTTTCCGAGCTATATTTGTAAAGACTAAAGTAACACCTAAAGTATACTGCTGGACTTTGAATCTCACAGAAGAGGTAATTAAAGAAGTAAGGCACTGGGGTATAATGTTATTGTAAAATATTATGGTTTTTCTATTTTGGTACCATTATTTTTTCCTTTTAAATAACTCTAGATGCATTAGTAATATTGCACTGTGTTCATGTTTACTGTGAGTAATGCCTTCCATTGTACAGAGGTTGGTGACCCCACCTTGCCTCAACTGGAGAGGTGTGTTGCTAGCAGTGTCATTACATCTCAACAAGGCACTCATTGATTGAGCAGCAGGGTACGGAAAACAAAACCATTCCCTGTTTGTTCAAGCACACTCTGTGACATTAAGGAGTTGTTTGAACTGCATTGAGTTTTGAAGCTGCCAGTCAAGTCTCCTGACATCAACCGAACCTCCCTTTAAGCTGTCAGAAATGCAACAAACTAGCAGCGACACACCTGGTTGTGCTGTCAGTGTTCAATGAAGGTCATAACTTGCCCCTGAAAACCTCCGTTTACATTGGCAGAAACGAAATGTGTGCAGAGCAACTTGCGGTCTTGTTATGTGTTGGGAAAACATCAGATTTAATACAATGAATTGCCCAACCAATTCCCCTGTTAGGTAAATTTACCTCGAAAAAATCTCTGGTTTGACCAAAGTTGTTTTAACGTGTGATTTGTTTGCAGAGAAAACTTGTTCATGGATCCAAGTTGTTGATCAGTGATGTGCGGACTGATTTCAGTCACAAAAGTACGATTGATCTGTGAGTGCTGAAGGCCAGAACTCTCAATTCCCCCATTGTCCAGAGTCCCAGTTGGTACACTCACAGGGACGTTAGTTGATGGCAGCATTGGACCTTATTATATTGTCACACCCTCATACCACTCCTCCAACCCCTTTTTCCCCTTCTTCCCCCAAACAAGACCAAAAATCATCTGAAGAAGGGTCTCGACCCGAAACGTTGCCTATTCCTTCTCTCCATAGATGCTGCCTCATCCGCTGAGTTTCTCCAGCATTTCTGTCTACCTTCAAATATCATACTGATGCTTACAAGGAGAAATTAAACACTAACTTCTTACTAAGAGCCTCAGTCAATGGTTGTACTCATTATTGCATACTTAGTATCATTGATTCCATTGGGGCTGAATGTCAGGAGGTGAGAATAACCAGGAGCTGATATTCACACAACTTTATGCTGGCAGTTAAGGGCAAGTTTCTCCTCACAGTGTCGGGTGTCATGAATGAAAAAAATGGATGAGGAATTGGAACTCATTTCATCACTTCATTTGGCATTCATTTCACTATGCACAAATACAAATCAATATCATCAGAGGTGGGGAAAAAGGTTGAGGAAAAAAAATGCAAAAGTACGATTAATGCAATGAACGTGTGACAGAGATGGAAAATTGCATGGGGGAGAAAGCTATTGGTCAGCCTTGTACTTTATTTATTTCGGCTTTTCAGGTGCATTGGTCTATATCACTACCAACAGTTGCCTCCTTTGGCAACATCAATGGTGTCTGTGGGGTTGCCAATCAGTCCAAGGTTAAAATGCTGCCTGTCCCACTGAGTTACTCCAGCATTTTGTGTCTACTGGAGCAACTCAGTGGGTTAGGCAACATCTCAGGAGAACATGGATAGGTGATGTTTCGGGTCAGACTGAAGAAGGATCGAAGGGCCGAATGGCCTACTCCTGCAGGGCCAGGGACTATTGTCTATTGTCTATTGTCTATTGATCCCGACTGAAACGTCACCTAATCATGTTCTCCAGAGATGCTGTCTACCCCATTGAGTTACCCCAGCATTATGTGTCTTTGTTTTTTTCAGAAATGGAACTCTTATGTAACCCAGGGACTAGCTGTATATTAATGCATTGCCATATTTACATGGTGTCTACGATACACTACTTCAAATGGATATATCCAAGATCCAGTGCTCAATTTACTCAGCTGTGTTGTCATTCTGCGATGCGTACTACACTGAGTCAAAAAAAGAACCGAAAAAATGGCATTGCTCTGTCACAACTGAAATTCCTCTTCTAACAGCTGCCTCCTTCAGCAACATTAACGGCGTCAGTGGGATAGCTAATCGGTCTAAAATTAAAACCCTGCTGAAAAATAAACACGCCGCACTTCAGCAGTGGGATTAAGTCGTAGGTTTTCAAACTGGTGATCAGGTCATTCTGCTTCCCATTCACTACCCCAACTAGGGTAAGATAAGAGTGGGATGGGGTGAACATTATTATAAAAAGGAACAATATTTATTATTTTGTGAAAATGGAGACTGGTGATTGCAGGCAGTGATGCGCGCGGCGCCCCAGGATTTTGGGATTCACAAATTTTTCACGCGCCACCTGCGTGACGTGCAAATGACGCCCAAGTGGGACAGGCCCTTTAGTGTGCACCACCATACTCAGGAACAGCTATTTCCCCTCTGTTATCAAGCTTCTAAACAGTCCTTCCATAAGCTAGTGTATCATACGATTCACCTCTAGCCCATTGCGGACATTGTACTTTGTCTACGGAACTGATGCACTCCAATGCTTAGAACTATATTTAGCACTCTCTATCTGTCGCTTTGCTCTATCTATTGTACTTGAATTTGACTTGATTGTATTTATACATAGTGTTATATGATCTGATTGGATAGCGTGCAAAACAAAACTTTTCACTGTACCTCCATACATATAACAATAATGAACCTAAACCTATTGTTCAGTTGTGTTGAATACTAAACCAGTATTAGACAATAGACAACAGGTGCAGGAGTAGGCCATTTGGCCCTTCGAGCCAGCACCGCCATTCAATGTGATCATGGCTGATCATCCACAATCAGTACCCCGTTCCTGCCTTCTCCCCATATCCCTTGATTCTGCTCTCTTTAAGAGCTCTATCTAACTCTCTCTCAAAAGCATTCAGAGAACTGGCCTCCACCGCAGAGAATTCCACAGACTCACAACTCTCTTTCCTCACCTAGTCCTAAATGACTTACCCCTTATTCTTAAACTGTGGCCCCTGGTTCTGGACTCCCCCAACATCGGGAACATGTCTCCTGCCTCTATCGTGTCGAAACCCTTAATAATCTTATATGTTTCACTAAGATCCCCTTCTAAATTCCAGAGTATACAAGCCCAGCCGCTCCATTCTATCAACATATAATAGTCCCACCATCCCGGGAATTAACCTTGTGAACCTACACTGCACTCCCTCAATATCAAGATCATACTCTAATGAGTGAAACAAGTCCTATAATTTTTGTAAGGTAGCTGTTCCGCTTTGTCTGCAGTGTAGTTGCAATGCTGTGTGGGCAATGTTGATCAGTCTAGTACGTGTTTCATAAGTAGAGGATAACAGCGCAAGATAGACACAAAATGGTGGAGTAACTCAACGGGACATGCAGCATCTCTGGAGAGAAGGAATGGGTGACATTTTGGGTTGAGACCCTTCTTCAGACTGATGCATGACTTCTTCAGACAGTGCAAGATGTCTTACAAACTAATAATACAGGAAGGCCTCGGGGAATACCACAAATCAAGCAAGTGGAACAGAAGCATATCAATAAAGAAGAAACAGAAATACCACAAATAAAGTCCATGACATTTTGAAATAGTTCATTGAGTGAATTATATTCCACATATAGAAAGTCAGTTCTTTCGGGCATGTAATGTTCTTTGTCAAGTAATAAGTACAGTCTAATATACCATTAAATATTCAGTTACCCCTCATGTAACAAAGCATCAACATTTTAGAGTGCTTTGCAATGAGGGTATTAATAAATATCCTGGCATCCTTGACTCTAATGTAGAAGGATACAAAATTAGATTCACCCTATTGATGGATAAATGATAGAAACATATGTATTACTCCATTGACCTAAGAATACATAAGAACTCTAAATTTGCAGCCAATTTCACAGTGTGGATAACAAAAGCAGATTAATTAATTGCATAATCTGGGCCAAATAATTAAATAGCATCTGATAAGGGTGTTTGCACAAATCATTTATGTTTGGCATCCACATAATTGACAAACAGTTAAATTGAAAATCTTGATAGCTTATTGTAACCTAACCATTACTGAAGAAAAAAATCATTATGCAAGTACTTAAGGCAAATAGATGGCACGTTAAATTAAAAAGACCAACATTGCTCAGGCAGAATCTGTGGAGAAAGAAAGAGTGACATTTCATACTGATGTTTCACCAGAAGCAAGAAAGGTTTGATGTTGAATATTTTAGGCAACTGAGAAGAGGAATCTGCTGAGATATCAAAAATAACATCTGTGATAGTGTGAGATTAGAGATTGAATAACACCAAAACAAAAGATAACAGTGCTGCTGTAGTGAAGGTTTGATGGAAATGGGAAGAGGTGAATGAGGGCAGAGGAGAGAGAATGAAACCATGCTTGAATTGTGGAATGCCAAGTACTGCAGTTGACGGAAATCCAACATATTGGAGGAAGCTGGAAAAACAACAGGTCAGGCTGCATCTATGGAAAGACAGTAACTGAGAATAAGACACAGGTTGATGATTTATCATCAAAGCGGACTAGCAATGTGAACCAGTAGCCTTTCTCTTTCCATAAATGCTTTTTAATTGTTGGCATATTCATAGATTACAAATGACTAGTTAATTCTACATAAGCACTGGCTCACACAATAAACCTATGACTTATCCTGAAAGCCACCTGCCTAATTGACTGTTTACTGTATTTTTTCGACAGTGTAACAGTGCACGCTATAACTTAAATTATCATCGGAAGGATGACGTTTTTAACCTCTTATAATGATATCACCTTCCCGTTCAGCTTTTACTCCCTCCTCGCTTTGATCGTAAAACGTCTGAGGTAAGCACATAGAAGATACATGTCTAACTAAGATTAGTTTCCATTCCCAAATGCTTCACGCAGAAGCAGAAAATGAGAGGGAAGAGCAAGTGAGCATTCACTGTTTTTATGGTCTCCCTAATAGATTAGTGAAACAGTACCTGCTCTATACTTCTGGCTGTGGCAATGGATGGGTAGTGAGAATAATCAAATTCTGAAATCAAATGAAAAAAAACGAGTCCTTCATTGGTGGTGTTTTTCAAATCAAAAGGCATGCAGTATAATCTGGATAATGGATGTTGTAAGGACAAAGAGTCAATGAATAACATACCTTCAATAGCACATGTCCACCACCAAGAGCACATTTTTCTGCATTGGCTGACATGGGACATTCTTTGTTTTTTTTGGATGAATCTCATTATCTATAGTTTTTCTCTCTCACTGCCAGCAAATCCAGCTGTATGAGAGAGAGTGTAGGTTTCCCACTGAGGCAGCTGAGCAGAATGAGCCTCAGATGTATGTGCATTTTGAAAGTTGGAAGAGAAACTCAATAGTGCAGTAATTAGAACTTCAGTTTTATATTTGCCCAGTGCAATTTGATATCAATGAAATTGAGAATAATATTGCAAGATAATTCAGTGTAAGATGTATTAAAGCATTATGTTGTATAATCAGTTAGAAATTATGTCTGTCTAAATTTATCGCAAACTCTGAAATCATATTGAATATGATTCTTGAATAATGCTTCCTGGTCTTTTAATTTGTCTGCAACTCCAAGTATTTAAGAGTTTAAAATATTTGTACCAATCGAATATTCAGTGAAGCCTTTGCTCAAAGTTTTCTACCTAATATTGAGAAATATATAAAATTATGCACATATATTTGCAGTCATATGTCTCTGATGCAAATGATTATATTGACACAGAGAGAGCAAATAATCCTATAACCTCATATTTTTACACTTTCCTTTGGACATAATGACATATTCCTTGTAACTGTCAAAGTACCCATGCTGATTCACTAAACTAAATGTATGCACATACTTGCAGCTCTTAGCAATGTTCTTTGATCATTTTTATCCGAATTTATTTCATGAATTTAAATTAAAAATTAAATCAATAAGCAGATAAGTCACATTCCATAAACCATCAACTTTGAGAAGAGTTACCCCTTTCATTATTTGTCATAAGATGACACATATAATTACAAAGGATGATGTACGTACAAATTGAAACTTTCATCCACCAATATATTTAACTGGTCTTTAAGCTCTTCTGTGACTGTATAAGGGATGGACATTCTTTCACTTAGCATGTAGAAGTGTTATGAATAAATAATGAACTGCCGTTGTGCAGAGTTCTCTAATATGTGCAACAATCTAAATGGAACATATATTTCAAATGTCCTTTTAATAAGGTCTCCATGGCCATTCGTGTATAAGAGCTGGAACTCTGTTAACATAATAGAGATTGCATGATGAAAAATGTTTCTACCTCCCTATCATTACGGGTAAAATAATAAGCTCTGATGTGAAAGGTGATACATAAGGCACATTTTTATGCTAACCGTCTTTTCAAAATCAGGCTTTACTTCAAGTCAAGAGCACTGTGGCACTATTTTGATGAGGCTGCTGCAAATGATGTTGGGATTTGCTTTTCGAATAGTAATTCATCAGAGCCTACGACATGAACTGGTAATAGCTTTAGCACAGTCCGTATATCATTCAATGCTGCTTTCATATTAATGGAACACACTGTCCAATTTGCAATAGCATTATGGTGAAGTGAGCATTTTAGAAAACAAAACAGAGCTTGTTTGAAATATTTTCCAGTTCTATGTGGATACTTGAGATTTACTTGAGATTTGCATTTATTTTTTTAAAGATACAAGCATTGCTGAACAGGTCAGGGATTTATTTCCTATCGTAGATAGACAAAAATGCTGGAGAAACTCAGCAGGTGAGGCAGCATCTATGGAACGAAGGAAATAGGCAACGTTTCGGGTCGAAACCCTTCTTCAGACTGATGTGAGGGTGGGGCGGGGGGGGGGGGAGGGGGGGGGAGATGAAAGGAAGAGGTGGAGCCAGTGGGCTGAGGGAGAGCTGAGAAGGGGGGGAGAAAGTAGGGACTACCTGAAATTAGAGGTCAATGTTCATACTGCTGGGGTGCAAACTGCCGAAGCGAAATATGAGGTGCTGCTCCTTCAATTTATGGTGGTCCTCACTCTGGCCCTGGAGGAGGCCCAGGACAGAAAGGTCGGAATCGGAATGGCAGGGGGAGTTGAAGTGCTGAGCTACCGGGAGATCAGGTTAGTTATTGCGAACCGAGCGGAGGTGTTCGGCGAAGCGATCGCCAAGCCCAGCCAAGCCTATTTCCTATCCTTGTTTTTCATGAGAAGGTGCTGCTGGTGGGATTTCTACTTCATCCACAGGAACATGACTTTTATACTACTGAGCATTTTGCTAGACCCATTTAAAAGCAGCCATGTTAGGGCTGCACAGTGGGGCAGCGTTAGAGCTGCTGCCTCACAGTGCCAGAGACCCGGGTTCAATCCACACTACGGGTGGTGCCTTTGTGGAGTTTGTACGTTCTCCCTGTACCTGTGTGGGTTTTCTCTGGGTGCTCCGGTTTCCTTCCTCATTTCAAAGACGTGCAGGATTGTAGGTTAATTGACTTCTGTAGGTTGTGTGCAGGATGTGAAAATGGGATAACATGGAACTAGTGTAGGGTTGCTTGCTGGTCAGCATGGTCTAAGGGGCCAAAGGGCCTGTTTCCACGCTGTATATCTAAACCAAATTGAACATATTGGTAGGGCCTGGAATTTGACACAGGCCCTACGGACTTTGTCAGTTGCTTCCCTTTCATATGTTAAAGTGTATGTTCCTAGAGTATGTTGTTCTCTTTTCACATTTATGTATGATCAGATTTTACTGTAGATTTTCTTTAGAACAATATAACATCCAGTAAGGAAATTGATTAAGACTTTATGATGGTCAGCAACATATTCAGATATCATAGTTTTCCTGAATATTGCCAGTTGCCTCTATGTTTTTAATTTACTTTGACTATAACTACAAAAGGATTTTAATTTGAAACAATCCACCAGGTGTGAGTGTGACGAGTAAGATTTATCTCGGGTTATAGTGCAACACAAGCAAAAGACATTTGGCAGCTCATCTGTGATGTGAAGTAAAAGGAAAAGAAGATTGAATGGGTTGTAAAACATGTGTTCTGTCCTCCTGCATAAGTCCAATTTCACCCCTGCCATGTTATCCACCACTAGATCTACACTAACTTGCCCTTTTCCCATAGTCACGGGGACAGCTGTTCAAATGCAATCAAATCTCATTGAACTATTCTTGAACTACACTCTTACATCTCTGCGCATCCTTTATTCAGAACACAAGCCGAAAAGAGAACATGAATATATCTTATGCCTGTAGAAGGGAAAATTGATGCATTTAAAAAAAATAATGGATTAGAATGAATTAATCTGAATCTTTAAGATTTCGTAATAAGTTGAAAAACTGCACCCAAAGTATTGGACCAAATCTTTCTCACTTTTCCCATTTCTCTGAAGCAACATGTCTTGTGACTTCTGTAATCCAAAAGTTATAGCAGGATTCTTGCTACAATAAATAAATTACGATTGATGGTCTGAAATAATAAGAAATATTGCATGAAGAATACAGTTTGCTAGACATGGCTACCCTTTACACACCAAAGGTAAAAGCCTAAAATGATATTGATGGCAGAGTTTGACACACGGAATGTGCTTAATTGTATTCGTGAGGAAGAAAGACATCTAATTAACACCAAGGACAAAAGAAGGAAACCATTTTATGGTTTGTGAAACGGGTACTCCCTTGGCATAGTTTTAAACTTAAAACAGTAACTTGAAGGCCCAGAGTCCTTTTGATATTGACCA
Organism: Amblyraja radiata; assembly: GCF_010909765.2. Lineage (NCBI taxonomy): Eukaryota > Metazoa > Chordata > Chondrichthyes > Rajiformes > Rajidae > Amblyraja > Amblyraja radiata. The sequence goes on from NC_045968.1 coordinate 19,513,927, forward strand.
TGTTGTAAGTGTAGGCTGTTGAAAATTACTTACAGAACAACAACTAAACAGGAATATATACAGTATGTCGTAAAACAAATGGTGTGTAGAGTCTTACCTTGATCACCTCTGGTGTTTGCTGAACGGACAGATGTGAGCTTGTATCTTTAGCTACAAGTGGCTTTGTTGAGTGTTGTGAAGTTTTGCAAGACTCTGAAGCCTGTGACAATGTGTCCTGGAGTATCCACATAACTTCTTTTTCTCTCGCCAAAATACCTTTGCTACTCCCTCGATCAACCAGCTCCTGAGCAAACCCCTCGATACTCTCCAGGATGCGCAAGAGCAGGGCCGCATCATCTGCTTCGTTTTTGTTAATATTATTTACATTTGTTCCTTTTGTGGGAGAAGATAAAAGTGCAATGTCGCTCTGTGATTCCTCCTTGTGCTGAGTTCCTGACTCAGCAGTCAAGAAATTAACTTGTTCCAACGGCTGGCCATGAGTTTTCAAGTCAATGTTAGTATTCCTCGGAGAACCATATTTCTGCTTGGCATCTATTGTTTGAGAAAATGTTTCCAAATCCATCAGTAACTTTTCAATGTCTTCTTGTTGGATTACCATATCGTTCTCTGTTTTACTTTTGGATTCTGATATTGAAGGTCCTGTAAGATCATGGATTCTAGTTACTTTACTAGAACATCTGGGTGAATTGGATGTCACCTGGACACAGGGTCTATTTTCTCCCATATTATCTCTAATTCCAACCCCTGGATTTCCTGTTCTCCCACAAGCCTCAGCTGGAGTGACCTGCTGATGAGGCTCAAGACTTCCAGCCAATCCAATATTGAAATAATCGTTCCCTCTTGATTCCTGGGCTAAAATCTTGGCAACATCACAATCCTCCTGAATATAAAGAGGCTCCATAGACACCTTAGAAATATTACCACTACTTCTGGGCAAAAACAAATCTTGAGTGGAACGTAAACTGGAGTTCGAGTGGTTTGGTGGAATTACATGAGGTAGTACATGGGTTTGATTAACAGCAGTTGAGCTTCTTTGCTGGGTACCACTGTTTTGAAGACTACCATTAGATGAAGGGACATGGACATTCTCAACAGGTTTCATACTGTTACAGTTGGTAGCTCTATGAACAACTTGAGAATCCACAGGAGAAAGAGGTAGATTGGTAGATAGGGATGTTGAAGACTGGACAACATCCTCATATCGGGGTGGTTGATCATTACCAAATGGAGGATATGGTATTTGCCGCAAACTATTCAGGCTGTTAACCAACTCAGCAAAATCGTGCTGGTTACCTCGTTCAGATAAACCATGCTCAAGTTCGAAAGGCAGCTTCTTCAGGTAGCTTGAAAGTCTTGCCATTACATTTCTGTAGATTAGATCCGGATTGTCGCTGGCATTACTATTGTCGTTGTTAAGCGACTTACTTTTAATGCATTGCTTAATGATGTCTGTGCATTTTTTTAGGTCTTCAGAGCACTTCAGAAGAATGTCCAGGCAGGCTCTAATGTCCTCTCCTGTGTCTGAACTATCCAATTTGTGCTTTTCCAAAATTTTGGCAATTATGTTATTTTCTGAGAGATTTTGGAAGTATAACTGTGTGGCATTACTGATACTCTGTTTGTGCAATGCATTAAGGTTTGTGTCTTTTTCCTCAATAGGTGTTTTCTGTGCAAAATCAGAAGGTGGACAATTCTCATTACTGCCAATATGGTTGTACGGTACATCAAAGTCTGCAGATTTTCTGCTGGCCATATCTGGCTTCACTTTCCTTCCTTTCCTGAAGGTCACATGACTTGTGGGACATTTCACCTTTTCAAATGCAAACTCTTTAATTTTACCACTTGCCAGATTAATGGTGTCACCCGTGATGTCCTTTAGACTGGATGAACCTTGCATTGTCGTTCCCTTTTTGACCCTGGTAATTCCAGGCAGAAGCTGATGACCATCATCAGCTGAGACTTCAGCAGGAGCTGCCACGCTTTCAGCACTTGAAAACTTGTGGGTCGGGTCCTGAGCGCCTGCAAATCGTAGGCTGGACAAAGGTAAGGCTGTGGGACTCAGCTCTGAGCAGGTGGCATAATGGACCACATTGCAGTTGATTCCAGCAGCATTCGGGAAGGCTTGGCAGGACCCATTACAGTAGTGTACAGTGTGCTGGAAACGTTGGTCTATTATGATGCTGTTGTAACAGTTCACAGTGCTAACAACGAGTCTGTATGCTGCTGCCATCATGCAGAATCACTGGGGAAATGTTCTCCAACTGTTTATGTCGCAAGATGACTCTGGCTGCAGTTATGCTAAACCATTAAATCGATGGCCCTGAGGCTTCTGGCTGTGCCATTCTCAGTTCGGAACTGAACATCCTTAGAAATATTTCTTGCGATCGAGTCGGGTCGTAACTACAGACGTTGGTTCTATGTAGTTGATGCTTGCGATTGAGATGTGCAGTCAAGATGCAGCTGCTTTAACTGCGTCTCAGCCAAGACTACCAGAGGTCAGCTGATCACATGTCATTTGTCAACGTCCTACTCTTCACTTAGGAAACTGACGCAAAGTTTTACCGCAGCCAAGGCATCAGCATCCATCCTCAGTCTCTGGCTATTTGGCCGAGAGGCAGGCCAGGCCCAGCATCTGAGCTGCATCACAATCTGTAAAGAGACGTTCAAGCGTGAGGCGATTTTGTCGGGGGATAGAATCTCCTGCTGAGTTCCAAATGTGCGCAGCAGATGCGCTCCGAAATTCACCAGACTTGTTCACTGTCAGTAAACTTCCTCCTGTATCTGAGGCACCGACTGGCGGAGAGAGAGAGAAACAACAATGTAACTCGTGAAGCCATTAACACATTACACAAGCATAAAACCGGAATTTATTGTTTCATTATTTAAACCTGTCACTACTAGACAATCAGAATCTAGTATTACCTGCTTGCGACATCCATTTATCTTGTGACGGTAATAAGAAAAATGTAATTATTTAAGTACACTGTTATTAATGGTGGGAAGTAGAAGAAATAATTACTTTGCTATATTAGTTTATAAAAACCTAAGCAAAACAATGTTTTGAAATAATTAACTACGTTGATGGAAAAACTCAATCACATTAGCACTGACAAGAGCACAAAAAAGCATCAAAGGATCTCTGTAACTGATATATTCTTATTTCCAATCAGCATTGAGTTATTCCTTTTGCTTTATTAATATGCATGAAATCATCTGGACAGCGTCAGATGGGGGTGAGATATAGAACATAGAAGGGCCCAGAACTGGAACTGGCCCTTCGGCCCACATTGTGTGTGCTGATCTTGACCAAGTTAAACTGCTAAAACATCTGCCTGTACACGATCCATATCCCTCTATTCCTTGCACTTCCATATACCTGTCCAAAAGTCTCTTAAATGGCACTATTGTATCTGCCAATGCCACCGCCCCTGGCAAAGGGGTGTCCCATGAATCTCCTCATGGTTAAAGAGCTACTGACATGAGGAGATCAAAATTACTTCTGTCAAAACTCCTGGTGGAGATTATGACCCATCTTTTACCCTCCAGAAAAAAAACACACATCCAAATGTGGCAAATGACAACCATTTCAATGTCGAACAATCTTTTTTCGAGGCGTACGATGGCCCTATCCCCAAACTCTACCTCCGCTACATCAACGACTACATTGGTGCTACCTCCTGCACCCACACACAACTCACTGACTTCATCCATTTCACCACTAACTTCCATCCGGCACTCAAATACACCTGGACCATTTCCGACATTTCCCTACTATTTCGAGACCTCACTATCTCCATCGCAGGTGATAGACTATTGACCGACATCTACTATAAACCCACTGACTCCCATGGCTATCTGGACTACACTTCTTCCCACCCTGCTCCCTGTAAAGACCCCATCCCCTACTCCCAATTCCTCCATCTACACCGCATCTGCACCCAGGATGAGGTGTTCCACACCGGGGCATTAGAGATGTCCTCATTCTTCAGGGAACGGGGGTTCCCCTCTTCTCCTTTAGATGAGGCTCTCACCAGGGTCTCTTCTATACCCCGTGACTCTGCTCTCACTTCCCAAACCCCCACTCGCAATAAGGGCAGAGTCCCCCTTGTCCTCACCTTCCACCCTACCAGCCGTTACACACAACAAATAATCCTATGACATTTTCGCCACCTCCAACGGGATCCCACTACTGGCCACATCTTCCCATCTCCTCCCCTGTCTGCGTTCCGCAGAGACAGCTCAGTCCGTAACTCCCTGATCAATTCGTCCCTTCCCACCCGAACCACCCCCTCTCCTTTCCCTTTCCCTTGCAACCGACGGAAATGCTACACTTGTCGCTTTACCTCCCCCCTTGACTCCATTCAAGGACCCAAGCAGTCTTTCCAGGTGTGGCAGAGGTTCACCTGCACCTCCTCCAACCTCATCTATTGCATCCGCTGCTCTAGGTGTCAGCTGCTCTACATCGGTGAGACCAAGCGTAGGCTTGGCGATGGCTACACCCAACACCTCCGCTCGGTTCGCAATAACCAACCTGATCTCCCGGTGGCTCAGCACTTCAACTCCCCGTCCCATTCCGAATCCGATCTTTCTGTCCTGGGCCTCCTCCATGGCCAGGGTGAGGCGCACTGTAAATTGGAGGAGCAGCACCTCATATTTCGCTTGGGCAATTTACACCCCAGCGGTATGAACATTGACTTCTCCAATTTCAGATAGTCCCTGTTTTCTCCTCCCCTTCCCAGCTCTCCCTCAGCCTACTGTCTCGTCCTCTTCCTTTCTTCTTCCAGCCCCCCCCCGCCCCACCCTCACATCAGTATGAAGAAGGGTCTCGACCCGAAACGTCGCCTATTTCCTTCTCTCCATAGATGCTGCCTCACCCGCTGAGTTTCTCCAGCATTTATGTCTACCTTCAATTTTTCAGCATCTGCAGTTCCTTCTTAACCATTTCTATAGGCATCAGTCTTGGTGGAACCTTCATTCATACCTCATCAGAGCGGGTGTGGGTATGGTGGCAGTAAATGGGTGGGTATATGAGATTCCATTTGTAAAGCAGCAACAACCCTCGCAGTCAAATTATATAATCTTCTTTAATCCCATGTGGCAATTTAAATTTATATAGCATCTCAATCGTAGAAAAATGCTTCTCAGGAGCATAATCAATAAATCAACTGTCAAAGAGCAAGAGGAGATATCAGGACACAGATTGCTCATAATGCTAATTTCTAAGCAGGATCCTAAAAAAGAAGAAAGTGGTGGAGAAAAAGAATTCAGGGGCATAGGACCCAGGCAAATAAAGGCACGTGCAATGTGCAGGAAGGAACTGCAGATGGTGGTTTTGAAGAGAGGTTCCGACCCGAAATATCACCTATTGCTTTTCTCCAAAGATGCTGCCTAACCGGCAGAGTGACTCCTGCATCTCGTGTCTATGCACGGTTGTCAATGAAGGAAAGTGGAGAATGAATACACAGCCAGGGTTGACAAGGGTAAAGTTCGTGGAAGGGTGAAGAATAAATTCTAGTGAGGAGGATACTGGTTGATGTGATACTGATATAATTGCTAGTGGTCTCAGACATGAGATACAGTATTGCAGTCAGTGGCAGACTGAGTCTAAAAATATTGGTTGCCAGGAGACAAAGGGGGCCCAGTTCATCAGGGGCCCACTTGATATAGGGGGCCCCACTTCATCAGGGGCCCACTTGCCATCGGGCAAGCTGACACCCTGGCCAGTCCGCCACTGATTGCAGTTAATATCTGGAGTTGCACCTGAATATCTACCAATCAGGAGAACACTCACAAAGCATATATTAAATTGAAAAGACTTGCTTCAATTATTTAAATACAATGGTGGTACATTCGCATGGACTTCACAAGTTTCAAGCCACTTCAGTATTTTAGGGGTTAGTGGAGATGGACAATAAGGCCATCATGGACATTGTGGGCTGAAGGGTCAGTTTTCTGTGCATTGTAACTATGACTTTATGACTTTGAATTTTCAAAGCATCATTAAAAAAGGCTTTTGAATTTTTAACATATTTTTTGCACTACGTATGAATCAAAATTATAGCAGAATATTAACTAATGGTATATTTTGTAAAATTTTTAAAGCTAAATTGTGATGGATTTCTTAGCCAGTGATTAACAATGTAACCAGAACTAAATCAGTCTTTTCAGTACTTAAACTATTCTTTCTATTTTCGTCTGTGTGTGGCCTTTCAGTGTGACATCAGTAGAAAACCATTGAATTGTAAATAATATCAGGAGTTGGAAGATTAGAATTGATAAATTGGCAAACAACCACAAACAAATGATGCAGCCAAATTTATTATTCACTACGGTTCAGTAAAATGTAGAACTGCATTGAAATGATTTGCAATTTTTCTCCATTGTATATTTTGAATCAATCATTCCTTAATCAACAACCATTAATGTCCTTTTCATAAACTTGAAGTGATCCATTCAAAATCATTAATGCTTCTTCAAGTACTTAATATACGTAAACACGACACTAGCTATCGACATCTGACTTGTAACCACCCTTAGTGCACAAATTCCAAAGGTAAACAAAATGATCCAATGCTGAGAACATATGGTAAATCTGCTGGGAAGTTATTAGTCTCAGAAAGCAGATGATGGAGATATATTCAGGCTTCAGTATCTTGTTTTATGATGATATCTGAACCCAGAGCTATGACTTACAGTCACTCCTAAATATCTATTGCTCTATAAAGGTTGGATACTAGCTTGCTAACTTGATGAAGTGCTAACCGTCACAAAGTAAGCAGGTTGACTACTCATTAAAATAGACAAAATGTCATGCAAATACGTTAAACTCAAGATGTTAATTTTTTTAATTCAAATTCAAAAATTCTGGAACGAAATATTTGAAATCTTCACAAAATTATTTAAAATAAAACTTGTACCAAAAGCAGAATGGATCATTTTTGGAATATCGGAAGGTAACCCCGAATTAAATGTGTTTCAAAAGAACTTACTTAATTATGGGCTAATAATGGGGAAAAAAGCTTATACTCAAATTTTGGAAAAATGCTCCAATACCGACAATAAAAATGTGGATTTCAAACATGTTCGAAACACTACACTTGGAAGAGATGAGCCTCCTCCTAGCAGGCAAAGCAGACCACTTCCAAAAGACGTGGTCTGCATTTACGGAACTATTACAAGCATAAGGTGCAATAGTAATTTAAAATATAAATGGTACCAGGATCTGGTAACGGGGGTATAAAATATTTTTTTTTTAAAACACGGTTGGTATATCCTTTTTTGCGGAGTTTTGTGTTACAATAGAGCGATCGTTTTTCCTTTTTTTTCCTTTTCTTTCTAGCGTCTTATTTCCTTTCTTTGCTTCCTTCTCTAACTTCTTCCCTAAGGGGCTTTCTTCACCCAACACTTTCCTGCACCTTCACGATTCTTGCTCACTTTCCTTACTTCTTTTATTTCTACCTTTTTTAAAGCTCGAAAAACGAAGTGGTACAACAAAATGTAATAAGATATATGTGATGTGTATTACTGTAATAACAAAACCTTATTGTAAGTTCTCTCCAAATTATGGTTCCATTGTAATGTGGGTGAGTGATTTAATGGGGAGCATGTCTACTCATCAGCATGTGAAGATCATTTTGGGGCAAATATTTCTGGTGGTAGGGAGCTGGGAGTGCATCCGATCCAACAGAATAAGTCTTGACTTTAGGTGGTAATTTCTAGGTTACTGAGAGACCCCACATCTATCATCATGTAGGTCTGTACGTCATGTGGAGTCAAGGGCCTGTCCCACTTGGGCGACCTAATCCGTGAGTTCTGGCGAGTTTGCCCTCAACTCATACTCACAGCATGGTCGACACGAGGTCGTAGGAGGTCTTCGTAACTCTCCTTCATGCTCGAGAGTGGTCTCCGCATATTTGAGGCCTCAACTAGGTCGTGGCGGTTTTTTCAATATGTTAAAAAATGCCGTAGAGTAAAAAAAGATTGCCATGGAAAAAATTTATATATTTCTTTACTTGTAGGTTTAGTCGTGGTAGGATGTAGTAGGACGTAATAAGTCGGCATATTAGTCGTAGGTAATCGAGGGTAGTCGAAGGTAGTCAAAGCTAGTCGTAGATAGTCTTCATCATAGTCGAAGGGAGGTCGTAGATGATCGAAGGAGGTCGTCTTCACTCTCCACTATTCGGTGTCCAATTTTCCCGAAGTTAGTCGTAGCTAGTCGAAGCTGGTCATCAACATAGTCGAAGGCGGTCGAAGGAGGTCTTTTACATAGTCAAAGGAGGTCTTCAACATGTCATTTTTTCAAACTCTTCTAAACTTGCCAATTAGGTCGTCCAAGTGGGACAGCCCCTTAAGAGTGGTGCACAGATTTGCGCTATTTCCCAGAGTAAATGTTGGCCATACATCTTTTAGACCCTACACTTGCTCAGTTCTGGCATAGTATGACAACATTTGTTTCAATTGAAGTAAATTGTAAGATAGGTTAGGGTGAACAAAGGTTCATATACTCCCAAAAATGATATTAATTTTCTTATGTGGCTTCCGTGTGTATGACATGCTTATGCATGAATTTTATCATGTGAACCTTTCTACAGGGTGGCCTCTTCTAAGTTTTCTATTACACATTAGCCATTGCAGTCTCACAACTTCCTACCTCATAAGCCCAATGCCTGGATCAACTCTGAAGACCTTTCATAATCCATAACATACCCAAGGTTTCCTGCTAGATTTTAAATTACCTATGGCATTGAATATTGCATCAGAAAGTTTGTGTACCAAGTTTGCATTGATCAACTGCTCGTCACCAATCTAATACCTTTTTTTATAAAAGTGACAAACAACTTTTAGGTCACATAAAAGTTGTAAATGTTAGTGAGGTGGCATGCATCAGAAATCAATTATTATTGGAATTGATAAATGATGTTCATGTGAGTATGAAAGTTGCTCAAGTAGATACAAAAAACTTTTTGAGAAAATATGCTTTTCCTCCTGTAATTCATCTTAATGTTTTTGTAGCTTATCCTGTAAAATGCACACGACAGACCATGCTATGGTTCCTCTTCAATTATTTCCATGTATTGCATCTTATTTGTTCAATAAGGTGGCGGGACTTAAACACACTGCCTTACAGCGCCAGTGACCCGGGTTCGATCCTGACCACGGGTGTTGTCTATATGGAGTTAGTACGTTCTCCCTATGACTGCGTGGGTTTGCTCCAAGTGCTCCAGTTTTCTTCCACATTGCAAAGACATGCGGGTTTGTAGATTAATTGGCGACTAAATTGTCCCCAGCATGTTGGAATGGAACTAGTGTGAACGGGTGATCATTGGTCGGTGTGGGCTCGGTGGGCCAAAGGGCCTGTTTTCCACGATGTATCTTTAAACTAACCTAAACTAAACAAGAATATTCGATAAATTCGAAGCAACTCTAATTATAATCTGGAAAATGTTTTGGAATTTTAATACCTGTGCAGTTAAATAACAAATCATTAGATAGTTGCACTCCGTCTCTTAATACATTCTACCGTGTAGAATTAAGAAAGACACTGTACAAAAACCAAAAAGGTGACCAATTTGATTTCTGCAATATCTTGCTTGCAGAGATGGAGTAGATTTAGTGAAATGAACTTTAAAATCCAGATAATTGAATACTGTTTTATCCTGGGATGAGATTTGGTTTTTAAGTCTTTTATTTGGATCAGAAATTATGTAAAGTTGAGTGAAAAGGAAGTGATTTAATAAATTTAAATTCTATTCCTGTACTGGGACTACGGTTGGGAGAGGCATGTATTTCTATGAAGCTGTCAAACTTCAGAATAAATAGTTAAATACTGTGTGAATCGCTTCTTGGAAACTATTCAAAAAATAATTCTAGTACTGGTTTGGGGGTATCTCGATACTGTACTTGAACCTCTGGGAATTGCGCTCAGATTTAACCCATATTAATTGACTAAATCTGATGGGTTTTATGAGCTCAAAAATGAAATATGTTTGAAATTGAGGTGAAACACAATCTTTCCACAGCACACAAAAAAATCATATTTGTGAGAGTCTGCAGATATTAGGAAAAGAGAGGCAGATGTGGACAACCAAAATTCTATGCCATTATTGGAGAGATGCCTGCCTGAATTTGCTCTTAAATGTGATCTTAAATTTCCTCACTTTTCAGAAGAGTAGAGGAAGCTTATACAACTCACTCTTGAAACATCTACTGTTGAAGTGTTGACGTATACACTGAGTGCAACTTTCAGAAAAATATTTAAATAATTAGCATTGACTTGCCTTTTCTTACAATTTAATTTCTTAATCATTTTGTTTTAAGCCAACATGTTATTGCACACTGTTGTACTGGTTCCATTTTCAATGTCCATTATGCATAATGTCAATCAGGGTTCTTACTTCTGACCACAGTTAGTGACAATATTCGACAAGTATACTTTTGAAGGTCTACTGAGAACAAGACTTGACTTGGCTTCATGGTCAAAAGGCTTGGTGGCATGTACTGACTTTGATGGCACTTGAAGAGCACCCTCTTGATTGAGGTACTGAAGAATTTCTGTTACCACTTGAAATACATCTTGGCAGGAATATGTACCCCTCTGATGAGGGAAGTGGAAGTGCGATGAAATGCATTCAAATTTGTTTGGACTTGACATCCATTTTAGAAATGTATGCAAGTTATATATAAAAAAGGTGAAGGAGTGAAGGAAAAAGTGAAGGTAAAAAATAGAAAATTTGATTGCAGATGGAGGAAAATCTTGTAAATGTGCACATCACTTTGCTCACATCTAATATCAGTGGAGCAACCTCAAGATTTGCAGCTGCTGTTGTTGACAGGAACTTCTCCTTATGCTTGGAAAGCTGGCTTTCCAGAATACATGGACATCATGAAGACACAAGAGTGTGCAGGTGCTGGAATCTGAATCAACAAACTATCTGCTGGAGGAAGTCAATGAGTCAAGCCAAGGAATGGTCGATATTTTTTTAGTTGAAACCTTGCATCAATTCAAAGGAAGGATATTTGTCTCTGTGTAGCAAGTCTTGGTGAGAACATGGTGGAAGAGCAAGGGAGTAGTCAAAACCATGAAGGAAGGGAAGTGAGCGAAGGTCTATCAGAGCTCTCAATGAAGAGAGCAGGAGGAAAAGTTCCTCAAAGTGGGCATACCCTGAAGGGATGACACAGTGGAGAACTAACATGGAGACACAAGAGACTGCAGATGCTGGAATCTCGAGCAACAAACATGCTGCTGGAAGAACACAGTGGATTGAGCAGCATCTGTGGATGGAAAGGACGTCTTGATGTTGGGTTTCGCCCAAAACGTCAACCGTGCTTTTCCATCCCAAGATGCTGCTCAGCCCACTGAGTTTCTCCAGCAGATGATTCATTGCATGGACATATGAAAGATATTGTTTCCACCAACATGACTGTATTATTGATGGGAACATCTGCAACTTGGTGTACATATCCTAGATCCAGAGAGTGGAAACATGCTGAGCTATACAAATGTATAATGGCAAACCTGTTCCATATCAACAATCAATATTCTTTATTGGAGTTTGCTTTGAACATATGAATAATATCAGTGTAGGTCAGACTGCACTTATCGTGTCTTTCTTATTCATGATCTGCTGGCAGAAGGATAGAATGTCAGATCAAACCAAGGGTTTTATCCTATAGGTAGCATATTGCATCTTATTTAATTTACAAGTTTGCAACACCACTTGTTGCAACAAGCTGATGGTATTTTTCTCAACATTGCCTGGAGGTGAAACCAATTTTTTTAAACTCGAGAGATCAAAGCATTCTAAACTACCAACTTAAAAATGGCCCACAAAGAGAATAATTTCTAACAATAAAACATAGATAAGTGTCCCAACCCAAAATGTCACACATCCTTTTTCTCCAGAGATGCTGCCTGACCCACTGAGCTACTCCAGCATTCCAGTGTCTATCATATAGCTATATTCAAGCTGAAGGCAAGGACTGTAACTATTGCCAATTTATAATCTCACACTAAACATAATTACTTCAATTTACGACAGGAAATCCCAATATTTAAACAGGGCTCCATTCATGAGAACCATTCATAACATGAACTGTTTTAAGGTTAGATATGTGCAAAAACAGTCCCTGGGAGAGGTTTACAGAAAGAGCTGGGATAGGAGCAGGCGTGGGAAGAGTGGCCACCAGTCGGCCTTACTGACTCAGTGAGTGAGCGAGTGAGTCTGCTCAACGTTCCCTGCCCGACCCAGCACCTGATAGTTGTGGTTTGGGGAAAGGGAGCTTGGGGAAAGGGGGGGGGGGGGGAGTGGGGAGGAAAGAGAAGGTAGACAGGAATGCTCTACACGCAGCCGACAGAAGATGCCTACAGCTCCGTAGCAGTCGGTAAATCCACAAACCCTCAGTTGTATGTACAGGGTGCCTATAAATTGGGGTTTTGTACCATGGGGGGAGGACCAGTATTTGTAGACAGTACTTCTAAGTCTGTATAACTTTGTTGGGTACAGAGACATTGATAGATAGCTTCAGATGTTAAACCAGTTTGTATGAAGAGCGTCAGAGATGATGTGATTTCTGACGTCTTACTTTGAAACTTACAAATCCAAATCTGTCCCTAAACTGCACGTCCTTTCTCATGAATTAAAAGTTTCTCCGATTTTAGACATATTCCTGCTCTTATCAGCTGAAAACTAACTCTCATTTTGCAATATTTGTACGATGTTAGATGGAAGCCTCATATATGAACAGAGCTCGAATGTTTTCATCAGTTGACTGCAGAAAAAATAATATTTTTTTTAATCGAACTGTAAGTTTTCACACGAGTTCTCAGTTTACACTACTTATTTGAACCAAATCAAATGTGGTTAGCCTTGTTTTTGTTCTTGTACTCAGATTTTTATTGAGTAAAGGAGGCTTGAGTGGTGCTGTGGGCTGGGAATTGTTCCATTTCACCTGTGGATTTGAATTCAGTCCAGACAGCTGGAAATTAACTCTGTAAATGTTGCTCTCTCTGCAAGCTGCTAAAGGAGAACTAAACCTGTGCTGAGCGTATCCTCCCATTACTTCACGTTGTATTATAACCTATTTAATTACTATGGAGGATATATTTATTTCGATTGAAAAATAATTACTGCCGTGATAATTTTAACTGCCCGGCCGGGCAAACTAACACCACCCTTTTGCCATGATTATTATTGTAACTACATTTCTGCACACAAAGTGCACTGGGAAATTTGGGCACAGGCATGGTTTTTGTGATTAGCTTATACTTTGATATTGTACAGTTACTCAGTTGAGATTACTTGTTAGTATTGTGTGGTGACTCGGCTGAGAGGAAGCTTGCCAAAGGAGGAACGTGTCTATGGAATGCATGTATGCAAACATACTGCCCCTTGCCTTCCCCAGTCAGAAAATGATTAACACTCCAACCAGTGAATTAAAACAACTAGCCATATAATCAAACAACCAGCCATATCCATATTCTGTAAAAAAAATATTTTAAAAATACATGGTGGACTATGTGCAATGGAAAAGTACATGCACCTGAAATCTGGAAAATTGAATTCCAGCGGCATCATTCCTGTTTAGATTAGAGCAGATATTTAATGCTTATGGATGGTTGGCATCTGCATGTCCACTGTAAGTAGTAGGGACTATAATTACAACATTCAAACGGTGCTTATGAATAATTGTTGAAAAGATTTTATTATTTGAATAAAAGGGAAGGTCTACTTGACTCAAAAACTGTCTGCAGAATTTGCATCTCAATGGTTTGGGGGGAGGGGACAAAGGAGGGGAGGGCAATGATGGTTATGGTTCTTGGTTCCATACTGCAAAATTGGGCATACATTCTGAATCTAAAATGGCTTCAGAAGAGTGGGGAGTCATTGTGACGGCCGGATCATACCGAGGCTGAGTAATTTGGGCAGAAAGGACTCTTTGGAGATTGAGGTTTCCATTGGGAATTGGAAGAGCCCGAGATGTGATTCGGGAGGGGGTCTGCAATTGGAGGTTGAATAGCTGGGGCTGGGAGGATGTAGAAATGCAAATTTGTAAGTTGCTTTTCATATTCAGCATGGAATAGCTACTTAATATTATATTTGTCAAATGTCACATAATTATATGTTCCTTCAGGAACAAAAATGACTTAATCATTAATGATACAATTGAAATATGAGCCCAAATTTACTATAGCCTAGGGTCTTCCATATCCAAAACAATTAGTATTCAACTTTGGTGCAAAAATACTGCAGCATTGATCACAACATCTAATTCGATTTAGTAAATCAGAGCCTATACTCTTTTGTCCTCTAGGCTCTGATTTCAGTAAATTTAATTAGATTTTGCTATCAATGCCGCAATAGTTTCCAGTATTTTGTGTTGGGCATTTTGACACATCCATTAGTTAAAGGGAGGCTTTAGTTTCACTGCGGTTGTCACCTGCTGGCAACAGTAGAGGTGCTGCCTTACAGCACTTGCAGCACCAGAGACCCGACTATGGGTGCTGTCTGTATGGAGTTTGTTCATTCTGCCCGTAAACGCGTGGATATTCTCTGAGATCTTCGGATTCCTCCCACACTCCAAAAATGTAAAATTGTCCCTAGTATATGTTGGTATGTGGGGATCGCTGGTTGGTGCGGACTCATTGGGCCAAAGGGCATGTTTCCTCGCTGTATCTTCAAACTAAATTAAACTAAACATTAACTGAGCCGCTCATAATGAAAACTGTCCCAAAAGACTTTCATCTGCTAGTCCTGCATAATAACTATTAGATTACCACCTTGCTTCATGGAACGCAGGCAAGCTTCTTGGAAAAGGCTCCTCAATCCGTCAATTGGGGACCAATTAACACTATAAAATACATATGGTTTAGTATATTTTTGTAATCTGAAGTTAATTTGTCTCTAACCATCTTTCCAGATCTGCTTTAAAGGTATGAATCAACATAGTAATATCATGAAATCATGGGGCACTTTCTGCATATCACATTCTGTTCATCACCAACAAGCATTAAATCTGGAAAATAATCCTTTCTGTGTCAAAACTGTCAACAAGTTCCAATAAATGCTAAATTCTCCTCGAAAGTCAAAAGCTGCAACTCTAATAGTCATTGAACTTGATCTTGCCCGCATTTAAACTATGTTGGGGAAAGGGCACATTAATCGGGATTACAGCAGGCGATTGCACTGAAAAAGCATTATTTCACCCACTGCTAGCTTTACAACTTACTAATTAATTTAATGCTTTAATATAATGAGGTCTCTTTGGGCTTGACGCACGGTGCAGGAACGGTTATAGTTACTAAAACAAGTCATCTCCAAATCACAAATGGAATAATTTCGTCATTAGAATAGATTAGATCCAAGACCTACATGCCAACAATCAACATTTTTGCGCTGTTTTATTGACCTAATTTAGAAAAGCAAAACAAATTACCATGCATTACAAGTCTTATGAACTGTGAGTAATGTTAAATACATTCATCATGCCAGAGGACAAGCATTTCTTTAAAGGAACAATGAGCACAATTTTCCTAAAAAATATGCAGGATGAAAGGAGAGAGATTATGTTGTGGAAGAGCTATGCTGGCAATTGTAAGATGCCAATAATTGCTGCTGATTTGCACTGGTCTGCCTCTTACATTGTGAAAAAGGCATTTCATGTGATTTTTATGTTGTTGCTGCATTTGGCCATTAAATTGTTGGCTGATTTATTTACAGGGAGATGGCTAGCGTCCAAGTGGACAAATATTTTAACAAAGTATATAAAATGTTGAATTTTAGATTTAAAAAAAACTGCTTTCTTTGTAAATATTTGCTTTTTTCCCTTAAATTTTAAATACATTTTGATATTTTAAAAAAAAGATTGGTTCCAATAGTTTTGTTTTGTGATTGATATCAGAAACATGGAGAAACATTCCTAACTGTTGACAGCCAGCTAAGTCAGAAGTTATTAACTAGCTCACATCAGGCACGGAAATCGCTATCAAAACATGCGGGGGACACAATTTCTTGGCGGCCGCGTGTGCGCGCATGCACACACATGCGAGGTTTCGGCCGTGGGCCCTGTGGACGGTAACATCGGGAGCTGACCTGGTTGGTGACCGACTCCGAACTCCAGCAACAGAAGCTTTGTCCGCCCCGAATCGTGGGGCTTGAATCGGCCCGTTCACGGGGTCTTTCATCGGCCAGGGGGGGCTTCAACATCGGGAGCCTCAATTGCCTCGATGCAGCAGTTTGATTTTATGCCGCGGCGGGCTCTGAAAGGCCCCGCGAACGGGCCGATTCAGCCCTTAGAATGCGTCTGATAAAGTCCGGATTACAAAACATTGGGGTGATTGTCCCCCACCTCTCAAAGCGGGGGGGGGGGGCATGGCCCCCCTGTCCCCCCCCCCCCCCTGGATTTCGGCCCCTGGCTCACATGCTGGGATTCATAGGCAGAAGATCACCCCAACCCTACCCCACAGACTCAAGTTGGAATTTTCAAGCAGAAGATCCTGCTGCTAAACTGGGCCTTGCCACTGAGGATACAATCAGCAATGTCCATCAATGTTACGGCTATGCGATGCAGATAGTTTGCAGTCAGTTAGAAGGTAGCTGGTGATCGCTGGCAGCTTGCTACCGACGGCAAAATCTGTGTCATTGATCTCTTGCTTTAATTAAAAAATGTTCACAGTCATTCCTCTATTTCTTTCTTAATCCTTAAATCCCAGTGATTGAGGAGGACCCGGGTTCGATCCTGACCATGGGTGCTGTCCCTATGGAGTTTGTATGTTCTCCCCATGACCTGCGTGGGTTTTCTATGGGTGCTCCAGTTTCCTCCCACGCAGGTTTGTGGGTTAATTGGCTTCGGTAAAATTGGATATTGTCCCTAGTGTGGGTAGGATAGTGTTATTGTGCAGGGATCACTGGTCTTCGCAGACTGTTTCCGCGCTGTATCTCTAAACAAAACTAAAAAAAGGAGAAACACTATTCTGTTCCTCATCGAGTTTGTTATAATGTTAATAGTTTATAGTTGCGCAACATAGTGTGCAAAGTATTACCAAAACTATACATGCATTAAAAAAATCTGTCTAATGGGACATGTTAGATGTCATGTCCCAACAAAACCCGGCCCTTACTGTTTCTAATTTATTCTTAGCAGGAGTCAGAAATCTCCATGGCAACTATGACAGTTTAATGCTGGTTTTAGATATGAGGCTTCCTGACCATTTTGAAGACTCAGATCAAAGAAAGCCAAGACGACAATTCAGAAAGGAAGTCATTTGTCAGTATGTGCTATTATTGCATTCAGTCAATGATCCACTTACACACAGCGGCCTGGCCTTATGTGACCTTCATAGAGCGGAGACATATAACCAAAGCTTATAGGTCATGTTGACAGTTTTTCTTGGGCAGAGTATTTTGTTTTTGTTGAATATCATCCAAAGTAAATTTAGGAGTACAACACTGGGAGCAAAAGTACAGTTCAACAGTTTAATTAGGCTGGACTCCGTCACACTGTAATCTCCATTTTCAAATGGAACAATACGGCATATTTCAACATATGGAGAAAAACCACATTTCCATGGAAGACAAAAATGCTGGAGAAACTCAACGGGTGAGGCAGCATCTATGGAGCGAAGGAAATAGGCGACATTTCGGGTCGAGACCCTTCTTCAGACTGAAGAAAGGAAAAGGTGGAGACAGTGGGCTGAGGGAATGCTGGGAAGGGGAGGAGAAAGCAGGGACTATCTGAAATTGGAAAAGTCAATGTTCATACCGCTGGAAGAGGTAAGCATTACATATTCCAAACAGCCCACAGCAGAAGCTCAACTGAATAATTAAAATCAAAATGTGTGGGAAGGAACTGCAGTTGCTGGATCTGACCAAAAATAGACACAAAGTGCTGAACTAACTCAGCAGGCCAGGCAGCATCTTTGGAGAGAAGGAATGGATGAAGGATCTCGACCCAAAAGATCACACATTCCTTCTCTCCAGAGATGCTGCCTGTCCTGCTGAGTTACTCCAGCATTTAGTGTCTATCTTTAATTGAAATCAAAATATGGTTTACCACTCGGATAAGAGTGTTCAGTTATTGCACCGCAAGAGCTGTGGCTTCAGTCCCAAACCATAATATTGCGATGAAATTCACTGGCCTGGACACCTTGTAGGGATGAAGAATAATTGTTAAACCAGAATAGGGACGACAGATGGCACAATGGGCTAAGTGTTCGGCTGGCAACCGGAAGGTAGCCGGTTCGAATCCTGCTTGGAGTGCATACTGTCGTTGTGTCCTTGGGCAAGACACTTCACCCACCTTTGCCTGTGTGTGAATGTGTGTGAATGTGTGTGAGTGATTGGTGGTGGTCGGAGGGGCCGTAGGCGCAGAATGGCAGCCACGCTTCCGTCAGCCCCCCTCAAGGCAGCTGTGGCTACAGAAGTAGCTTACCACCACCGAGTGTGACTGAGGAGTGAATGAATAATGCGATGTAAAGTGCCTTGAGTATTAGAAAGGCGCTATATAAATCCCATCCATTATTATTATTAATAGTGGGTTTAACTGCACTAAATATATGAGGTCAAGTTATCGTTGTGTTATGCTATTGAAACAAATGACTATCTCAGCATTGGTCCTGAAATGCCGAAGGCTGTCTTATATCATGAATTACACTATGAAACAGTGCCAACATTCCACTATCAAACACTTGCTGACTGTTCATCCAGCAGTCAAATTCCACACGGAATGTGTATTGATAATGCCGTACAGAGAGGATACTGAGAGAGGATGCCGAGACCAACAACCATTTTCAGGGGGTCTTGGCAACAGCAGTGAAAATCCTGGCAGAAGTGACCAAAGGAAGCGGGTTCCTGCCAGTGTAAACTGGTACCCTGATGAGGTCACCTGAGACACAATGGCAAAAGAATGGGGAACACTCCAATCTATAGATCTGGCGTTGCAGAAATTTCACGATGACCAAGTTTGTGAAGGTCAAAGCATATGCTCATCCAAGCCTGCTCTTTAGAAAATAGATTTTACATTCTGCACATCTTAACATCAATATAACACTATGCGAATACTAATATACTCACAAAAATGTATCTGACATACTCATGGGACTATTAATACATCCACGTCACTGGGGCTAACATGATGCACTTCGCTCAAGCAAGCAACCACTATAACAAACGCACACACTGACATATTGACTTTTCTTTTGCTTAATAATGTCACTGGGAAACGTTGGTTCTGCTCAATAATGCTAAGGGGCCATCCATGTACAGGGCCACCCCCTTTGGAAGATCACAGGTGCTCTCCAAGGGAGCATTTGTGGATGACCACTAGCCTTTCGAGTTGCTGACAGTGCCCTGACAGGATCACATGTCTTTTTGTATGTGGTGCGGCCATCCTTTCTTCATGTTGGTGCCCTTTCCTCACTATTCATTGTCTGGTCCATATATGGAATGTTATTCACATTGGTGTGCTTCTTTGTCTGACGGTCAGTGCAGAAAGGACAAATATAGAACTGGGGGCATGCAGCCCTCTCATAGCAGAAAGAAGAGGAGGAGGAAGCTGCAGAGTTGTATGTGGAGCATCTAAGCGAACAATTAGGTGGTGAAGACAGCCTGTATCCAAGCCATCTGGTTCCACCTGACTTCACAGATTCCACCTTCTGCAGCCACAGAAACGGTGCCATTGTGCCTGATTTCACACTGCAACAGATCATATGCAGGCACTGTGAAAGATAAGCAGGACGGATCTAGAGTATGGGTTGGGTACATCATGAGACAACTTGGACGGGGTGACTGTGTCAAGGAAGGTTCATGGCGTGACCTAGGAAACTGTGGACCACTCCCCAGATCCCAGAAACTGAGACGTCGCAGATATTGATGGCGAAAATCGACCATTGCCTTCAAGGTTCTAGCTTCACTCAATCAGCTCTGTTGAGCTGGCCATGACATTTGCATGCCCAACGCCAGGCACCTGAAACAGATACTGTTCATCGTGATAGACAGAGGAAAGGGTTTCCTGGAAGAAATACAACATCCCCACCGACCCATGGGAATCTCAGCATGGAATTCTCAGTACTCCGAATGCTTTTGGCAGCAGTTTAGAGTTGGTTTTGCTGCAACTTATGAACTATTATTCAATTAAGCATCTAAGAATTTGCTGAATGTCTGAAAAAGAATCCTTGTTTTGAGAGGAAAGAAATCAACTATGAAAATGTAATTCTGAAATCCAAGAGCACAGCTAAAATTACTTGTGTTTTAACTTGTGGTTAAATTAACTGTTAACAAATGCATAATCAAATTGGTATTGTCTAATAAAATGGGCTGCCAGCTTTGATGAAAAAAACAACCCTTCTACACGCCATTACTGTGAAATCTGTCCAGGATCAGTAAATGATTATTGATTACTGCATATCTGACTCATCTATAGTGGAAAGAAACAGTACTCAGTAATTTGGAACAGTGACTTATTGCCTAAGAGAGCTGATTCTAAACCAGACCAAAAAGAAACCGTTACGTGCCATTAATTAAAACTCAATTGGCAATATAACACAATAATAGCTGGAATGTGAAATTGAAGTGTTATATTAGTGCAGAGTTTAAACAGGCTCATTCACACTGTGCATCTTGCAAGTTACCATGTCACATAATATGTCATCTACTTGTCAAAGAACTTGGACAAAGATGGAAAACAGACCGGAATTTTAAAAAAAAGAGGACAGTTCATTGAAAGATCTTCTGCTATAGGGGCAGGCTCAACGATTTACATGCAACTGCCAAACTCAAGAGAACTAATTGTACTATCATTGACCTTGAATTCTCCAGAAGGAGTTGACCCCCCTTTGACCTCAAGATCTTGAGGCCTCAAAGGGCCGATGTTCCACTGAGCAGCAGAATAATAACTTTTGTATTGACAGAACATTATAAAATCAGTTAATCCTCCAATTTTTTCAAGTATTGTTAATCGTTATGTGTTTCCAAAGCATTTGAAAGTTATTAATGGCCTTGTGTTTATGTAATAATTCTATTGCTGCCAAATGTATGAATATGTGAAACCAAATAAAGAATCACTAATAACTAATTTACTTGCTATGATGCGAGATCACCATTCAGCCCATCGTGCCCATGCTAACTCCTAATAAAGCAAATTCCTCATTGCTATTTTTACCTCCTTATTTTCCCATAGACCTACTACTTATTCTTTCTCATCTGCCCATCAACCCTTTTTGATTCTTCGACATTCATCTACACCAGGAGTAATTTACAGAAAGTCATAGTCAGAGAGGATTACAGCATTGAAACAATCCTTCCGCCCCCTTTGTTTATTATGACTATCATACCTATCTACGTTAATCCCACTTCCCTGCATTAATTCCATATATCTCTGTGCCTTATATTGTGCTTGGCTTTGTGAGGATGGCGGTACAATACTCTAATGTGTGTTTAACATCGCTCAGCTGCTAAGGTGAAGCTGTGAAGGTACAGAGTCAAATGGTTGTAAAGTAAAAACAAAGAACTGCAGATGCTGTTAAGGGCCTGTCCCACTTTCACGAGGTAATTCACAAATTCGTAGATATATCGTAGCGGCTCGTTATGCTAGCCACAGGTACTCGTGGCATCAGGTAAGTCAGGATGTTTTTTCCAGCCCGGTAAAAAATGTCCACGAGTAAAAAAATGGTTGGGATGAAAGAATTAAGTCGTGAAAGTGGGACAGGCTCATAAATACACAAAAGGACACAAAGTGCTGGAATAACTCAGCAGGTCAGGCAGCATCTCTGGAGACCATGTATAGATGCCGTTTCGGGTTGAGACTGGATCTGAATAAGAGCCTCGATCCGAAACGTCACATGTTCTCCCGAGTTGCTGCCTGACCTGCTCAGTTACTCCAGCACTTTGTGTCCTCAGCTGTAAAGTAACTAGTGGTTGAGCCACATTTTGAAGGTATAATTCTGAATCCTAGCATGAATTTTGTAAGTGAATGTGGCCCTGCAGTTTAGTGACACTTTTGAAGAATCCATTAATTATTGGTTCTGCTAAGGGTGAAGCTGGCACAATTTTTAAGCACCAACGTTTAAATAAGCACAATCATATTCAGCAGTTAACTTTTCTTTGCGGAATTTAGGTTTCAGGTACTTTCTGGTAAATTCAGCTCCAGCATAAGCTACCTGTTGCTACCTGCGATATCTGGAGAGTGATATCTAGAGATGCTGAAGCACCCACTTAAAAACAAGTGATGCAGATCTCCCTTGGTAATACATAACGAAAAACAGAGAATAAGTTCATAAGTGATAGGAGCAGAATTAGGCCATCAAGTCTACTCTGCCTTACAATCATGGCTGATCAGTCTTTTCCACTTAACCCCATTCTCCACTCTTCTCCCCATAACCCTTGACACCCATACTAATCAAGAATCTATCTATCTCTGCCTTAAAAATATGAATTGACTTGGCCTCCACAGCCTTCTGTGGATGCAACATATTCTTACATCAAACCACAAACCACAAAAATATTTTTGCTTCTGTTTGAAGCAAAGCCAGACTTCCCTTTAAGATTACAATTAGTTAAACAAACTGAACAATGGGGGGTACACAAAATTGCTGGAGAAACTCAGCGGGTGCAGCAGCATCTATGGAGCGAACGTTTCGGGCCGAAACCCTTCTTCAGACTGAACAATGGGGGGGGATGGCTATAGTTGTGCCTCCATTTAAGAAGGGCTGCAAAGAAAAAACCAAGAACTGTAGATTATTAAGAGTAACATATGTGGTAGGAAAGTAACGGAGGAAGATCCTGAGGGATAAGATATACATTCATTTAAATTAAATTAGGACTTAATTAGGGATAGTAAACATGTTTTAGGGCATGGGAAATCATAATCTTATGTTTTTGATTGAGCTTTTTGAAGCAACCAAGAAGGTTGATGATGGCAGGCCAATAGATGTAGTCTATATGGATTTCAGCAAAGCCTTTGATAAGGTTCAGCATGGTGGGCTGCCCTGGAAGGCTAGATTGCATGGAATCCAGGGAGAGCTGGCCAATTGGATACAGAAATAGCTTCATAGTTGGAAACAAAGAACAGCAGTAGATGGTTATTTTTCAGACTGGATACCTGTAGCTAATGTGCCTTAGGAACTGATGCTGAGCCCATTGCATTTGTTATCAATATTAATTTACGGCATAATTAAGAAGTTTGCAGATAACACCAAAATAGGTAGTATCGTAGATAGTGAAGATGGCTATCAAAAACTACAGCTGGATCTTGATCAGATAGGGAAGTGGGCTGAGGAATATGGCTTAATGGAGTTTAATTCAGATACATACAAGGTTTTGCATTTCGGGAAGTCAAATCATGGCAGGATCTTCATAGTGAACAGTAGGGTCCGGGGGAGTTTTGTAGAGTAGATAGATCTATGAGTATGAATACATAGTTCCCTGAAAGAAGCATTGCAGGTGGATAGGATGGTGAAGATGGCTTTTGGCACACTGGACTTTACCAGTTGGGGAATTTAGTATAGAGGTTGGGACATTATCTTACAGTTGTATAAGATGTTGGGAGGCTGCTCTTGGAGCATTATGTTCATCCTTCGATGGAAAATATGTCATTAAGCTGGAAAAAGTACAGAGAAGATTTAAGAGGATATTGCCAACACTCATGGGCCTGACCTAGAGAGAGAGGTTAGACAGGCTGGGACTTTATTCCTTCGAGCGTAGGATGCTGTGGCGTGATCTTATATACAGTAACTGTATAAAGTCATGAGGGGTACAGGTTGGGTGAATAACCAGAATCTTTTTTTCCAGAGTAGGGGAATCAAGAACTAGGGGGCATAGGTTTAAGTGGAATTTAAGGGTAAATATTTAATATGAACCTCAAGGGCATTTTTTCACACATTGTGGAGGGTATATGGAACAATCTGCTAGAGGAAATAGTTGATAACAATAGCAATAACAGCACAAAAAGACATTCAGACAGGTATACGGATAGGAAAGGTTTAGATGGATGAAGGCCAATCAAGGCAAAATGGGACTAGGATCTTGGTCGGCATGGATGAGTAGGGCCAAAGGGCCTGTTATGTGCTGAATGACTCTACAGCTTCATACTTAATTGATTGAAAGGCTGAAAGTCTACTTGTGTTATTATTTGATTTTAGCTTTAGAGATATAGTTCAAGTTCAAGTTAAGTTCAAGTTACAAGAACTGCTGTAGCTTTGGGAGCAACAACAGCAGCAGGAGGAGATTAGCAAGAGATACGACTGATTGGCTCTAGCCCAAGTGGGAGGAGAGAAGTGAAAACAGTTTAAGTACAGGTCAAGGACAGGTAGACTTGACTCAGAACTGCTGTAGCTTTGGGAGCAACAACAGCAGCAGCAGGAGGAGATTAGCAAGAGATACGACTGATTGGCTCTAGCCCAAGTGGGAGGAGAGAAGTTTGTAAATTGGTAAATCAGGCAATTTATCAGTCAATTTAAGTAAGACTGCACTTAGGGAGCGGCAGTGAGTGAAGTGCCCTGTGAGAAAAGTGTGAGTCTTTGGCTCGAGAGTCGAGAGTCTTCGGAGAGGAGGCTGAGGAGAAGAGACTACGCAAAACACTGCAGAGGGAGAGACGAAAGAAGGAGATGTCAGGCAAGCTGATTCAGTGTGATGCTTGCAGTATGTGGGAGGTCAAGGACACTGCTGGTGCCTCTGGCTGCTACAAATGCGAAAAGTGCATCCAGGTAGAGCTCCTGAAGGGCCGTGTTGGGGAACTGGAGAAGCAAGTGGATGACCTCCGGTTCGTCCGAGAAACTGAGTCGTTCCTCGACAAGTCCTACAGTACGATTGTTACACCTAAGGTACTGGAAGAGAGAAGGTGGCAGACAGTGAGAACGGGAGGGAAGCATGGAATGCCAACGTCCCCGGGGGTTGTACCTCTTGTGAACAGGTTCACCCACTTAGAAGCTGTCGGGACAGAAGAGGTGTTTACACTGGGCGGCGGACTGGCTTGTGATGCGAATAGGCTGTTGAGCCAAAACCAAAAAGGCCTAAGGCAGGCAACGCCATTGTAGTAGGAGACTCCATTGTGAGAGGTACGGACAGGGGTTTCTGCGGCAACAGACGGGATGCGAGGATGGTGTGCTGCCTTCCTGGTGCCAGGATCCAGGATGTCACGGACAGAGTGCAGAAAATCCTCAAGGGCGAAGGTGAACATCCGGAAGTGGTAGTGCATGTCGGCACAAACGATGTCGGAAAGAAGGGGATGAATATTCTGCAGCGTGACTTTGGAGAGCTCGGAAAAATGCTGAAAAGCAGGACCTCCAGGGTTGTTATCTCCGGTTTGCTTCCAGTTCCTCGTGCTGGCGAGAGCAGGAACAGGGAGATACGGGACCTGAACGTGTGGCTGAGGAACTGGTGCACGGGGCAGGGATTTAGATTCTTAGATCACTGGGATCTGTTTTGGGGTAAGGGGGAACTGTACAAAAGGGACGGATTGCATCTTAACAGGTGTGGGACCAGCATTCTGGCAGGCAGGTTTGCCACTGCTACACGGGTGGTTTTAAACTGAATAAGGGGGGTGGGGTGTCGAATGGGCTAGTGGAGGATGGAGTTAAAGGGAAAGGGTTTCTTAAATGTGTGAGCGTAGAGACAGAGGGGTGTAAAATGAGGGTAGAAGCAATAGGTAGCAAGGTGAAAAGTAAAAGTGGCAGGCCGGAAAATCCAGGGCAAAAATCAAAAAGGGCCACTTTTCAACAAAATTGTATAAGGGGTAAGAGTGTTGTAAAAACAAGCCTGAAGGCTTTGTGTCTCAATGCAAGGAGCATTCGTAATAAGGTGGATGAGTTGAATGTGCAGATAGCTATTAATGACTATGATATAGTTGGGATCACGGAGACATGGCTCCAGGGTGACCAAGGCTGGGAGCTGAACATCCAGGGATATTCAATATTCAGGAGGGATAGAGAGAAAGGAAAAGGAGGTGGGGTAGCGTTGCTGATTAGAGAGGAGATTAATGCAATGGAAAGGAAGGACATTAGTTTGCAGGATGTGGAATCGGTATGGGTAGAGATGCGAAACACTAAGGGGCAGAAAACGCTGGTGGGTGTTGTGTACAGGCCACCTAACAGTAGTAGTGAAGTTGGAGATGGTATCAAACAGGAAATTAGAAATGCGTGCGACAAAGGCAAAACCGTTATAATGGGTGACTTCAATCTACATATAGATTGGGTGAATCAAATTGGCAGGGGTGCTGAGGAAGAGGATTTTTTGGAATGTATGCGGGATAGTTATCTAAATCAACATGTAGAGGAACCAACGAGAGAGCAGGCTATTTTAGACTGGGTATTGAGTAATGAGGAAGGGTTAGTTAGCAGTCTTGTTGTACGTGCCCCCTTGGGCAAGAGTGACCATAATATGGTTGAGTTCTTCATTAGGATGGAGAGTGACATTGTTAACTCAGAAACAATGGTTCTGAACTTAAAGAAAGGTAACTTTGAGGGTATGAGACGTGAATTGGCCAAGATTGACTGGCAATTAATTCTAAAAGGGTTGACGGTGGATATGCAATGGAAGACATTTAAAGACTGCATGGATGCACTACAAAAATTGTTCATCCCAGTTTGGCAAAAGAATAAATCAGGGAAGGTAGTGCATCCGTGGATAACAAGGGAAATCAGGGATAGTATCAAAGCGAAGGATGATGCGTACAAATTAGCCAGAAAAAGCAGCATACTGGGAGAAATTTAGAGACCAGCAGAGGAGGACAAAGGGCTTAATTAGGAAAGGAAAAATAGATTATGAAAGAAAACTGGCAGGGAACATAAAAACTGACTGCAAAAGTTTTTATAGATATGTGAAAAGAAAGAGATTAGTTAAAACAAATGTAGGTCCCTTGCAGTCAGAAGCGGGTGAGTTGATCATGGGGAACAAGGATATGGCGGACCAATTGAATAACTACTTTGGTTCCGTCTTCACTAAGGAAGACATAAATAATCTGCCGGAAATAGCAGGGGACCGCGGGTCAAAGGAGTTGGAGGAATTGAGTGAAATCCAGGTTAGCCGGGAAGTGGTGTTGGGTAAATTAAATGGATTAAAGGCCGATAAATCCCCAGGGCCAGATAGGCTGCATCCCAGAGTACTTAAGGAAGTAGCTCCAGAAATAGTGGATGCATTAGTAATAATCTTTCAAAACTCTTTAGATTCTGGAGTAGTTCCTGAGGATTGGCGGGTAGCAAACGTAACCCCACTTTTTAAGAAGGGAGGGAGAGAGAAAACGGGGAATTACAGACCAGTTAGTCTAACATCGGTAGTGGGGAAACTGCTAGAGTCAGTTATTAAAGATGGGATAGCAGCACATTTGGAAAGTGGTGAA
This sequence comes from Amblyraja radiata, assembly GCF_010909765.2. Taxonomy (NCBI): domain Eukaryota; kingdom Metazoa; phylum Chordata; class Chondrichthyes; order Rajiformes; family Rajidae; genus Amblyraja; species Amblyraja radiata. The sequence goes on from NC_045968.1 coordinate 19,541,251, forward strand.
ATCATTGGACAAAGTCAGCATGGATTTACAAAAGGTAAATCATGTCTGACGAATCTTATAGAATTTTTCGAGGATGTAACTAGTAGCGTGGATAGGGGAGAACCAGTGGATGTGGTGTATCTGGACTTCCAGAAGGCTTTCGACAAGGTCCCACATAAGAGATTAGTTTACAAACTTAAAGCACACGGCATTGGGGGTTCAGTATTGATGTGGATAGAGAACTGGCTGGCAAACAGGAAGCAAAGAGTAGGAGTAAACGGGTCCTTTTCACAATGGCAGGCAGTGACTAGTGGGGTACCGCAAGGCTCAGTGCTGGGACCCCAGCTATTTACAATATATATTAATGATCTGGATGAGGGAATTGAAGGCAATATCTCCAAGTTTGCGGATGACACGAAGCTGGGGGGCAGTGTTAGCTGTGAGGAGGATGCTAGGAGACTGCAAGGTGACTTGGATAGGCTGGGTGAGTGGGCAAATGTTTGGCAGATGCAGTATAATGTGGATAAATGTGAGGTTATCCATTTTGGTGGCAAAAACAGGAAAGCAGACTATTATCTAAATGGTGGCCGACTAGGAAAAGGGGAGATGCAGCGAGACCTGGGTGTCATGGTACACCAGTCATTGAAAGTGGGCATGCAGGTGCAGCAGGCAGTGAAGAAAGCGAATGGTATGTTAGCTTTCATAGCAAAAGGATTTGAGTATAGGAGCAGGGAGGTTCTACTGCAGTTGTACAGGGTCTTGGTGAGACCACACCTGGAGTATTGCGTACAGTTTTGGTCTCCAAATCTGAGGAAGGACATTATTGCCATAGAGGGAGTGCAGAGAAGGTTCACCAGACTGATTCCTGGGATGTCAGGACTGTCTTATGAAGAAAGACTGGATAGACTTGGTTTATACTCTCTAGAATTTAGGAGATTGAGAGGGGATCTTATAGAAACTTACAAAATTCTTAAGGGGTTGGACAGGCTAGATGCAGGAAGATTGCTCCCGATGTTGGGGAAGTCCAGGACAAGGGGTCACAGCTTAAGGATAAGGGGGAAATCCTTTAAAACCGAGATGAGAAGAACTTTTTTCACACAGAGAGTGGTGAATCTCTGGAACTCCCTGCCACAGAGGGTAGTCGAGGCCAGTTCATTGGCTATATTTAAGAGGGAGTTAGATGTGGCCCTTGTGGCTAAGGGGATCAGAGGGTATGGAGAGAAGGCAGGTACGGGATACTGAGTTGGATGATCAGCCATGATCATATTGAATGGCGGTGCAGGCTCGAAGGGCCGAATGGCCTACTCCTGCACCTAATTTCTATGTTTCTATGTTTCTATTTATTGTCACATATACCAATTGGTACAGTGAGATTTGAGTTACCATACAGCCACGACTAAAAAAGAACACAATACACAATAGAATTTAACATAAACATCCCAACACAGCGGAATCAAAGTTTTCCACTGTGAGGGGAAGGCAATAAAGTTCAGTCATCTTCCTCTTTTAATGTGGAAATAGGCCCTTAGGCCCACTGAGTGTGTGCCGATCCTCCATACGCTAGTTCTAACCACAGATGAGGGACAATTTGCAAAAGCCTATTAACCTACAAATCTGCACGTTTTTGGAATGTGGTTGGAAACTGAAACACCCAGAAGAAATCCACACGGTCACAAGGAGAACGTACAAACTTTGAGTTTGGATTGAACCTGGGTCTCCGGCATTGTAAGGCAGCAACTCTACCACTGTGCTACTGTGCCACCCTTGTTTTTCTTTGGTATTCATGGTATTTTCCTGAGAATTCTTATGTTTTGGTACATCTTTTTGATATTAGAAAATGGTTCAATTCTTCTGAGCTTAATAAATACATTATCACCATGTTATGAAAATAATGGCTGTTTATATACTTGTCTCCATTTGTCCCATATTCCTTCAGTGCTAGATCCTCCTTTGCTTTAGATGTTTTTCTCTTACTTTCTTTGTGCCATTTTAAAAAATGAGTTAACCTAGTTGTTCTCTGAAGTGGACGGCCAATATTCACAAGTAACTTTTAAGCTACAAATGCTTTCTTGTTGACTTCCAGTACTTAGAGCATTCTTTCACTGTCATTTTGGATGTTTGAATGTTTGAAATCCATCAAAGTAAAATAGGGAGATATATGTATTGATATGGAGGAGGAATTATTTGTTCTCTTTTGATTGTGGTCCCCTGATTCACGACCTTCACACATTCAGAGCTCTTTTTACGCTATTGCAGGAAGAGAGTGTCAGCTCTTGGGGATCATACTGGAGGTGCAGGTGGTGGTTAAGTTCGCAAACAGAAATAGCAGTCAGGGTTCAGATCATGGAGTTCGAGGTTGCAAATATGAAGAGGCATTCATAGAATCAGGGGTGATTTTGACGATTTCGGAGACTGAATCGAGTGTGTGGGGCAGAGGGAAATTGCAAAGTGAATGAAAGAGCTTGTTTATTTGTCATATGCATCGGATATGAACCCAGAGCAAAGACATTCTTATGCCCCTGTCCCACTTAGGAAATGTGAATGGAAACCTCTGGAGACTTTGCGCTCCACCCAAGGTTCCCGGAGGTTCCCGGAGGTTTTCGTCAGTCTCCCTAATGGTCGAAAGTGGTTTCCCCTTCTTCTATGTTCCGGCGATTATTTCAAAAGATTCAAAACCGGTCGCGACTAAAAGTAGGTTGCCGTTTTAAAAATCGGTAAATTTTTAGTCGAAGCCGGTTGCAATGCTAGTTGAAGGTGGTTGCCGGAGGTTGCAGGTAGTGGAAGGTCTTACCTTCCACTACCTGCAACCTCTGGCAACCACCTGCAAACTCTGGCAACCACCTTCAACTAGCATCGCAACCGGCTTCAACTAAAAAAATTACCGATTTTTAAAACAGCAACCTACTTTTAGTCGCGGCCGGTTTTGAATTTTTTGAAATAATCGCCAGAACATAGAAGAAGTGGAGAATTGTTAAATGCTGAAATAACAGTAAAAGATATTATAGAATCAATTAGTTCGCTTAAGAACGGAAAAGCAGCGGGCCCAGATGGCCTGAGTGCAGAATTTTATAAAAAATTTCAAGATCTGATTTCCCCAAGATTACAAATAATGTATAGATATGCATATGACCAAGGAAAATTACCAGAATCTTTAAATGAATCCACAATTACACTCATCCCTAAAGTAGATAAGGATTTGGAAGATCCTGGATCATATAGAGCGATTGCCCTTTTAAATACAGACCAAAAAATATTAACTAAGGTCTTATCTAGGAGATTAAGTTTAGTGATCTCTAAATTAATACATTATGATCAAACAGGTTTTATCCCAAAACGTTACTCATCCCATAATCTCAGACGTTTGTTTAATATTATATATTCAAAAAGAATACGAGATACGGAACTAGCGGTTATATCACTAGATGCAGAAAAAGCGTTTGATCAGGTGGAATGGATGTATTTATTTAATATAATGGAAAAGTTTCAATTGGGGGATAGATTTTGTAAATGGGTAAGAATTTTATACTCGAATCCTATGGCAAGAATTTTGACTAACCAAATTTTATCAGCCAAATTCAAACTCTCTAGGGGATGCAGACAGGGATGTCCGTTATCACCCTTATTGTTCGCATTGGTGATAGAACCATTGGCGGAAAAAATTAGATCTGAACCTGAAATATATGGCTATAATACTGATACAACAATTAATAAAATTTCTTTATATGCAGATGATGTTTTGATTTATATTACAAAACCGGAAATTAGTATTCCCAACCTGCTAAACATTATAACTAAATTTGGTGCATTTTCTGGGTATAGGATTAATTGGGATAAAAGCGAGATTATGCCAATAACAGGAATAAATCTTAATACATTACAACAATACCCATTAAAAGTAGTTACAGACAAACTTAAATATTTAGGGATTAACGTAACTAAAACTCATAACTCATTAATAAAATCCAACTATCCTCAACTATTAGATAAACTTAGAAAAAATATTTTATATTGGAAAACACTGCCTATATCTATGATTGGTAGAATAAGTGCCATAAAGATGGTATTTCTACCGCAGTTGTTATATTTGTTTCAGGCTATTCCTTTTTTTCTTCCGAAAACCTTTTTTAAAAAAATTGATAATATTGTCAATAGCTTTATTTGGGATTATAAAAATCACAGAATAAATAAAAAACATCTATGCAAAGCTAAGATAAATGGAGGATTAGCACTTCCCAACTTTTTATATTATTTTTGGGCTGTTCAGATTAAGAATATGAATTTCTGGTGGGTAAATATGGATCATGAACCGACATGGTTAAATATAGAAAAGGAGGACTGTCTACCTTTCAATGTAGGTTCGATAATTTTTGCACCAACGGAAGTACAAAAAAAATATTATAAAGACAACCTAATAATATATAATAATAGACGTATTTGGAAACAAATAGTTAAGACTCTACACTTGGATAATCTCTCATTTAGATTACCAATTATGAATAATCCATCGTTTAAACCTGCTATATTAGATGGGGGGTTTAAACAATGGGATGATTTAGGAATTACAAGGATAGAACATCTGTATAGAAAAGGAAAATTTCTTTTATTCCAGGAGTTACAAGATATTTATGGATTGTCTCCACAACATTTGTTTAGGTATTTACAAATTAGAGATTATATTAAATCCAATACACAAGATTATAAAAATAAAGAAGCAGGATTGTTAGATGAACTGTTTAATTTATATCCAAATACAGAAAAATTAATAGCCTATATATATAACATCATTTTGGATAAGGAGAATCCAATAACGGAAGTATATCGTCAAGCATGGGAAAATGAAATGGGATTGGCTATAACAAAAGAAAACTGGGAAGAAAGTCTACAACGAATACACCGGTGTTCATTAAACGCCAGACATATACTGATACAATTTAAAGTATTATATAGGTTACATTATTCGAAAACTAAATTAAATAGTATTTTTCCGAATCTCTCCGCTATTTGTGATAAGTGCAAGAAAGCAGAGGCAAATTTAATACATAGTTTCGTTACATGTCCTAAATTGAATTATTACTGGACAGAAATCTTTAAAGTTATTTCTGAAGTCATCAAAGTTAAATTGGACCCTAACCCAAAGCTAATAATATTTGGAATTCCGGATTTACATCTATCACTTACAGTAAATCAAAGAAATTTCTTTGATTACTGTTTAATAATTGGGAAAAAAATCATATTGAAATTTTGGAAGGGAACATTATCCCCCACAACCAAAATGTGGGCAACAGAGATGATGGAGACGTTACATCTGGAAAGAATTAGATTTGTCCTATTGGACAAGTATAATTCTTTTGAACAGATATGGTCTCCATATATACAGTATTTAGAGAAGTAGCTGTTCTTGGCAACACAGCTCGACGTGCACCCTGCGGGATTTGGTGAGAATAATTCATTTTTATATTGGAATTACATATATGTCTTTATTGATACTATCACTTGTAGTAGTGTTATTAATAATACATATTGTGGTTACTAAAAATGTTTTGTTTTTTTTTGTTTTTTTTCGTTTCTCTTTTCTTTCCTATATATAATCAAATTATTATTTAATCACTCTCTTAATGATTTATTCTTTCTCTATTCTTTCTCTATCATTATTTCTAAAAAAACAGTAGATAAGTATTACTAGTGTTTTACTTAATGCAAATTGAATTAATTTGATATAAAGTTGTTTGAAGCATTGTAATTGATTACCTTTAATAAAAAAATATATTATATAGAACATAGAAGAAGTGGAAACCACTTTCGACCATTAGGGAGACTGACAAAAACCTCCGGGAACCGCACGGAAACCTTGGGTGGGGCGCAAAGTCTCCAGAGGTTTCCGTTCAGGTTTCCTAAGTGGGACAGGGGCATAACTTGCGGCAGCTTTACCGGCGCATAAGGTGCAACAACTACAGTAAATAATCAGCTATTCTAAATGGGAAGAGAGTTGGGGTGAGTAAGTTAGATTGTGCTCCATTTTACAGAATAAACATCACAGTCAAGCTTGGTTCCAAGTAACATAATCTTACAAATCTTCAAGAAGCACTTTGAGTCTGAAGAAGGGTCTTGACCCAAAACATATCCTATTCCTTTTCTCCAGAGATGCTGCTGACCTGCTGAGTTACTCCAGCTTTTTGCATCTATCTGCAAGAAGCACAAAGTAGCTACGCTTCCTGCAATGGGAAGAAGGTGCAGGAATTAACTTACAAGCATGATTTCCTCACCCATGTCCAGGATGGGTCCGACTTAACACGTCTAATATTTTTGAAGTAGAGGTGGAGATAATGATCTTGATAATGTTTAAATCTTTCATGGGTCATTTTCAATTTGAAAGGGGATAAGTGGGGATGGGTGTAACTGGTCTCAGATCATCAGCCTTTCTGCCTGCACTTATTTCCTTGCAGTCCTTCAGCCTTTCCCAGGGCACATTTACTGTGTTTGATAATGAGCATCACATTTTGTAGTTTGCTGTGAATTTCAGGATCTTGACGTGGGAAACTTTATGTAAAAAGACTATGTGCCAATCACTCTGCCCCATGAGTACAGAAGCATGTATGTTAACCAATGCACTTGGCAGTTTCCTGGAAGTGATATCAAAGCAAATGTTCCAACAAAATGTATCATGTTGCTTACACAAAATAACCAGCATCTTTATTCTAAGATCCAATTGAATTATAGAAATATACCACACATTTTATGTGAGTGTGATACAAATTTGGATTGAAATCATGTTATGTTCAATCAAAATCCAATGCAAAGCTAACCATGTCAAGTTGAATCGCAAAATATGAAAATATGTTAACATTTAAATATCATTCAAATGCTAATGACTGTAACATTTTCTCTGCGCTTGAAGCAATGAAAACCCAAGAGTGTACCACAGGCTTGTCGATTCAAATCACTGCACTGTTTTTAATTTATTATTCAAAATGTATGCTGATCCTTCAAGGGATTTTTTTTTCTAATAATTTAATCTGCGTCATTGTTTGTACAGTGGCAAACAAATCCCCACTTATATGCCACCATCATATCTGCCTCTACCACCACTACAGAAAACCACAACTGACTAGGTATAATGCTGGTCTGTGCAAAACAACTTGCCTTGCCTTATTTCCTTTAAACTTTCTGCCTCTCAGCTTAAAGCTATTCCTCTAGTCTTTGACAATTCCATCCTGCGGCAAAAGGTCCTTACTACCCTATTGTGCCTCCCATAACGTTATATAATTCTATCTCAAACTCCAATTCTCTAATACGAGTTCCCCCCACTGAAAGAGAAATTATTTAGTTTCGGTTAGTTTAAAGATACAGCATGGAAACAGGTCCTTTGGCCAACATAGTCTGTGTCGACTAGCGATCACCCGTTCATTAATTTTATCCCTCACACCAGGGCCAAGTTACAGAAGCCAATTAATCTACAATCCTGCGCGTCTTTGGAATGATCTGAAATGTCTACCAAACTTAATGTTTCAAACCAGCATTATACCGAGTCAGTACAAATAGTGAGCTCATCAATTCTGGTAGAATTGTAACAGGAGATCAGAGGAAGCTAGGGATCACAGTTAAGACCTTCTGTTAAAAATAAAAGTTGATTGTATAAACCCATCAAAGAGAAGATGGACAGCGATCCAGGGCCCTATAGGACCTAACAACCTAGAAATCCTGCACAGACAGCTCATCCAGGAAACAGATGTATAAATTCATTCAGAGTTTGGGCTTCTCCTGGGCATCTAATGATGCACACAATTAATGAAGTCCCAGTCACTGACCCCCAAAGACAGAAAGACAAATTATATTCAGCTGCTTCATGACTGATTGGAGATTTATTTACCACAGAAGACAAATTCCTTAAAAAGCATAAACTTTAACTGTGATTTGAGCAAACGTCAGCAGAAGCATTTACTTGACAATTGACTTGAAGAAATGAGGCATATGTTAATTAACTTATAGATTGAGCTCAAGAATAAACATTGTGCTTCTGTAGACCAACAAAGATAAACATATGGCCAGTGAGGGTAACCATGCTCAGTGAAGCTTTGCCAAAACCCCAGAAGGACTGACACAGGGATTTAGAAATAATTAATGAGCTGAGAGGAAACTGTTCCTTTGAATTAAGCAGTTATTTAATTTGGTTCCAGTAAAAATATTGATGCCTCTCTGTCCCAAACACCACTATTCACTACTATTCTGTTTGGCCATATTATTCTCAAAGGGGAGTAAAATTGCAACAGGTTTTGTTTGGACGAGATTAATGAATGTGTTTCAATGTACACATTTTCTGCACAGTAGTCTGGCAATTCAACGAGTTTTAAAGTTTCACTTTTCTGCAAATCCAGAACAAGATTTCAACAGAGCCATTTTAAGTTGCTGACACACAATATATCTGGAGCCCTTCTTGCAGAGGACTGTGTTCAAAGCACTGATCAGCGTTTAGGGCATTTCTTAGTAAAAAAAACAAGGTACTGCAGATGCTGGTTGATACACAAACAGACACAAATTGCTGGAGTATCTCAGCAGGTCAGGCAGCAAATCTGGAGAACATGGATAGGTGACGTTTCAGATCGAGACCCTTCTTCAGACTCACGTTTCAGGTCGAGTCCTTTCTTAAGACTTCGTAGTAGAATGTTAGATGCAAAAATCCAATGGGATAATTTTTTACAGGGAAGCAACCTTTCGCAGCTTTTGACATGGAGAATTGCAGGGCAATTTATCAGCACGATTTGGCTATTTTTATGCAGTTAGAGTTACAGTGCAAGAGAATGCCCATTGTAAATCGCTCCTTTCACCCTGGAAGTGATTTAAGAGGCAGATGAAAGTGATGAAGAGGGCAGGGACTGTCGTTTTTGTTATGGAAAGGGAAGCTTGGATGTACCAGATGCCCTTTCTTTTTTGGATTTGGAGAAGAATTGATATCTTATGTAAGCATTTTCATTGACTTTTGAAAGGCGACAGTTATGTAAAATTGTCTTCTGCAGTAACACAAACTGCATATAATGAGTGTACCATGGTGATTTATCTCATTATGTTACTTTGGTTGACAAAGATGCAAAAACACAGAGAAGTTTTCAATTAAGTGCACCGTGTGATTCTTTGCAGTATATGTTGCTGAAAAGCAGTGTGAAAAATGAACTGGAAATGTTAAAAAATATTTATTAACAGTGAAGTATCAAAGCTTCTTTTCCAAATTTCTCCCTTCACCTTGTGGTAAAATCCAACAATGAGGGAAAATCTAATACAAATAATAATTGCAGGTGGAGGGGTTATTTAGAAGCAAGAAAATACCAGGACAAATCTGGGCCGGCAACAGATAATCCATTTGACAATGGGACGATCACCAGTGAGATGTGTATGAAGGAACTGCAGATGCTGGTTTAAACTGAAGGTAGACACAAAAAGCTGGAGTAACTCAGCAGGACGGGCAGCATCTCTGGAGAAAAGGACTTGGTGGTGTTTCGGGTCGAAGGGTCTGAAGAAGGGTTTCGACATGAAACTTCACCCATTCCTTCTCTCCAGAGATGCTGCCTGTCCCACTGAGTTACTCCAGCTTTTTGTGTCTATCACCAGTGAGAATGTTTTTTGCTTAAAAAAGAGGTCACTCATTTCCAGACGTGCTGAGTGGGAACTGGGTGTGACTGGCTATAAAATTAGGAAATTGGGGAAATCCCTGTGAACTAAATAATTGATGGGAGAAGGTGTGGGGGTGTGAAATTCAAATTTTAATGGTCAAGAGAGCGTTTTGACTGTCAGATGTACCAGTAACAGAACAATGAAATGGCTAACTTGCTGCAGCTTAATGTGCCCATACATTTTTAGAAAGTTAGCTTGGTCCTTTATTTTCAATAGCGCGTCAGATACAACAGATTTTGTCTGCTATAACCAAAATTAGTTATAAAGAGGGTAGACTGTACGACAAATATATTTTCACGTTCAGTGGAAGTTATTTACTGCGCCACTCCACAGAGGAGGCAGTAATGTCCATGCCCAAATGACACACTTACAGTTTGTATGTTGCTTGCTGTTTCTGGGAACTGCAAACTGTGATAAGAATGATTCCAAATAAATGAGTATTACAGAAAATAATCCGCAAAGCTTTATCTTGAGTAATAATGGCTCCAGTGTATATACACAGTTTCTGAGAGCGTAGTGACCTATATTGTTCTCTGCCAATTCTCTCAAACTGTTCCTTTCGCCCAAGACACAGCCAGCTGCAATGGTTGTAGGCCAGAGGTCCTTCTCCATGACGCACATTTGGATGGCATGGAGCCAACTGGGGATGCCACCAATCCTGCAGAGTTTGCGGACTGATGCTCTAGAGAGGAGGTGCTTTGTGGGAGGTCTTCCTCCAATATAACTGCAGAGGCCAGAGTTTTCATCTACTCATCACACCATTTAAGTGATAGCGTGCCTGTTTTTGCAGGGATCGATGCAAATCTGTCCAAGTCTCCAGCAAGTGGAAATACCCAACTTTTTGATTGAAGACTTGGTTCCAGAATGCAGTAGATCATTTGAGAATGCATCTCAAGATAACAAGTTAGCAAACATTCATAGATTTCAAACTAAACAAAAATATTTTTTTATTAGATTAAATGTTTCAAACATCTTTTTATAAAAGGCAGTCAGAATCACTTTTAAGAAACAGAAACATAGAAAATGGGTGCAGGAGGAGGCCATTCGGCCCTTCGAGCCAGCACCGCCATTCATTGTGATCATGGCTGATCGTCCCCTATCAATAACCCGTGCCTGCCTTCTCCCCATATCCCTTGACTCCACTATCCCCTAGAGCTCTATCTAACTCTCTCTTAAATCCATCCAGTGATTTGGCCTCCACTGCCCTCTGTGGCAGGGAATTCCATAAATTCACAACTCTCTGGGTGAAAAAGTTTTTTCTCACCTCAGTCTTAAATGATCTCCCCTTTATTCCAAGACTGTGGCCCCTGGTACTGGATTCACCCAACATTGGGAACATTTTTCCTGCATCTAGCTTGTCCAGTCCTTTTATAATTTTATATGTTTCTATAAGATTCCCCTCATCCTTCTAAACTCCAGTGAATACAAGCCTAGTCTTTTCAATCTTTCCTCATATGACAGTCCCGCCATCCCAGGGATCAATCTCATGAACCTACACTGCACTGTCTCAATTATGGATAATTGAAATCTATTTTTTATTTATAACATTCTGATGGTTTCTTATAAGTTCATTTATGACTTGAGACTGGTGTTCTTGATTTCATCGGTTTATGTACATTTATTGTGCTAATTTTTTATTGAAGTGCAGGGGTGCCAAAACACTCTTATAGATTCCAAAAAGAACATCCGAACATCTGTTGTCTTTCAAACCTCCCAGACCTTCTTTTCTGTCTGAACCACCCCCCACTCATCCCAAATCTCACCCCCCAATTTATTTGAGTTCAGATGGGTGGGGATCTCAGCCTCGTGAACTCCACAGGAGGGCAGTCAGCCAGCAGCCTCTTCACACCCACTCTAAATGGAAAACTGGCTGATCAAATGTGAACAAGGCCAGCTGTTGAAGCTTCCTAAGACCATTAACTGCTTACATTGTGGTGTTAAGATCCTTTTCTCTTGCGTAAGTCCCCCCAATAACATCTAACAATCTAGGACGTTGGAGATTTTTGATTCTGTTTTTTAGTGAATGTGATTCTAACATTGGAAACCTCTCCATTCCAGTGTTCATGGTTCCCAGTCATTCATGGTGAGGCAATATTAGTTACATTCACTGATATAGTTGGCAGAAGGCTCACTCATTTTTAATAGTGAACTCTATCACTAAAACAATCATGGTGGGTAGGTCAAAGACTCTGCTTCAGCATCACCATTTCTCTTTGTCCTCGTGTCCTCATGAGGGTAATTGACATTAAATAATTAAAATGCATCTGGCTAGCATTAACACTGAATGAATGAACCCTAATTCTCTTAGAACTTAAGAGCAAATCAGATGCTTCCTTCATTGTTACATGTACTGGGTACCTAATTTTTGCATTCAGCCATGGTTGGGTAAGCTTGGGTAAGCATCATTTGTAATAAAAGGACTTAAAAATTAACTTCAGACTTCGGATGGGGCGGCACAGTGGTGGAGCTGTTGCCTTACAGCGCCAGAGACCCAGGTTCAATCCTGACCACAGGTGCTGTCTGTATGGAGTTTATATGTTCTCCCCGTGCCTGCGTGAGATTTCCCTGGGTGCTCCAGTTTCTTCTCACACTCCAAAGACGTGCAGGTTTGTAGGTTAATCGGCTTTGGTAAAGATTTTTAATTCTCTCTAGTGTAGTGCTCGCAGGTTGGTGTGGACTCGGTGGGTTGAAGGGCATATTTCTGCGCTGTATCTTTAAAAATAAGTAAAGTAACCTTGAGCAACAATTGATTTTGTGGGATTTTTGCACTAATGCTTCCTGGATACTATTACTGCAATTCTGTGACAGTTTAAACAACAGAATTCAGAATGGTTCACCCGTTCAAAGAGCCATATTATCCCACTTTCACATCCTTATACAATAGGGACAATTTACAAAAGCCAATAATTCACACCCAGAATGGTTGATAGAAGGTAGTGCCGATGCTGGAGCAAAAACTAAAGTGCTGGAGGAACTCTATGGTGGGGAAATGAATCGTTGACGTTTTGGGTTAAGACCTGACGCAGCATCTCAATGTGTAAAAATGTTAGCAATTCAGTCAGATTATTGTTTAGTGCTCTGAAATTCTCCACCAAGGAATAGATCACCCAAGTAAAAATGGAAAATTGCCATTGCAATTATTTTTTCTCCACAATAGGTTAATGGTTGCCAAATGTTAATAATTTATATGCGTCAGATTGATCAGTAAATGAATCATGCAGCTGATAAAAATGTGTCTTTGTTTTATTAACAGTTTGCATTTCCCAGAGGTAACAGTGGGAGATAAATGGATTCTTTACTTGGCAGACATATATATAGCCTTTGTTTTTAGGTTCTTATTTTCTCAAAGCTTTGTGCCGCTAATGAATATGTGCCGAAAACTACAAAGGATTTATCTCTTTCCCCTCCCAGACGGAAAGTTGCTGTTCTCCATTTGCCAACTCCCTCAGCAACACCACTGACACCATGTTCTCTCTGTGCGTGCACTCATGCCCAAGATCCTGATTCTTGGTACCCATGGAACTCCAGTGGGCTGCCTATTTAAAAAGGAACACTTCTACAGCACAAAACCAAAGGACTGTAAACTGACCAACCTGATGTACTGATTCCACACACAATCAGCAAAGTTCTTGATTAGTACGGGTTTAGTCATGATTGAATGGCGGAGTGCACTTGATGGGCCAAATGGCTTAATTCATCTCCTATAAATGTTGAACATGAAAATTCCTCCTTTAAAAGGTGGAATCAACCTCTACACTGTTAACAAATTATTCTGGCTTATTGGCCAGCAATTATGCCAACTCCAGATATTTTCCATTGCAGGTCTTTGTATAGTTGAAATGTGTGAGATATAATGATTTACAATATGTGCTTATTCTGGCTTATTGGCCAGCAATTATGCCAACTCCAGATATTTTCCATTGCAGGTCTTTGTATAGTTGAAATGTGTGAGATATAATGATTTACAATATGTGGCTTAGTTTTAATTTAGAGGCACAGCATGGAAACAGGCCCTTCAGCCCACTGAGTCCATGCTGACCATTGATCACCCGTTCAAAGAGTTCTACGTTTGCCCACTTTTGCTTCCAGTCCTTGTACAATAAGGGCGATTTACAGAAGCCAATTAACTTACAAATACACACATCTTTGGGATGTTGGAGGAAACCGGAGCACCCGGAGGAAACCCACACAGTCACAGGGGGAACATGCAGATTCCACACAGACAGTACTTAAGGTTAGGATCGAACCTGTCTATGGAGCTGTGAGGCAGCTGCTCTACCATCTGCACCACTCTTCCTCCCTGTAGTGGCTTTCTGCTTTTGAAAAATAGTCACTGAAATAATCCTGGAAATACAGCAGAACACTTGAGTATTGTTATGGTAACCCTGAGTCATCTGTGTTTATTAACAATGAATAAAGGAGAAATATCGAAAATGTACGTAGGAGAACTCTTTTTTTCTTTCTAAAGTGCCATGACAGACAAGCCTTAATTTAAGATAACACCCAAAAAAGCAGCGACACTTCAAATTATTTTGTAAGATTGTGGAATGGGAATCGATTCTAACGTGTTCTGACTCAAAGCAAATTTTTTCACCCACTAACACTGTGTCAGAAGCAGAGGTTAAGTGGAAATCATGCTGTATGTTACAAAAATCTGTCTTACACATTGTGCCTATGGGAGGTACAGTTAAAGATAACTACTGCTGAATAAAAGCAGACTTGAATGAGATCATTGGAAACTTTTGCTTGGAATAGCAGACAAATGTGAGGTAAGTGTCTCATTGTGATTCTGCGCAATGCAACTCTCTAAAGATGTTCCTCGTCGAATTTCCAATGCAACTCCAAGAAACAATAGTGAGAAATTATTGCTAAGAATAACATCATACTCTATGCTCCATGAAATGGGAGCTTTGTTGTTCCTGAATCTAAGTGAAATACAATGTCCAAAGGGGAGCATTTACTCTTATGAATATTTAAGTCCACTAACAGCTTCCACTCATCTCCTTCAAATGTCCTTATTGTAATGTTCCTACTAAAGATTTCTACTGTCAATCTTTTGTCACATACCAGGATATTATGAATGGAGTCATCTAAAAACCTGCAATTAATTTAAGGAAAGAAAACATTGCTCAGGCTTCCTTCAACTGCAAGACGGTATTATAACTGGATGTTGCCTTTACCTGTCCTGTCTCAGTGTCTGATGAGTTGTTTGATGCAGTTCTATGAATACTCAACTTCCTGTCCATAAGTCTTCTGGAACCTAAGGCAATGCGTGGTTGCAGCCAAATTTGATCGCAGGAGCATTATAACTCATTCCAGTACCACAGATGGCTGTGGTGCCCTAGTCGTTGGGTATTTTTAAAATGGAGATTGATAGATTCTCAATTATTAATGGTGTCAGAGGTTACTGGGAGAAAGCAGGAGGAATGGGGTTGAGAGGGGAAAATTGATCAGGCATGATTGAATGGTGGAGTAGAGTCGATGTGCTGAATGGCCTAATTCTGCTCTTATGTCTTATGGTTTTAGGTCCATCCATTCTTGTCTACCATCCAACATCATCACACCTCCCACTGAACTCAGATAGTTCAGAGCTGCAATAAGCCCAACCAATTTTCAGCCAATTCAGGACACCAGGCACAGCATAGAATGTGGGACGGGCTCCTACGAACTCCATTTTGCACCAGCTTCTCCACTCTCCATCACCCCCACCCTTGTTCGGCATTCATTGTGCAGCTGTTGCTGCCGTCTCCTTCTCCAGGGCCAGACTCTGCCCTTGCAGAGGAGGAGACACCAGAGAGTATCAGCCAAGAGCAGATGATCTGAGGAGTCCTCCCTCATCTCTTATGATGTCAGAAGGGATAACACTACAAAGGGCCAGAAAAACAATGTGTGAAGGTTTAGTTTTATAAAGTCATGTGTGGGGATGCTTGCTGCACCAGTCAGTCTGTTGAAACTGATTTCACCCCTACAACATCAAACTACTGGTGTTACGGACGGGAATCCTTTTGGCCAGACCATCTCATGCAATGTCATCACATTGCAGGGAATCCTCGGGAGGGCAGTGCATTAGTTGATTTTTATTTACAGCTTCTATCAACATATGACTGTGAAGTAAGACTCTCTGCGTAGGATCGAATTTCCAATAAAAATAAAGCAAAATGTGCCTGATCTTCAATAAATCTTACATCATAACTGGCTAGGGAAGGTGTGATCTCAAGGAAAACAATGTGGAGATCACGCCCTCCCTAGCCAATAATGGATCTACCAGGCACTGCCCTGCCTGAGGTCATTTGTGGCCGGCCCTGATTTGTCCTCGTCTTTTCTCATCTGCAGCACTTCAACCCCCTTTCCCCCACCCCCTACTTTCAGTCTGAAGAGGGGTCCCGACCTGAAACTTCACCATTCCTTTTTCTCCAGTGGGTTCGCCTGACCCGCTGAGGTACTCCAGCACTTTGTATCTATCTTTGTTATAAACCAGCATCTGCAGAACTTTGTTTCTACTAATTAGGAATTAGCCTGATTTTTTGTTTATATTATGGGCTTTGGCTTTTTAGGTTAGAGCTTGCTTTGAGCTCAGTCTGGATATCCAAATATTACCCATCCACCTAACATAACATAATGAGGAGCCTGCAACCACAATCCTACACCAAGGAATAGGAAGACCAAAGAAAAGAGTGATGAAGGATGAAAGGAATAATACAATGGAGAAGCATCTCTGATAGTTTGTCTCTATGGGACGTCTCGATGAATTGCGGGGAGATTCGACCAGAAGTTTCTAAAATGATGAGTAACATAGGTAGAGTAGACAGTCAGAACTGTTTTCCAAGGATGGAACAATCAAATACTGGAAGGCATAGCTTTAAAGTGAGGGGGGGAGGGCATCATTTAAAGTAGGAATGGGGGGGGGGGGGGGGGGGGGAACGTTTCTTATTACACGGAGAATGGTGAATGCCTGAAATGTGTCGCCAGGGAAGATGGTTGAAGCAAATACAATAGTGGCATTTAAGCGGCATATGGATAGGATTATGGATATGCAGGGAATGGGGGGATATGGATTATATGCAGGCAGATAAGAGCTGGCCTTGGCATCATGTTGGGCACAGACATTGTGGGCCGATTGGCCTGTTCTTATGCTGTCCTGCTCTATGTTCTATATCCACTGATAATAATGATAGTCACAGTTGATCAGCTGTGCCAATGACTGAAAGGAAATAAATATTCTATATTGTTCCGTATGAAGAAAATCAAGATTTTAACTTCTCATTGAAGGTTAATCTATACCAGTGTTCAGTGGTAGATTACATTGAGCTTTGTATACTGTTTCATCAGTCCAGCACCCTGATTAATAAACAGAGCACAAGCTGGCTGAGGATAGCTTTACCAGCCATACATTCAGACAATAATGAGAGCTTAGGTCAAGTTTTAAACTATGCAGAGGGCAAGGTTTCATGTCAATGTTATTCAAACTTTTAGCAATTGGGCTAAAAAGCTTAAGCAAATATCTTTCATTTTGTCAATTAACTTTTATTATGAATAGGGCCTCAGAAGTACAATTGAATCCAAACAAAGAATTACAAGATCTAAATTCAACTTTAAAATAACTTAGACCATCAACATTTGCTTCTGGAAGTTCTTTTGTGACTCATGCAAACTTTTCCACACTTTGGAATTTGTTTCCTCTTTCAAATGACAACACACAGATGACTATGTAACATTTAAAAGAGGAAGGCGCTGAGAATATGAGTTAATAAAACATGGTAAAAAACTATAAATTTACTTTATTAAGACAGTCGGATGTTCTTTCAATTTGTAGGTTCAGTTGTAGCACTCCCATCTTTGAGACAGATAGTTTTGGTTCAAATTCGAACACAGAACCTTGAGAACAACAATCTAGTCCGACACGATCCAGTACTGACGAAGGGTTGATTTGTTGGAGATGAAGAAAATCCCCCCCATGGGTAGGATTGGTTTCGAGGGTTATGGGAGAAGCACAGCAGGTGGGTGGGACTACTGTAGATGGGGCATGCTGGCCGATGTTGTGGGCTAGTTGGGCCAAAGGGTCTGTTTCCACACCGTATCCATGGCTCTATCTCCCAGTTGCTATAATCATGTATAATATTTTCGCTGACTGGATAGCACGCAACAAAAAAGCTTTTCACTGTATAATGGTACACATGACAATAATAAACTAAACTAAAAATAACAGAAAGAAGGACTTGATTTCATACTAGGTTCGGATTTCCACACAGCTACTTGCAGCTCACTCCTGCCATTCGCCTACCCACAATATTTCTCCTATCCAAAGTGTAAACTTTCACAAACAAGCCAGCTGTGACCTGATTTACAAAGCTCACAACAGCACAGGGCATGCCAATGCAAGTCTCAATTAAATGATATAACAGCTGGTGGGGCTGAACCAGCTGTCAAATTTGTCAAAGATTTTTAATATTAATTGCAAATATTAAAAAGCATTCAAGAACCATTAAAAAGTAATTGCATTATAACATGACTTAAAACAAAACGTTTCAAATGAAAGTGCTAGTAATTAAATATATTTGAATCAACTCGGCTACCTGAAAAAAATGCACATTATGTAAGTTACCTCTTCTAGCCAGCTCTCACCATCACAATGAACGGGTTTACTAAAGGGAAATAAGGGAGATAATCATCAGTGCTGGAAAACTGCAATTTTGCACACACGGCTGGAATCCATCACAAGAGTACATTTATAGTGGCTATCCTCTATGCTGTAGCTTGGATTTGTGTTGATACAAACTCGCACTGGTGTCTCAAACCTCCGGACAATTAGTATCAGAGTCATACAGAATGGAAACAGGCTCTTTAACCCAATTCATTCATGCTGACCATGTTGCGTATTTACGCAGGTCCCATTTGCCTGCATTTGGCTCATATCCCTCTAAATCTTTCCTCTTCATGTACGAATCTGCAAGGTATTGCCAGTTTTGGAAAGATAATTTCAGGACACAGTGTCTCTCACAGATTGAGAAGATGCTGAAGCATTTTAGGCTAATGATGTACCTCAAAATTCCAGCTGATATTGTAATGTGAGGCAACATCCATTAAAGGGTTAGATGGAGCCCATCTTAACATTTCATCCTGAATGCTAAATCTCTGGCAGTGCTGCACACATTCGGTCCTGAATTATTCCCCTCGCCTGTTGACCTACGATCAACTGTTATATTCTGCTGGAATAAATAGAGAACTATCTTCCTATGCCCAAGTATTCTGTATTTTGTTGCCTGACATCATCCACTGGTACAATATACTCGGTATAAAGAAAACACTGTACCATCTGTCAGAACACACAGAATGAGACTGGAAGAATAAATATGTTGCTGACACACAGATCCGGGTGTCCAAATAACAAACAGTGCTCTGAAAAAGAATCAAGATGTTACAATTACTTTCAAGCAAAATTATCTGTATTTCTCCTGGAGATACAGGGGACAGCAGATGCTGGAATCTTGAGCAAAACACAGCACACTGATTAACTCAGGCAGTATCTATGGACGGAATGCATAGGCATTGTTACAGGTCGGAAGCATCGGAAGGCAAAGCAAGGTTGGAATGGAAGGGCGATGTTTCAGGACTGTTCTTCAATCTGAAGAAGGTTCCTGAACCAAAACCTCGCCTAGCCATTCCTTTCACAGATTCTGCCTGACTCACTGAGTCCCTCTAGCACAGTGTTT